>NC_045604.1:70625938-71250938 GCF_009762305.2 Zalophus californianus
CCTGTCATAGGGACGTTCAGGGCTCCGAAGCTGCTGTTCTCAAACAGGTCCCTGCCAACCATTCCACCTGCTGCATTCTGTTCACAAAGTCACACCCAGCAGTTTCCAGCTTCCTTGCAGAAGCTTCCAAGTGTGATTTTAATCTACCTTAAAGTTGAAAAGATTACTTTCTGTCCCTTACTCCACCTCCACAAGCTGAACATCCACATGCAACCCCCGTTTTCCCTGTGGCGACGGCTCCCATCGGGGCTGTGGGGGTGTAATGAGGATCTGCCCATGCGGTGGCCGCTGGGCCGACCCCCACCCGAGCATGAGCAGCCCCCTCCCACAGCCACGTTCCTGTACGGGCTCCTGGAGGCTGGCTCTGCAGACCCGTCCTCTGTCCTTTACTCTTGCTTTGGCCGATTTCTGCTCGTCCAAGTCTGGTCTCACTGCTGTTTGAACAAAGGCGCACGGTCATCCTGGCCTGATTACTGCAGATGCGTTGGACCCTGCGTCACACACCCGAGTGATGCCTGGGGCAGAGCAGACTGCCGAGGGCCGATTTGGCAGGCAGTGTGTCTGGCGGGCACCTCGGGGTGAGGCTCCTATGCGGTCCTGGGGCATCTAGGTGCCGCGTCAGGTTCCAAGGCCCTGGATGAGCCACCTCATCCCTAGCTCCTGTGCAGCCAGAGAGCTGGGGCCAACTGGCTGGTGGCGGCTCCGTCATGCCTGCCGCTGTGACCACCCTGACATCCCCCCGTGGGCCTGCTGGGGACGCCACACCGCTCTTTGCTCAGAGCCGAGCACTCCCCACTGCACCTGGAGTCTGTGCCAGAGCCCTGCCAGTAGGCCTGAGGACCACCCTGGAGGGTGGCTCCAAAATTTTCTAAGTGTGACCGTCCTATGGCTCTTCAGGTGCTCACGGCCCTGGGCCCTGGCTGTCGGCTGTGCAGGACTGACTGACCAAACTGGGTCCCAGGTGAACATTTTTAGGGGGGACAATCTCATGGTTATTCCAGGCTCTGTGGCTGGCCCACCTCCATGTGTGCAGAACGTTAGTCCAGGCTCCTTGTCAATCATCTGAGTGACCCTGCAGCTTGCTCGGACTTACGGTTCTTCTTAAAGTGCGACTGCCATCACAAACAGGTCTAGTTCAAGTACAAACGTACAGCCGACTTGCAGAGGCCTCCGCTCTCTGCTGTGTTCTGAGTGCCTCTGAGATGGTACTGGGCTCTCCTCGGGACCCTAGCCAACGACTCCTCACCTCCTTTGGGGAGGCTGACCAGCAGGCCCGATGGAGCTCACGCAACGCTCCCAAGCCAGTGAACTCACAGATATGCAGCTTTGGCACTTGGCCCCTCAGAGTGCTGTCCCTGCACCACACATGTCCTGCAGCCAGTGGATGCCAGCCCTCACTAGCCCGCTCCCGGCCCGGCCCTCCTCCTGACACAAAGCCTCCCAAGCTCTAGCGGGACTACCGTGGGAGCAGAATCACTGCAGAAGTTCCTGGACTCCTTGTCTCTGGCTTCTGGAAATTTTTTCTTATGATGGCAAAACTTAAAACATGCTAAGTACTCTGTGCCCCTAAGAATGCTCATGTCGTCAGACCTCACAGGGGAAGTCGGGTTGATTAGCGGCAGCTGTCTTGGCATCTCGTGAGCCGGTGGGGATTCTGCTGTTCTTCTCATAAGAATATACAACTTTCTGTTTTTCACAATAGGGTGATGCTCGCTTGGTCTGGACAATGTGCTTTTCTGTCTTTGGCACCTGCTTCCCTGGCGCCGGTCTGCACCCCCAACGTACCCTGGGTTTTCCCTTCACTTCCATGTCCTCTGTGCTGCTCAGAGTGACAGCATGTCAGGCATCATTTGGGAGCTTCAGTTCCGTGGAAACATGACCAGGTCCACTATACGTTTGGCTTTTCCTTTCCCAGAATCCCTCCCTCTGGGGAGGAACACGTGGATCCCATCCCTTTGCAGCTCACAGGTGCTGGGACATCCCAACCACGGCCGTGCCCTGAGATGGGACATGAGTGAGTTTGCTCTGTGAATACTCTCTCTGGAAGCTGTCACAGGCGCAACGTGAACCAGGTGTGTTGTGTGAAGGTTCAGGGTTCAGCCCCACGGTCTCTCCTTATACCACCTGCGTGTGCTTGACTGTCACCCCAACAGGAAGGCCCTGTGACAGGCACTGGAGCCCTCGGAAGCAGGCAGGAAGGAAGCGAGAGGAAAGGGACGCTCTGCAGGCTGAGCTGTGATTCATAGAGCCCTCGTGGCCAGCTCACAGGAAGGGGCTGTTTGCTTTGGAAACAGAAATTCATGAGGATGGAATTGACTCCACATGCAGAATTCAGGGTGTTTGCTCAGTCTCCCCTTGCATTTGTTTCTGGACAAACATGAACATCACTGGGAAGTCTTGGGAGAAAAGTCTCTGGGACAATTCTGAGGGGGTCTCCACACCAGGATGTGCCAGAGATGGAGAAGCCCAAGTCTCTGGCACATCCAGTTGCTCTGTCAACTGGTCCCATGAGTTAATAAGGCCAGCCTGGCCCAGGTCTACTTCCCACACCCCTCCTCTCCCCCCCAGCAGGAGAATTTCATGAAGCAAACAGCAAGTTGGATTACAGAAGAATGTCTATGTAATGGCAGGTACCCAGTGCCCAGGCAGAGGCTGGAGGTGGCCAACAAGGCCACGTGCCCATCCATGTCCCCGCGGCTTTTCACTGCTGACACGTGGCACACACGGGAGATCCCTGTGTGCCACGCATCTGTGCAGTTTGTGCCACCCCCAGTGGCCTGGGCAGGGTCCACCTGTCCTTGCGCCGTTGTTCTAGTAGGTTCCTGGTATCTTCCTGATCAGGAGAGGCTTTTCCTAAATTCGTTTTTTTTTAATGTTGGGGAGTCAAGCCCTTTCTCTGACTATATGTGTTCTAAGTTGAACTGAAACAAAGCAAAAGCTAACATGGGTCTTTACACAGAATAAGTCACATAAATGTGAATTCTTTAAACCTTTTCTCACACGAGGATACAGAACTAGACGTTCTTTTCCACTTCTCCTAGAAAAAAGAGCCAAGTGAGGTGCAGCCTATGAAGAGCAGGCCAGAGAGGTGAGACGCACCATGGACGGTGCTGGAAATGTGCCCGGGGCCGCTTACTGTGAGATGGTCAGTAGTACCCCAGACGGACAGACTCTAAGACTCCGTCTGTCAGGCTCTGCGCTGACACCGACCCATCACCTTGCGGGATGGGGGCAGCTGTGCTCAGCTTGTTTGTGCACCTGTGAGTTCATATTCTCTAATCAATCTACCCACCCCCGACTGTTCTTCCATCTGTAATATGAAAAACCTTACTCTCAACATTGAAGTAGCTCCACGCTCTGAGATTGTGCACATGTGGGCAACAGAGCCAAACATAAGGGAGGACGTAATACACAGACTGAGACAGCAACAAAATAATAGCCTACCCTATGCTCAAGAATATACCGTTATATGATACTGACCTTAAGAAAACAAGTAACCCTGTGGTGCCGGCCAATACAGACACAGGACAGAGTCCCACATCTTGCCCTGTGGCCAGGCCCCGGCGTGGTGGTGCTGCGTGGCGTTCCAGAAGCCAGCAGCTACTCTGCCAATGCGCTTTGTCGACTGGTCCCGTGAGTTAATATTTTCACTGCTTAGAGTTCAGAGTGTCCCTACAATGGGATCTCCTGGTGTCAAAGGCCCAGCCAACACCACTCTCTGGCAGGGTCTAGGTGGGCCTGTCCCCGCTACGCTGCCGGTTCAGGACTCCCCGGCCTGTGCTCACCACACTGGACCTGGTGACTCTGTGACCTGGAGCACCACGCTGTGCGGATAAATTTCATCTTCCCCACTCTAAGAAGAAAACCAGCTCCCCCAAGACGAGTCAAGCATGCCTCTGCCGCGCGCACACTACAAGCCCTCCTTGCAGTGCGAGCAGCTGTGCTGAGCACACGCGCATGGAAACTAGTGAACAGCTTGGGGACCAGCACGTCCTGCTGCGGCTCCAACCCTGAGCGACACAATCATGGCGAATGGGCCCTGTCCCCTGATGGGCTTGGTCACTATAAAGCTTCCCCAGAGGCCCACACTGCATTCAATTCTGCACCATGGGATCTACCTGTTTGTCTCAGATAATTCACTAGGTGATTCCTGGATGACCCTTTGGGAGGCAGAGCTGGAGCGGGGGTGGGGGGGCGCCCTCCAGCCATGGGGTCGCCAGCAGGGGATGGGCCAAGCCCGAGCTGCAACGGGCCAACTTGTGACTGGACCTCCAGGCTGAGTGATGCCGGCAGCCCCCTCCCCAGGGCTGGTCAAGCACAGGGCCAGCAGCACCAGCAAAGGCCCGGAGAGGATGAAACTCAGCATCCTGGAGGAGCAGACAGGGGCTGGTGTGGCCACACCATAACCGAGATGGAGATGGGGGCAGAGATCTGAGGCCAGGCAAAGGCACAGAGGCCATAGTGCCCTGCACCTGAGCAACACAGGGGCCTTGTCCTTTCCGGCTCTGGCAGGCAAGGGCGCCTGGCTCCTTCCAGCTCCAGACCAGCTCTGCCCCGGTCTTCACAGAAATGTCTCATGATGGACTTCACGGTGCCATGTCTCTACTCATCAGCGCGGTCAGCCAACCCCAGTTAGCCGTGGGGCTGGGGCGAGGCTGTTCACCCCTGCACACATCCCCACAACGAATGATGTCGTAGAACTGGGGCTCAGGATGCATATCAGATTTTTAAATGTTCCTGTAACCAGCGCAACCCCAAAGGATGCTTGGCAAAGGGCAAACAGACTTGGACCACAGAAGCCGTCGCAGTGACTTCCTGCCCACTATGCTGGTCCCCACTGCTGTGCCCTCAGGCAGTGCCCTCTCCACTCAGCCTGGCTCCCTGCCCGAAGGCTCCCACCAGCCTTGCAGCAAACACCTGTCCCCCAGCCACAGCCCCCTCGCTGTGACCTCAGGCACCGGCCAGCATGTCCCTGCCCGTCCCGTACTGCTGAGTCCTGTTGAAACAAGGCACGACAAGCTCCCTTGGCTGAGAAAAAATGCGCAAAGACACAGAAATATGAGGGGACACAGGAAGTATTTTCATTTTCATGGCACAAAAGGGACTATCACTCCTTTTCCCACGAATGCAAACCTCGGTACCACAGAACTGTGGGCAAGCGACATGCTCTTCACTGGGAGAGAGAGAAATGCCAGAAGCTTCTTTCTGTCAGTGTGCATGACAAAGAGAATTAGTTATTTTTAACAGAAAGGAAGTATCCAGAAGCTTTCTGTGTATAAAAAGCTCCACGAAGTACTGCAGAGAATTAATGTGGAGATTAGTCACTGCCACTGTTGTTTAGCACGTGACTGAGGTGCATAAATGTTTAATTCATACTCTTTGGACGGTACAGTGATGATGAGACCGAACTGCTTGTGCTTGTGAGAGCTCAGGCCTCCCCCCACCCCTCACCCCACACTAGTTCATAACAGTTTCCAGAACCATGAGCTGGCACCACTGCGGCTCAGCTCTGGGGCCACAGGGGTCGTGCATGATCTGGTTTCCTGAGGAAAGCAGGGGAGGCAGTGGGGAACGGAGGGACCAGCATGAACAGACGGACGGATGTCACAGCACAGGGCAGGGGGAGGGACTGCAGCGGGAGGCTGGCCTGGCCAGAGCCCAGGGCAGGGGACAGGGACGAGTCCAGGAGGGGCGGGAAGCTTCCGTCCGGACCACTGCAAGCGACTTTGTCCTCATCAGGTACATTGGGTTCCAAGAAACAGCTCCCCCCCAGATCATCACCGCAGAGGGTGGGGTGCTCCCTGGGCTGCCCCTGCCTCTGCTTCTGCCCGGCCCCCTCACCCTCAACAGCCACAGCTCCCACTCAGCACCGCGCCTCCTTCCTACCTTATCTGCCTCGTCCGGCCTGTCCTGGCGGAGGGGTTGGAGGGCTGCACTGGACCAGCCTCCTAGGCAGCAGGACAGCAGGGCCTCTCCTCTGTCCCTATGGGGCTCTCAGCCCAGACTCAGCCCTGAACTCTAGCAAACATCAGTGCTCTGTTATCCTAGCCGACAGGTCCTGCGCACAAACTCCGGCTTTCCTATCGCAAGAACAAACCGTGACAGGAAGCGACTCCGTGGTGCTAAGTGCCAGCAACGTGAGGCCTGCGCAGGTCTCTGTCCACCATCAGAAGAGAAGGCTGTGGAGGGGAAGTAAGCAGGAGGAGGGGATGTGGAAGTGCAAGGGAAACTGCAGGACCAGGGGCAGGGTGCAGAGGCGAGGGGAGGCAACCGCAGGAGAAGTGGCTGTGTCTGCAGCCCTGTCTGCCCCTCCCCAAAGCACGTGGGTGCTGGGCACTCTGGAGTTGTGAAGAAAAGCTCTATCTTCTCTAGAAGTGAACACTAAGAACAAGAAAACTGCTAAGAACAGGACTGCGTTAGATACCAATCTGAGTTGTTTCTAGATAAGACTTAGACAATTTCTTGTGTCTACTTTCACTTGAATGAATGAAGTGCTTCTAGGCGCCGGGGAGGAGCTCACGCAGAGCTGCTGCTGGATTCGTCTCGGGGTGAGGGACAGGGAGCAGCAGTTCACCTCCATGGGATAGGTGACTAAGAAAATGGCCCAGCCCTGGAGACCAAAGGATGAGTGCGCTGGGACCAGGCTGTTTTCTTGTGGAGCACCCCCCCCAAAATTATTCCGTGCCAGGATTAAGTAGACGCACACTGTCCCTCCACAGCCACACAAAGGTCATAAAAGCGCACAGAGGCCCAATGCAAAGCAGCTCAACACTGAAGCGCGGTATGTGAATCAGGCTACCACCCACTGGGACGGACAGAGCGGGGTGGGGGTGTGGGGGGGGCAGGGAAGAGCTGGGAGCTGCGCTTCTGTGGGGCTCGACAGCCCATTTCCAGTCCTCTTCCTGGCTCCAAGTAAGGCTTTCCGAACACTTCCCTCTCGTTTACAGGTTTCGTCCTGGTCATTGGGTTGGTGACATTCTACAGAATCGGCCCGTATACCAACCTGTCCTGGTCTTGCTACCTGAACATTGGCGCCTGCCTTCTGGCCACCCTGGCAGCTGCCATGCTCATCTGGAACATTCTTCACAGGAGGGAGGACTGCATTGGGCCCCGGGTGATTGTCATCAGCCGCTCCCTGACTGCGCGGTTTCGCCGAGGGCTGGACAACGAGTATGTGGAGTCACCGTGCTGAGCCTGCTCAGGACTTTATCACTATAACTAAACAGTATAGAAACTGAAGGGCTGTCTGTGCAAGCAACTCATAGGGTTTCCTATATATACATGTACGATACACAGCTATGTTTACTGTTATATATAAATATATTATGTGGTTATATATTGCCTGCGCCACCTCCTTCTGATGCACCCACGACTCGGCTTCACTTCTGAGCACATTCCAAGGAGGAGACCAGCGGCTGAGGTGCATGGACAGTGGCAGCCAGCTTGCTCTGCATCTTGGCCTAGGATTAATTTATTCTGTATCTGCTGAGCGGTGGGTCTTTGGTCATATTTACTTTGGTAAAGCAGAATACCCAGGAAGATTTTCTGGAACTGTCTGTGGTCTTCCTTGAGTGACTCAGAATTTACAATCAGATGGTTATGGCTTTATGACAGAACTGTGTTCCTAATGTCTGTTTTGCTCCTGATTATTTTTCTAAGTTAAAATAAAATGCAAACTTCTCACCACTGTGTAAAACTTGTGTTTTATCCATCATACTGCCACACGGGTGAAAAGAAGTTGGTCTATTTTTCTGTCATTTTTGTGGGTTGGCAGGAAGAGAAGGCTTGATACATTTTTCAAGACCTGGTGGGAACACAGCTGTGGGCCCTTACTCACATTTCCGTTCAACTCTGATGCCCCTGTTCCTACAGACTGAACACTGTGGCCCTGGGACAGCAGATCAACAAATGGCAGAGTAAGTGGGAAAAGCGTCTATTTATTTAAAGAAAATTCAGAGAGATTACTTTATGTTTTTCCCTATAAAAATCTTCAACCTAGCTTCAGCCAGACGCTGGGTGGTCTACCGATGGCCTTCATGATACCCCACCGATTCCAAACAACCTTGGTCCTAAATCTGGAAGAGGTGAATCAGCGCCACCTCCCCAGGCTTCAGAAAACATCAAAGAGCTGCATCTAAGGGGTTCAAACCCGGGGCCGCTCCGAGAACCCCAGACTGCCTGACCACATCTGTAAGGACAGCCTGCCACCTGCACCCACCTGGATGCTTCCTGGACCCTGCCCTGCCTGACCCTGCGCCACCTGGCATCAGTGACTCCCATGAAACTGACATGGGGGCCCATGGGCAGCATGCAAAGCTGGGGTCTGGCTCAGGCCCACTGGCTGCCTCCTCCACATGAGGCTGCCTCCTGCTAAGAAACATTCAGCCTTGCTGCTTCCAACCTTCCAGAGAGTGTGGTGATCAGTGTGGAGTTTGTCTCCAGTCAGAACAGTGGATTGGGGTTGGTGCTTTAAAAAACATAACACAATCGAGAATGACCGAAAAGCATCTGTGGCCTGAACATTTACAATAAACTCATCACACACTGTAGAAATAACAGATTAGGTCCAACACCAGCACACTCAAGGCAACATTCAAATCTGACCTTCCTCCCTCAGAGCTTCTGTCCACAAAGGACCCACAAAGGTCCACAAAGGACCCCCGACCCCAGATCACATGCTAAAAATAATAGTCTTCTAAAAAAATAATGAAATATTTAAGATACACAACTTCACACTATTACATATGCGACTATGTAAGGGTACATGGAAGTATTCAAGTTGACCCTGTGGTCGGTCATGGTCTGTGACTGCGTTTATATTAAATGAAAAATAACCAGAGGAAGGCTGGATTGTGCTATCCAGACTTCGGTTCACCCCCCCCCAAACTAAGAGCCCTCTTGTCCACACGCACAGCCAGTGTACAAAAGGCTCTTCCATCACAAACAAGGTCTGGCCTCACTATTTTAGAAATAAGGAAGGGACTAGGGCTTGTGTGCTATTTTTTTTAAGATTTTATTTATTTATTTGACAGAGAGAGATATAACGAGAGAGGGAACACAAGCAGGGGAGTGGGAGAGGGGGGAAGCAGGCTCCCCGCTGAGCAGGGAGCCCGACATGGGGCCTGATCCCAGGATCCTGGGACCATGACCTGAGCCGAAAGCAGACGCTTAACGACTGAGCCACGCAGACGTCCCTTGTGTGCTATTTTGAAAGGTGCTTCTGTGTTACAGAAACCTTCGCTGCCAATGAGGGGGTATCCCGTGGCAGGGCAGGAGGGGCATCTGTTCTAGGTGACTTAATTTTTCATCTTTTTCCCATTTTAGTTTCATTTTGCAATAATTTTTCTATTCTTTGGAGATTAAAATCTGTCAAATGCTCTTGAGAAGAATTGCTGAATTCTCTCAGGAATGGAGAGGAGGCTGCTTGCAGACAGCCCTTGAGTAAGAATTTCTTTTAGAAAAGGGGCATCTGGGTGGCGCAGTCAGTTGAGCTCTGACTCTTGGTTTCGGCTCAGGTGGTGATCTCCAGGGTCCTGGGATTGGACCCGCGTGGGGCTCCACACTTAGTGAGGAGTCTGCTTCCCCTCTCCCTCTCCCCTCCCCACACATACAGGCGCTCACTCTCTCCCCCTCTAAAATAAATAAATAGGGGCGCCTGGGTGGCTCAGTCCATTAAGCATCTGCCTTCGGCTAAGGTCAGGGTCCCAGGGTCCTGGGATCGAGTCCCGCATCGGGCTCCCTGCTCAGTGGGGAGTCTGCTTCTCCCTCTCTCCCTCCCCCTACTCGTTTTCTCTCTCTCAAATAAATAAAATCTTTAAAAAATTTCTTTTAGAAAAAAATTTCTTTAAAACAATATTAATTGCATTTTCACTATACTGTTTTGAGTGTTTGTTATTCAAATCTTCCTGTTAGTAGCAATTATTCCCAGAGAAACAGGTATTACAAATATTTAGCAACTGCAGAACTTTCGAGGAGGAAGAATATGGAATGGATGACAATAAATCAAGCTAGTAGCAGCCCAGGAGACCAGGAGCCCCGCAGAGGAGAGCCAGGCTCACCCACTCTGCGTGCCCCACCGTGCTGTCACAACACGCCTCCTCAGTGACACAGTGTGCCAGTGGGGTCCTGGCGTCCCCAAGTACGGCAGCATTTTTGCGGGTGACAAACCATGAAATACAGCACAACACAGTCACAGAAGAGTTACTGATTCTCAGAAGCTCACTTAGAAGGGGAGAGAGACCTAAAGAAAGACCCCGAGAGCCGTGCACATCCCTTTGACACCACAGGGAGCAGAGTCCTCACCTTTTGATGAGTTTGATAGATTTGAAAGCTTCATCCATGTCTCCGATGGTAACGAAGAAGCTGAAGCGAAGCATGGCATCCCGAGTGGGCTTATCGCAGTCCTCCAGCCCGACGAAGTCTCGCAGGGGTCTCCTGCCCACGCACGGGCACCCGGAGTCCACCTGGTCTTCTCCGTCTGCTTCTCCTGGCTGAATGACAAAGGCCACCATTGACTGTCAGCTTGCGGAAAGCGAACGCCTACGCTAACTGTCTGCCTTGAGAGCTGGTCGGTGTTGGGTCTGTCTGCAGGCAGGCATGGATGCCCAGCAACAGACCCTGCCAAATGCAACACGAGTTTGTGGGCATCCGAGGTCATCAGAGCTGCTCACTAATGCCACCTTCTCAACAGTTATGAAATGACTATGCAGACGTCCGCCTCCCAGGTCTGTTCTGCAGCCTAGGAAGAGTTTTCATGACCCACAAAGACACGCTCACAGGCACAGAGTCTTAAAATTAAGTGACGCCAAAACGATTTCAGGTAGAAGTTTCCAAAACAATAGCTTGGATTAGTAGTGTGCCAGAGGAGGAGGAAGCCTCCACTCTGTAGCCTGTGGTGAGAAGCACAGGACTGGGGACTGGCATCTGGGGTGGGGGCAGGGGTGGTTGGGTGGGGCTGAGCCCCTAATCCGTGGGACCTCATGCTGTTTCTGGGTGGATGGTGTCAGGACTGAGTTGATCATGTTGAGCCTAGAGCTGTAGACACAAGTGTTAAGTCACTATGTTGTACACCTGAAGCTAATACAACATCAGACGTCAACTGCACTTCAATAACAAAGAATTGAATTGAATGGTCAGGCACCCAGATGATATCTGAGTGATAGCTGAGACTTGCATGGTGCTCACCACGGTGCAATTGGGCCCAGGAATCCGGATCTCATCCTTGCTGCTGCTGTATGACCCCTGCCTCTTTCTCAGTTCCCAGCAGCCCCTATCTCACTGCTCCCTCTACCGTTCACCTGCAGTCCCCAACTTTAGGGGGCACTTGACCTGGGCCTTGAAACATGGGTAGGATCTGTCAGACCCAGGTGTGGATGGCAAGACCCTTCCAGGCACAGAGCAGAGCATAAGCAAAGGACCTGGGGCAGCCCACCATCTAGGTGGCTTGAATTCAGGGCTCGTGGATGAGCACAGGCTGGGTCATGTCAGGAGGAGGCTGAATGCTACAGAGTTTGCACTGAGTGGGAACAGAAAATGTGTGCACAAAGCACAAGGCAGAGGCCTGACCTCCATCAGGTCGGCCATGCTGGATGGCCATGTGGATCTGATGCTGAGTTCTGATCAGAACCTGGCCCACTGTGGTCACACTTGGGAATTCTCACACAAACAGGAGAGCCTGTGGGTCACCTGCCACATGAACTCGCTGTTGCCCTTGATTTGGAGCCTTATCTCTGTTCCAAGAGGAGGACACCAAGCTGGGGACCTTGCGGAGTCAGACTTGCATCCACACCCTCGAGTGTGCAGGTGGAGAACCTCTGGACACTGGGCTGAGGGCCTGGAATACAGGTCAGTAATCTGAAGAAGGGCAGCTTTTAAAAAAACACAATGCTTCACAGCTATTTGTTATAAGCACTTCAGAGGTTGAACTGATAAGACTTCTTATGTTACCAATCCAGGTAAATAAACTCCTTCCTGCATCACAAACATCAGGTGATGGGCTGCTCACCAGGACGAGGGCTCTGCGGAGCGACATGGGCGTGCTGCTCCCACCCAGGGGCTGACATGGCGTCAGGTTCCCCGACAAACCTGGTAACCGAGGCACGCAAGCAGAAAGGACCAGCATGCGGACAAGTGCAGCTTAGAATAAATTAAAACAGAGTCTGGGAATACGGCAAAGTCCGGGGGATAGATGGTAAATGGGGAGTGGCACTCACAGTGGCACTGCACGTGCCTCCTCTCTGGGACCAGGGAGTGGGTGGGTGCGTGGACGCAGAAAGGAGGGCAAAGAGCAGGCCCATCAGTGTATGCGGCGGACCACAGCCCGTGATGGGAAGGTCATGGGGAAACTCCACAGACAGTACCTTAAACCCTTCACAACTTTTTGAGTTCTCACCTCGAGGAGAAATGAAAATGCCCAAGGAGCACTAAGTAAGAATTAGGTCCAGAAAGAACGTTTTGGCACTGACAGTTTACAACGAGGGAAGGAAGGAAGGCTGTGTGGACAGAGCCGCCCGCAGCACCACGTAGCCCCTCCACAGGACGCTTATAGATCAAGGGGCCGTGGCGACGAGGAGACCAAGCCCAGCGAAGGCAAAGAACTTATTATCCAAAAGAGCCAAGGGGCGCCTGGGTGGCTCAGTCGTTAAGCCTCTGCCTTCGGCTCAGGTCATGGTCCCAGGGTCCTGGGATCGAGCCCCGCATCGGGCTCCCTGCTCGGCGGGAAGCCTGCTTCTCCCTCTCCCACTCCCCCTGCTTGTGTTCCCTCTCTCCCTGTCTCTCTGTCAAATAAATAAATAAAATCTTCAAACACACACACACACACACACACACACAAAGAATGGAGCTGGGAGTGTGCACCTGTGTGCTGCAAACCACCCCATCTGTCAACACTAAACAAGCACATGGGGCCATGGGGCCACCTCTGGGGCTGGGACTGTGCAGGTCTGCATCGTCTTTGGCCCCTGAGCCCAGGGATCCTGGACACTCCATCTCAGCACTACTCTGTCTTGACAGCAAAGCCAAGTCCTGTAACTTTCCTGACCTGGAAACCTCATAATTACTAGAGTTTCAGGAAACAAATGAGAGCAGATGGCTTGCCTCGCTTAACGAGAGGGGAGCTGTGGCACCCTGGAGGCTCCGGGAGATCCCACAGACCCCTGCCCAACAGGGGAGGAAAAGCCGAGAACACAGCCCTGTGCTCGTGGGGCTCCCACCTTTCTGGTGAAGTAATAATGAGGCACTTCGATCCCCAGAAGATTCTGGTAGGCGGGAGGCCGGGGGAAGCTGTCCTGGAGCAAGAAGCCGTGCTCCTCCGTGATGAAGAAGGACAGAATCACCACGTCTGTCTGTGAGAGAGGGGAAACAGTGCTGTTTCTGGTTCGGTGATACAATTTTCTATCTGGCATCTAATCCCCATTTTCACGGTCAGGATGTTTACACACAACAGAGAAGAAAGGATGAACACGTGAACAGTCTTATACAGATAACCCACCTCCCCCTTCTGGAAGGATGAGCCTCATGCAGTCTGAGAGCTGCTAGACCCTTCTCACGGACGGATTTTCTTACAGCAAAAGCTAATCCTTCCCATCCTGGTTGGTGACTGAAACTAAAGAACTCTTGTGTTTTAAAGTTTTTCTGTTCAGTTCCTTGACTCTGATATAAAAATCAACAATAGGGACACCTGGGTGGCTCAGTCGTTGAGCGTCTGCCTTTGGCTCAGGTCATGATCCCAGGGTCCTGGGATTGAGCCCCACATCGGGCTCCCTGCTCGGTGGGAAGCCTGCTTCTCCGTCTCCTGCTCCCCCTGCTTGTGTTCCCTCTCTCGCTGTATCTTTCTCTGTCAAATAAGTAAGTAAAATCTTTTTTTTAAAATATTTTATTTATTTATTTGAGAGAGAGAGAATGAGAGATAGAGAGCACAAGAGGGAAGAGCGTCAGAGGGAGAAGCAGACTCCCTGCTGAGCAGGGAGTCCGATGTGGGACTCAATTCCGGGACTCCAGGATCATGACCTGAGCTGAAGGCAGTCACTTAACCAACTGAGCCACCCAGGTGCCCAAAGTAAGTAAAATCTTTAAAAAAATAAAAATAAAAATCCACAATAGCAGAGGAGTGCCTGGGTGGCTCAGTCAGTTGAGCGTCTGACTGTTGATTTTGGCTCAGGTCATGATCCCAGGGTTGTGAGACAGAGCCCTGCATGGGGCTCCGCACTCAGTGGGGAGTCTGCTTGAGATCCTCTCTCCCTCTCCCTGCTCACATGCTCACTCTCTCTAAAAATAAATAAATAAATCTTCTAAAAAATTAACAATAGCAGAAAGATTCTCTCCTCTGCTTTCAAGGGAGAAGAGACACAGAGCCAAGAAGACGGGTGCTCTGCTGGGTCCTGAGTGTGCGCTTTGGAGTAGCAGCGCCGTCCGCAGCACCTTCTGAACGGGAACAGCAGGAGGTCGAGGACACCAGGGCCTCTCCTTGCTTGTGTGAATTCCTGCAATTTCGCATCATCTTCACAAGAGCCCTAAAGAGGTATCTGATCGGAGTGCCGGGAAGTGCCTTTCACTGGGGATCAGCATGCGCCATCCTCGCTTGCCTGGGGTCGTCACTCTCTACCGTGAGAAAACTGCGCACGGCTGCTTCTCGCTCCTAGTCACAGAGATGCCACCTCTGTGCGTTTTACCACTCAGTGTTTCAGAGCCAAGGACCGGATCTGCTTCTCAAAGCCTCGGGGCGTGGACACTTGACTGCTGATAATCTTGGGGCCCCCACTCTCACCACCCTGCGAGGGAACTTCCTTTGGCAGGGATACAAGTCCGCTAGTGTTGGTGGGCTGGCTGCCCCTGCTGACTTACTGAGAACCTATCACAGATGGGGAGGCACAGCCAGCCGCTGGCTTTTGCAGGGAGTGCCAGACGTTCCAACAGCACGTGTCTGGAAAGTGTCAGAGTCCCGGACCCTACTGGGGGAAGGCATGCCCTGCAGAGCCAGGGAGTCTGGTCAGGGTGGAGGGCAGGGACTGGGCAAGGAGGCCAATGCAGTGGGAATTGGCCTGTTGGAGGGAAGAGCAAGAAGTCGGCTGACTCAGCCCCAGGACACGCCCCCACCATGGCTCAGCTCCATTAACTGTTTCGGTAGCGGGCTCTGCTCTGGAGGGAAATACACAGCACTTGATGTAACAGGAAAACCGAAATAGGACAGTCTGAGTGAAACCAGACAGAGAAGTCTGTGCCAACCCTGAGGGGAGACGCAGGCCACACGTCCTTGAGGTGGCACTCTGCTCCACGGGCACCAACTTCCCTCTAACTTCCTCATAAACCACGTCAGGAGATTGCAAACCTGCCGAGCCCCCCCGTGACTAGATACAAACGCGGTGCGGCCACGGTACCATGGGGCCTGGGCTGTCCTCGGTGGGCGGCTTCTTGTCCCCAGGCTGCAGCTGGGCTCCTGGCGCTTCCCGCACGGCCTCACATACAAACAGCCTGGGCTCACTCTGGTCCCAGAAATGGTTCACGGGAATGAGATCCATCAGTCTCTCATCCACAAAGGCATGGCTCCTGAAAGAGAAGGCCCGTCCTTAGTCCTGAGAACTGAGAGGAGCATCTGTGTTCACAGCCTCTGGAAATGCATGCCAGGGACCTGGGTGAGCATCAGCAGGCTGGTGGGCATTGCTTAGGCTGGTGGCTTCGGAGCCCCTCCCCACAGCACGGTGCACCCAGCCTGCCTGAGGTGACTCTCAGATTGAAGCAAGTTGGTGAAAGAGGCCCAGTGTAGTCTTGTTGGACAGCGTGTGATGTTTTGGCTCTGAAGACTCCATGGAGGGCTCTTGCCAGGACCAGTGGGTGGACCGCGCACCCTGCCAGGATGATGTGTGTGTTATGGGGCCCATGCTGCAGACAGACAAGCTGGGTCTGGAGGCAAAGGAAGGGTCAGATCTCAGAAGAGGACAGGCATCTGAGGGGAGGCTGTGCACTGTCCCACCGCCACAGGAGAAGTGACAGCCTGGGCTCCATGTGGCTCAGAGGTGGAGGGTGGAGGGAAAGTGTGAGTCTAAGACACAGTTCAAACAAGGAAAATGGGATGAGTCACAGATGGAGGGACTAAGGGAAAGGTTAGCTGCGAGGTTTCAGACCAGACAACCAGGGTGGAAGAGCAACCAGGGTAGACAAGAACAGTTTCTGGGGAATGAGGCTCAGGTGATGGCAAGAAATTCCAGTGGACATTTGGAGCCAGATCAGCAGAAGGAGGCTGGGGAGAAGTGAGGGTGGGTGTGTTCAGGTGGGACCACCAGCAGTGGCCAGTTTAAGCCACCAGGGGAAAGAAGGTTCTGGAAAAGGATTTGAGCTGGGTAGGGAGGTGGGGGCTGTAACAGAGCAAAGGAACAGACTCCGGCAAGGCCAGCCGTGGCCTCTGCTGCTGTGCACTCGGTGCAGGTGCTGACCACAGCACCCACCCCGAGTCCTGAGCAGCGCCCGTGGCCCTCAGGCATCACTTCCTGCAGAACCAAATGTGAGTTCTCGGCAGAGCAGCAGCTACAAACACGAACTCCCTGAGAGCAACCATTATTTCTCTAGAAAGATGATGTCGACCCATGCGGATGCCCTCCCTTCCCAGGCGCTGACAGAGCTGAGTTACCACCACACTCACCCTGAGATTGAACCATCGTGCAGCCCTGGCCGCCACTGCCCTTCCAGAAGCCCAGTTCTGCCAGGTAATTCCAGGGCCTCAGAGGCTCAAGTCCATCCCAAATGCCCGGGCGTGTTGGCCCTCCTGCCTGTTCTGAGCACTGGTAACTACTGAGGTCCCTGAGGTCTGAAGTGTAACTCAGCAGGCTGCCTGGAAGCTGACCATTAACTGAGTATCAGTGTCAGTATTTTTTCTTTTCTTTCTTTTTTTTAAAGATTTATTTATTTATTTATTTGAGAGAGAGAGAGAGAGAGAATGAGAGATAGAGAGCACGAGAGGGAAGAGGGAAGGAAGCAGACCCCCCGCTGAGCAGGGAGCCCAAAGTGGGACTTGATCCCGGGACTCCAAGATCATGACCTGAGCTGAAGGCAGTCGCTTAACCAACTGAGCCACCCAGGTGCCCAGTGTCAGTATTTTTTCAATGAAATCCTACCAAACCACAGTCTTACTTCTTGGTCTCTTGGCCATTAAAGGGCAATGTCTCCCTCTGATCAATTTGCCCCGTCTTGAAGTCGAGGATGGTCACCGTGTCCATTTCCACATCATAGAAGCAGATTTTGGAATCAGGGCTGTTGTCCGCCTGGGGGAAGAGAAAATGGAGCTCACGGTACCACCTGGCTGACATGCCACAGGTTTGAGAACAAGTGTCTGGTGTCCATGACCCACCGGCCAATCTGGCCTTCCTAAGTGGACATCGACTCACTTTCATCCCACTGAGACCACTGCTCAAGCACTACTTTATAATTTCCAAGCACTGAAAACAAGTTCTAACATGTCGTGAAGGCCCAACTCTAGCTGTCCAGCTGTGGCCAGTGCTGACCTGAGTGCTGTCATCCTTGCTGAGGGGGACTGACCACAGGCACGGGGGGAGTCCAGGTCCCAACAAACCAGCTCGGCTGCTGGGGTAACAAATGCCAGAAATTCGGGGAGACTGTTCCAGGCTTTATTCTAGGAGACCGTGGAAGGCTAAGGGGGCCTGAGTACTTAAGAAAGGCCAAGAAATGAATTTGTCAACATTTTAGACAGAAGATACCGTAAGCTTAACAGCAGCAGAAGGATCACAAAATCATCAACAGGTTTGAGTACCTATGAATATGCTTCTAGTCTCCGGGAACACCAATAGCAAAATGAAAGACAAACAACAGACCAGAGACGCGTCAGCAACACTCAAGGCCCCAGCCTCCTGCCCCAGACCCTGCCCCCCCTGAGAATCCAGACCCTCCTTTCCCAAGCACACTCCCCACCCCCAGGGGAGTGCTCGCAGGGCTGGGGGGGATGGTGGACAGCTGATTTTCACTGCAAGCTCCCTTGTGCTACCTGAACTTCTTTTGTCTTTTTTCCTTTCACCAAGGGCAAGAATTCCTGATGCAAGGAGAGGCATTCTCGTCCTTCACTGTCACTGCATGCTGGAGAAGCAGGCCTCCAGGGCCACTCGTCACTGCGCCGCCCCCACTCCTGCTGTGCATTCACCCCAGCACCATGGAGATGGTGCTACATCCCAGGATGCTCTCGCCCTCTTCCCCACTGCACGCCTGGCTTTTGGTCCTGTGCACGTGTGTTCTGGCACCACCCTCCAGCTGCCTGGATCAGTGACTTGGGACTGCCCGTCCTCCCCACGTCCCGTCCCGGTGCTCAGGCTGACAGGACTGCTCTTATCCTCCCGAGATCCCCATTTCCAGCCAGACTCCCCTTCTGAGACTCAGGCTTGTTTTTATAGGCCCACGTGCTGCTCTGAGATGCCTCAAACTCAACATTGAAACAGGACGTCCCATCATTCCCCGCAAAGCTCCTCACCAGGTTTCCCTTTCCACCTCCACACTGCTTTGAGGGGTAGAACTGTCCTTGCACACATGAGCCAGTCCCAACCCCCGGGACAGCTGCAATGGGTACCACCACTGAGAAGCAATCCTAGAAAGATACTACATTATGCTCCTGCCTCGCCCCTGCACCATGGTTGGTGCCTGTGTGATGGCCCACTGACCGTGCCAGAATCGGCCTCGCCCCTCTGCCACAGACAGCGGACCCTTGGCCAAGCCAGGCTCTGCCACCTGCTTGCAGTCTCGGTGCCTCTGCTGCTGCCCCCCTGCTGCATGCTTGCCTGGTGGGTTCACAGCTCCTCGGGAAGCCTCCCGACCGGCGGCTTGCCAGGCACCACATGGCACAGTTTGACTCGTTCTTAGATGGGTGTCTGTTCATCCACAGGGAGGGCTGAGCTCTCCTGTTTAACCACTGACCTGTGCCCACAGTGCCCAGAGAAGGGCGTGGTTCATGGAAGGCAACCGGTAACAAGATTGTGGATGAATGGATTCACGAGCAAACACCTGTGGGCGGCAGGGCCCACTGCCTGTAGAGCAGGACGGACATGTGTACGTCAGTGCCCTTCAGAATCTACCCTCTAGCTGTCATCACGCCTTTAGTTCTCTAAGTCAGAGCTCAGAGGTCCTTGCAACCCCCTCAAGCCCACAGAACACAGCTGGCTGACGAGAAGGGATAGAAAAGAGAAGAGCTACAGAGCCCTGCAGAGGGAGAACTGCGGTTTCAGAGGAATTAGGGACTGGGGACACATGGGGGCTCAGGCCTCGTGGCAGAAGGAGAGGTGGGGCCGCAGAGCTGTGTGCGAAGATGGGCACAGCCCGAGGAGGATGGCGGCCCTGGGAGAGCAGCCGCCGATGTGCACCTACCTTGCTGAGGAGGATGCTGATCTTGCTGCCACTGGCGTTACACCTGAGGGAGGCCATGCCCACTGCGCCTGGGATCAGCGAGGCCAGGTTCTTGTCGCTGCAGTGCACTTTCGCCTCTCTGCAGGGGGGACACAAGGGTCTCAGGGCGAAGCACAATCCCGTCCCTCGTCCATTCACCCTCCCTGCATGCGGGCGGCTCACAGTGCCAGGACCGGCTCTCTGAGGGACTGCAAACCTTCATCCACGGGACTTGGGACTCCTCAAAGGCCCAGGGGTGCTCACTCTGAGGGTCTGGACACCTGGGAGAGGGGCCAGCTCAGAACCCAGGGCTAGCTTAAAACTTTTAAAGTTTTTAAATTGAGGGGCGCCTGGGTGGCTCAGTCGGTTAAGTGTCTGCCTTCGGCTCAGGTCATGATCCCAGGGTCCCAGGATCAAGCTCCGCATCGGGCTCCCTGCTCCATGGAGAGTCTGCTTCTCCCTCTGCCTCTCCTCCTACTCGAGCTCTCTTTCTCTCTCAATCAAATAAATAAATAAAATCTTTAAAAAATAATAAAATAAAATTTTTAAATTGAGATATAATTGACAATAACATCGTATTACTTTCAGGTGTAAACAAAATGATTCAAGATTTGTCTGGGTGAATTTTTAAAGTTCCTAGGTTTACTAAGCCAATATGAGTATGTATCCCCCCTACTCTTCTGACACAAGAAGCAGCCGCTCTGCACCCAGCTTCCCTCGGTTCGTCTTGCCAGAACGGGCTGTTGTCACACTTGCTACACCTGCGGAGAAACAAAACTGCAGGTAAGCAGCCCCCGCTTAGCTGGTTCTGGCTTGTTGCTGCTGCTACGAGCAGTGCTGGCTGGGCAGCAGTGGCTCATCCGATTGTTCTCAGTGAATTCCCATTTCCTCCTTGTTTCCCTAACATCCTCTGTCCCAGGAGCCTCTCCAGGCCTCATGTGATATTTCACGGTCCCCTCTCTTTCAGCTCCTCTGGACTGGGTAAGTTTCTCAGACTCCAGGCTCATGTGCACATCTCCTGCCTCAGTCCTAGAATTTTTCCAAGGAGCCTGGTCCTTCTGATGGAGAATGCTATGGAAACCCGCATCCAGGTGCCGGGCGTGCTTGCTGCCTCTCGGCCGCTGCACAGAGCCAGGACACACGCGTGGACTAACTGCCAGATGTACGTGTATCTGACCTGGCTGTGTCTATATTAAGCTAAACATGACTTCCACTCAACCCATCACCATGTGGCTCCTCTCGCCTCCTCCCCCTGCTTATCTGTCACCTCCTCCCAACAGAGAAGTCCCAGCTCCCAAAACCTGCAACAGCTATTCAGTCCTTCACTTCTGCATGCCTGAGTGCTGGTGTGGGCCAGTCATCCCATGCCCTGTGTGGGGGAGCTCTGTGGACTGCAGGGAAGCACTGTATGCAGTCCCCCAGCCAAGTGTCAACAACGCTGCCGATCCCCAAAGGGCTGGGGTCAGCACCGCCTCTCCAGGGAGGCTGTTTCACACATTTCTAGCACACTTAGATTGTTCTTTCACATTCCATATTCCATCCTGGGATCCCCTAAAAATTTTTTTAAATTTGCACGCTTTTTAGGGTCACTTTGTGTTATAAAGTTCTATGGGCCCTGACAACTCAGTGCCTTGTATCCACCAAATAGAAAATTTTACCATCTAAAAACTGCCCTGCTCTATGTGCCCAACTATACTCCTGTTTGCTCCCTCCCCCAGTATACAAAGATTAAGAATTTATGCCAAGGGGTGCCTGGGGGGCTCAGTTAGTTGAGTGTCCAACTCTTGATTTCAGCTCAGGTCACGACCTCAGGATCCGGAGATTGAGCCCTGTATGGGGCTCCATAATCAGCGTGGAATCTGCTTGGGATTCACTCTCTCGCTCGCCCTCTGCCCCTCCCCCCATTTGCTCCCTCACTCTTTCTCCAATAAATAAAAAAATATTTTTTAAAAAGGATTTATGCCAAAACATAAGGCGTTACAAAAAATTTAGTGGAATGAAAAAAGATCAGTGGAATGAAACGGGAACATGAACAGGTTTCCAGCTCCTATCCATTTTCTACACACCACTTTGTCTCCTAATTTTTTTAAATATTTTATTTATTTACTTGACAGACAGTGACACAGCGAGAGCAGGAACACAAGCGAGGGGGGAGCGGGAGAGGGAGAAGCAGGCTTCTCGCCGAGCAGGGAGCCTGATGCGGTGCTCGATCCCAGTACCCTGGGATCATGACCTGAGCTGAAGGCAGATGCTTAACAACTGAGCCACCCAGGTGTCCCATCCTGACTAATTTTTAAAATGTGCACAGGCATCCCTCACTTTAGTACACGTCCAAGATAACTGCGTTCTTTTAACAAACTAAAGGTCTCTGGCTACCTGCACTGAGCAAGTCAATCAGTGCCATTTCTCCAGCAGCATTTGCTCACTTGGTGTCTGTCACATTTTGGTAATTTTTGCATTATCTCAAACATTTTTATTATTGTATTTGTTATAGTGACCTGTGATTAGTGCTTACAATGTGCTGGAAGTTTACATGATGGTTACCACTGTTTAGCAAAAAAGGAATTTTTTATTAAGGCATGGACATTTTTTCAGACACAATGTTACTGTATATTTAATAGACTACAGTAGGGTAAAAACATGACTTTTATAGGTACTGGGAAACCAAAAAATTCATTTGACTCATTTTATTGTGATATCTGCTTTACCAAAGTGGTCTGAAACTGAACCCACAGTATCTCCAAGGTAGGCCTGCACTTTTATTTAGACAAAAATTGTACCTTCGGGAAAGATCAAAGCTTTTGAAATGAGCCAGGTCTGTCCCCACAACCAGGAAATTTCCGCAGACGTCGAGGAAGCATGGGCTCCCCTCTGCCTCAGCGAACAGTAAGAGCTGTTTCACGGTCCCCTGAGGAAAAGGAAAGAATTAGGCTTAAGGAAAACAGCCCGTGCAGCCTTTCACTTCTGTTAATGAATGTTACTCACAGGTAATCTTGTACACACTAAGCCAAAACTCAGTGTTTACTGATGGCCCAGTGTGCTTGTCACCGTCACACCAGGCTTCAAGACCCCACTGTCTTCAAGGTAAGGGCCTTCAGTCCAGACAGCAGGCCCTCCTGCCTCATTTCCCACTGCTTCTGCCTCCACCAGTGTCAGACACCAGCCCCTTCCTCAGCTCCGGCCCCGTAAATGAGCCCCCCATGGGGTGCCCGTCCCTCACTGCCCCAGTGGCATAAAGCATGGGGGATGAGCAGAGCTCCCCTTTCCCGTGTGGAGAGAAGTCTCGTTAGAGAGCTGGAAGGGGTACAGCAGCCGTCTAGTGTCATCTCAAAGGAGCAACAACAAGCGCGGCTTGTGTGTCTACGTCCTCAAGAGCTCCCTGCTGGGAAGAAGGGTCTGGAAACGCAGTCCAGGCTCCCAAATCCCGAGTTACTGTACGTTGCCGTACACATGCTGGCATTAAATTACTAGTTATCAGGGACCCATATTCCTTTTAGTTAAAAAATTAACAAGAAGACTTAACTCCAGGCCATCTGTTGTCAGAGACCCTCAAGGCCAGCCACCCGGGACCCTCAGTCGCAATGTTTCCCAGCAGGCCATTCTCCCCTTCCCAGTATGCCCTTCACCCTTTCCCAGCAGTCTGTTCTTCCTTTCCTAGTATGTCTTTCCTGCTTTCTCAGCATGTTGACATTCCTGTGAAAATTAATGAAAGGAGACCTCATTTAAAATGAACTACCACGGCCAGCAGGGGGCGCTCTCAGCCCTACCACTCCTGGTCAATTACAGACCTAACAGGAAGCGAGGCCCTTTGCAGATGAAGGAAGAAGAAGGAAGCAGGAAGCTTTCCTCCTACCCCAGCAAGAGCCCAGCCAATGAGAAACCCCCAACTTAGAATGCCCGGTTTACTCCAGTGGACTTTCAGTTTACAACAGCCCTTCCAACTTGCCACTCTCCTCCTTGGTTTTCCAGGCTTGCTTGGTTATTTGTCCCTATTGGATGAGCTTCCGTCCTCCAACTGATTTGATGAGCAAAGTCCTCAACTGATGCTGGCAGATCCCACAGTGCATGCCCATCAAGATTAAAACAGATCCCTCAAAACCTCTCCCCAGAACAAAACCCTCTAAATACAGATGGCTTTCAAGATTACATAATAGATTACAAGGCTCAGGGCCTCATTATCCCCTGCACTAGACCCTGTAGCATCCCCATTTTACCTGTGAGAACAACCAGTGGCTGGGAATGGAGGTCTGTTGAGGACCTGTGAGCAGTAACTAACACTGTTGCCCCTCAGCACCCAATGATCCCAACCCTCCCACACTACCAACATCCATTCCACGCAAAACTTTCACCACAGTGGACCTCTACAGTGCATTTTTAGTATTCCAGTTGATAAGGAGAGCCAGGAGTGCCCCTGGTTTCTCCGAGTGTTTCTCCGAGCATCCTTCTTTTCACAAACCTTAGAAGCTGATTTGGATGATACAAAGCTTTCTGCAGACTCTAGGTTGTGACAACATGTAGATGATTTGTTTTGCTCCTGCTGCTCAAACCTCTTCACAGGAGACAACATCCACCTGTTAAGACTTTTGCTCTTAGGGGCGCCTGGGTGGCTCAGTCGTTAAGCGTCTGCCTTTGGCTCAGGTCATGATCCCGGAGTCCTGAGATCGAGCCCCACATGGGGCTCCCTGCTCAGCGGGAAGCCTGCTTCTCCCTCTCCCACTCCCCCCTGCCTGTGTTCCCTCTCTCATTGTGTCTGTCAAAAAAAACAAAAAAAAAACAAAAACAGACTTGCTCTTAAAGAGACAAAGTCTCCAAAGAAAATTTGCAGTTTGCTCAAACTCAGGTCCGATGCTTTGCGCATCTGATCTCAGAACAAGGACGACATCCGGATGTGGATGAAACTCCTTGTGACTGCTGAATGCTGCCAGATCACCCTTGGACTCCCCAGGACCATTTACAGGACACCCCACTGCTCATTTTCATGGTTTACTGATGGTTTGTATTTAAAGGAAGAAAATGGTAAACATTATGCTGGGTCTGCTATTGCAACTCCCTGTGAAGTCATCAAGGCTTTGATGTGTGAAGTGCCAGTGACTTCAGCCCAAAAGGCTGCTACATGCCCATACTGGAGCCTGTACCCCAGCCAGGGTAAAGTTGCAAATATTTATACTGACAATCAGTAGGCCTTTGGGGTAGCTCATGATTTGGGGATGTTAAGGAATCAACAAGGTTTCCTTAGCTCCAATGAGAATAAAATTTAAGATGACTCCCATGTCCAAAATTTATTAGCTGCCATACATTTTTTATTTTTTAAGAGACAGTGGGGAGAAGGGCAGAGGAAGAGAGAGAATCTTCAAGCAGACTCTGTGGTAAGCGCAGAGCCCAACATGGGGCTTGATCCCTCCACTCTGAGATCATGACCTGAGCCGAAACCAGGAGTTGGACGCTTAACCGACTGAGCCACCCAGATGCCCCTAGATTCTACACTTTTGCCAGCAGCTCTGGCTATTATTAAGGTTCCTGGGCATTCAAGACTTGACTCTCTGGTGGCCAAAGGAAACCACAGCAGGAGACTGATAGCTAGACCTCTGTCATTTTCCAAAGGGATGTTCTTTCAAATGACAATTTGGAAAAACTGACCAGAGATGCCCTACAGTTGGCCCCAGAAAAGAAAGACAATGGTGGAAATCTAACAACTGTGAGTTTGATAAAAAGAAAACTCTGGTTTGGACCAAATAACAATCTGGCCCTACCAGAAATTCCAAAATCCTACTACTTACCACCGTTTATGTGTTAAATCACTGCTTTACTGACAAAATGATAGCGTTCATGAACAAACACTGGTGGAGAAATATTAATGAGGCCACAAAAATTGCCCACCTCACTTGCCCCGCCTGTTAAAAGTATAATCCAGAGAAACCTGTTCATACAAATGGATTTCATAAAACTCCCCCGTCTCATGGATATGCATGTTTTGGTCATAGTCTGTATGTTTTCTCACTGGACTGAAGTTTTCCCTTGCAAACAGGCCACTGCTTCTTCTGTGGCTAAAATTCTGTTAGAAAACATTACCCCTACCTGGGAACCCCCTCTCAAACTACACAGTGATCAGGGAGCCCATTTTACCAGGTGGGTGCTTCAGTAAGTCTGTCCTGTTTGGCTGGTTTTCCAGCACTCATTGTGCATACCACTCTCAATCAGGGTTAGTTGAATTCACTAACAGCACTATTAACACTCAATTGTTAAATTGTGTAGAGACCCTCCAACTATCTTGGCCTAAAGCACTACTGCTATTGGTCCTGAATTTCAGATCCACCCACTTGGGAAGGCATAGGCTCTCACCCTTTGAGTTAGTCACAAGACGTTCCAATGCACTTGGCCCCTACCTCCTTGACCCACAGTTGATAAAGGGAGATGCACTTCAATATTGTAAAGGCCTGATTGCCTCTATTAAAAATGACCATGCTTTGGTAGCACAATCTTTCCACAGTGTGCTCCCAGGAGACAACAACTTTAGATCAACCTCACAGCAACATGGAGATTTTGTCTGTAAGAGATGCCTCCAGAAAGATTCTCTTCATCCTCACTGGAAAGGTTCTTATCAGCTACTGGTCATCAACCTTTGTGCTGCCAAACTACAGGAAATAGACTCTTGGATTCATGGGACACATCTACAGAAAGCCGCAAGCCCTGACTGGCCCTACACGCCCTCTGGTGACCTAAAGGTACAGATTTCCTGGAATTGAAGCAGATGACATCTGATGAGACCACTTTCCCCAGATGTCCAGCCCAGGCCTGCGTGCCTTTTCCTCACTGCTGCTGCTTCTCTCTCTTTCGTGGAGAGAGATGCTCTTGTCTGCATTTCTCAAGCCCTTGAGAAAGAGAGAACCTCTCCTGTCTGTGGCCTTTCAGTAACAGCCTCATTACTATTCTGCGACAAAGTCATCTTTCACTCGTTTTTCCTGAAGGCTTAGAAGGTTCAGAATTTACAAAAGTCTTTCTTTCGTCTGAATTACCATCCAAATTCATGGTATCTGAATTCACAACTTGATATGCTGTATTGAGAACGCATGTGGTTCCACACAGTTCTTTTGAAATAACAATACTGTTTTAAGACATCTTTGAAGTTTTGCTGTTTTGCAAAGAGTTCACCATCTATTGCTTCCTTTTAATATTTGCACTGGTTCTTTGCAAATGCACTAAGTTAGTTCTTTCAGTGTGCTCTTGCAGTCTCCACCATTCTGCTCTCACGGTTGCTTTAAGTGGAGATTTTAGGAGATGTACATGACTCTGGGCTTGCTTTCACAGGGAGACCCTTTCTCGCCTACGTCAGAATACATGCCAGTAAATATTTCAGTTGGCTTTCACATCTGGTTCTGGTCCATCATACAATTTGGCATTATCACGTTACTTACTGTTTTGTATCATTATTTTTAGGTTTGTATTTTGTTACCTCTTCAAACTTTTTAAAAAATGATGTACCCAATAAGGAGATGCTCTCTAACTCTTACAACATTGGAAAGATACAAGTTTTATGCGGGAGTACCTGAGATTTTTCTCTCTCCTGACCTTCGTTGTTACTCAAATGTGGCCCTACGTGGTTTGCGTCAAGCAATGCACTTCGCCACCAAAGTAGGACATAACAACATGGAAAAGTCCTTCCTGGCACTGAGGAACAACACCAGTAAATATGGAAAATGTGATTTGATCAGTGATGCTTTCAAAGAAAGATCTTGATCAAGAAGCGGAAATGTGAAACTTAATAAAGGGAAACCTCATTTAGAAAATGGAGCCACGAGGCCAGCAGGGGGCGCACTCAGCACCACCACGCCTGGTTGGTCGCTGACCCAACGGGCAGAGACCCACCATTCACACACTTATACGCAGATGTTTTTGTTTTTGGTGTTTTTTTTTTTTGGATACAGTACTGTAAAGGTATTTTCTCTTCCCTGTGATTTTGCTTTCTTTCCTCTGCTTTGCTTTATCGTCAGAATCCAGTATAGAATACATATAACATACACAGTACGTGTTGACCACCTGTACTATCGGTAAAGATCCCAGTCTCCAGATTTCTGGGGAGTCCAGTTATATGTGGATTTTTGACTGCATGGGGGGTCAGCACCCCTAGCCTCCAGGTTGTTCAAGGGTCACCTGCGCTATCCCAGCAGGAGGAAGGAAGGGTTCCTCCTCCCCCAGTAACAGCCCAGCCAATGAGCAGCCACCACACTTGCAGCTCCCAGCTTACTCCAATGGACGTTCTGTTTACAACAGCCTAGCCGCCCCCACAGAAGCCCCTCCTCTCCGGGATCCTGCAGACTTGCTGTGGTTTTGCTGTAGCTTGCTTGTCCCAGACTGCAATTCTCTCCTATTCCCGGATAAACCCATTTTTGCTGGTAAAATAACTGGCAGTTTTATATTTAAGGTTACTAGCCCTTTCCCCACAGGTTGTTTGCCCCACGGCCCTTCAGCAGGGCCTGCAGGTTGCCTTGCTCACAGAGCTGCGCCCTTCATGGGTTGTTAACATGGCCCTCCCGGCCTGGGCTGTATGTCTGCAGCAGATGTCCCCGACAAGTGTCAGCAGCAGCGGGCTCTGGCCTCCTCCCCTCCAGCTTCCCTCCCACCTCGAATAGGCTGAGGACCTCAAGGGGCCAGCAGCCCACCCCTGCCCCCAGCCCCGGCCCCCCTCGCACCTTCCCCCAGGATGCTGTTCCCCACATCAAGCCTCTACTCCAGGACCTCCCCCAGTGGCACTTCCCACCCACTGTGAGCCCCATCAGGAAGAACTCCAGGGAAGCCACTTCAGGAACCGTGGCAGGGAGGATGAGAAGCATGTGAGGTACAAGGACACCATGCATGCGTACGGCAGCCTCCAGAAACCGAACAGTGGATCCTAGCAAACAACTCAGAGACAGACAAAGCAGTCACACTAAGAGCTGAAAACAGGGCCGTGAAGGTTTTCCCGACCTTGACACAGAGCCCTGCTGCATGTACTGGGTTGAGTGGTGGCCCCCAAAAGATACATCTACCTGGAACTTGTAAATGTGACCTTATTTGGAAAAGAGGTCTTGGCAGATGTAATTAAGGATCTCAAGGGGAGACCATTCCAGATTAGGGTGGCCCTAAATCCAAAGACAAGTGTCCTTATGATACAGAAAACAAGAACCAGACACAAGGAGAAGGCCAGGTTAGGACAGAGGTGGAGATGGAGTGATGCATTTACAAGCCAAGCCATGCCGGAGCCACCAGAGGCTGGAAAGCACGGGACAGATGCTCCCTCAGAACCTCAGAAGGAGCCAACCCTGCCCATACCTGGATTTCGGACTTTTTATCTCCTAAACTGTGAGAAATTAAAGTTCTATTGCTGTAAGCCACTGCATCTGTGGTACTTTATTATGGCAGGCTCAGGAAACTATCACACCCCATCAGCCCCCCGGTTCCTATGGGCATCAGGGATGCCGGCAGGTGGGGGCCTCCTACTCCTTGCCACCAGGGGGAACAAGGCTGTGTTCAAGCTGGTCACCTGCAAGGCCCATGCTGCTCCCGTCCCGGACTCACCCTCAGACACGTGCAGGGAAAGGCCTGTCCTGAACTGATGGGCAGTGAAGATGGAGCAAACTCCAGCAAACATGGCCTCCCCTTTCCTAACCTGAGCGCTCAGGGTCCAGCGATTCAGTCCTCATCACTGCATGAGGCCCTGGTCCGCCTCCCCATCTCACAGGTGCCAGCAGTTGGTGCACCAGCTAGCCCAGAATCCAGTGTGACGAGCAAGCACCTGGCGGGGGGACTGTGACCTGGCTGCTGAAGTCAGTAAGTGGCTCTGGCTTGATTTAGAGACGGCCTTTCAAACTGTTCTAGTGGCTTTCATCTCCAAGCCCACTCACTCCAGAGCAGTGATTTACCTGCCACGTTCGAACTTGAACTCGGTTTGGCTCCACGGTGTACACATTTTCCTCGTGCATGGCTAACACCGGAGATTCACACAGGAAGGTTCCTAGGATGAGAGAGGGACATAATGCGACAGCGGCCCATCTCTTCATGATGCTCAGACAGCGTCATGAGGGCTGCGTTTTCTGCATCCTGTATATGAAGAGAGCGAGGCCCTGAGGCGCAGGGACAGCGTGCAGGCCTGGGGCTGGTGTAGGGACATGGCCCCAGGCTCCCCGCCCTGCTCACGAGCCGCCGCCTCTCCCGTGTGACTAGCAGCAGGGCCACGGCGGCGCTGCATCTGTGGTCTGGGGCAGCACAAGTGTTTAGACGGGTGTCTGTTCCTCTTAGTGGGGGCTCTAGAGGCCACGAGCCTTAGTCTCTGTGTCTAGACGGGTTCTTTTCTAGCCAGAGATGATCACACACGATAGGAAATACTTCAGCACCTGCTGTGCTGTCCTATGGAGGGGATAAGTTCATCCTTGGCCTGGGGCGTCCACACTGGAGATGACATTAATTATAGGCATAATACAAGGCAGAGCAGGAAAAGTGTGACAAGAAAAGTTTAGGCAATGGGGGCGCCTGGGTGGCTCAGTCATTCTGCGTCTGCCTTTGGCTCAGGTCATGATCCCAGGGTCCTGGGATTGAGCCCCGCGTCAGGCTCCCTGCTCCGTGGGAAGACTGCTTCTCCTTCTCCCACTCCCCCTGCTTGTGTTCCCTCTCTCACTGTCTCTCTCTCTGTCAAATAAATAAATAAAATCTTTAAAAAAAAAAAAGAAAAGTTCAGGCAATGAAGTGTTAGAGGAGAAAAGGAGGGAGGGGATAGGGAGAGGGGTGACCACCAGTGGAGAAACACCCCCAGGGAGGCGAGAGCTTCTCCGACAAACCCACAGGGGGGAGCCCCCTGGAGCACACGATGACCGGTCCTGTGGGGTCAGCATGGGTGAATGGAAGAACTGTACAGAAGGACTGTTGGCCAAGGGGGCTGTTAAAGTAGGCTGCACGTGACCCCTGGAGCTATCAGGTTCTGGTCCCTGGAACCTGTGAATGCTAGTATATGGCCAAAGTTGGGAAGGTGTTGAGATGGGGAGATTATCCTGGATTATTCAGGTGGGCTCTAAATGCAACCACAAGTGCCCCTATAAGAGGGAGGTAGATTTCAGACTGGAAGAAGGTGACAATGGAGGTAGATGCTGGAACGATGCAACCTGGCCAAGGATGGCCAGCAGCCACCCAACGCTGACAGAAATGAGAAACAGACTTCCCAAAGCTCAGGAGGTGGAGCGGCCTGTCGATGCCTTGATTTGGCCCAGAGAATGTGAGTTTGGACTTCTGACCTCCACAGCTGTGAGGCAGTAAATGTCTGTCTGGTTTGTGGTCACTGATCCAGCAGCCCCCGGCCACTCCCACAGGCACGCACTGAAGAGTGAGGGTCATGGCGGCCCACTGGGACAGGAGGTGGAGGCTGACGGAGCACCTCTAACGATCTGTCCTCAAATCTCCAGACAGAGGCTGGCCTTGGTCAAGATGGCATGGGGCTCACTGCTCTGCCTGGTCTGGAACAAGTTCAGAAGCTGGGTGGGTAGCAACCCCCTTCCCTGGGAAGCACTGTGGTGGTTTATATTCCTTTAGCCTTATTTCTGGCTGTTGCATTGTCCTGGGCTTCTCGGCCACCTTGACTGGCCTCAGTAGGGTGATGCCCAGCGGCACGGCCAGAGCACAGGCATGATTGACATGAGGGGCTCCTGGTGGCCCTGTGCCAGCCCCCTGCCCACACCACAGGCACCAACACCCCCCCTCAGATGGTCAGAAGATAAAGCAGGGTGTTGTGACCCCCCTCCTAAGGGACAAGACTCCCACCTGCATTCCGTAACGTGGTTCCAGAAGGCTCAAAGACCACCACCTGTTTTCCATTCCAGACAGCAATGGCATCCTAAAAAGAATCACGGAAATTAAAAGGGAACCTGCCACTTGCACCCCTTACCACCCTGAATGACCCAGACAACTGGCCAGGTCTTTTGTCAACCCCAGGCCACCCTTGCAGTCACCTTGGTGGCGAACACCCCGCGGACGTGCATGTCTGTGCGCAAGCTGTGCATCACTCCCGTGGACAGGAAGGACACGCTGAGGGAGCTTGGGGACATCTGCACCACAGCCACTTGCTGGTGGAAGTGTGAGGACATGGCTTGCTCGCTGAGGATCACCACGGAGGTGAGGTTGTTCACCGCCAGAAGGCTCTTCCGGGAACCCCACTTCATTCCGTGCCAGAGACAGAGACAGAAGTGTGAACAAGGAGAAGGGAGGTGCAGGCAGGAAAGTGTGACACACACAAGGACTCACCAACCATTTTCCTAGCACTGCTTCTTCTCATTGTGTAAACTGATATAAAAACTTATAAGCATAAAATATGTACTTTATCGAAAATTTTAAAATACTGACACCCAAGTTGTAATGCAGTGGGCAGATGCTTGTATGTCTGTTCTGACCCGTTGTTAATTTAGAGATGTTTATTTTTTATAAATGAATAGCAAGTTAACATGATGTATTAAATTATCCGGCTCTCCCCTGGTGATGTAAAATACCACTTTCATAATTTCATATTAAACTTCCAAATCTATCTCAATCTGCTCTGCATTCCACTGATATGTTTATCCATTCCTGAGTAAGCATGTACTGTTTTAATTGCTATAGTTTCAAGATATATTCTGGTTTGTGATACAGAAATGTTCTGATTCTCTATACATTCTTTCTTCAGCCATGTGTCCTCCCAGAGGAGTTTATTTTGTTGAATTCTCCCAGAAAAAAAAAAAGGTCATTCTTTTTACTGGATGTACATGTAATCTGTGCATTTACTTGGAAAGAAATAACACTTATAACACTGAGGCTTCTCTTAAGGAAAGTATATATTTGTTATCATGTACTTGGTTTTTCTTTTACGTCCTTTAGGAAAATTAGTGCAGCTCTTCCTATTACTTCAAATCTGAGAAAGTTTTTTTTTTTAATTTTTCTTTAAGGTTTTTTATTTATTTGTCAGAGAGAGAGAGAGAGACAGCACAAGCAGGGGGAGCGGCAGATGGAGGGAGAGGGAGAAGCAGTCTCCCTGCTGAGCAGGGAGCCTGATGTGAGACTCAATCTCAGGACCCTGGGATCATGACTTGAGCCGAAGGCAGATGCTTAACCGACTGAGCCACCCAGGCGTCCCTCAAATCTGAGAAAGTTGTACTTTCTCTGCAGATCTGATAATATTCTATGCTATTTTTAGCCATTTATTTACCCTAATTAAGGCAATTAAGATATTTAGATTTTTTTAAGATATAATTAAGATATTTAACTCACTAATTCATCCAGAAGCTATTTTTACCTATGGCCTGAGATGAGGATCTAAAGATAGCCCCCAAAGTGCTCTATGGCACCCTCAATGATTTATGAGGTACATCTTCCTCTCATGACTCGTGTAGGGTTAAGAAGATTCTGTCTCAGAGGGTTACACACAGCAGGTCTGAGAGACAGCCTCCAGGACAGCAGGGGAGCAGCCCCGAGGAGGGAACAGGCAGAACTGGAGAAAAGTATGAGGCAACAGCCATCTCGCGCTCTAGAAATTGGGCGTGAGGCAAACAAAGCAACACTTATTCAGGAAAATCTGCTAAATCCGGTAAGAAGAGCAGTGTCTGTGGTACCTGAGCCTCTAGACTCTCTCCCTCCTGCCTCCCAACTCAGCGTGCAGGAGCTCCCCCTCAGTAGGTGCAGCCAAGAGGTCGGCTCCCTGTCCAGTGCCCAGTCAGGCCTATGGCATCTCATTCCCCCAGCTCCATGCTGCGAGGGGAAGGGTCCCTTGGGCTCACAGGGTGCCTGAGAATGCCGGGACCCCACGCCCTGGCCCCAGCTTGCTCACACTACACAGGCTCACAGAGCAGGGTATCATTCCAGAGAGGTAGCCACCATCCCCACTCCCAAGCTCTGGAGCAGTGACTCAGACTGTCTTCCCCAAGGGGAGAGGCAGTCCGTAGGAACAGAGAGTTCTGACGGGCTCCCCAAAGGAAGTGACTTCATTTGAAACACAATGTGGGTTAAGTCCAAGCCTAAGGATGCTCTTGAAGAGAGTGGAGGCTTTGGTGGTAAGCATCAAGAGGAGGCTGGAAGCTTCATGAGAACTATAAGCTCAACAGCAGGCCAGACCACTGACCAAAGGGAACTGGAGAAGGACATACCTAGGAGAAGCCTTCCTGGGTCAAAACGAACCTTAAACACTGAGCTCAAAGACCACACCTGCCCAAATCTGGGACTGGACTGTGGGGCAAGCAATTCTCTGGGTCACTGGAAAAAACAACAGAGCCACCAACCCAGGGGAGGTTGACCTGCAGAGGCAAAAAGCTCAACAGATCAGGGAGAGGACAGTCAGGGAGCCCCCATAGCCACTGCTGCCCAAGGGGGACCATCCACATGCCTGAGGTCAGCCCTCCAAGGAGTGATGTCAGAGGCTTCACACGACAAGGGAAAGAGACGCCACTACAGTGGTCCCTCGGGTCACTAAGCAAATAAGCAAACAGCGGCCACAAGCCCTAGAGGTGAGTGCAGCAAGAGGATCACTATTGCAGGGTTGACACATAATTTTATCTAAAATGTCCAGTTTGCAAAAAAAAAATTCGGAGCCAGGGAAAACAGGAGAGTATGATATACACCCAGGAAAAAAAAGCAAGCCAGAGAAATGGCCCAGAAGGCCGAGATGTCAGATTCCACAGATGAAGGCTTCATAGTAGCCACTATAAACATATTGAAACAATTAAAGGAAATAACACTTAAAGAAGGAAAGGAAGGTGTGATACATCGTCTCCCCAAATATGGACCACCACCAGTGAGACAGAATTTATAAGATAGAAAGCACAGGCTCAAGAGAAATGAAATCATACGTCCACAAAGAAATGTGTACTCAAATGTTCACGGCAGCAGGGTTCACAAAAGTCCAAATGTGGAAACAACCCAAGCGTCCGTGGACGGATGGAAGGATAACAGAAGGCGGCCGGTCCCTGCCCCAGGCGCGGCTCAGCTGCAAAAGCAAGGCTCTGCTGCCACGTGCAGCCACGCGGATGAATCTGGAAAACACGATGCTCAGGGACAGAGGCCAGACACAAAAAGCTACAGATTTATGCCTCCATCTCTACAACACGCCCACAATGGGCAAATCCACAGAGACAGAAAGTAGAGGAGCGCCTGCACAGAGGAGGAGCAGAGAGCAGAGGGACTGCGGACGTGCACACGCTTCCCTTCCAGTGCTGAAAATGGCCTAAGAGATATGGTGAGGGGTGCAAAACTGTGAACGTACTAAAAGAAAAATTGGTATGTTACAGATCTCGATAAAGCTGCTCTCAGGGTAGACAGGAGCCAGAGATAAAGGGGATGGGTACATAGGTAAGATACAGATGTCCACAATCACAGACCCACAATTCTGAAAGCCCAAAGGCCTTTGGGACTATTTTATTGTTGTTATTTTTATATAGTCTTAAGGTGCATAACTGACAAAAAAATTCAAAGACCATCACTTCCTCCACTTTTGCAGGGCAGAGGGTGAGAGTGCCCAGCACCCTGGTGGCTCGTACCTTTATCTGTGTGATGTTGCCTTCAAGCTCAGTAGGGGTCTGAAGGGTCCACCTGTCCTTGCCCTCTGCCGCTCGGCTGCTCTGGGGGCCTGGCAGCTTTCTCCACATGGCTACTCGCCCCTTATCGGTACCCGCTGCCAAAAGACCTATGGGTAAAAACAAAGTTCACAGGAAGTGAGTTGAAGGAATCTCTTTCCTGACCATGGCTCTCAAACATCCGGGCATCAGCCCTCTGCCCAGTGGCCTCCAGCTCCATAGCTGCTCCCCCATGGGAAGAGGGTGAGTGTGTATGTGCTGGGGGTGTTGGTGCTGTTTTCTCTCAGTCTCCCACGAGAGCAGGGGCCTGTCTGCCTGGTCAGTGCTGCTTCCCCAGGGCTAGTGTGGCACTTAGCGCTCAGCAGGCACAAAATAAACGGTGTCTGGCTCATCTCCTGTTTCTCTGTCCTCCGCGCGTGTATGTGTGTGTGTGTGCATGTACACACACACGTGTATATAGGCACATACACATACACGGGTATTTTTAATGTTTCCCACACATTTTCTCGCAGTTTCAGGAGGGAACAGAGGTCAACTCACCCTGTTGAGCAAACTCCCTGAACTTCGTGTGTGCAAGCAAAGCTTTACTGTCACTTTCTCGTTCCCGAGCGACTCTTTCAAGTGACTGACAGTCACCACCAATTCGCCATTCTTTGAAGGGCTGCAGTCATGTCATCATTTTGCAGCCCCCAGAGCAAGGCCTAAGGCTGCTTCCCTCCCTCTCCTGCACCAGCCCTGAGAAGTCTCACCTTTGGCTTTACAGTAAGAAACACAGTTTATATTCTCAGCTTTTTCGAAACCACACTTCTCCTCTGGACTCAGCACGTAATTCTCTCCGCCTTCTAAATCCCAAAATCTACAATGAAAGGAAGACAGCTCCCTTCAGGGGCCACATCAGTGTGCTGCTCTCAGCCACGAGGGTCCCGCTCAACTGGCAGAGCCCTCAGGAAGTGCACACAGGCCCTGGGACTCCGATATGAATGGCCTGCCAGCAACACGTTTACATCTATTCGATGCCTTGTTCATAATCAAAGGGAGCAGGGAGTTCATGTGTGACACCAGCTCACAATGAGAACAAAGGGACTCCAACCACAAGCAGTAACATGGGGGAACCCCTCCCCAACATCACACAGAACTGAAGCAGCTGCACAAGCAAACACAACACACGATTCCACTGACACCAAGCTCAAAAAACCAGGCAAAGAGATTACACACACAGCCATCAGGACAGTGAGGAGCCTACCCTGTGAGGGCTGAGGGCGGGTGCCTGGGGTCTGTGGTATGTTGTGCTCTTCGATCTCAGAGCTGGTTATATGTGAACTTCCAATTTGTGGAAGTTCATCATAATCTGTCTGTACCTTACACTCCAATAAGAACATTACTCCAAAGAGACTGAATCTTAGCGGCAGTGCGGGCCAGGCTCTTACCTGAGAACGGGTTCCCCTATGGCGGTCACAAGTACACTGCCTTCAATCAATGCAATGTCGGCCCGCTGACCCGTCTTCCCACTCAACTTGACCTGATAACAAGACACATCCGAAAGAAGCATGTTGCTCTTGTGAGCCCAGAGTCTCTGGTGTGCTGTGGCCTGGGGGGGGGGGGGGGCACTCCAGCTAGGCAGGTGCAGGTGTGGACGTGTGGGAAGGCAGCCCTGACCCTGCACTGCTGCTCTCTGCTGTGCATTAAGTGGTTGATAATGAGAGCTGCCACGTGCATGGCACCTGATAAGTGCATTTCTAGAGCGACCACCACGCTGAGCCCAGTTCAGGCATGACCACACACTCTCGAGCAGGTGTCATGACCCTGTTCTGCAGAAAGCAAACCTGCCTGGGGCCCCCAGCCAGTGAGTGGCTTAAGGGAATCTGAACCCAGGTCCAGGTGACTCAGAGACTCTCTTTTCCACTACTGTGCCAGGGGTATGTAAATGACTGTGTAAACACTGGCTTACAAAAAATCAGCTCCGTCATCTACAAGAGTATCTTCAGGGAAATTTCAAATTCTCCAAGGAACACAGATTTCTCTGGTATAAACCAGGGAACTGGAAGGAGAGCAGGGAGGACCGGTCCCTGGTGAGCTGCACCCTTGGAATAGCACCCAGCACAGGGGTGCGCCCCACAGCGTCCTCTCGTCAGTGAGAGCCCAGGGCAGAACCGAGAGGCACCTGTACGGAGTTCTCCCGTTTCCCAGCAGCCGCAGCCAAATACCTGCTGCCCAGGACGGGGACTGATGTACCCTTGGGCAAAACAACCTGTGTGCACCTGGGCCGGGGGCAGCCGTGACAGAAGCGAGGACCTGTATCTATGCACAGATGGGAAGCAGGATGATGTGCCCATCCACCCTGTTTCCATCCTGAAGGTCAAATGAGCTGCTGCAAGGTGAGTGGTTATTCTGAGTCACAGCTGGGTACACAGGCCGCAAGCTAGCCAGTTGAGGGGGTGCAGCCCTGAGCGAGCCCAGATTCTCCCACCCCCGTCTGATGGGACCTGCAAAGCTCCTGGGAAGCAAGTCGTGTAGGCGATATTACTGGACAGCTCTGGTGGGTGTGGTGAAGTCAGGTGAAGCCTGGCCCTGGCCGTGTCCTGCTGCCCACAGTCCTGCCTACCTTCATCACTTCCGCGGCTTCGCCCTCAGGCCTCACTACATACAGAGACAGCAGCAGGTTCTGCGTGACCACCACCAGGGCCTCCCTTTCCTCGATGTAGAAGAGCGTTTGGACGGAGCTGTCTGTGGAAGCCACCCGCGTGGTCTTGCCTTTCTCATCCACGTAGTGCACCGTCCCTAAGGGCAAAGGGGTCAGTCCAGGTGGCAGTGCACTCACCAGCAGCCACCAGAATCCACTTAGGAATATTTGCAAAATAAACATCTTTGTTACAAAAATTTACAACATTTGCACATAACCTCCAGGCCATCTCTGAAATAAGGTCCACCTTCTCAGCCCCACTGACCTGCCCAGCAGCCTTGAGACTTTGTTCACCCTGGTGTGCTCAAGTGCCAGGCATGTCCATCAGCGGTACGCAGCGGCCGAGAGCTACGGCCCTGCTGCAGCCACTTCGGCCCTGCTGCAGCCACTACAGCCCTCCTGAAGCCGCTACAGCCCTGCTGCAGCCGCTACAGCCCTCCTGCAGCCGCTTTGGCCCTGCAGCAGCTGCTACGGCCCTGCAGCAGCCGCTTCAGCCCTCCTGCAGCTGCTGCTCCCTGTCCCCCTGTGGCCCATGTGCTGGTGGGCTGGCTTTCCTGCCTGCATTCTCAGCCTCTGCGGGCACTCGTCCTGGCCCAGAGGCCTTTCTTCCCTTGCCTGGCCCAGACTGCCAGCCTTTCCTTGCCCTCCAGGTTCCCTTCGGGCTGCTGCGTCCATGCGGAGTCTCCTGTGAGCACCCATGAAGCGACTCATTTCTGCTGCTCTCAGGAGCCTCCTCAACATCCTGGTCTCCTCTCATCTGTTTCCAAGGAATACTTGACTTCCCATTCAACTGGCAGGTTCAAGGTTGTGCAGAGGCCTGTGGTCAGCATGACATGACCGCACTGGCACTGCCTTGGCCTCAGCGAGCCTCGGTGGCAGGCCTGGCGACACACTCACACATGCTCACTCTGCTGACATTTCCAGTGAGCTCACAGCAGGAGTCTGACTAGACGGGGTAATCTGCCTTCGAAGCCCACAGCTCCTGAGTGAGGGACAGGACTGACTCCTCCAGAGCCAGGCTTGTCCCCACTCCACAACCCTGTCTGCTAGGCCTTCTTCCCACACCATGTTCTCGACTCCTTGCTAAGGGGGCCTTGTGCTAGCATCTTCTTCCCCACACAGCCCAAGGCTCCATGCCCATTCCTGTCCCTCGGGACTGCCTCAAAGTCCCCTCCATCAGCTGTCTCTTGACCTCCAGAAACAAACAGTATCCCTATTTTAAAAATGACGAAGGCCCCAGCCCCTTCCAGCTGTCCTCTGCTCTCTCCTTCCCATCAAGGCTGAGCTGTGTGGTGGCACATCCTCCGGAAGCTCACCACCTTCATGAACCGCATTTTCTTGCTCTCGCTCCTGCAGCAGACACACACGTGAGTGCCTCCCGTGAAGGCAAAGCACTATTCTCCCCCCTTACTTCACACTGCATTTCTCTGCTGTTGCTGGCCTGTCTCCCTGCTTACACTGAGGAGGAGTCAAAGTCCAGACAGTGGACTCAACGCTGGCCACCGGCAGAGGCTGGCTGGTGCTGCAGCCTGGAAGCAAAGCCCACTCCCATCCTGTCCCGTCACGCTCCCTCCCCAGAGCTTGGCCAAAGAATTACAGGGAAGGATGCTTCCCGCCCCCACAGAGCAGAGAGCGGAGCACGGCACCACGAATGCTGCCTGGAGCTGCACAGGGGAGCAGTCGGGAGGACCACTGGCTGGCGGAGAGCCTCCTCGCAAGAGCCCGCCAAACACAAGCATAGCCGATTCGTCTCTATCAGGACAAAGTGAGGCCCTCCTCTCAACACTGGATAAGTAACTGCCGAGAGCAGCAGATGCATCACTCTAAAACTGGCCCACACACAGCCTACTATACTATGCAGAAACATCATCTCTTTGTTTAAAATCCTTACCAGAACCCCTAAAATGCTTCAATGTCCTAGAGTCCCCACCTAAGTTTCTCACCATCCATCAAGCTGACAAAGAATGATAGTCCCTCTTGAGATCCCATTTTCAGGAAACTTCCAAAGCCACTTTTCCTCCAGTTAAACATGTCCAGGGCTCTCTCATCACCACTCACAGCTGCCTTCGCCAACTGAACGAGGTCCCTTTGAAAGGCAGATATGACGGGAAGTCAGGATTCCTTACCGGAAGATGTTCCTTATAGGAAGGTGTGGTCACTACAGATGGGCCCAGAGCAGGGCGGAGGGGGGCTATGATCCCATCAGGAGGAGCCACATCCCGCCCGGCACCAGCCCCTAGGGATGTCAAGACAAGGCCACCACTTGAGCTCCTACTTACTCGCCAGGAGGGGGGAGCCGGAAGATGCAGTGAGTTAGGGTTTTTCCGTGATCGTGTTTCAGCAGGGGCGTCCCTTGTACTCGACCCCTTTGGTCCAACCTCCACAAGAGCAGGACACCAAGCTGGAAAATCCAATACCATGTGGAGGAGACACATTCTTACCAGTGACCGGTGGAAGGCAAGAGTTATGCTGTGTCACAGAACACAGGCTTATTCCTTTTAAACCAAACTACAAAACTACTACACTTACACGGTCAAGTACAAATAATTCAAAAATCTTCCGCAAAGAAACCAGAAGCCTTCCCATGTGCCCTCTCCCCTAGAGACAACAATGGTCATGTGTCCAGCTTTTAAAACAGAGTAGATTCAGATTTACAAAAAGTGGCAGGGTCATTCAGAGAAGTCCCATTCTCTACCTCGAGCTTCTCCAATCAGCAGATCGTACTTAGTGTGGGGCAGCTCTCAGAATTAATGAGCCAATACTGACATATTATATTAACTAGAGTCGTACTTTATTCACATTTCTTCAGTTCCTCCCTGCCGCCTGCTTTCTGTCCCCAGATCCCCTCCAGGAGCCACAGGACATTTTGGCATCACGTTCCCTGAGGCTCCTCTGACTCCCCAGCTTTGAGGACTGGTCAGGGATGCTGTGGAACATCCCTCCACTGGGCCTTGGTTGATGCTCTTCTCATGACTGGACTGAGTTGTGAGTTTGGGGAGAAGGCCACAGAGACCATGTGCCCTCCTCCTCATTACGGCGTGGCACATTGGGGTCGGTGCCGTCGACGTGACTCATCTGTGCTGCAGCTGCCCCTCCTGTGACCTCCCATCTGTGACCTTGTCCCCTGTGAAGTCCTTCTTCCTCCCCCTCTTGGTCCCATACTGTTTGGAAGGAAGTTACCTCCTTGAGCATGAACCATCTCCATAAATCATTTGGGGTTCCTCAGCACGTGAGATTTGTCTCTTCTCCACCACTGACTTAATAATTAGAAATCATAGGGTTATACAATTTATGTCACAGATGTTGACTTTCGACTTCAGGTTACAATCCAGCCCCACTTTGTTTATTTTGATGTTCCAGCTTTGGCCACTGGGAGGTCTTTTGTTAGCTTCCGTGTCCCTCTGACACACCCCGTACTCTGGGTTCTGTGAGCACTTCCTTTCTTTCTGGAACTAAAGATTCTCTGGGCTCACTGTCCGGCCCTGGTTCTAAAATCAGCTATTTCTCCAAGGAGCCCTGGCTCCCGTTATTGGAGGAAACCCAAAGAAACCAGCATCTGGGTGCCAGGTATACTATAGGTTCAGTTTTTAACTCATCCAGGTCTCAAACTGAAGGTGCCAACCAGCACTAGAGGTCACGGTAGGGAGATGGCACCATCAGAACCAGTCCAGGAGGCCTCTGGCCAGGATGTAAGCTATGCTTTGCCAAAGGGCACTATTTCTATCCAAATCCATTTGCAAAGAGACCCTTTGCTGTGAGGCCCAAGGGTTCCTCAAGGTGTGCCTCCTGCTCAAGGTCAGTGGACACAGGAGCACATAGCCTCTCCCTCCTACCCTTCTTTCAATCAGCAGGGTCTCCAATATCCCCACAGGCAGGTCGGGGAGCACCACTTTATTGTAAACAAGAATGTGGTTTCCAGATACAGATGACCCTTGAACAACTCGGGTCTGAACTGCATGGGTCCGCTTGTATGTGGATTTTTCTTGACAAATAAAGTATAATGCTGTAAATGTATTTGCTCTGCCTTATGAGTTTCTTTTTTTTTAAATATTTTATTTATTTATTTGACAGAGAGAGTCACAGCGAGAGAGGGAACACAAGGAGGGGCAGTGGGAGAGGGAGAAGCAGGCCTCCCGTGGAGGAGGGAGCCCGACTTGGGGCTCGATCCCAGGACCCTGGGATCATGACCTGGGCTGATGGCAGACGCTTAACGGCTGAGCCACCCAGGCGCCCCCCTTATGAGTTTCTTAACATTTTCTTTATTTTAACCTACTTCATTGTAAGAATAGTATGTAATACATACAACATACAAAATATGTGTTAATTGACTATGTTATTGGCAAAGCTTCTGGTCAACAGTAGGCCATTACTAGGTAAGTTTTTGGGGAGTCAAAGCTATACTCAGATTTCTGATTGGCAGGAGGTTGATGCCCCTAACCCCCAAGCTGTCCGAGAATCAACTGTAATGTCGGCCTTACAAAACAACTTGCACAGTAAATCTCTTAGAAAAGTTACAATGAGTCAAATGCGCTCTCCCTCAGGTTTCTGGAAAACCAGGGGTTACAGAATAGACAAATCCTGAGCTGTCCCATCCCCCTTGTGGCTACTTCATCCAAAACAATTTTATACAATCAACCTCAGACAAGTTACCCCCTGAAGGCAAGAAATCATCCCTATGCAAGAGCAAGAGTTTAATGTAATAAGAGATTCTGGAGAAGTTAGTGTGTTCTATGTACCCCTGTTGAGACATACTATCTCTTCAAATGATGAGTCACATGTTAGGATCTACAACACTGTAACTGAAAAGAAGTATATGTTTGGTGACCAAACATATACGTTTTCACCAATGGTTCATGGCTCACAGCTGCTAAAACCTGGGAATTTCCCAGGATAAGGGCCACAGAGGTGTCCTCTGTTCTGTTACTGAAGGAGACTTTTGGTCTCCGTCCAAGGGCGGGGTGGGATGCCAGGACGACCAACCAGTGATCAGAGGGTTCAACTTTCAGTCCTACCCCAACTGCCAGGAAGGGGACAGGGCCCCCCTCCCCAGGTTGAATCAATCACCAATGGCCAATGACTTAGTCAATCCTGAGTATGCAATGAAGCTCCATAAAAACCCAAAACGACTGGGTTCAGAGAGCTTCCAGGTAGCTGACCACCTGGAGGTGTTGCGGGGAATGGCACCTAGAGAGGACTCTGTGCCCTCCCCAGACCTTGCCCTGTGCATCTCCTTCTCTGGCTGTTGATTCGTCTCCTTTATCCCACCCTTCAATAAACTGGTAACGTGAGCCACTCTAGCCGACTGGAAGAGCCCAAGGAGAGGGACACTCCACCGTGCAGCCTGTGGTCAGAAGCACAGGACTGGGAAGGGGGTGGGGGCGGCCCCGTGGGGCTGAGCCCCTCACCTGTGGGGCTGACGCTATCTCTGGGTAGACAGTGTCACAACTGAGGGGAATTGCGGGCACCCTGTGGTATCTGAGGAGCCCTACCTGCCAGCATGCTGGAACTGGCTCTGGGAACCTAAAAGAGGATCTCTAATAATATACACTGAAATTGTCCCGAGTTGGCTCGCTCTGTACTGGATGTGCTGACGTCCCCACCCAGCTCTGTGAATGTGCAGGGAAGCAAGACCTGGTCCAGGCAGTATTCCCACCTTCGCCAATGGAGTTTCTTCTAAAGGACACTCGGGGCAGCATCCGCCCAGTGCCCATTTTCCAGGGTCCCCCACATCCCTGGGCACTGCTGACTGCTGTCCATGTGGTCACTGGGCTCGAGTGGGACTTGGGACAGAGGAGGAGGGGCAGCGTCCCTGGGTGTATGGGGGGGTGTGAATGCCTTACTTTCCAGCAGCTGGGGTGCTGCCTTCTGAATGGGGTGGGACAGCGGAGAGACATGGCTGTGGCAGAAGGGGCACACTGCAGGGGGATGTGTGTCCACTGGCACCTCATTCTTGGTCTAGACGTCCTGAAGCCAGCTGTCTTCCTGTCCCAGGGACCTTGGGATACTCCAATGGCTTCCGATTAAGTGTCCCTTCTTACTTCAGGTAGTCTGGGTTGGTTTCACTGGTAACCAAACCCACCCGAACCAAAACGGTCTCTGGCAAGAGATGGAAGACCCTCAGCCAAGCCTGGTAAGGATGGCTCTGGGTGGTGCAGCACTCCAAGTGCTCGTTCATTCAGTACTTTTCTTGCTTGAGCCCATTATTAAATCAGGACCTGCATCATCTTAGACTTTCTTGGAAGGATCAGGATTTCTCTTCTTAAATATATTGACTCAGAGGGCTTTGACAGCACAAACCTGGGTTTCCTTGCATGCCTGAAGAATCTGCTTTGTTAGTTGTTTCTTAATATAGTCAAGATGATGATGAGATTTGATGATCTTGAGTTCTTTTATTCCTACAGAGGATCTGCCGAGTATTCCACAGCAGGGAGAGGGGAAAGATCATGAAGCAACTAGAAGTCTGACGGCAGGGCAATGCCATTAGGTGGAAATTGAATTGAAAAACAGAAGAAAAATCTAGGGGCGCCTGGGTGGCTCAGTCGGTTACACATCTGCCTTCGGCTCAGATCACAATCTCAGGGTCCTGGGATCGAGCCCCACATCGGTCTCCCTGCTCGGCGGGGAGTCTGCTTCTCCCTCTCCCTCTGCCTCTCCCCCTGCTTGTGCTCTCTCTCTCTCACCCGCTCACTCTCTCTATAACTCAAATAAATAAATAAAATCTTAAAAAAAAAGGAAAATCTAGAAAAAAGGGGAACAAATTGATACCAAAATGGGCAAGTGATTTGATTACAAAGGATACATAATTGGCTCTTCTAAGTAATAGTCTCCTTCAGTGGCAAGAGAAATGTAAATTAGAAGACTTCTGATATGGCACTTTTCTTAGCAAAATTCTGAATGTGGATCCAACTGTCTGTGGGGGACATGTTGGTGTGTTGGTGGGATCTGGTACTAGCCCCACAGAGGGAGTCTTGGGCACCCACCACTAATGCTCACGCCCTGGGACCCAGCCGCCCCACTTGTAGGACTTTCACTGATTTCCCCGCACGAGAAACAACGTAAGCATGAAGTTAGCTACCGTACCTCTGTCTGTTTAGCAAAAGATTGGAAACCACCGACATGCTTATCAGCAAGGGCCGGTGAAGGGCATGGTAACAGGCTCAAGTAATGACGCATAGGCTTAGAGAGAAGGAAGGTCATGGTGTATGAATGTGGAGAGACATGCAAGGCAGACGTAAAATGTAAAAGCCAGAAATTGTGCAGTGCACGTCGTGTGGTATCACTTTTGTTAAGATGAAGGAGACAACACCCTCCGTGTGGTATTTCCAGCCCAAACCACCTCATCTAAAAGTAACCATGAGGAGATGATCCAACAAGTCTAAACTGAAGGACATTCTGCAAAGTAACCAGTCTGGACTCCTCAAAATGTCGGTGTCACCAAAGACCAAACATAAGCGAAGAAAGAAAAGACAAGACCAGGGACCTGTTCGTGATTAAGGGAAATTAAAGAGAAGGGGTGGAAAAATGCAATGTATGGTCCTTGACTGGACTCTACATTAGGACAATATCCACCAAAAAAGTGCCGGGACAACTGGATAAACTGGAAAGTGGCCTACGTCCCAGGTGCCAGCCTCAGCCCAGGCTTCCTGAGTGCAAATGCCATGGTGCAACTGTGTCGACATCCTTGTCCTTAAGAGAGCAACATCCAAGGACTGAGGGGGGAAGCATGATGTCTGTGACAAACTCTCAAATATTCAGGGGAAAAAATATATATAGAGAGAAAGTAGATGTAACAAAATGGTAACAACTAACAAATTTACATAAACGGTATATAGTGTTCATTAAATTATCCTTTCAAAGCCTCTGGAAGTTTCAAATTTGTCAAAAACTGGAAACTGGGGAAAGAATGCATTTGGATGTGCTGGTTCATATCTGAAGAAACAGGAGAAGCTTTACGAAGCGGTGGGCACTGAGGGTGGGTGGGAGCGGAATGGAGGAGATGGGGTAGGGGTGGAGAGTCTTGCCACGATATATACATATATACCTTCTCATACTTCTCAGACTTCGAAACAGGGAAACGTATTCCCTGGCACATGTAAAATGAATGAGTACATTGTAAAATTTCTGCCATATGTTTATGAATCGATTTAGGTGCAGACCACAGTTTCTCAACCTGGGAACGGTTAACACTTTAGGCTGGATAATTCTCTGCTGTGGGGTCTGTCCTGTGCGTTACAGAATGTTGATCAGTATCTCTGGTCTCCACCCATAGATGTCAGGACACCCCCGCCCCACCACCATTCTGACAACAAAAAATGTCTCCAGGTTCTGCCAAATGTCCCCTGGGGGCAAAATGACTCCGTGAAGCCCTGAGCTAGACAATGAAGACCAGGGTCTCCCAGGCAATGAAGAAGCATGCTCAGGGAAGCTAGTGATTCAGGGGTGCCATAAAATGATAGTACCTGAAAAAGTCACCCCACCTTTATGAATACAGTTTCCTAGAGAAGTTCACTTAAACAATTACAGACATACCTCTGCTAGAGTGGGATGGTAGAATGAAACTTGCAAACCTTGCTTTCAGTATGAAACAGAATCTGCCATGACATCCATCAAGATCAACTGAATTCAGCAACCACATATTTCTAAAATTTTGATCTTTAACACGCTTCCCAACGTATATCCCAAAGAGCACTGACAGGGAAAGGTAGGGATCTGAAATCAGTGTCAGCCAAGTCTGCTTACCCTGTCCCCTGACACGAGGCAGTTCCCGTTGGGGCTCCACTTGAGGACCGTGACGTCGGTGGTGTGTGTCGGGGGGATCGAATGCTGCTCCTTGTCCTGCTTATTAAACACTGTCACTTCTCCAGTCTCCCAGCCAATAGCCAGGATCAGGCGCGTTGGGTGCCAGCACAGGGAAGTGACCCGGAATGACCTCTCCATATGGGTATTGGGCACATGCTCACCCTACAATAGGCAAGAGGTAAATTCCATATTATGAAGAGAGACAGCTATTCTAGGAACTTCTGGCTAATCAATGATATCAAGATCAGCTAGAAGATATAAAGAGCTGTTTAAGAAATGTTCTACTTAATTTTCATTAAAACACCAAGCTTGCTCTTGGCTGCACTATGAAAATATACAGTTAACACTCAACTGAGCTCGCTGACCAGCTTATCAAGGAGGATGACCTCATACTCACAGCTGCTTGGTTGCTAGCTAGCATTTTAATGGGTTCCAATACAACTTTATTTACAAAAACAAGCAGTGGGCCAAGAGGTCAAATTTGTTGATCCCAAGGTTCTTTAAGTACAGTCTCTGGGGTGACCCCAAGAGCCTTTTCAGGGTCTGCAAGGCCAAAGTTATTTTCAGCCCCCTCTCACCTCCAGACTGTTTCCCAAGAGACTTAGAGTGAGGAACTGTGCAGAGAGGGGGAGATCAGATAAGGACCCAAGAGTATGCAGATGTCACTATGACCCTAGCTGCTTCGCTGGAGTTGCAGGGCGACAATGACACTTCAGAACGTTGAGGACTGGGAAGAAAATTCTGATTTTCTTTGTGAAGTATGAGGTATGTCATGCACTGAGGAAGGTGGGGAGTGGGATGAAGCATGGGAAGTTTGAGGGGCTTCTACAAAGTTTCTGGTACAGGTGGAATTGTGCACCCTGAAAAAGATGTTTAAGTCCTAGGGCTCCTGGGTGGCACAGCCGGTTAAGCATCCAACTCGGTTTTGGCTCAGGTCGGGATCTCAGGGTCGTGAGATCGTGCCCCGTGTCAGGCTCTGTGCTCAGTGGGGTGTCTGCTTGGGATTCTCTCTCCCTCTCCCTCTTCCCCTCCTGCTCATTCTCTCTCTAAATTAATCTTAGGGTGCCTGGGTGGCTCAGTCGTTAAGTGTCTGCCTTCGGCTCAGGTCATGATCCCAGGGTCCTGGGATTGAGTCCTACATTGGGCTCCCTGCTCAGCGGGAAGCCTGCTTCTCCCTCTCCCACTCCCCTTGCTTGTGTTCCTGCTCTCGCTGTGTCTCTCTGTCAAATAAATAAACAAAATCTTAAAAAAAAAATAAATTAATTAATCTTAAAAAAAGAAAAAACAAAAAAAAAACCCCAAAACATGTTGAAGTCCTAACCTGGTGCCTGTGATACAGCCTTATTTGGAAACAGAGTTTCTGCAGATGTTCAGCTTAAGAAGAGGTCATTGGAATGGGCCCTAATCTGACGGCTGGTGTCCTTAGAAGAAGAGGAAAGAGACACAGACACACAGAGGAGACACATGTGACGACAGTGGAGTGATGCAGGTGCAAACGGAGGACTGCCTAGGATTGCCAGAAACCACCAGAAGCCAGGGCAAGGCCCGACACGGGTCCTGCCCCAGAGCCTTCAGAGACAGTGTGTGGACCTGAGGAGCCCTTATTTCAGACTTCTGGCCTCCAGAACAGTGACAGGATACATTTCTGTTTTAAGCCAGCCAGCTTGTTGTAATTTGTTATGGCAGCCACAGGACACCAACAGTTTCCAATGGCCAGTGGGGCCAACAAGAGACTGGCCCAGGGTGCACAGATAGCGTGGAGGGGTCATTTCTGGTTAGAGGCATGGACTGACTATGGAATCTGTTTTACATCCCTAAATATGTCCCCAAACCTAAGTAGCAGGGCTAAAAGAATTATCCATATCACAGGGCTCTTATAATACTGGGCATCTGAACCTCAGGAAGAAGTGATACATACACATAAGACACACACATGCACCACATACCACACACACCACATACACACACACGACACCACATGACATGCACACACCACATATGTATCGCATACCACACTCACACCACATACTACACACATCACACACCACACACATACCACATACCAGACTCACAATACACACGACACACACCAGGCATTGACACACACACACCCCACATACCACACACCCTACGTGCATATACACACCACATACCACACATGTACCGCATACCACACTCACACAACATACTACACATATCACATACCACATACCACACTCACAACACACTCAACACACACCACACATGACACACACACACCCCACATACCCATACCACACAAGCACCATATACCACACATACCACATGTATATATACCACACACCACATACATATACACACCACACACACCACACTCACCACATGACATGCATACATCACATACTACACTCACAACACACATGACACACAAACCCCACATACCACATACCCATACCATACAAGCACCACATACCACACCAAATATATAAACATCACATACCACGCTCACTGCACACATACCAGATACATATACACCACTACCACACACTACCACAAGCCACACATAGCATATACCACATACATATGACACACATACCACATACCGCACACACCACATTATCACACATGTACATTCATACACATCACACACACCATATACCGCACATATACCACATACCACACACATCACATATGACATAGCACACATGACACACACCACATACCACATATGCATACCACATACAGCACATACATATACAACACACTTACCACATACCACACACACCACTTTGCATATACACCACATATCACACATACAACACATACCACATATATACCACATACATACACACCACATGCAATACATACCACATATACACCGCATACCACACATGTACCATGTACCATACATGTACCACATTCCACACTCACGGCACACACACACCACACGCACCATATACCACAGTCGCACCACACACACCACATATATACGTACGCCACATCCCACACTCACACCACACACAAATGGACACACACCATATACCACACACACACCACATACATGCATACCACACATAACACATAACACACACACGCCACATACACATCACACACACTACATCCCACATACATATGACAAAGACACCACGTACCACACACCACATACACACACGACACACGTACCACACACCCCACACATACCCCATGACACACACACCACACACAACACATATGTACACACCACATACAAGTGACACACAGCACACACTACACATATCACACATGACACACACCACACAATATGGATACCACACATATGCACACACAGAACATACCACACATGTGTACAACCATACCACATATCTCCCCACCACATGACACACAGCACACACAACACATACACCAAACACATAAGCACACACACCACATATCCCCTATACATGACACTCACCACACACACCACACACATGCACACACCACACACAACATACCCCTTCCACGGCACACATATGACACACATACCGCACACACAGCACACAAAAAACACACACAACACATGCCACATACCTGTACACACTCCCCCATGACACATACCACATATACGCACGTGCACACACATGTGAGAACAAAAGGGACACAAGAGCCAGAGGCCCTGGAAATCAAAAACATTACTTCCTAGGACTCACTTGTTCCAGATATATATCCACGCTGCCTCCTGAGGTCGTGCTGACGGAGGCAACCACCAGGAATGGATGAACAGGGTGCCAATGGATGTGCGAAGGAGACCCGACAGAGTCCGGGGCTTCTATTCGGTGGTCAAAATAGAGAGCCATGATGAAACTCAGACCTAGTCAAGGTTGAAACCTGCAGGGAAGAAAAAGAGCCAAGTCCTGTTGCTTTTGAACAATGAGAAGAAATGACTACATAGAATTAGGAAAGAAAAGCATCACAAACCTATTATCATAACACAATGCAACTTACAAATACCCCTTAAGACCACGTGGGCAACTTTACATGGCAGAGATTTCTAACAGGGAAAAAATATATAATTAGAAGCAAGAAATTGGACCTAGAATGAGGTAGGGTGTGATGGAAAAGAAGAAAACACTGCCATCAAATCATAAGAAAAAGCCCAGCCACCTAGACCACATGTGTAAATCTTGATCATTTTTATTCATCATAATGAAGACAATTTGTATTTCTATAGCTGCCCTTCAGGCAAAAATTTCCAACCAAATAGAAGCAAAACGCTGTTTCACAAAAATACATAAGGAAAGCTAGTATTCGGGTGCCTGGGTGGCTCACTTGGTTAAGCGACTGCCTTCGGCTCAGGTCATGATCCCGGAGTCCTGGGATCGAGTCCCACATCGGGCTCCCGGCTCGGCAGGGAGCCTGCTTCTCCCTCTGACCTTCTCCCCTCTCATGCTGTTTCTCTCTCTCTTTCTCTCTCTCTCAAATAAATAAATAAAATCTTTAAAAAAAAAAAGAAAAGCTAGTATTCAATTGGTGATAAAGTGTGAAAACCAAGGCTGTCTTCTACATCTGGCTCTCAGGTAGTAGGAGGCAACAGGATTCCTTTGTTAGAGAATTAAGAAAACAAAACCCTGGTAACTGTGGGGTAGTTGAACTTGTTTAGTTTCCCAAATTTAACATCTTTCTCTCCTGGAAAAGATGTGCTTATTGCCCCCTTTGCGGGAGGGGTAGGATGGTGAATGACAGGATGGTCACCACTGCCCACTTTTCATACTCCAGAGTCAGCTTAGGGACACTAATTGGCAGAGGAGAGTATTTGTAGGTTAGTTTGCTTTCATTCAGGATTATTCAACGTCATGCCCATTAGGATGGCTGTGATCAGAAAAAGAGAAAATAACTGTTGGCAAAGATGTGGAAAAACTGGAACACTTGTGCACTGCCAGTGGGAGTGTAAACTGGCACAGACGCCGTGCAAAACAGTATGGTGGTTCCTTAAAACTTAAACATAGAATTACCATATGATTTAGCAACTCCAGTTCTGGGTATATCCCCAAAAGATTGAAAGCAGGGACTTGAACAGATCCTTGTACACCCATGTTCATAGCAGCACCATTCACAGTAGCCAAAAGGTGGAAACAACCCAAATGTCTATTGACAGATGAATGAATCAACACAATATGGTGCATACATAGGAAGAAGTATTATCCAGCCTTGAAATTCTGACATGTTACAACACGGATGAACGTAGAAGACATTATGCTCAGTGAAATAAGCCAGTCACAAAGGGACAAATACAGTGTGTTTCCACCTATAGGAGGGCCCTAGAATTGTCAAATTCAGAGACAGAAAGTGAAAGGGTGGGTACCAGGGCCTGTGGTGCTGGGGGACAGGAAGTTCATGTTTAATGAAGACAGGGTTTCTGTTTGGGAAGATGGAAAAGTACTGTTGAGGGATTGTGCGGATGATTATACAACATGTCAATGTGCTTAATGTCACCGACTCGTTTACATGCAAATAATTAAAACGATAAAATTTAAATTATGTATATTTAACTACAACAAAAAGATTGTGTAAAAAAATACTCAACACTGCAACGTTCTATCACTACCACTGGAGTGGGACATGGACTGTGCCATTTGCTTTCAGCAATGCAATAGCTATTATCAGAGGAAGCCTCGAAGGCTCAGTGTGGATCTAGAGAAGGAAATCCCATTCAGTGAGAAGCTAAAGGCACAGAGGTACCTTTTTCTTATGAATACATACCCTGAATACTAAACAAAGGCGCACTTTTTGAGATGGTGTTCTCACTGCCGTGGGGGGGGGTACTGGAGTCAGGGGAAGCAGCAGGATCCAGAGGCCTCCTACACACACACATCACTGAGGGGACATCTACACTGGTCAGGGCTCTGATTTCGGAGTTCAGCACCGACACAAACTTTCATAAAGTCACTAAAATTGAAAAAAAAAAAAAAACCCAACACAGAAAAACCTGGGTGTTTATATATATAGCAAAGGAAAGCTTTCAAGTTGAGTTTTCAGGTGTTGCAGCCAACCAAGGCTTGAAAGTTTTGGGCTATGGGAAATTTGTATTCATATTCTACAAGTTTACTTTGTGAAAATATTCCTTTGAAAAATAAGTAATGTTAATTTTGTTAGACTGATGGAAAAAGAATTACAATAGCGCTTAACAAAGTTATGCCTGGTTTTCTCTTTGTTTTTGTTTTTTAATCTCAAACATCATTTTGTAATAAGCATGTATACCAACAGATCTTTAAGTGACTTTTTCCTGCCTGGGGTTTTCTCAGAGGTTCTCTCCCCCATATTCCACCTGTGGATACTCAGGAAGTTCTCAGGAAGTCTCCCTTTGACCTCACTTCTAGGCTTCTCTCCAGCATCCCCGTAGATCCCTGAACTTCGCTGCTGCACTTAGACTTCATCGCAAATGTGCAGTTGGTTGACTGTCCTCCAGCGGCAGCCCACTCTCTGCCCCTCTCACAGGGTGAGAGGTCCCGGCAGCATCCCCAGACCGGAGAACAGGCCCCCTATATGTTAATACGTTGAAGATATTTATTAGCGAGGAGCCTGGGTGGCTCAGTTGTTAAGCGTCTGCCTTCGGCTCAGGTCACGATCCCAGGGTCCTGGGATCGAGCCCCGCATCGGGCTCCCTGCTCAGTGGGAAGTCTGCTTCTCCCTCTCCCTCTGCCTGCCGCTCTGCCTGCCGCTCTGCCTGCCGCTCTGCCTGCCGCTCTGCCTACTTGTGCTCTCTATGTCTCTGTCAATTAAATAAATAAAATCTTAAAAAAAGAAGAACAAGATATTTATTAGCAAGGAAAGATGCTCTTGATGTTTTGTTGTAAAAAGTTGCCAGGGCGGATGAGTCCATTTTTATACTGTGGATGGACTGTTCATCATTCCTTTTACCTGTAATTTAACGTTTTTCTACCACGAAAAAGTATCATCTGCATAATTATAGAACAAAAGCTACCAAAGCAAACACGAGGAGAGACAACTAGCAATACTATCCTTACCTAAAGACATCAATTAATGGCATTGGTTCAGAAACAAGTGCACTTTTTCTCTTTAAAACAAACTCTCGGTCTCTAGAACAAAACAAAAATATTTAGCAAATGTATAAACTTTGGGGAAAAGACAAAAATTCCGTTTGTTCTAAGCGATTTGCTCCAGTCCCCTCCGGCCGAGCCCCGTCTTCAGTGCTACCAGGGTCAGCTGAGGGGCTCGCGGCAGACATTCGGGATGCGGTATGAGGGGCTGAGGGGCGCAGGGCTGAGAGTAGGGGGGCTGCTGAGAGGAGCGGTGGGGGGGGGCCGGCGGAGACTAATGGTGCGCCTGAGAGGTGGGGCGCAGGGGATGCTGAGAGGAGGGGCGCCGGGGGGTCGGCTGAGAGGAGGGGCAGGGGGAGCGGCTGAGAGGAGGGCCGCGGGGGATGCTGAGAGGAGGGGCGCGAGCACTCTCGGCCCCTCGCCGGGGCGCCCCCCTCGGCTCCCGCCCCCCGCGGTGCAGGGTCACAGCAGCGGGCCGGGGACGCGAGGGACCGCCGCTCCTTGAGCGGCTGCAGGGCCGACCGCTTTCTCCTCCCCTCCCCGCCAGCGCCGCCAGCCTCCCCTCCCGGGCCGCGCCGGGACCCGACGGCGCCCGCGGTGGCGGTCCTCGCGCGCTGACCTCGGACGCCGCGCCCAGCTCCCGCCGGCCCGGACCCGACCCGCTTGGCCGAGGCCCGATTTCCGGACGAAGATGACCCGGGAGGCCGCGGGACGGAGGTCCGACCGGCTGCGCCGTCGCCCCGCTCCCCAGCCGGAGGCCGCTCGGGAGACTCTCCCTGGCCGCTCCCCGCCCTCGCCCTTCGACCCCACTCACCCCATCCGAGCCGTAGCGCTGCCGCGCGTTGCCCAGACAACGGCTGCGCGCGGTACGCGGAAAGAGCCGAAGGTGAGCGCGGCGGATGCCGAGGCCGCCCGAAGCGCCCCGAGCGGCCGGAAAGAGCCGAAGACGGTCGGGAGTGTTCGTAAGGCGCCGAGGGCAGGAGTCTCCTGACTGGTCCCGCGGGGCAGCAAGCTTCGGGGTCCTGCGGGGCATTTTCTCCCCGTCGCAGCCGCTGTCTAGAATCAAGAACAACAGCTCGGAAAGGGGAGCTAGGAGGTCAGGATTCGCCTGTTCTTCGCATAAAAGGGAAGCTGGTGACTTTCTTGCAGGTGTGATGAGGATGCAAAGCCTGTTGGGACCCGCTCCTGCAGTTACACCTTTCTAACCGTGTCGGTCAGCTGAGAATGTGGGCGAGAAACGGAACTGCCATCTTCGTTGACATTCCCTCCTCTTTGGTTCATCTTCTTGCCCGGTCTTCTGGACCGCAGGCCGTTTGTTGGCCTCTGCTTTGTTTCATCTCAAGGAGGAGGGTGTGGTTCAAGAGTATTTCTGAGCAAAGCCACTGGATTCAACGGAACTTTTGAGGTGCAACGCTTTGCGGGGGGGCGTATGGATTCCGTTGGCAGTAAGATGGTAGGCAAGGGTACGTCCCGCTTCATCCCATCGGAAATCAGCCTGACTCGTTGGGACAGATTGCATTCCCAAAGGCATTAGCAACGGGTGCTTCAACTTCGAAATTAACTTGGAACAACAAAGCGACATCTTTTCACTAAAGGAAAAAAGAGTTGCTACGGGTAAAAGGTCCACATTGTTCAAAAGTGAAAAAATAAAAGAGGGAAGTACAGATACTACTGGATCCGACAGTTTAGGTGCTGGATCACATAGGTACAGGATAGATCCCGTTTTTAAAAACCTCATTTTCATGGACACTAGAATTTTTTATGGAAAAAATTTGACAAGTAGCATCGTGTAAGTTCTAGGTGTATTGAGAAGTACGTATGCTCATGTTGTAACATGGCTGATGTGGTGATGTCAGTCCTATCAGACTGATGTATTTACACGTAATTACAGTACGGGATCATTGTCTGTGATCATCTCGCTGTGCATTGGGTCTCTATGGCTCCTGAGTGCTCCTTCCAGGCCTGGACCCTGGGACACCATCTCTCTTATCCTCCCCTTAGATCCCTATGGCTCATGAGTGCTCCTTCCAGGCCTGGACCCTGGGACACCATCTTTCTTATCCTTTTCTTCTATAATACACACTAGAATTGAGAACACACTCCTTTATCGCCATGACGGAGAAATATGACCCGAGTGCCCAGCGGCATCCGCTACGCTCAGGAATTTCAAAAGCAAACTCTCAGTCTAATAAAGGGCACTTTTATCTGATTCAATTGAACTTTTACACTTTGTCGTTAAAAACTCGGTTCGCGCCTGATTCAAGACTGAGCTGAGGCAGCGTTTTCTTCTCACGCATCCGTCAACACGGCCCCGGCCAATCATAACCTGGGCGCTTACTCCATTGGCTGTCGATCCACCAATCCGGAGAGACGTACTAGCCCGCACGACCGCGAGGCCGGCGTCACAACACCACCCTCGTCGCAGGCCCGCCCCGCGCCCCCGCCCAGCGTCCGTACGTGCAAGCGCGCGCGCCCGTTGTTGGCCAATGGCAGCGCCCCTAGGGGGGCGCCCGCGTTGGAAACCTCGGGCGAGCTCGTCCCCGCGCGCGTCGCCCCGCCCCGCCCCGCCCCGCCCCGCCCCGCCCGCGCGTCGTCTCCTCCGCCCGGCCGCCGTAGCCGGAACTGCTGCGGAGAGCGGTGAGCCGGGCCTCCGGGAGCTGAGAGGCGGCAGCGCCGGCGCCCGCATCCTCGTCCCCCGCTCGCCGGGCGCGGAGGGACGTGCCGGGGCGAGCGCCGCTGGGCATTTGCTTCCGAGGCGGAAGGACCACACCGGCGTCGCGGCTTCTGTGCAGCGGGCGCTCGGGGGCCGGGGCTGCCCGGCCCGGCCGGTTCTGCGGGCGCCCGGGAGGCCCCCGGGGAGCCCGCGAAGCCAGGCCGCTGCGAGGCTTTGATGAAGAAGGTGACCGGGGGCTGTGGCTCGGGAGGGGTGGGCCGCCCCGACCGGCTGTCATGGCGAGGCCCAGCCTCCAGCCGGAGCGGGACTGCGGGAGAGGGGAAGCGGCCTGTGCCCTGGCGGCGGTAGTTACGCACGCGGTGCTTTGTCGGGGTGGCCCGGAGGAGTCGGGACCGAGCAGTGTCGCGGTGACACGCGGTGACAGTGTCGTGGTGCAGCCAGAATTCGACCCGAGACACGGAGGGTTTTGCTTTTTCCTTTCCGACACCTGACAAACGGTGTCAGGCGGGGATGTTGCTGGAGCTGATTCCACCTCTGTGCACGGTCAGGAAGTAGCGTTGGAGGTTTTCGGTAAAGGGATTCCATTCCCGTGGCTTCCTTTTCCTGTAGGGGAAAACTCTGATATGTGTCAATATCCTCTAGATTCTGAAAGGCCGTGACCTTCTGTGTTCAGTTTAGTGTCTTCCAGTCTTCAGCCGGGCAGACGAGGGGCAAGTGTATTCTGCTTTGGCTGGTGTGTGCTCTGCCTGCCTCCTGGCTTGACTGTGGGTAGTTTGGGGATAATAGGTCCCTGAGAGTAGGGTTCTCCACATTATAACCCGGAGAGAGGCCCTTTAAGGTATTTCCAGGTTTCTTAAGTAGGAATGGAAAGGTTGAGAAACGAACAGCAAGAAGTCTTATGCGATGAAGTCCTTTAAAAAGTTTGGCTATTCGTCCTGTAAAGTTTTATTTTTGGGCAGGTTCTTTTGTTTTGTTTTGTTTGGTTTTGTTTTGTTTTTGCTTTAGACCAATTCTGACAAATGAAAAATGTTACAGGTCATTTTGTGACAGAATACATCAGAGCAGTAGTAGGTATTACTTTGATTTTTACTTATTTGCAGATCTTTCAGTGAGAGGTCCTTGCCCCTATTTCTGTATTTCATTGTTAGCCTCGATGTCTTGCTCACTTTTCCCTTTTGAATGGAAATGTTTCCATTCTGAGCGGTTGTGTTGAGGACGTCAAGCACAGTTTGGGCACAGTTTCAACACCTGTTGAGGAATCTAATATTTATCTTTCTTGCTTTATCACAGATACACATTACTGACCCTTTTGGGGCTATAGGTTGATACTACCTGATTCTCTGAGTTAATTTTTGAGTGGGTTTGCATTCTGGGATGCATTTTTATAGAGTCATCAAGTGTTGTTGAGCATTTCACACAGCAGTGGGTAACAAAGTGAATGCAAGAATTTCATTAACGGTTATCAAGAGTTTTTGCACAGCCCTCTTCTGCCCACTCTTGCATTTGGATCTGGACCTGTCTGTGGTGTCGCTTTCACGGGTGGCTCCCACCTGTTCCACGCCACAGGCTCCTTTGTTGCAAAAGCATTTTTAATTTGTAAATCTCCGCAGCAGCACACACCTCCCACCCTGGGAAGCAAGATTCCCAGAAACCCCGAGCTTATTACTCTTTATGTGTGTTTTTAAAATAAGCAGGCGGACCGGCAGCCGCGGGCCACCATGGAGTCCCCTGTGCACGCAGGCGAGCTCGCGCCTCTCCTCTGGCGGGGTGGATCCGGGCCCCTTGCCCTCGTTCCGGGGCCAACTTTGGGGACCGGCGTGCGGGGCAGGTGCGCGGGCCCGGAGCCCCGCGCGTTTTGGGGGCGGGGAGGGGTGGGGTCGGGGGCGCGGGCGCCGAGGCCCGGGCGGCGCGGGGAGAGGCCCGGCGCGCAGGCCATGAGCCGCGGCCCCGCCGGGTAGGTGGCTCCGGGCCCGGCCCCGAGCACCCCCCGGGACCACCCCCCGCCGTCCCCCGGGGATCCCCCTTCCTTCTCCCGGTTGTCCCCGGCCCCTCCACCCCCACCCTACCCCCTACCCTCCACTCCCAAGACCCCGCCGGCCGGGGCGCCGCGCGGGCAGGGCCGTCCGGGCGCGGCCCCCTGGGGCCGCCCGCCCCGCCGCCTCCGCGCCGCCGGGCCGCCGTTTCCTGGGGTCGGCGCCGGGGGCGGCGGGGCCGGGGCCGGGCGGTGGCGGTGGCGGCGGCGGGCGGGCGGCGGCGGGCGGGCGGCCGGGAGGGGATCGCGAACAAACAACGGCGGCCATGTTGAGAGGGCATCGGTGCGCTAAACTTCTCGGGCAGGCTGCCGGGCGCGCGCCTCACCGGGGTCTCCCCCCCTGCCCGGCCAGGATGACAGTGAAGTTGGGAGACGGCGGCGGCGGCGGGGAGGACGGGCTCAAGCGGCTGGGCAAGCGGGCGGCCGACGACGACTCGCTGGAGGGCGAGGGGCCCGGCGGCGGGGACGCGGCCGACGAGAGCGGCGGCACAAAGAGGGACGCCAGGACCCCCCGGGACGGCGGCGACGGCCCCCCAGCGCCCGCGGGCGGCCCGCAGGCCCCGTCTCCACCACCCGCCTGCCCGCAGGACCAGCACCACTTCCTCCGGTCCAGCGTGAGGCCGCAGAGCAAGAGGCTCAGGAAGGACTCGTCGTGCGCTGGGGGGAGCGGCGGCGCGGGCGGCTCGGGGCCGCGCGGAAAAGGTGAGGGGGACCCCGGCTTCTGCGGGGTGGGGGTGGGGGGCAGGGGGCCCTGCCCGCGCCCTGGCTTCCGCGACGGGGGGCACCGTGCAGGGGGACGCGCCCCCGCTCTGCCCCGAGGAGCCTGTTTCTCTCTGTGTCGGAACTACGTGAGGAGGCAGTGAGGACCCTCTCTCCGGGCAAGTACAATGGATTCCTGAAGGGTGGGTTTTGTTTTCTTTGAAAGGATCGTCCCTGATTTCCATGGTAGGCTATCTCGCAGACAATGCTTTGGGGAAGGAAAGAGAGAATACCTGCCGTATCTCTTTCCCCTAGCACAACAAAGGAGTGGGCTTTCCAAACCCATTGCATAAGAAGCCAAACATGATTGATCACGGGGTCTGACTGGGGCCCATCGCCCTCTACCTCAGGTATTCCAGGCTCAGGAGTCCTAAAGACATCCAGATGCAGCCCTTTGAGTCCATGAGGGGTTCCCTGGGTGCCACAGAAACCGTGTCCCCTAAGGCAGGAGACTGTGGGAACACTTGTGGCCTGGTACAGGCAGGGAGCAGTCTGGGTGTTTGCCCTGGTGCTCCTGGTGTGGAAGGGTGGTACAGCTTTCCTGGGGTCCCCACCCCAATCAGAGGAAAACCACCTGCCAATGTGGTTGCTGCTTTCCTCTGTTTGTGCGCCCGCCTTCCTGACCGTATGAGTGAGCTCCTCTTCACTCCTCTCCGTCTGAGGCCAAATCTGCAGCACTTCACAGATAGCAGATGTAACAGAGTTCCAGTGAGCTTTACAGGAAAAAAACTTTTACTTAGTTCCTCGGGAAATGGTAATTTAAGTTTATTAGAAGCCCTGACAATTTGAAGAAGGAAGGATTTCAGAAACTAAGAACCATTTTGGAGACGCGTGCCAAATACGTACATTTACAGTTGTTTCTGCCTTCTCACTTGGGGAAGGCTGGCATCTGAAATCTTGCTGGCCTTACCAGATTTTTGGTAAAGTTACTTGATGTAAGCATACTTAAGGTTGTGAGTGTAAGGTAATTTTGCATGTTTCAGAAATTAAACCTTGTGTCCTATGTGTTTATGTTGGTGTGAAAGTTGCTGATCAGTTAGGAAAGCATTGATTTGTTTTATCAGCTTTGTTTTGTAAAAAATAGTTTTTCACTCCTAGTTACAGGTGTGTTTGAGTTATCACCAGTAAGCTCCTGGGATGCCTTCAACGGTTTGTTTGTGGTTCAGAAGTCCTAGCAGCGGCCACGGCCTTGCCAACTTGGCTCTCTGACCTGCATCTGCTCGTCTGACTTGTCGAATCCGCCGGAATGAGCAGCACACTCACCTGTGAGACAAGGTGGTGGAGTGAAAGCACTCTGCGCCTGTACGTGGCCGCCCTGTGGGAGGCGGAGTGGTGCTAACGCTTTGGGTTGCAGTTGCTCTTGGCAGTCAGGTGATGAGGGGAGGTCTGCTTTTGTTTGCATAGTTGAGCGTGGCTCATCCAGAGGTCTCCTGGATTAGCCTCACATCAGCCGTTGGCACTTGTGTTCTTGGTTCTTGTCCCAGTGCGTGCTTGGAGCAGCAGTCGACTTTGCGTTAGGAGAATGGATATGTGTTAGAATTGGTGCTTCTTGTGACTTTTATGTATTTTCCTGTTTTAGCAAGTGAATATTTCTTTAAGTAAACAATAAAGCTAAACCGTAATGGTGGCTTTTAGGAGTAAGAAGCGTGTCTGCTTTGTTTCACAGAAAGTGTTGAGCCTGGCGTTTCCTGAGGGGGCCTGATCTTGTCTGCACCTTTCACTGTGCCCAGAACACCCCCCTCCTCATGCCTCCATAACCTCTGCTCACTTACCACCTCCATGAATAGCCAGCAAAGGTCCAGTTCCAACAGCATGCCTGGTAACCTCTGCAAACATTTTTTAGAGGAGTGTTTGTCTTAACAGACTGGAAATCTCTATCCCGGGTGCTGAGTGCGGATCAGCGAGGAAATGAATGGTCCTAGCATTTGTTAGTTTTTCGCTTGAAAACAAGGTAATTTCCATTATGCTCAAGGAGTGCTCCCCGCCCAGTCATTGGCAGTTGTTCCTTGGTTGATCACTGACTGCTTTTGCCAGTTTGAATCTGAACCGCCAGGCGTGAGAACCTTGCCATGAGTCTGGAGGAAAAGCCTTAGGGAGGAAAGGAAGTCTGCCTTGTGCCTCTGTGCACACCACTCTGCTTTCTTTCTGAGAAGACAGTCTTGTCAATTTCAACGACTAATGCTTTTGTAGCACGATTCCGAATTAGGTTCTGTTAGAATTCTAAGGGGCAGGGAGCTAAGAGCATCTATGTGCTACACGTTACGTCTCTTAGTCATTTTATTTATTTTTTAAAGATTTTATTTATTTATTTGAGAGAGAGAGAATGAGAGATAGAGAGTACGAGAGGGAAGAGGGTCAGAGGGAGAAGCAGACTCCCTGCTGAGCAGGGAGCCCGATCCCGGGACTCCAGATTCATGACCTGAGCCGAAGGCAGTCGCTTAACCAACTGAGCTACCCAGGCGCCCTCTCTTACTCATTTTAAATGGGTGCAGGAACCGAGGTTTGTTGTCTTAATAATGTGCTCCACCTAAACAGGGGGAGCTTCAGGCCAGAAACCAGTAGACCTGCTTGATGCCAGCGCACATGTTCCTGCTGCCCCACCTTGCCACCCAGAGTGATCCGAGGGTGCATTTGAGACCGAGATCCAGAATTCATGTATCTCTGAGAACCTGGTCCAGGAGACAGAGCCCTGAAGCCCTTCCCCTTCTGGCCAGTTTGTGATTTGGGTGATTCTTGGCTAAATGGTCTCTTTCTTGGAGCCTCAATTTCTTTGTCTGTAAATGGGGATAATGCCAGTGCCTGGCTCACCACAGTAAATAACACAGCCAAGCCCTGCCGTAAGTGGTTAAAAGGCTCCCAGGGCTTCTGTTATGGAAAACGTGGATAGCTTTGAGGTTAGGGAGCTACAGAATCTGGACAGGTAGGCTGGGTTGGGTGTCACCTGTTGGGAGGTAGAGAGAGAGGTCCTGGGAACATTCCTAAGCTGTTGCCTGCCCTGTGGGGCAATTGTAAGCACAAGACAGACTCTCAGTTTCTCTGCTGCCCTTCAGTCCCCTACCCCACCCCCTTTCTGCCCAAGAACCTTCATTCTCCCCAACTTCAGGCCAGCTGGTCATGAATTGTGCCATCTCCACAGTTGGGCAGTGTTGCCTGGTTTCACTGTGCTTGTACTTAGGAAATCAGTAAATCACTGTTCAGAACTTACCTATATTTTACATAAACTGCGGGCTGCTTGTAGCTTCCAGGTGTTTTTAAAAGACATCAGATGAGGCCTGTCACCCCGATGTGGTCTTCCTTTGAGAGATGAGTACCATACGGCAGAGAGGGGTGAGCCAGCAGTCAGGAGACCTGGCTTCTCCCCCAGTGCTGCTTTGTGGCTGGCTCAGCTACGGGGCAAAGGGAAAGTCCCTTGATGTGCCCGAACTTTAGGTTCATTACTTCCAAAATGGGTTGGGCAAGATTGTGCCTAAAGCCATCCTGACCTTAACACTTAGGGGTGAAGGGGTCAGCTGTGCAGACGGGACTTGGATCCTGTGTGTTTCAAGAGAGATTCTGGAAGCTAGGTTGCTTGAAAACAGGGTAGCTCTGTGTTTGTGGGCTCTGCCTAGCCCTTGCCTCTGGGGGAGCCCCTGGCAGGGAGTGGTCAGAGTGTGCCCCTTCCACCCATGGGCGTGCCCACATGTCATGCAGGCACTGTCCGCTTGTCTTTGGCTCTGCGGTCACTTGTCACGGCTCGGGCATTTGGGCCAGGCCTCAGGAGGCCGGTCGAAGTATGGCCATGCATGCTGTGAACTCCCTGTCCTTCATACTCTCTGTGGAGGGAGAGGGACAATCAGATTGTCAAGACCACTGGGGCTATAGCGCTCTGATTCTTGTGCCCAGTGTGACTCAGTAAGTGATGTTTAATAAAGTCAGATGCAGTGATGACAGTGTGGAGCCCACTGTGGCCAACTGGGCAGGGGCACCGGGCTCTGCTGAAAGCCCTCAGACCTTGTCGGGAGAAGAGGAGGAGGAAGGCAAGGCCTTTGCCCCCTCCCCCCACACACCCTGTGTGCTGCACTGTAAGGTCGGAGACACAGTAACCTGGACGTGTCCTATTGTGTGCCCCGGACCCCCTGTGCACGGTAGGTCAGGAGACCTGTGTCCCTGGCCACTTCAGAGATGGGCCCTGATGGAACTGTGCAGGCTAGAGAGGGAAACCCCTGCAACCCAGGGGCTCTTGTAAATTATTAAGTTCAGAGTTGTATGGATTACACTAGTTTTGCATCGAAGACACGGACAGAGTGTATAGACCCAATAGGTGAGGTAACGTTTCAATATTGTTTTGAAGGCTGAGCTACCTCTCAAATACCTTGTTGGCTTTAATGCCAAAGCTAGCGTTTCCGTGGTGTTTGCTTGTGGAATTGTCCTTTGCCAACCAAGGATACTGTAGGATTTTCATTTTATGTCGTGTGCTGTGTCTTGTTTTGTATCATACGAAGATGTAAAGGTGATAGAGGGACGATTTCAGATAGTGGAGTCACGGATGTAAGAATGAGCTTTGTCATAGGTAGGGGTGCAGGGAAGCATCTTAGGACATGGAGTAAGTGCAGTGTTAGTGCTGAAGATCGATGGGAGAAATGCTGGAGAAGGAAGAGGTTCTAAGGTGTTGTGTTTGCGAGGGATGTCGAGAATTCCAGAAAGACTTCACCTTATTTGACAGAGAAGGCATATGTTTTCATGGAAACAATGGGGTTTTAGTTACGTTTTTCTCAAACGTTTTGGGGAGAAGCGGTGTGCCTGTGAGGGAGCCCAGCCCTGGGAGCGTAGAGGACGCCGAGGCTTGGTGCCATGTGGAGGCTGCAGACGCTGCGGGCTGTGCATGGGGTCATCCCGGACCGCGCGGTTCCAGGTCACCTTCGGCTCACGAAACAGAACGTCTCAGAAGTGGGGACCCTGCACCGGGGCTCCGGTGGTACGGCTGCAGCGTCCGCACTGGTTCTGCAGAGACCGGTTGAAGGATGAGCCCATGGGAGGCCACCTTGCGGAGTACCGGCCGCGTGGAGTGGAGCAGCTCTCGGAGGCCCGTTGGGCAGCGGTGCGTGATGTGCATGATGACAGACACCGGCCCAGGGGAGGCGTCTGGATCTGCCTGCTGAGGTGACACCCTGACTGGGAATGGCCTTGGTGGAGAGGGTGCCCCCTCAGTCACGTCCAGGCTCTGAAAACAAGCTTGACGGTTGTGGTGCCTGACACAGGTGAGGTGTGCTATGAGGGGCGCAGGAGCGGCCCCCAGGAGACCTTGGCATTTTGCTTCCATCTTGACTGTGGCATATCATGACCTGAGGTGGACAGGTGCACGGACCAGGTGTGCCATCCTCAGCCTCTTGAGAGGCCCCTGTTCTCTCATACCACAGACCCAGGCCACGAGGAAGCATTCCTGCGCCAGGGTCGGAGGCAGGTGTGCCTGCAGATGGACTGCCTTTAGCTCATGTTGAACCATTTTCCCAGCTGAGAAGGTGCAGAGTGGACGAAGTAAGGGGAGACTCACGTGTTCTCCCCTCGAGGGACATCACTGAGCATCTCGCAGTGCTGGTCTGCTGTGTTCTCTGTTAATGTTCCTGACCCTGGGAAGGAACTTTCCCAGACTCTGAAAGAAAGCTCCCGGATAGTGAGTTGTTGCCTGATAGGACAGATTGTTATTACATCTTCTGTCTCTGACCTAAATTGAGTCATGCAGTTTTGTCCCTAACTCTTGCCACTATTAGCTGTGTGGCTTTGGACAAGTCACTGAACCTGTTGAGGACGGAGGGAGGGGTGTCGAGGTCCCCCTCCAAACCCCTGGATCCTTTAGCTCTGTGTGGAGTAAAGACAACAGGAGCATCCGTGACACGGGTGGCAGCCGCCATGGTATCGTGTGGCTCAAGAGGAAGATGCCCAGGCTTGGTTCTAGCTGCCTGGTGACCTTGGGCCATCTCTGAAATGTGGACAATAGCTACGCGCTGAGAAGACAGAAAAAAGCAAAGCATTTGCACGTGCTTCCGAGGTGCCGTGGAGCCACACGCTCCTGGGTCCAAGCAGCCGTGTGGCATGCCAGGCAAGCTGCTCCCCGCCAGGCCTAAGCACCCCCACTTGGAAAATAGGGATCGTTTCCTCCTCTTCAGGTGATGTGAAGGGCATGGGTGATAGGGTCCCAGGCTCATTCAGAGATGTGTGATGGCGGGGACCTAGAGGAGACAGGCAGCCTGGCTTGTCCGGAGGTGGAGTGGGCAGCCGTGCAGCCTCAGAAGGCAGACCACAGCCACACATCTGCATCCCTCAAATTCCGGCTCTGGAGAACAGGCTGTGGCCGGGGTTGGTGGTTTGGAGACCAGGGAGGAGGCTGTTAAAGTTGTCTTACTCAGGAGTGATAAGGAGCTGGCCTGGGAACATGGCCACAGAAATGGGGACAGGAGAAGCTGGGTGGCCCCTGGGCAGCTGGAGGACTATGACACAGAAGTAGGTTGACGGGGAAGAGTGGGCTCTGTTGGACGCATTGGGTCTCGGGCGGGTGAGGGGCCCTGCCCTGCTCTCTGTGGGTTTCTGAGCTCTTGTGGAGCATCTGCTGTGTTTGAGGCCTGGTGTCAGGCTTAGGCACTGAAAAGTCAAACACTGTTCCTGCTTTCAGAGAGCTTGCTGTTGGGATCCTATTCTTGTACATTGCTTCCCTGCAGGTTCCTGGGACACCGACTTCTCATCACGCAGACCCTCGTTCACCCTCTTTGTGGCCTCAGAAACTAGATGCAGACAGAGCATTGACTTTGGTCCTCTACTTTTTTCTGCTGGGCTTCTTGCACCTGCTGCCCCCCACCCCCCTACCCCCGGAGAAAGCCCCTATACCCACCCAGTCTTGTTCACAGTGGTCTTCTCTTTCTGCCTCCAGCCTTCCCACTTCTGTCCTCGCTTGCTTCTCTCTTCCCTCTTCACTCGTCACTGTTTTTATTGCAATGCTTCTGCACAGGTGGGAGGCCCCACCCAGGAGCCCACTGTTGCGTTCCCCCACAGTCTCTCTGGGCCTATTTCTTGTTTCTGCTTGAGCTGGAGTGCTTGGATGAGCCTGAAGTGAAGTGCTGAGCCATTCTTGTCTGAAATTTGGGGGATGGACCAGATGGCCTGTAATCTTTCTACTCTGAAGTTCTGTGATTCTAGTTTGCTTTTTAAAAGCATTCAAGGTCTAGAATGATGGTCACCAAACGTCAGAAATGGTTACTTGGGGTGATTGGTTTTCGCTTTTGAGCGTTTTGACCTTTCATATGTTTTCTTTATCCTGTTATCTCTGAGGATCCTTCCAGCTCAGAAATGCTTCCATTGTGTTTTCCTTCGCTGTTCATTCTCTTTGTCCTGGGTCTCGCTGGTGCTGTGATCCAGTGAAATCTCACAAGAGCTAGCCAGACATCTGCATTATAGACTTCTCAGAAACATACGTCTCTTCCTTTCAAGTAGGTCTGATACCACTGTGGGCTGGCAGAGAGGTAAACCTGAGCTGTGATTGTCAGGCTAGTTAGCAAGTTGCTGTTGTTTTAGAAAAAAGAGAGTTACTGAAGGTTTCATCAGACGTTGAAAATGACCCTGACATGCTCTGTTGTGGGTGTCGCAGAGGTGGACGGCAACCCTTCCTCAGATAACTCCACCCGAGAGGTTATAGGCTCCAAATCAGCAGGCACTTCCTGTGCATAAGAGCCATGTCCTGAATGGCTGCCGTGACCTGGCCTTGGGTTTGAAGCAGAAGCGTCTGTGAGGTGATGGGAAATGGCCTGAAGCCGGTCATCCCTGCAAATGTGCTTGAAAGTCACCACCTGTTGAAGACATCTCGGGAAGTGCTGGGTTCACTAATTAGGTCATGTCTTGGGTTTGGTTTGGTTTGGTGAGGAATGGACCCAGTCAGATGTGTATTGAGTACACCCTTAGCCCACCGGGCAGCGGCTTGCCACCTGGAGGGCGACTCTTGTGCCCGCGGGCCGGGGAAGGAGCAGCTGGAGTAAGGGCTGGTGGGGCTCTGACACCCGGAGCCAGACAGTGTCTTACTCTAACGGGGCACATCGGACCGTGATTGTCAAGCTCTCGGACAGAGCGCTGGTACTTTCTGCGATGGTAGAAATACTCTGTGCTCACCAGCACGGGAGCCACGAGCCACACGTGGGCATTGGCCACTAGAAATGTGGCTGGTGTGAACGAGGAACTGGGTTTTTTGTTTTATTGAATTTTAATTCATCAGCATTTATGCCTTGGGTGGCGGCAGCTGAATTGGGCAGTGCAGTGGTGATAAACAAGGATTTTGGGGACCCAGTCACGTTGCCTTCTGAAGTCACCAAATTGGTGCACTTTTACACACGAGAGAATATCTCTCATTTTATGTAGCAGCATGATTTTTCTGTATGTGTGACCACACATTCTGCTCTCCGATAGCTGACTGATCTAACACAGCTCCGTGGCACGCTCTGGGGGAAGTCCAACACATGTGTCAGAGCATGGTGACCATGCCTCCCCGTCCCTCGGGCCATCCCTGCCCCATGGCTTGTGTTTTTCTAGGGATGGTCTCTGCAAGCGTATATGGATTAGTGGACTTAAAATGTTTCACTTCCTCTGATTTTCTCTGAAATCCCTGTCTTTCGTCCCTGCTCTGGAGGCAGACCCCTGTCAAGGGGATGAGGGAAGTGTAGCCACGTAGGGAGGCCCCTGATTGCCCAGGAAGAGGACCTCCCTCGAAAAGCTCATGATTATCTCACTAGGAAAGCATTTTAAAGATAATTTGCATTTGTTTCACTTTTGCTTTTTTTTTATTAAAGATTTTATTTATCTGAGAGAGAGAGCACGCACAGGCAGGGGGGGAGGGGCAGAGGGAGAGGGAGAAGCAGGCTTCCTGCTGAGCAGGGAGCCCGATGCAGGACTCGATTCCAGGACCCTGGGATCATGACCTAACCCGAAGGCAGACGCTCAACCGACCTAGCCACCCAGGTGCCCTCATTTTTGCTTTTCAAAACATTAATTTTATGATCTTATTTTTACCATCCTGCCCCCCCTCCCAAACTGTTCCAAGTTTGATGATTGCTCACCATGGATGGTCCTGAAGTTCCATAGGATGGAATTCCAGTCATTGCAGGGCCTTCCCTGCACTCTGAGGAAGGGACCAGATGGGTGGGAAGATTGGGTCCCAAAAGGTTTTTATCTGTGACTTTGCCTCTGTTCTCCCAGGAGCATGGAGCTGTCAGTGTATGGTGGCCCCACACAGTCCATCCTGCTCTCCCCTCAGCATGGCCTCCAAGGGCTCGTTGTGAGGTTAGGAACTGATATTTTTAGAGCAGCTGTGAGGTTGTCATTAGATTTTGTTGGTGGAAATTGATCAAGAAAAAGGAGTTCCAAGACCTTTTAAAGATTTCTTTTAAGGGCATCAAATGATTCGTATTTTGAAGTATTGGTTATATGTAAGAGAAGGCATTGAGACTCAGATGTGTTTTTGAGTTTGAATTTCAGTTTGTTGATTTGAAAAGACAATTATTTCACCCCAAACACATTGGAGAAAGACACTTTGATATATGATGTGGGTTTTCAGGACATGGGGGCAAAGGGCTGTCAGCCTCTGGTGGGGACGTGGTGGTCATGCTCCTTCAGTGGGTCTGCAGAGAGCTCGCTCTTCTTTTTCTCCCTGTAAAAAGGTTGGAAAGAGTCATGAGGTCAGGTTGGGATGAGGTCATTGCCTAATAGCGCTAGCGGGCCGTGGCTGGTCCCAGGTGCTGTCCCACGGTGGCGCCACCCAGTGGACGCGTGTGCATTGGGGCCTTCCTGAGCTCTGCTGCCTTCTGGAACAGGTCACCATATGGTTCTTTCTCTCCAAGGAGCTGACGGTGGCGGATCGTCGTCCGGAAATGGGTCTGGGGCTGTTCCTGCTGCACCTGCGGGGGGCTCTCGCTCCTCTTCCCGGAACTTGGGGTCTTCCAGCGGTGAGAAGGAAGAAGGCAAGAAGGCCCGGCGGCAGTGGGAGTCGTGGAGCACAGAGGATAAGAACACTTTCTTCGAGGGGCTCTATGAGGTGAGCTCTGGGGCCAGGACAGGCGGCCGAAAGTCCCAGTCTCTTTCCATCTTGTCCGTGTTTCTGTTTCTATTGGCCTCTGCCAGTGCTGACCACGTGGCTGCGAGATCTACTAGGTCAGCTGTTCAGTGGGGAGCCCCTTGTGGGCAGCAGGTGTGGGTCCCCAAGGCCCCGGACTCGCCCTCTGACCTTGGCCCTTTATCCCCTCATTGTGACTTTTAAAAGCTGATGCTAGTGAAGTGGCTGTTAGGAGATGTCCTTGTTTGATTCATTTCTTTCCACTCCAAGAGTCTACCCGTTGTCTCAGATACATTCTTTTTTTTTCTTTTTTTAAGATTTTATTTATTTTTGAGAGAGCATCCGCGCAAGTGAGAGCAGGGGGAGGGGCAGAGAGAGGCAGAGAGAATCTTAAGCAGACTCGTTGCTGAGCGCGGAGCCCCACGTGGGACTCAATCTCATGACCCTGAGATCATGACCTGGGCTGAGACCATGGGTTGGACACTTAACCGATTGAGCCCTGTAGGCGCCCTGAAGGGTGGAGCCTGTCTCTGGGCCTTCCCCTTGCAGTTGAGAGGGCTCCTCGGAGGAGTGGCCCCTGATGGGGAGGGACAAGGGGACACTTGCCACATCAGTCAGAGCTGGCAGCTTAACCCCAAGAGATGTCACAGTGGACCTGGGACAGAGTCAAAAGTCCTAAAAGTAGAGAGAAGCTGCTCCCGGATCCCACTGCCCAAAGAAGCACCTGTGCTCCCTACCAGCTATTTTCACTTCCCCGGTTTGCGTTTTCATGTGTTTGTAACTATGGAGAACATATTCCTTTTGTTAACGTCAAATGCACTTTCATGGTAGGTTACAGTTCTTATGCTCAGTATTTTTTTTTTCGTGCCTATAAATATTCTACTTCAGGTTAAAACAACCTGTGGCTTGCATGCTTGCTGCCCATATTTATAAATAAAGCTTTTTTGGGACGCAGCCACGCCCATTCACTTGTATATGGTTTCTGGCCACTTTTGAGGACAGTAGCAGCTCCAGCAAATACTGAATGGCCCAAGACATCTGAATGTTTGCCCTCTAGCCAGTCCTCACTCTCTTTCACCATCCTTGTATCCTTGGTTGTTGTGGTTCCTTCCAGGTTCTGTTGTAAGCGATGGTACACTGAACATCTTTGTGCCTATTTCATATTTTAGACTGCCTCATTGGGCTGTAGTGTCAGGAGTAGGTTACTCAGTCAGCGAGCATATTCCTTTAATAGCACAGTGATAGCAGTGATGGAAAAGTCTTGCCAAGCTTGGCAAACAGGGCTCATAGCACAAAGGGGCTTTGGAATTGATGCTCTGAAGTGTCCATGAGAGATTAGAAAGGGTGAGGAGCTAGAACTCAATGCTGGTGTCAGAATAGTCCTGTGGCTACCCTTCTCACTTCAGGGGGCCACCGCTTCGGTTCTGCCATCCCAGTTGGAGGAGGCCCGTCTGTCCGTGCCAATGGACTCCGTCGTCCAGGGAGACCATGAGGTGTATATTTGAGGTTTGTTCCTGTAGGCGCGGAGTCCTTTAAGTGAGTTCAGATGTGTTCTCTTTCTTCCCTGTGACAGTTTGAGAGGATAGCCTAGGGGCTGATTTTGTATAGTTACATCCCCAGACTGTGCCTCTTTGAAGTTGCTGGTTAGAGAAGACTGGAGGCCCCAGGACCGTTGTCACATTGTGCCACTGATTGATGCTCCCCTTCAAGCTTTGCTGTGGTCCTTCCTGGGGAGATCGCAGCTCTGCGGGGGTCTGGCCACCCGGGTGCAGAATGCAGGCCGGAGCTGTGCTTCTCGATTAAAAGTGAGGGAAGGATACCCCGTCAGTGACCCACCCTGCCTTTCTTCAGGTAAATTAGTTCATTCCCTTCTCGCTAGGCCAACCTTCTTGTTCTACATTGGAGGTCTTGGTGTTGGAGGTGTTGGAGGTCTCCTGAAATCCTTGATGAACAATCTCTGACTGTTGTGGTCACTTCCTGCTTTCCACAGTTGGTGCTGTGTAGCCCACATGTGCTGTGTGTGCACTGTGTGCGTGTGTGCGCACGTTGGGGCAGGGGCACGAGCGCATGCTTTACAGCTGACACTTGGTGTGTTTACCTGAGGCGCAGCGGGACCCTGGCAGGTCTTGATGGAGGGCTGATGAGCTGGGGGGCTGTGATTGAACAGTGTATGTGGGGGGGGGGGTGTGGGAGCCCAGCACGGGTCTCTGCTCTGCAGTGTATCTGCCGTCTTCCCTGCCTTCCGCTGCACATGTCTGATGACCCAGCTCAGCACAGAGAGGCTGTCATGACCTAGAGGGATGGGGCGGGGGACTGGCTGAAGCCCCACTGGGGATGCAGGAACTCCAACGATGTCATGGAGGCTTTGTCATCCCGTGTGCGGGTTGGTGACATGCTGTGCTTACTGCCTCCTGCTTCAGACAGCTCTCAGAGACGAGAGTGCCACCCCCACCACCCACTCCAGCTGGGACAGGTCTGGGAAGACTCAGATGGGCCAGGCCTATCCCAGACCCTTCCTGTGGCCGGCGGTGTGGGTCGTGGCCCCCACGACAGGGCGAATGCCTGTAGTGATGTCATCCTTGACATCCTCTTACTCTGTTTTGAGTAAGCCGGTCACCGACGTTTCGTTTTACTTCTTCTGTCTGTGGTTCCTGCCCTACAGCCGCCTGGCCAGCATCCTGTGCTTACTTCTCACCACGTAGATAATTGCTAAAGGTTCATCTGCATCCAGAGCACCACAGGAGTGCTAGGATGCAAAGAAGTCCCCCTTAAGGGTTGACAGTCTGATTAGAGAAATGCAGCAGGAACATAAAAGGTGGTGCTGTCAGGAAGCCTGTGCTAACAAATGCCACAAGAATTCAGAAGGCAGCATAGTCTGAGAATCACCAGACCCAGAGTCTGGTCCCAGGCTGGCGAGCGCGCACCTGTCTGGGTTTGCTGCCCTGCTGTGCAGGGGAGCTGAGGGACGGAGAGGCCGTCTGCTCCGTCATGGTTCTGATCAGGGGCTGAGGGGGGACCTGTGGGGGAGGGCGCACCCAGAGGAGGGCATTCAAAACACCTTTTTATGTTCTTTATTTTTATAACAGTGAAGCTTTAATTCTTAGATTTCTTATACTTTAACTTTTCACTTTAAAACCATTTCAGACTTGGAAAAAGTTGCAGAAAAAGTACAAAGAATTCCATGTTCACATAACCTCAGTGTTACCAGCACAGTGAGGAGATTTGACGTGGATACTGTAGCATTTACTGACCTGTGGGCCTTACTCAGGTTTAGCTGGTGTTCCCACTGATGTCCTTTCTAGATCAGGGTCCCACATTGCATTCGGTGGTCCTGACTCCTGAGCCCTTCACACGCATACAGGCCCTCAGTCTGCCTCCTTTCTTCCGTCTCTTAAGACCTTAACACCTTTTTTTTTTTTAATTTAAATTCAGTTTAGTTAACCTATACTGTATTACTAGTTTCAGGAATAGAAGTTAGTGATGTATCATTTGCATAGGACACCCAGTGCTCATTCCATCGTGTACCCTCCTTAGTGCCCATCACCCAGTTACCCCATCCCCCCCACCTCCCTTCCAGCAACCCCGTTTCCTAGAGTTAAGAGTCTCTTACACTTTATCTCCGTCTCTGATTTCATCTTATTTTTCCTTTCCTCCCCCTACATTCATCTGTTTTCTTAAATTCCACATGTGAGTGGAATTTTGGGACAATATGGGACAATATGATAATTGTCTTTTTCTGACTGACTTATTTCGCTTAGCATAATACTCTCTAGTTCTATCCACGGCATTGCATGTGGCAAGATTTTGTTCTTTTTGATGGCTGCATAATATCCCATTGTATATATAGATCACATCTTCTTTATCCATTCATTTGTTGATGGACGTCTGGGCTCTTAGTGCGGCTGTTGTGGACATTGCTGCTATGAACATTGGGGTGCATGTGCCCCTTTGGATCACTACATTTGTATCTTTGGGGTAAATACCCAGTAGTGCAATTGCTGGGTCATAGGGTAGCTCTGTTTTTTTGTGTTTTTTTTTAAAGATTTCATGTATTTATTTGACACAGAGAGACAGTGAGAGAGGGAACACAAGCAGGGGGAGAGGCTTCCCGCCAAGCAGGGAGCCCGATCTGGGACTTGATCCCAGGACCCCGGGACCATGACCCAAGCTTAAGGCAGACGCTTAACGACTGAGCCACCCAGGCACCCGGGTAGCTCTATTTTTAATACTGTTTTCCAGGGTGGCTGCACCAGCTTGCGTTCCCACCAACAGCGTAACAGGGTTCCCCTTTGTCCGCATCCTCGACAACAATTGTTGTTTTCTAAGTTGTTAATTTTAACCATTCTGACAGGTGTGAGGTGGTATCTCATTGTGGTTTTGATTTGTATTTCCCTGATGCCGAGTGATTTTGAGCATTTTTTCATGTAAGACCTTGACATTTTTGAAGACTCCTGGTCTGTTAGGTTGTGGAATGCTCTCAGTTTGGGCATCTCTGAGGTTACCTCATAATTAAATGTACATTTTGCATTTTTGTCAAGAATCCCACAGGAGTGCCAGGCTGGTCCTGGGCGCATCTGTCCAGAGCGCATGATGTGCTCCATCCTGTTTGGTGGTGTGAACCTTGATTATTGCGTTCAGGTGGCACCTGCTGGGTCCTGTACTGACTAGTGTTTTTTTTTTTTTCTTTTTACTTTGAGACTATGTAAATGCCCTTTTTTTCATTCCTTTCTCCACTAACTTTAGCAACCATGCCACTTTTTACTTGAAATAACTATGATTACACTGTTTGCCTAATGGTGATTTTTTGACCGTCCTTCTTTCTACACTTATTAGAGATCTCCTGCAAGAAAAAGCTCTCCCTTCTCCCTCATTTAGGTACGAATGTAATGATTTATTTTTATCTGTGTGGACTCAAGGACATGTAGCCTATTCTATGTCACAATCTGTTCCTATCCCTGTTGGTTTTGTTGCCCAAATTGTTGCAGGTTTGGGAGCCTCTTCAGGTTGGCTCCTGTCATGTTCGAGCACTTGCATACTTTCCAGCACAGCAAGATACTCCAGACTCACTGGTACTTTTCCTGCTCCCATCTCTTCAAGGCACCCTGGTTCCTTCTGCGAAGTGGGATTTAGAAGCCAAGAAAGGGGTACTGGGGGTGCTTGCGCTGCTGGGCTGCTGTCATCTCTGGGTCCTCCCCAGGACTCCTGTCTTGGCTTCAATGAAGTATCAGCAGCTCCCACACAGCGCTGGTGGTGACTGTTCTCTGGAACACCACTTTCATTCTGAAAATGCCAGAAAATCTCAGCTCCTACGAGGAGATGTTGAAGGAAGGGACAGCCCATAGATGTGTTGTTCTCTTACTAAGTGTTCATATTTGCTGTCCCTGTGAATATAGGATAGGTTTCGTTTGATCGAAGCAGTGAGGATGTTTCTGAATAGTTGACGTATTGTTTTAAGTCCAGGTATAGAGCACCCTCAGCTCCTCCGTCCTTGTAGTGTGTGTTGTGTATCCCCATGATTGTCTTCACCGAGCGGTCGTCTTTCCTGGTCTCTCGGCCCTTCCGTCTGAGGGATGAGCGTTGTGTTCTCCTACTCCAGGGCTCTTGCCTCTTTGGTCTCCTATCCCTGAGTTTCCACTGCTGCTTTGTCCGTTATTTGAGTTAAAACCTGAGGTTCTAGGGAGGTGAGGTTGAATTTCATGTACAAAGAATAGCCATGAAGGACGTTTGCTTGACCACAGTGGTCTCCTTTTCCCTTTCTCTTTTCTCGGGAAGTGTCTGTGTTGTACAGAAGACTGCCTTGTTGTAACCTCTGTGCTTTTAATGTGGACTTCATTTTCCAGCATGGGAAAGACTTTGAAGCCATTCAGAACAACATTGCCCTCAAGTACAAGAAGAAAGGCAAACCAGCAAGCATGGTGAAGAACAAAGAGCAGGTCCGGCATTTCTACTACCGCACGTGGCACAAGATCACCAAGTACATTGACTTTGATAACGGTGAGTGTGCTTGGGCACAGTTGGCTGCTGGTCAGGAGCTGGTTCCCACAAACCCATAAGACACACCCTCTGGCATTGTTCTCACCCGGCCACATGGCCAGGGATACCGTGCCTCGTGGCGCTTTGGCTGGTGGTATGCCCAGGCATCGTTGGTTAAGCTGAATGGTGAGGAAGCTGCGTGTATTTTTAAGGTCCCTGGGTGCCTGGGCATCTTGGTCCCTGGCTCGCTCTGGGCCCATGTCCCGTGCTGGGAGGGTAGGGCCCCCCGGTTGACCAGGAGAGGGCGGGCCACGGGTGCGGGCCGGCCAGAATAGGACCCCCTCGGTGCCCGCCCTTCTTTCCCAAGTGGGGGCTCCTTGGGGTGAGGGTGGGGTAGGGCCGGTGTGTGGTGGGCCAGGGGGAGGGCCAGCAGGAGGGCTAGCTTTCTCAGGGCTCTTGTCTGCGTTTGAAGCCAGGCTCAAGTAGTCCCGTGTTCGGTTCACATGTCTGGGTCAGCGCTCAGAGCAGCGTTTCCGACCAGCCTCTTTGTTCCTAGGGGAGGCTCCACGTGTCACACCTGCCTCTCTGTCATCACTTCACCTTTCTTGATGTCGCTCTTCGTTTCTATAGTTTCACTCGTAGCTCGGTCATTCTGGACATTTGCTTCTACCAGCTTCACTCATTTCTGACTCTCCTGTTAAAATAGTCTAAGTTCTGATGTAGAACAGTTGTGGTGGCTATGGTCTGTCGCTCGCGCTTTGAATCTTTGCCGCCATGAGCCCTCGGTGTCAGCCCTGATGGATGACCGCCCGTATTTCCTGTGGGCATACTTGGCCCATTTGGGGAGTCCCGGCCATGTGTGTGCCAGCGACCCCTCCAGGCTGACCCATCCAACTCTCCTCCCTGGCTCTCCCACGGGTCAGCATTCCGGGACATGGGGTTCTTCCTTTGGCCTGAGAAAGGCCCAGAGAGCACGATTCAAGCAGTCTCCTTCTGTAAAGGGTCAGATGGTAAATATTTTGGGCTTTGGGGTTTGCAGTCTATTAAAGATGTTTGTAGACAAAAGCAGATGAATGTTGCTGTGTTCCAGAAACAGTTCCTTCACAAAAAGAGGCTATGGGCTGTGTTTGGCCTGTGAGCTATAGTTTGCTAACCCCTGCCCTACAGAAATCCTTCCTTGCTACCACTGGCCAGTGTGGGAGCCCTTGGGGACAGAGCTCCCGAGCTCCAGACAGTCACAGTTGTTACATGACCCTGTCACCTGAATGTACTTACCTCCAAATCTCTGTGGACATCTGTCACCAGTGTAGTTGGTTGTACCTCAGAGCTTTTCGGGTCTGTCCTCACTGCCTGGTCCCTGTTGGTCCTGTTCCAGATCATTGCTGTTCTCCCATGGCCCAGTCCCACCGTTCGAACCTGCCCCTCACATCACGAGATCCCCACCAGGTGTGCCTCTGCCGGGCTGCCCCCTGCCTCAGCCCCTCCCGCAGCCCCGCCAGGTACTCTCATGCTGACCTGCAGGCCGGCGGCAGTGGGGTCTCCACCATCCTGGTACCTGCACTCCTGCTCACCTTCCTAGACCGAGTGCCTGTGCTGTTCTCCTGGAAATTCCTGCCTGAATCCTTCCCTGCCCCTCCTGCTCTCTGAGTGTGGGCTGCCTCTGTGCCTGTGGCTGAGCACATCCCCCGCAGGGCAGACGAGAAAACCCAGGCGCAGCTGTGCAGGCCCTCACCGGAGCTCACCGAGATGGTCAGTGGGGGAGCCGAGACCCCCCTTCTTCCCAGATGCCCTCCGCCATGTGCTCAGTGCAGGTCCTCACCCCTCCCGCGATCGCCAGCTTGCAGGCCACTTTTCACGCCCCTGTGGGGTTTCTCTCTGCTTCCTGTTGAGTGTCCTTTTGTTGAGTGATGTCACTACAGGTGAATAAGTTTTTACTTTTCCTTTTGGACTGGCAGGTCACTTCTGGTGGTTTTAAATAATGCGCTTGTGGACATCCCTGTTCACAGAGCACTTTCCTTCAGAAGCACTTTCTTCAAGTAAATTACAGGATTGAGATCAGTTTCGTTATGTCTCGTTGTGAGCATCTCGTCGTGAGTGCTAATTGTCCTCTCTGAGGATGAGCATCAGGCCTGCTGGCCTGTCGAGCACACCCCACCTGTGGCCAGTCTGTCTTCACGGCAGGACCCCGTGTGCAGTGCCTTCATTCTGCTGAGTTTATGGCCCCACCGAGCTGCTCTCTGGCCAGCATGATGCTCTTGTTTCCACGAGTCCTTTCCAGGTCCCTTTCCGGCTTGAGCACCTTCCACTGGCTACCTCGAGTGGTGTCCTTCCGGTCCTTGCAGGGGACACGTGTCTCAGTGTTTACAACACATAATCGAAGCCACCTGGGAGGAGGGAGGGCTCAGCACCCCAGGCCAGTCCCTCCAGCTTCAGGGGCCTCCAGCCCAGCCTGGCGCCTCCATGGGGAAAGTAGATCAGGAAAAAACAGTGGGTCCGGCACCTTGGGACAGCATATCCGTTGATGTGGATTGCCATTCTTTCTGGAGACCTGTGGAAATGGGCTGTTGATTGCCATGCTTTGGGGACCATCCCTAGGTCATACTTGGCAGATTTTTTGCTGATACTCTGTTGTTTATTGGCTTTTGGGGTTCATATGAGCATTAACAGGAGAATCTCTGCAGGCCTGGGTGTGTGGCAGCCAGTCAGCCACATTTTGTTCTTTACCGGCGTGTCACCACGCCATCCGTGTACCTGCTGGCTGTGCGTGTCCTTAGTTGACTATGCTTCTCAGATTACGAGTTTATTTGAAAACATCAACACTGGTCCAGATCCTGGCGAATCTAAGACTTAATAACATCTGTGGTCTTCACAAACCCCTTCCCTGCCTTCCGCAGTGGCCCATGTCCCCACTGTCCTTCACCTGACCTGTGCGCTTCTTGGTGGCTCTGGGTTTAGCGTCTGCCTTCGGTTCAGGTCATGATCCCGGGATCCTGGGATTGAGCTCCATGTCGGCGTCCTGCTCGGTGGGGAGCCTGCTTGAGGATTCCCTCTCGCCCTCTGTCCCTTCCCCTACATTCCCCTCCTCCACCCGATACATAAATAACATCTTTAAAAAAAAATAGTGACCCCATGAGAAGAGCCTTCTTTCTGTTGAGCTGATAGTTCCAACAAAGTTACTTTTTTTTTTCAGGTTTTATTTATTTATTTATTTGTCAGAGAGAGAGAGAGAGAGAGGGAACACAAGCAGGGGGAGTGGGAGAGGGAGAAGCAGGCTCTCTGTTGAGCAGGGAGACCGATGGGGGGCTCGATCCCAGGACCCTGGGACCATAACCTGAGCCGAAGGCAGACGCTAACGACTGAGCCATCCAGGCGCCCCTCCACCAAGGTTTCTAGCTGGTCCTGGTGATCTCCATGTTGGTGACAGTCAGATGACCACATTAAGCCCGAGGGCCGCCTGCCCTTTTTGGTGTGCTGGCAGTTACCTCAGGGCTTGGCGCTGCCCAGCCGCCCTCCCCTCCTCAGCCCCTGGCAAGCTCGGATCCACTTCATGTCTCTGAGGGTTTGTCTGTTCTGGACATTTCATAGCAACAGTATCAGTGTGTGGCCTCTACCTGAGCACCGTGTTTTCTCAGTTCATCCACTTTGTGCCAGGTGCCAGAACTCTGTTCCCTCGCATGGCCGATACCATCCCACTCTGTGTTCCGTGCTTGTTATCCACTGCCTAGCAGTCTCAGAGTGTTCTGAGCAGCGGTCCCTCATGAGAGTCCCGATGAGGCCTTGGTCTTTCTCTGGAGAACCTTCAGGAGCAGTTGGTGGGATGTTAGTGGAGTCCCAGGCTCCTGGCAGCCTATGTGAGGTTCAGAACCTTCAGTTTAGATCATTCGTTCAATGATCTAATTTTCCGCTGGCTAATGTATTTTTGTTTTCCTTTCCTGGTGACTTAATCACAAGCCCTGAGTGTTAGGAGTTTGAAAAGGGCTCTCTGAGGAGAAGCCAGAGAGAGCCGTTGTGAGGACAGTGGAGGGACAGGCTGCCTGGGTCACTGCTCTGTGAGATGGTGGGGATGGCACCAGCTGTGCTGGGCCCGGGCTGGCAGATCGCACTCAGGTTTGGCTTCAGGTAACCTGGAACTCAAAGCAATGCGGTCTTAAGCACGGAAGGATTTGTTCTCTCATGTCCAAGACCGCAGGGAGGCAGTCCAGGGCGGGCATCGGGGACCAGGTCTGTCCTGTTTCTGCTCTGCCGTCCCCTGCATGTTTGTGTCCAGGACGGCTCCAGGCAGCAGCCCTGCAGGGAAGACGGGTGGGCCAGAGGGACACATTCATCCTGAGTCAGTCTTCAGTCATGTCAGGAGCTTCTGGAAGTCTCCTGCTCGCACCAAAGGCCAGTGGCCCCGTCTAGCCACAGGGCAGGCTGGGACGTGTGCTGTTTGACCTGGATGCGTTGCTTCTTGAATGAAGTGGGTCTGTTGCTGAGGAGCAGGGGGATAGTGGGTATCGGTACTTGGGATGGTGGGGGCTGCATTTCCTCTTCCGTCTGGCCCCAAGCCCTGGACCATTGGTCAGTGGTCAGATGGCCCGACAGGTCAGCTTCCTCGGTCCCGGGGCTGCTGGCCTCACACAGAGCTCGGGTGGGTCTGTGTGTGCGGAGACAGATGCTGCCACTCCACTTCCACCTCCGTGGAAGCTGGCCACGCGGCCATCCCAGTCTCTCCCCCCGCTGTGAGGGCTCACTTCCTGGCCCCTCCCTAGTCTCTTTGACTTCTTACCTTATTTTGTAAATTTGAAAACCAGCCCCTCGTTCCCATGTGCACCTCACTCGTTTCCCTGGGGCAGTGGTCGAAACTGCAGATGAGCGGCATGAATGTCCCCTACGCTGGTCCCGTGTCGTGAGCTGGCCGACCCTGGCGTGGGTGTGTTCCCGTCGTAATGCATGGCCCTGTCTCCGTCTTTCAGTGTTCTCCCGTGGGCTGAAGAAGTCATCGCAGGAGCTGTACGGGCTGATCTGCTACGGCGAGCTACGGAAGAAGGTCGGGGGCTGTGAGTACGGGACGCGGGCCCTGCGCTGCTTGTGGCCCCCACTGGCTGGGCCGGCCCTCCCGTCTCCACCGGTCTGTGACGCCAGGGCTCTTTTCCCTCCGACTGGAATCTTGGAGACATTTTGGGGCCAGTGGGTTGAAGAGCACCCTGGCCTCCACATACCTGCACCTTCACTTAGGCTTCCGTGTTGCTGACACTGGTCACCTCGAGTGCCCCCACCCCACGCATGCACGTTCTCCTGCTCGGCATCCTAGTAGGGCCCTGACCCATCATCCTGTGTCTCCTGAGCTCAGGCACCCACAATCCTGTTATCAAACAGGCACCGCGGTCTTACCGAGTTCCTGTCTGTGTTCCCAGAACACCCAGCACCCAGTCCAGTCACACAGGTCGGGGCGCTGGCCAGGGTGCGGGCTGGGGATGTGGTCCTGCTTGTACCTTTGGCCCCCCCTTGGAGCTGTTGATGGGAACAGCTTCGCCTTTGGTCTTGCATGACATCGGTTACTTAGAAGGGTCTGGGTCCCTCCCTGTAGGTCCCTCTGCTTGTTTCCTTGTAACCAGATTCTCATTAGATGTAGAAATGCTCTGGCCTTCTGGGGGCCCTGAGCGTCCAGTGGCTTACCTCGCCTCCTCGTGCGGCCCCAGTCGAGGGGCACCCTTGTGTCTGCAGGAGCCACTGGCTGCCCTCCCACAGTGGAAGGGTGCTCACCCAGAGGGCCACTCCAGAGGCCCAGTGAGACCATGTGAGAAGGTTGGAAACTATCTCCTCCCTGGTCACCCAGCACGCCACCATTCAGGGGGCAGCGGGGTGGGGGTGTGGAAGCAGCAGAGGGCCAGGGAGGATGGGCGTTCGTGGTTCGTGGACTGTGCTGTACACGCCCGCCTAAAAACCAGACAGGTGGCCTGGCTCCCTGACCCTGTCCTCCCCATGATCTGAGCACTTCTTTGTCACCTGCTGGCTTGTCCTGGGGTGCTCCCGAATGTGCCGTACGGGGCACCGACTGCTCCCGGCCACTGCAGTGGTGGCCCGTCCTTCGTCCCTGCCACGTCCAGGTCTCAGCCCACGCTCCCCCAGCCCATCTGAGTCCTTGTGAGGCTGGCCTGGCTCCCTTACCTTGGTGGCTTGCCATTGCCCCCCTTTCCTCCCCGGGCAGCCCTGGGACCCCGGCCCCAGGGGCCTTTGCACTTGGACCTCTGCCCCTCTTCCTGCTGCCCTGCAGCTCAGCTGACCCCATCCTGTTGGTGACATCTCCCCAGTCCCTCTTGTCCCAGCCACATGTCACATGTTCTCTCGCCCATGCACATGCACACACCCCTGAGGTCCCATCTGAGCTCTTAGTGCCTTCCACCCCCATGGGGCTTGTCTGCCTGAGCCCTGCCTGCCCCCGACCCATGGATCCACTCACTGGAATGCTGCTCTGTCGTTTTGTGAATCTTTGCAGGGAAGGGACAGGCTTCGAGGTGCAGCCTTCATCAGAGTGCCATGGGTGCTGTGGCCTCTCATGACTGCTTGTGGGTAGGCGTTTCTGGGCTGTGCAGAAATCGTGGTCAGAGCATGCTTTTATTTAAGTTGCCTTTCCTAACTGAGGTCTCTGGACACACGTGAGTCCTGAAACAGTGGACGTCCCTGAGACTCGGACACTTGCACCATGTGTCCAGCATCGGGGCCGCTGCTGTGCTGGGTGGCGTCCCTGGGGCTGAGGAGCCTCCATTTTGATGAAAACAAGTGTCCGTATAAGGCTCCTTGGCTATTAGGTGGCAGGTTTGCCCTCAGGACTGGGTCTTACACCCACAGCTTATTCCTCCTGCCACTGCAGCCCGGTGTGGTGCGACCTGGTGTGGGGATGGGGTGCGGGGAGACAGCAGCCGTCTCCAGTCCTCACCTGTGTGTTCAGGTGGTTTTTCTCTGAAGGCTGGTTCCTTGGATGGTGCCCATCGCATGCCTCAAACCCTCTAATTGCAGTGTCTCCACCCCCCGGGCCTTCGGTCTGTCCGGCCTGCCAGGCACAGGACCGATGGCTCCTCCCTCTCTTTTGCCCATTACTTTCTGCTTCCCCTTTGATCTCTGCTCACATGCCCAGGGACCTCAGGACAGGCTGGCCTCCGGGCGGCGCATTTGGTCCCGCAGACCCTGCCTCCCCCACAGGAACATCTGCCGCGGCTGCTGTGGCCTGTGCGTGTCTGGGGCAGGTCAGCAAGCGAGGCTGTGCACCCGCTGCTTCCCCTTCTGGCCCAGAGGCCCATCTCTGTCTGGGCAGCGGCCCTGCAGCCTGTGGGACTTGCCTTGCGGTTTCTCGTCATGTGTCTCTCTCAGATGCTTCATCTGTAAAGCTTTACATTGTCTTCATTCTCCAAAGGTGTTTTTGCGGGATGTAGAGCTCTGATTCAGTGGTTTTTCCTTTCTTCACTGTAAACATGTTGCTCCCGCGTCTCCGGCCTGCGCGGTTTCTGGGGAGAGGCTGCTGGCTGTTGTGTCTTCGTGCCTCTGGAAGGAATGCATTACTTTTCTCTTCTGCTTTGAGTATTTTGTCCTTGTCTTGGTTTTCGGCCTGGCTGTATGTTTGTGGCTTATTGTTTCTTCCCCCAAAAGTATAGAAGAGTTTAAAGAATTTTGCACTGACCCCCAAACATCCACCATGTACCAGGTTACTCAGTTTTCCTGCACATCTAATTTTTTTTTCTTGCACATCTTGAGGATAGCCCTAACACTGGGAGGGGGCAGAGGAACATGACATCAGCTCCAGTGAAGGCGCAGGGTCTTGGTTCATCATCCACCCACCTGGGAACCCGGAGATCCAGAGCAGACCTAGGCAGGCCCACAGATAGCATGAGCCCAGCAGGAGAAACATGCGTGGTGGTGACCCTGAGGGGAGTCTCTGAGCTCTGCGGCTAGGGAGGGGCAGAGGCTCAGTGTGGCAGGGGCCAGGGGGGAGGGATCAGCTGTGTGGAGGCAGGTAGCAGTTCCCCGGAAGAGTCCGGGTGCATGGACGCGCAGGGGGGGACGGCGCCCTCAGCCCAGGCTTTGTGGGAAGAGCTACAGCTGAAGGAGGGGTTGTGTTCTGGAAGACCTCGCATCTTCTATAAAGGAGGTGCGATGTTTGCTTCCTACATTGAAGATAATTACCTGATAACAACCTGGGAATGTTCACCGGTTTTGTTCCTAAGAGCTTCATGGTCACATTTATTTGCTTTTCCATTTAAAGGTATGGATGACAAGAATGCGACGAAGTTGAATGAGCTCATTCAGGCCGGGTAAGTGGGGCTTACCTTGTGGAGCACACTCTTGCTTTGGGACACTTGTGGGCTTCTCTGAAGCCCAGACCTGGAGGCTCATGGTTTTCTTCCCTTTTCTCAACGAGGTCCGTAAGGTGCCAAACTCCCCAGAGTTCAAGCAGATTACCGCTCGGAGCCCTGGGAGAGCAGGGGGACCGCGCCCGGGCTGCTCCCCATCTCCTTCCTGCGGGTCCCCTGGCAGGGTGACAGCACCCACTCAGCCCTCGCCGCCTCTCGTTCCCGCCCCGTCCCCACCCCCTCTGCCGGAGCAGGCCCTCGTTCCTGCCTTCTTGTTGCCCTTCTGGTCCTGTTCCTGCACTGCGCCCACTGAGGCTCCGCGCCCCTTGAGCCAAGGCCGGGTGTGACGGCGTCTGGATTCAAGGTTCTCCCGCTTGCTCTGCCCTGACCGCAGTGACCGTTCCTGCGGCAGAGATGGCCTGTGACACGTGCCTTGTGCCCCATTCTTCTATTGTCCCAATGGAACTTTGGTTCCATTTCAGAGTTGGCCCTCGAGGCCTCCTTCACCCTGTCAGCTTCTCTAGTTGGTCCCCGGCCTCCCGCCAGGTGTCTGGCTCTAGGCGTGGCTCTCCAGCCCTGTAATCGCCTGCTCTTCTCTCCTCCCACCCCGCTCTTGGGACCGTCCCGATGCCGTCCTTAGCTTTGCGCCCCTCTGTGCTCTCCTTGGGCTGTGTGAACGCTCCCCAAGGCCTCTGTTACCTTTTCTGGGTGAGGGATCCCAGATCTAACTTGTCCCCCATTTCTGGCCCCGATTTAGAAATCCCATCACGTCATAGACCTCTGCTATGTCCCAGCTGGAAGCCTCCAGCAGCTCTTCCTGGGAAGGCCCCCTGACCTCACACTCTCAGGGTCCCTTTTGGCCGGGTCCCGCTTCTCTCCCGTCAGCCCTTTGCTGTTCTTGTTTGGTCCCCCAGCCACGCTGCTGCACTGCCCAGACCTTCCCCTGTTCCACGGTTTGCGGGTTCCATGAGTGCGGCTTTCTCCCCTGCTCCCCTCCTGCGTGGCCCTCGTCGATGGCTGCTGTGTCCCTCCCATCCATCTCACCAGAGCTCACATACTCTCCCCGGATCTCTGCTCCTTGTCCTAGGTGGACCTACCGGCCCTCCCCAGGCCCCTCCTGATCGAAGGCAACATCCGCAGGGCATGGCCTTCTTGCATCTCTGGTCGCTTTTCTCCCTCAGCCTGGTGTTGGATGGCCTGCACACCCCCGTCCCTCAGGTGTGAGCTCCTGACAGCTGGGGCTGGCTGTGTGGTTTCTGCTCTGGCTCCGTCCACCGTCTTCCCTTACAGATGCTCCTGTTGGGTTCCCGGGGTTGACTTCTGTGAACTGCCCCCGTTTGGAAGCAGGCGTGGTGGTAACGAGGATGCGTGTATCAGCGCCATGTGAAAAGAGCAGTGACTCACCCCATCTGCCAGGGGAGCAGGCAGCCTTCACCACTGTGTCTTTGGGCAGGTGGAGCCTCCTGGAGGTGTGTGGATAAGCTCAAGAGCAAGTGACTCATTGTCACGGCATCCCGCCCCCCACTCACCTGTTGCAGCCTCAGCGTCTTGCCTTCTTCCCACCCTCACGCAGGCCCTGCGGTTGTGGGGTCGAAGCTTAGTTTGCGGGCTCTCTGGGTGACTTGCATGTCTCTGGGGCAACTTTGTAGAGAAGGTGGAGGGTCCTTGGCGGAAGCGGTTTCTGGCATTAGTGTCTCCCCCACTGGCGAGAGAGCTGCCCCATGAGTTGGAGCACTTTCCCTGGATGCGATTTGGGGGGAGTCTTCTTCACCTTTTATTTCACTTGCCCCGGACTGGTTCTTTGTGCTCAAGGGCGTCGGGGACTGGTTTGATGGAAAAACCGGGAGTTTGCTTGGCTTTGTCTTAGTCTCATTGTGAGAGGCAGCACGAAGAGGAGTTGGCCTCCTGGGTTTCTGGAAGGACACGTGGGTCTGTCTCACGGTTGATCTGGTGTGGGGAAGGTGTGCTGGTAAGTGTGGAAGTGTCCTCATGGTCGGTTTTAGGGGCTGGTAGAGATTGGAGAGGCCCTGAGCTGGGGGCCAAAGGGATGTGTAAACTCCCACATACCGCCATGTCCCCACAGTCTCAGCGAGGAGCCATCCTTGTAAAACCCAGAAGTGATGTGACTGTTAGGATGGTTCTGAACAAGCAAGGATCCGGGAGGACCATCTACACCTCCTGTTTGCTTTGAATATTTAGTACCGTGCTCTTGGGATATTCCGTGACCAGTAAACATCCATGTGTCTAGACCGATAGGATCAGCGATCAGGTGACTGTGTGGGGGACCAGAAAGAACGTTTCCATGCCACATTCCCCACAGTTGCTGTAGATACCCGGACTGCAATAACTCCTCTGTCCCTCGGCTATGGGCCGCACACAGGGACTTCTGAAGAGGGCCACGTGGGGAGGCAGGAAGGGGCCAGACAGACTTGACCTCAGCCCTACAGCATCAAAGTCGAGGCCAACAGTGGCAGGTCTGGTTGAGAGCATGGGGAGGCGCCTGTTCTCCTGACACGAATCCATAGACGTGGGGTTGCAGCCAGAGTCACATTGCAGTTCTTTCCCTGGCTGCCCCGGTTGTAACAGCCGTGCGGGAGAACTCACAGGGCCTACGTGCCCGCTCTTCAGACCCCCCCCGATCATGAAGGGGGATAAGTGTTACTGCTTGTGCCACCCTGCGTGGCTCAGGGTAAGGAGGAAGGCAGACAGGAGTGGTATCGTTTCTCATAATCGTGGGTGGAGAGGTCTCAGAGTATTGTCCGCAAAGGTGTTTGCAAACAGCGGGAGTGCAGTGTGAGTGTCCTCTGACCCCACAGTCCCGCTTCTGGGAAGGCATTACGCCAGTGGCGAACCACCTTTGTAAGGGTGCACATCCCAGTGTCACTCATGCTGGCAGGGCGTGGCACAGAGAGAAGCCTATTCTTGGCGGGATGTGGGGGCTCTGCTCTTCTTGGAAGCGAGACAGGGTGTGTGTGTGGCTGCGTGGCCACAGCAGGGCGGCTCAGTGCGTAGTTCCCGCCCACCTCACACCAGGGCTCTCTGGGGGTGGCAGGTGTGTGGGCCACCCCCGTTCTTCACACCGATCTTCTATTTGAGTATCTAACAAGCATGTTTTTGTCCTTTTAGAGAAGTTCCACGCTGGGAAAGGGTATTCTTTTTTATTAGTTTTAAGCTGCTGTGATCACTTTTGCCCTGTGTGGCTTTATTTATGAAAATGCATGTATCTGTATTTCTGGCAGCAGAAATAATGACGCTTGTGGCTTAAGTCTTAAGGCCTCCTGATGAGTGGGTGCTGTCGCTGCCTGGTGGCAAAATTGTGTAGGAGCCTTTGGAGGGTCGTGGGGTGAGGGAGACGCCAGTGCTGGCCCTGAGACCTCAGGTGCGGGACAGCTGGAAGCTAGCTCCAGCACAGAGCCCGAAGCGGGCTCGAGAAGTGTCCACACAGAGGCTGGGTGCCCTCGGCTTCTGCTTCCCTGCTCCTTCCTCCAGCCTCATGTCTGTTGCGGGCTGGGGGCCGGCCCTCATGTCTGTCGCGGGCTCGGGGCTCATGTCTGTCGCGGGCTGGGGGCCGGCCCTCATGTCTGTCGCGGGCTCGGGGCTCATGTCTGTCGCGGGCTGGGGGCTCGGGACAGTTGCCGAGATGCAGCCGTGGGTGCAGGCTGCGTGCCCTGCTGGGACTAGGGTTTCTGACTGCCATAGCCGTCTGCCGCCCCACCCGGGACACTCCCTCCCTTCCCCGGGTGACGGGCTCTTCCTTGGACGCTGCCCCAGCCCTGAGCCTCTGCAGAGTCTGTGGGTTGTGTGTCTCTCACGTGTGACCGGGCAGCCCTGCACTCCCTCGGGCGCTGTGGGCGCTTACCTGCCACGCCTCGGACCAGCCCATGGCTCCGGAACGGCCGGGGGCTGGGGCCTGGTCAGTTAGGGCTCTAGGGAGCCCCTCCCAGACCAGGTGGAGAAGCTCGGTGACGCCGTGTACAGGCCGCTCCTGTGTTTGCTTTGACCAGTGCATCTGAGAAGCACGGTGGTCACTCTTCCAGTCTTCCAGAAAAATTCATCGTGAATTTCAAGTGTCAGAAAGGTAGAAACAGCAATATAACAGACCCTCTCTCCCCTTCACCTGGATTTAACCAAGGGAGGAGCCACCCGAAGTGGGTGCTCATGTGCACCAGTTCTGGGGGCTCGGGGAGGGCGGTCCTGTGTGCGTGTGCGTGCATGCGTGTGTTTGTGTGTGCATGGTGTTACTTGTCCTGTTGTGCTTTAATTTCTCTTCCTCCCCTGCTAGACTGGGGACTTGTCTGGTCTGCGGTACGGGCCGCTGTCCATAATGAGCTGTGAGCAGGTGCCTTCGGTACGTGTGTGTGCACGGCAGGACAGGATATAACAGTAGGACACAGCATCCTGTGTCCGCCGTTACAGGCTCCTGCAGGATAGTGTCCCTGCCCCGGGAGTCCCCCGTGCTACTCCTCCTCCCCAGCAATGTCTGCATAGGTGCCTTTTCCAGAATGTCACTGAGAGGGCATCACCCAGCAGACAACCTTTTCACATGGCCTGTCATTTCCCATTCCGAGTTTGAGGAGGTGCACGAGGCAGATTTGGCCGGTTCTGTCACCCCCAGACTCCCTCGTGCTGCCCCTTCGCGCTCCCTGCTTAGGGCCAGCCGCGGCAACCCCTCAGCTGCTCTGTGTGCCTGTCGCCCTGCCTCTCCCAGAATGCCTTCCACATGGGGTCACACCACGGGTGGCCTTCTGAGGTTGGCATTCTCCACACAGTGGTGTTTATCCGTCCCCCAGTGAGGAACACGGGCTGTTCCACAGAAGGAGCTACTCTAAACCTCCAGGTGTTCGTGTTTCGTGTCACCCGGGCAGATCGGCAGGTGAGCGCATGCCGGCTTCGTAGGGAGCTGCCGTCAGCTTTCCAGAGAGAGTTCCAGTCACTGCACACGCTCTCCACGCTCGGCACTCAGTCTGTTTTGAGCCACCCTCGTGGGTGGGAGGTGGTATCTCTTGGTGGTGTCGGTCTGCATTTCCCTGGTGACTGGCCACATTGAGCATCTTTCTTGTGCATTTCGCCCATCTGTCTCTGGTGACTCCTGCTCAAATCTTGTGCCTGTTTCCTTATCAGTGAGTTGAGAAAGTTCTTGAAGTGCTGTAGACACCAGTCTTCTGTTGGATAGGCGATCAGCAGTGTGTTCTCCTGGCCTCTGGCTTGTCCTGCTTTCCTAGTGCCTGTCGCAGGGTGGAGGTGCTCAGTCTGACTTCAGCATCACTTCCAGGAACTCTTTGTCTACCTCCAAATCACGGTGATGCTCCGTGTCACCTTGTGAAAGTTTTAGGGTTTGATATTTCCCTCTGTCATCTACGACGTGCAGTTCATGCTGCGGTTCGTTTTTGTGGCCTGTGGGCCTCTGTTGAAAGTCCTGTCCTTCCTCCACTGGTGCTTTTGCACCCTTGTGTGAGCCAGCGGGCCGTACTCTGTGGGTCTGTCCCCAGGTTTCTCTCCTGTTCCACTGATGGATATTTACAGTCTTCCACCAGCCAATACTTGTTTCCAAGAACAAAGCCAGTGGCCCATAAAGGTGAAGCAGAGTTGGGGGAAGTCAGTATGGTGCCCGTGGAAAACAGCTCCTGTATTTAGGGCCGTGGAGGATTGATTCAGCTAACTTCTCGTCCATCCTTCCTCAGTGAACTGTGAATGTCCTTTCTTTGTAGAGCTATAGGATTCGGGAGCAGAAGGACTGAGGAGAGCCCTGAGGTCACCTCTCACTACGACGGTCGCAAGCCAGCAGCATAGAGTTAGCAAAGGCTTACTGGGCTCGTCACGTGACTTTGCAGAAAGGAGAAAAGACCTCTCGTAGTAGAAAGGAAAGCCAGACTCCCGTGCGCATAGAGGAACTAGCCTGTTGCCTGTTTTGTCAAAGCAGCAACAGTGGGGGCGTTGCATGCAGTCCTCTGTGTGACCCTCGATCAGAGGTCAAAAGTGTGAGCCTTTTGCAGACGGTGCCTCTTAAAGCCCCGTGCACTGGGGGCGCCTGGCCTGGCAGTCGTCCTGCTGTGGCTCAGCTCCAGGGCGGGCTTGAGGACTGTGGCCAGGCCCACGAGGCCTTCTGTCTGCAAGCAAGAGCAGGGCTTTGCCTCGGCAGGCTCTAGCCTCAGGACACTCGTAGGAAGGACTTCCATTTGGGAGAAAAGGAAAGGGATTGTGATTTCAGGATGTCTTCTGGTCATACAAAAGGGGCTGCTCAATTTCACTTAAAAAAAAAAAAAAGCTAAAAAAAAAGGAAGTCACAAAAGAGCAGTTTAACGGCAAACGTAATTATCACAAACACAGGTGCCCGGTGGTGCACGCCCCCCCACCCCCGGCCCCACTTTGTGTTTTTGGTTTGGCACAAATGCAACAACAAGTAATGGGCAGTGGGGCTCACCAGCCCCAGAGCCGTTGCCGGAGACCGGCTGGGACCGAGTCCACCTTTCTCTTTCACACCCCCACAGCAGCACTTAGCTGTCTATGTTTCCCCGGGGTTGGGGTGACTACACCTCAAGTGTTTGCTTAGTAGAGCGAGGTGCGTGTTCCACACAGACTCGACCCTCTGAACCGTGCCGCCTGACACAGTGGCGGGAGTGGGTTTCCTGGGGTTCCCTGGTCTCTTTGACAGCCTGCCCATGGCTCAGCGCTGCTCACGATGCCCGTGTCCAATTCCCTGCACAGAAGGGGCTCAGCCAGTACTTGGGTGCATGCGTGCAATGGCAGTTGCTGTGGAGACGTTGCTGCTGGAATCCTGTGAGACTGGCTGCCGCAGCCTAGTCCTGCCCCACATCGCACCGCCCTGCTTGGCCTTCTAAACACCCTCTGCGGCCACGGTGAAATCTGCTGTCTAGGGGGGGTCCGAGCTGTTTCCCTTCCAAGGAGGAGGGTTGTGCGGCTTTGTTTCCTCAGAGTGGAAGTTGTGTTTGGGACTGCCCGAGGCCGGCCAGTTCCTCTGCTCTGTGCACACACCTAGGGCTTGTCTTATTAGTGGCGCGTGGGGCCGGCCCTCCCTGCCACTGCCGTGGGCACAGTGGTCTCCAGTTTTAGGCAGTACTGCTTCAGAATGGTACGTCCTACAGCTCCGTGAGGCATACACAAATATAGTTGTGTACAAACGTACAATGGTACAAACCCTAACCCTAACATACAAGTAGACCCCAGCCACCTGTCCCCACTCCCCTCCAGAAGTAACCATGGACACAAATTTCATGTGTATCTGAATTTTTTTTCTCAGGGACTTTATATGCATAAATGTATGAATGCAAATTTAAGCATGTACATTTATATAATTTTTTTCACATGCTTGGAATCATACCACGTGCATTCTGTAACTTTATCGCTGAGGTTGTCTTAGAAACAAAATGGCTGGGACAGAGCAGCTCTCTCCTGGAGGGGTCACAACATTCCAAAAATTGGTTATAAAAGCAATATACCATGTGCTAGAGCCTTGTAGAGAATATAAACCTGCATTTATAGCTACTGGGTAGCTTGGCCAGAGCCTTTCCTGTGACTTCTCGGGGTTCCACGGAGACTTTGTAACAGAAGCGCTAGCCTGGATGCACCATTCATGACTTCTCTTCCAAGCAGAGCAAGGGCCGCAGCATCCCTCCAGGTCCCCCAGCCTTCCAGAGTTGTCGTGACTTCACTATCATTTTTCAAAACAGCCAAGCTCTCTTGAGTATATATGCAAAGCATCCCGAGTGTGTGTTGGTTTTTCCAGGGTTTTTTTGGGTTTTTTTGGTTTTGTTTTTTTTAAGATTTTTATTGATTTATTTGACAGAGAATGAGAGAGGGGGGAACACAAGCAGGGGCAGAGAGAGGCAGAAGCAGGTTCCCAGCTGAGCAGAGAGTCGGATGCGGGACTCAATCCCAGGACCCTGAGATCACAACCTGAGCCGAAGGCAGACGCTTCACCCACTGAGTCACTCAGGCGCCCCACCAAGTGTGTTTTTTGAAAGGAGCTCTTTTTGTGCTGTTCCGTTCATGAGTTACAGGGAAATTCTTCATTTTGTGTTATTCTAACATTATATAAGTTCTGGCCATGGCGCTGTTCACACAGTGTTATCCCCAGCTGTGACAGATCCGGGGCCTGCCTGAGGTGCGTTTTGGAGAGCGCGAACAAGAGGCACTGTGTCTAGGGGCTGTGAGTGGCGACTGTTCCTTGCGCCCCGCTGGTGTGGCTGACAGAGGGACCACAGAGAGTTGCTGATGGGGAGTGGTGGCCGCCTCAAGGGGGGCTCACACTTTCTGCTCTCGAGGGACCCCGAGGACGAGCAGGAGGAGGAGAGAAGGGTGTGCATTTGACGTCTGACGGGCTCCTGCACAGTGGGCTTTCCGGGGATGGACAGCAGCTGGTGCCACACCACCTGCCAGGCCGGAGGTCGGGCACGCTTCCTGTGAAGGGCCGACGTCCTCTTTGCAGCATGAGGCTTGGGCAGGAAAACAGTGGGACCTCCAGAATCCCAGTGTGGTCTCACCGTGTGCAGCTGCCTGTGACCCCGGGAGCTTCTTGAGGACCCTCAGCCAGGGCCCTCATCTGTCCAAGCTCTCACGGGCCCTTCTGTATGTGCTCGGTGGGGAGCGGCCGTTCACTGAGAGGTCTCACTGTTTTCCCTCAAACTCTTCCCAGGGCCACCACTGTGCGCTACAAAGGGAGAAACCTGCGGATCAAAGCGCCCATGTGCCGTGCGCTGAAGAAGCTCTGTGACCCGGACGGTATGTGATCTCGGAGGTGGGGCTGCTCCCTCTGACAATGGAGAGGGCGAGCTGGAAGTGTCTCCCAGTGGCTCTGAGTCTGCTTCATCTGTTCCTGCCCGTTAGCAGCACTTGGACTTGAAACCCTTTGTCACAGCAGTGTGTCCCCTTAGGAGATCAAGTTTAGCTCAGAAGCCACGGCCTTTTCAGACAAAGTGCCCGCCCGTGTCATGAGCAGGTCTCTAGTGGTCTCTTGCGGCCTGGTATATGGCTCTGGCTTGCAAATGTGCACGCGGCCATGTTGGCATTCTTTCAGAGCATGGGTCCCTGCGGCCTTCTCTGCCAGCCTTGCTTTCAGACACGGCTGTTTGCCCAGAGCTCCTCGTTGATTCTGTTAGTTGTGTGGCCAAGCCTGTGGCGTTCTGCATCAAGGTTCACGTGTGCCAGGCTCTCACGCCTCTTCTTGTCACAGGCTTGAGTGACGAAGAGGACCAGAAGCCAGTGCGCCTGCCCCTGAAGGTCCCGGTCGAGCTGCAGCCAAGGAACAACCATGCCTGGGCCCGCGTGCAGAGCCTGGCCCAGAACCCAAGGCTCAGGTAACAGTGGCCTTTGGCATCTCAGGGGAGAGGTGGGGTTCCCCTAGGGCACTGACAGCACATGGGGGAGGGGCCTCACACCTGGGGGTCCTGGAAGCGTTGAGAGCTGCAGTTCCACGCCTGGCAGGGGCTCTCGGCCCAAGCACGGGAGACAAAGACATGTGGTTAGCAGGTTGATGGCGACAGAATCTTTCCCCTCAAAACCCCTTTCACGGCTGTCTTAGCATCTCTCTGAAGATCTGTGTCTAATGTAGACACAGGGCATCACTGTGAGTGTGGACCGTTTTTCATTTAGACGTTAGACCTCTTTTTTGATTGAGGTGGAATTCTCCTAACCTACAATTAACTGTTACTCGTTTTAGGGTTTCTGACTCAGGGCACTGAGTACCTTCACACGGTGTTGTAAGGTTTTCCCCTCTCTCTGGCTCCAGGACGTTTCATTACCCCAAAACCTCGTACCCACCCCGCCCCCCGCTCCCCCAGCCTCCGCAGCTGGTCAGGCATGCCCGTTGTTCACGGTTCTCGTAAGGGGACAGTATAGCTTGCTGCCTGGCCGCTCGCGCCAAGCCTGGCGCTTCATCTGTGTCAGGACTTCTTGCTTAAACATGGACTTAAACTCTCTCGCTGTTCATTCAGGCTGGCCAGGCCCAGCTTCCTGGATCCAAAGGGTGCTGACAGAGCAGGGTGGTGGGTTGTAGCACGGTCCATGTCCTGGGAGAGATCTCGTACGACCTGTACAGGGGATGTGAGATTCACGTGAATCTCTAGTGCTCTCCACTTAAAGGGCTAGTTTTTAAGAAAAGGACTCAGTGGCCCTGCAGGGCACCGTGCCTCCGTCCCCTCCTTTGACGCCCTTTCCGCAGTCCGTGACCTTGTCTGGTCTTGTGGCCACAGCCTCGTACTCCTCAGGAGGGTCCCTCCCCTGTAACGGCCGCCCTGTCCTGCTTGTGGTCTCTCTGCAGGATGATTGTGGAGCTCCACCGGAAGGTCTCCAGCCTCATTGAGTTCCTGAAACAGAAGTGGGCACTCCACGAAGTGCGGGTCGTATCCTTTTCTGAGTGCACGGGGCCCCATGGGCGGCGCAGAATGGGCACTGAACTGCTACAGCGCAAGCGGCCCACGGCTGGCCTCCGTGGCAGGGCTGCGGGGCGCACAGAGCATCCCTGCCAGCAGGTTGAGTAAAACAAGCAAGGACACAGCCCCAGGCTTCTTGTGTCCCTGCCGGGAGGGTGCCCACTGGGTGTGCCATTGGTGAAGGAGAAAAGTGCCCGGCTCGCGCCCTTCCTGCGGCCCGGCGGCGCACAGCGGGGCCTGCTCCTGCGGCTGCTCCTTGACTGCGCTCTCAGCGGAAGACGCTCGAGGACCGGCAGCTGCAGCACTTGCGAACGGAGCCATTGCAGGAGAAGGTGGCGCTGCACCTGTTCCCAGGAGAAAGCTGCACGCTCACACCGCTGCCGGGAGTGGCCCGAGTCGTGCACTCCAAGGCCTTCTGCACCGTGCACTGGCAGGAGGGTGGCCGGTGCAAGCAGAGCTCAAAGGATGCCCACACGCTGCCTCCGGCCCAGATCCTGGGCATCCAGAGTGGGCAGGGCACGGCCAGGGGCCAGGTGAAGTGTCCACGGGGTGGTGCCGAGGGCAAGGGCCCAGGACGTCCCCCTCCTTCCACCGACGCCTCACAGAGCTCTGGAGAGAGTTCCCCTGAAAGTGCCCCTGGGGAGGGGGCCGCCCTGAGCCTCAGCAGCCTAGACACTCCTGACAGGCTGCCCCCGGGGCTCCAAGATGCCGGGGGACGGCTTGAGAAGACTGCCAGGGCTGCTCCTGCAGAGGGCAGGGACGGCCCAGCCCGAGAGCCTGGGGATGTGACGTGCGCCTGTGGCCAGGTGCCAGAGCTGGAAGATGAGCTCTCCCTCCTTGACCCCTTCCCGCGCTACATGAAGTCCTGTCAGGACCTCATCATCCCCGAGCAGTGCCGCTGTGCAGACTCGCGGCCCTCAGGGTGCACCTCCCCAGAGACCCGCCTCCCCAGCAGTGCAGAGGTGGCTGACCTCGCCCGGGCTGGGGCACTATCCCCTGTCCGTGCCCTACCTGGTCCAGAGCCTCAGCCCGGCCCCAGGCTCCAGCCGGATGTTTGCACTAAAGACTCAGCAGACGCCCCTGCCGAGGAGCCCCAGGAGAAGGTGAATCCCTCGGATCCCTCACCTCAGGGACAGTCTGCTGCCAAGCCTCCGAAGGATGTCCCTGCCAGCCGGCTAGCCCAGCAGCTCCGTGAGGAGGGCTGGAACCTGCAGACCTCTGAAAGCCTTACGCTGGCCGAAGTCTACCTCATGATGGGCAAACCGAACAAGCTGCAGCTGGAGTATGACTGGCTTGCTGTGCTGGGCCCTGAGGACCAGGCCCCCGGTGGGCAGGCCCAGGGGCCCTGCACCAGCTCCCCGCCCTCCACCTTCCACAAGCAGCGCCTTCTCAGCTGCCTCTTGAAGCTCATCTCCACCGAGGTCAACCCCAGGCTGGTGAGTGTGGGTCAAGGCACAGCCCTCCTGGCATTCCAAGGTGGACAGCTGGGTCCTGGGGGGAGAGGCGGGGACCCGGGTGACCGGGCAGGACACATGTCCTTCCCTCGAGCCAGGCTTTGTGGAGAGGGCTCCAGCTCGCTGCAGACACAGGCCCTGTCCTCCGTGGCTCACACAAGGCTCCAAAGACCACAGTGACCAAGAAGCCATTCCTTGTCAGGCTTCGTGATGATGCTGAGCTGTCCCTGCTGGCCAGTGGCACCATGTGTGCAGAGGCGACACCGTCGCTATGGCCAGGAGCCAGGCAGGAACCTCGCAGATTGCAGCGGAGGAAATGGCAGGGTCGTTGGTGCTTGAGAATGGCTGTCCTGGGAGCACGGTGGCACAGCTTCCGAGGAGGGATTGGAGTTGGGAGGGGACGGACGGGGTGCCGGGACAGCGCTTGGGGGCTGGGTGAAGGGCTCTGGAGCTTCTCAGGGGGCTCCGTGGTGGCTGGTCCCTAAGCCTGGGGAGTGGCTGTGACCCTGTCCTGGGGCATCTCGTCTGCAGACACGGGGTGGAGGATGCCACTGGCGAGAGAAAACCCAGTGGGCTTTCTGGGGTGCGAGAGAACTGAGTCTAAAGCAGGGGCTCCTGAGGTGCAGTGTGTGCTGAGTGTTTGGGAACGCGGGGATTCACCAGTTCGGGAGCAGCGGCCCAGGGAACGGAACATGGGGGCCAGGAGGAAGTGGAGCCTGGGGACAGAATGGGCTATGGGGACCCTGTGGACCCACGAGTGCTGAGTCACATCTGCACAGCACAGCTTCTGCTTCTCCTGGACAGACAGCCCTCCATGTGCACTCTGCCCGGCTCCTCCACCCTCTCCCTGGCCTCATCCCTGCGCAGCTTTTGCCGCAGAGAGGGTACCCGGTAGAGCGCACGTGCGGGGATGAGCTTGAGTCAGTGCCGTGGGAGAGGTGGCTCCCACGGGGTGGTGGGACCTGGGTGGAGACTGCAGGGGCCTAGGGGGAGGCCCGAGCGGGAGCAGTGGCCTTTAGAGGTAGTGCTCGGGAGGCTGGTGCCCTGCGGGCAGGCATGGGTAGCGCTGGGGTGAATGGACAGATGATGAGTTTAGAAAACGTTCTAGAGTGAGGCTCCTGGAGGTGAGGAGACTGGAGGGACAGGAGCGTGTCTAGCATTCCGGAGAGGGGGCCAAGGGAGGCCAGCTCCCGAGGAGCCTGTGACAGCAGGGTACATAGGCCCTGGCCTTGGCCTTGACTGGGAGAGGACTATGGGGCGGCTTGGGAATACTGCAGAGGACTCAGAGCAGGGCGCTCAGAGCCACGGCCCAGAGTAGGGCCCCAGCAGCGGCCTCTGCATCGCCGGGGGACTCGTGAGAGGTCCACGTTCTCTGCCCCCCTCCTCAGCTGATTGTGATGTAGCTCAGCTGGGAGAACCACTGGGTAGAGGCCGGAGCTGAGCTCGGAGCCCCTGTGTGAAAGACGGGCTGGCTGGTCCTGCAGGCCCCCCACAGTGGCAGAGCGCTGCCAAGCCAATGCGGCCCACACCCAGTCCTCTGGCCAAGCAGGACCTTGGCCAGAGGTGGCTGGGCATGCAGGGGCGTGGTTGGATGGTGAGATTGAATAAGCTAAGCAGGAGGGGACAGAGCAGGGTGAGGGGTGGGCAGGGGTCCCACAGAAAGGAAAATGTGGGTCAGGATTGGGCACTGAGCAAGCAGAGCAGGCAGAGTTGTGCCAAAAGCAGAGGAAGGGGGTTTCCTAATTTCAAAGGAAGGTTGGCCCCGGTGGCCCTGGAGAGTGGGTGCTGGGGAGATTGAGATCACCAAGGTGAGGACAGAGGTGGGGTGGAAGGGGTGTCTCTGTGGCGGGGACCCTGGCACTGAGTGCAGCCTGAGCCTGGGCCGCAGAACCCCTGAGATTGGCATCCTGACTCAGCAGAGGGCTCCTCAGCTGTGACTGTTATAATTCTAGAAATTAAATCTGTATTTCCTTCCTCTGAGTCACAATCGGGAGAGGCCACTACGGTTCTCTTAGGCAGGCTTTTTACAAAGACGAGTTCGTGTCCCCACCATGCAGCAACTCCTTTGGCCTTCCCCCATCCCCGCCTGCTTTCACCACGTGATGGGATTGCCTGTCCGTACCACCTGCAGGCCATGAAGCCAGGAGGGAGAACGGTTGTTCCCCAGAGGACCTACCTGCCTGTGGCGGTTAAAAGTGGCATGCTGCCAAGTGACGTCAGGAATGCTGACCTTTGCCTCAGGGGATATGTGATCTCGGAGCCCGTTGGAGCTCCTCACGCCTCCCGCTCTGGGCCCCCCTCCCTGAACCATCGTTCGCAGGCTGAGTCCGGCTTTTGCTGTGGCCCATTTCTGTCCCAGGCTCCAGAAGGGAACACCAGCTCCACGGCTTCAGTGAGGCCCACCCAGGAGGAGCAGTCAGCTACGCCCCCAGGGAAGGTGGTGACCGTCAGCTCCCGGAGCCCCCGCTGCCCGCGCAGCCAGACTGCCCTCCGCAACAGCAAGACCTTCTCTCCCAGTTCCACGCCTTGCTCCTCAGGTGAGGCTCGGCCATCCCGCCTGTCTTTCTGCACGTGGGGGCTGTGCCTGAGCTGAGGGCACAGGATGCCTGACCCCTGGCCCCATTCAGTGGGTCGCCATCGCGCTCACGGCGTGTCGGAAGAGAAATCCCCACCTCTTGCAGGGAGGGTGAGCGCTGGGCCTGTCGCATAAGGCTTCGGGTCCTGGGGTACTGGAGCCATTCGGAAACACGGGGTGGCCCTTGCTAGTTTGGTCACCTTGGGGGATCTTTGTGAGGTCAGTGGAAGCCTCCGTAACATGCTGAATCTGTGGCTGAAAGCCTGAGAAGGGACTGTCTCCTTTTATGTTTGAAGAGTCAGGCCCGGAGGTAGGGGATTCCCTAGCCGTTTCCCTCAGTCTTGGAAGGAAAGGTGGGCTGACCTGCCAGTCTGAACTGTTGGTCCTTTGTCCGAGTTGTAGCCAGGGAGTAACTTCCTTGCAGGGTCATTCCTTGGGTTTTCTGGTACCTGAGACGACAGGTTGAGGACTGCCATGTCCTTCGTGTGCCAAGCCTGGGAGACCTCCACGCCAGGCGTGAAGGGCTGCGTTACCATCCCTGTGGGTGTGTGCTCTCACTTTGGGACCCTGGCCATCCTGGTCACCTTGAACGTCCTGCGCCAGCAGGCGTCTCTGCGTCAGGGCCACGTGCCTCATACAAGAAGCAGTCCCGCATCTGTCCTTAATCTGACCCACGCAGGTGTGATCACGTCTTCGCTGAACAGATCTAGTATCCTGTGGGTTAACAATTTCTAGGGTTTTGTTTTGTGTGGTTTTTTTTTTTAAGATATATTTATTTGAGAGAGAGAGAGCATGAGCAGGAGGGGCATAGGGAGAGGGAGAGAAAATCTCAAGCAAGTTCCAGCACGGGGCCCAACGTGGGCCTCGATCCCACGACCCCAAGATCATGACCTGAGCCAAAATCGAGAGTCAGACACTCAACCAGCTGCGCCACCCAGGTGCCCCGGCTTATTTTCTGTTCCGAGCGTGTCACCAGCTTTATGTGTTCTCTGTGTGGCGAATAGCCTTCCTGTGGAATGAGTGCTGTGTGGGGGCCTCCGGGGTAACTGAGCCTAGATCAGGTGTCTGTGCAGGTCAGGACTCAGGTAGCGATGGTACTCCTTCCTGTCCTCCACTCTTGACTTCAAATTGTTGTAATTTTATGTGGTCTTTACCATCCTTTCTGTCTCTGAATGGAGGATGTTTCTAGACCAAGACACTTGCAGTGAGAGAGTCCGGACTGGTGCTCAGAGGGCCTGAGCTTAATTTCACAGCTTTGCAAATAAAAACTAAGGAAAAGGGGCCTGTCCCTACATGGATTGAGGGTGTACGCAGCGGCACCCACAGTAATGAAAGCAGAGTCTCAGAACAGTGGCTCCAAAATAAACATTTTCTGTCCCTTTATGTCCGGGCTGTCCTTGGTACAATAAAGATTTAGAACGGGGACCGGCCGACCGCAGCCCACAGCCTGCTCGCCGTCAGGACGGCCACGCTCCAGCTGCAGAGCCCAGGGCAGCAGGGGTTGGAAGGCCCACCAGCCAGGCAGCTACTCTCTGGCCCTTTACAGAGAAAGCTTGCTGACCTCTGGTCTATGCTAGGTGGTCTAGAAGGTTCTTCTAGCTGTCACATGTCCTCACAGGCCTATCTGCCCTTCCTACCGGGGATCAAAGTGGCAGAGTGCTGCTGTGCTCTCAGAGCCATGATTCACTTACGGTGGGAACTGGGGTTTCAGGGAGAAGGATAGGAAGGCAGGGTTTGGGGACTTAAATCTAGGAAATGCCTTTCAAGCAAACGGAATCAACTGTTCCTGTTTCTTCCGGTTTTCTTCCGGAGAGAGCGACCTGCATTTGCGCTGGTGACGCTGCCCGGTGAGTGCTTGTGTTCGCGGTCTCTTGGCTTCTAGGTCTGAGAAACCCGCCGAGACCCCTGCTGGTGGCGGGCCCCTCCAGCACAGGCAGCAGTGACTCAGACGGCGGCCTTTTTGCTGTCCCGACCACTCTGCCGCCCAACAGCCGCCATGGGAAGCTCTATTCTCCCAGTAAAGAAACAGAACTGACTTTCCGTCAGCACCTGAACTCCATCAGCGTAAGTGGGGCGGGGGGCACGCTGCCGGCGGGGGGCCCTGCGTCTGGGGGCACGCTCTCACGCCTGCGCTGTCTCCTTGCAGATGCAGTCGGATTTCTTCCTGCCGAAGCCCAGGAAGTTGCGGAACCGGCACCTGCGGAAGCCCCTGGTGGTCCAGGTCAGGGCACCGGCGTGCGTCTGTGCCACAGGGAGTCCTCGGCCCCTCCTTCTTTCTTATGCAGAGGACACACAGAGTAGTAACGGGACCCTGACTGTTCCCTGAAATAACGAGAATCTTGGCACAGCACGTAAACCACTTGTAAAAAAGACAGGTAGTCCCAGGGATTCAAGTCCCACGTGTCCCGCTTTAGGATATATTCGAGGACTCTCGGAGCTGCTATTTATAAATGCGCGGCCCAAAGAGGCAGTTGACAGGGTAGATAGAGTGGCCAGAGGCCAGACTTTCCTGAGCTCAACGGCACTAAAGGCCAGAGACCCCGTGGAAGCCGTCTGCAGACCCAAGGGCACAGCCCGAGAGTGAGAGGCCTGCGAGTGCGGGTGAGGCGGGAATTCTGTCACGACTCCAAGCTTAGAAACGTATGGATGTGGGTTGTTTGGCGATAAACGTACAGGTCTCTGTTCGTCTTCCTAATCTCTCAGAAATCTCTTCCTCTCGAGTTTAATTGACGTAGAAAGGAGAGATTGCGTGGCAGGTCTCAGGCAGGACGGTGCACAGCAGTCCTCCCGTTATCCTCGGTTCTGCTTCCCGTGGTCTGTAGCCAAGGTCAGCAGGATGCAGGTGATTCTCCTGACACGTCATCAGAGGGTCAGCGGTACGTCACGTGCCTGCATCACTCGCTCACGGGGGCAGAGAGGAGGGAGACCTCGCTGACGGAACTTTTGTTTCAGTGTATAGAATTGTTCTGTTTTATTATCAATTGTTGTTGTTCGATTGTTACCTGCCCAACTTACAAGTTAAACTTTGTCGCAGTTATGTCTCTGTAGGAAAACAGTAGTAGGTGTAGGGCTGATGTCATCTGCAATTTGAGGCGCCCACGGGAGTCTTGGGACACGTACCCTGCAGATTCGGGGACTGCTGTATTCTAGGTCCCAAGTTTTGTGTGCACGTGCGCAGGCCGAGTCTGTACCGGCACAGTTGGTGAAGTACGTGAATCCGCCCCGGCTGGACGGTGGTTCTGTGGCTCATCGGCTCTTGGTCCAGGGTTGCGAGCCTGCATGGCCTGTGGTGGTGTTTGTTTAGCTTTGTAACAGCTTGATTATCAATGCGTGGGTCACGCAGTCCAAAGGTCTGAAGGGCTCGCAGGTAGGGCAGCCATCCCCGCTGTCTGATCCAGGACATTTCCATCTCTCCACAAGGAAAGCCCGTAGCCATTTCCTCAGGTGCGCCCCCCCACCCGGGGCAAGCACTCTCTACACTCAGGCTCTCTGTCCCTGGGGATTGGCCTCTTCTGAGCATTTCACACGAATGGAACCACACATAGTATATGGTCTTCTGCGTTTACTGTTTTGATAGAAAGTGTCGGTGGCACATAGCCCTTCATTTCCTTGCTGCTTTCCCGGCAGCAGGACAGGGTGGCAGGCCGTGACCAAGCCTTGCACTTCCTGCTGCCTTTCCAGACGGTGTGCATCCACAGCTCCTTGCCAGGTCACCCCGCTGCCTCCTGGCACCTGAACAGACCTGGCCCTCCGTGTCGTTGGCAACCCAGTAGTACCCCCTCCTCTCTGCTCTGTGCTGACCCCAAGGGGCAAGGAGACGTCCTTCGCACGTTAGCAGAGAATGCACCTTGCACCCAGAGCCAGGAGTGTCTGATGATGCGGCAGATACTTTGTGTTAATATTTTATTTCTACAACCCAGCCAGCGGTTTCCGTAATGCCCTGTGAGGTGGCAGCCGCCATACTGGCCCTGCATGACTCAGAACCAGGGGACCGGGGCCCATGAGCAGGGAGGGCGGGCACTGCATCAGCGATGGGTTGGAGTGCCTCACGCCCTTAGGTCATCCGTGTTGCCAGGAGCTCGAAGGGGCCCAGATCTGGGGATGTGTCTTGGAAGAGTCCACGCCCAATGCTCATGACGGGCGTACAGCACTGGGAGGGCGTTCTGAGTTAGCATTGGGCCATCTTGGCATCCCTCCAGTGTTCTCTGTAGAAGGTTGGCTACTCTGGGTTCTTTGCAGAGAGGCCCGGTGTTCAGGGGCTCGGGGTCCACGGGCACAGCTGTCCTCAGTGTCCTTGAGCCAGAGCCCCCATCTGGACACGCTCAGCTCCCTCTCACCTGGAATGTCCCTTATGGCCCGTCACCGGTTTCCTGAGTGATTACTGGCACCGGGGTCTGTCCGTCGTCTGATTATTGACATTCTTCTCTCCACAGAGAACACTGCTTCCTCGACCATCTGAGCACCAGTCCCACAATGTCTGTTCCTTTTCCATCCTGTCCAATTCCTCCGTGACTGGTAAGCATCTGGGCTCCTTGGGTAATTGTTCACACCTTTCTTGTGCGTGGCCCTGTCTTCGGGAACGGCAGGTGTTGGTGTCCTCGGGTCTTTGCAGGACATCCCGAGCATCCCTTTGTCCTTTCTGTCCACAAAGCCTGAGTGTGCTGGGCCCGGGCCACAGAGGGGCAGGCGCGGACGCCCGGTGGGTGGTGGTGTGTGGGCAGGTCTGTGGTGTGGGAGGGGCCCCGGCTCTGGGAAGTACGCTGTCTCACAGAGCGGGCACGGCTGAGTGACACGCGCGCTGCGTAGGCACTGTGAGCGTCGATGGCTTCTCCTCATGCTCTCAGCTGCAGAAAATCTGGTGGGGGGGCCGAGCTGCAGCGGCAGAGCCCTTGTGCAGGATTTGCGGCTTTGCCTGCCACTCGGGTCAGGCGCATCCCCCCCCCCAAAAGGCCCCCCATGGTGTGGCGTGCGGACTGCGGCCTTCCGGCAGCTCCAGCAAGCGCGTTGGTGCTGTTCCCCAGGGCCTGGGACTTTCTCCTCGTCGGAGCCTGTCTGACCTGGGACTTCTCCAAGTCGGCTTCCGACGAGGTTCAGCTCCCGTGACTGTGGCTTGAAAGGAAACGCTCCATGGCCCCCATTGTGCGTTTGGAGGGTGCGGGCTGATGCATCTGCTTCTGCTCTTTCCCCGCAGGGAGAGGCTCGTTCAGGCCCATCCAGTCTTCCCTGACCAAAGCAGCCCTGTCTCGGCCGATTGTGCCCAAGGTCCTTCCACCCCCGGCCACGGGCCACCTGGCCAGTAAGTTTCTGTCACCAGCACGACAGACACCACGGGAGGGTTCCGAGCGAGCTTTCTGTTCGCCTCCAAGCCGGTGTGTCCTGTTACTGTTCAGGGAGAACACTAGAGCCTTTGTCCTTGCTTGGAAATGAGGTGTGAGGGAGAGGCTGTTCATGAGCCCCTTGGGGCACCTGTCAGGGTGTCCCTGGAACTGAGGTTCTAAATGTCCTTTCTGTTGCCAGGTGCTATCGACTTAGCAGCTAAAAGTGCCGGCATCATCCCCGGGAGCCCCCTCCCTGTCTTGGACGCTGAGGGCTTGTCTGGCATCTCTCCACTGTCTTCAGATGAGGTGGCCCCCACCGTCCCAGGTCAGGACTCCACCAGCACCCACCAGAATGGAGATTCCATCCCCACTGTCGGGGTAAGTATGTTTAGAATGGCTTTTCCGCATCCCCACTTCCTTCTGGGACAGGTCAGTCACTTTCCAGAAGGGTGGGTGCTGAGGCCATGGGACTGAGGTCAATGCTGAACTCCAGTTCTGCCTGAGTAGGTGATGGGCCCTGAGAGGCTCTAGGAGAGTGCCTGGACCAGGGAGGCTGTGGCATGGGTGAGCGCCGTGTGGCTCCAAGGAGAGAGCCATGGACGGACGCAGTGGGACAGGCTTGCTGTGATGCCGAGGCAGGCACAGAGCTCTGTCTCTCTGCAGACGTCACTCAGTTCGCGAGGTAGCTTTGGCCGCACTGGCTGGCAGTACGCCCCGTGCCTCCCTGACCCACACGCCTCTGACCCCCCCTGTCCCCCATGCTCAGGCTCTACTGGGACTGGGGTTGCTCTTTGAATGGACAGCCTCACTTGTGGGGACTTGGTGACCTAACCTTGACAGCAGTAGCCTCCTGACTCTCTGGCTGCTAGGAGCCTGTGGGCGTGGGGCCCACTGGCTTTCCTCGTGTCGTTGTAGGGCACAAGCGACCCGTTCATCAGTGTTCCCTCGAGGCCTGAGCAGGAGCCGGTGACGGATGGTTTCCAGGTAGAGGGTGCTCTTTGCCTTGGAGCAGTGCAGCTGCCCTGGGACCCCCTCCATGCCAGGCCCCCCACCCTCGTGGTCTTCCCGCGGCCCTAGCCTCGCTCCCCTGGACTGCCACGTGGTGGCAAGAACACACATCCCTCGAGGCCCCGCAGCACCATTCTTCCACCCACCTCGCCTATACAGACGAACACATAGCTCCCATCTGAGGCTTCCTGCCCCTTCACAAGGTGGCCTGTTTCAGGCGCACTCCTGGAAGGACTGTTTGGGGCCAGAGGAATGAAAGTCGTCAGCCGTAGTGCTTCCAGGCACTCCTCTGCCCCGATTACCAGCTGTCCCGCCGGCCGTGGAGGCAGGGCCAGCCACCCCCCCCTTCCCTGGCCACTGCCCCCCTCAGCCTGGCCCTCCAAGGCTGCCATGGCTAGTGTGGTTTCAGGAGAAGTGAATCCACTGAGTGTGTATCTTGCAGAGCAGGAAGAGGTGATGTGGTGTTCTCATATTTCTGTTGAATCTCCTGTCACTCAGTCACTGCCATGTGGGGCTGAGACCAATTTTCCATTCTGTGTTCCTGATCATCTGTTGTGCTCCCCGCCCGCCCCATCCAGGGCTCACCCGTGCTGTCCTTATCCGAGCTGTCCAAGGCTCCTCTCCACAATGGGCCCCCCGCACCCCTGCCTACGCCCGAGGGCTCCAGCAGCCGCCTGTCCCCACCCAACGTCTCCGCGCTGCTGGACATCTCCCTGCCCGGGCCGCCCGAGGACGTGCTCTCACAGGGCGAGCCCGCCACACACATCAGCGACTCCATCATCGAGATTGCCATCAGCTCTGGCCAGTACGGTGAGGGCCCGTGGGGTTCTGACTTCCCGCCGGGGTGTCTGCACACTTGCTGGGCACACCCCTGTCCAGCGTTCCCTCTTGAGTGTGGAGCATCTGCCGCCTGTGGGGTGCTGCCCATCCTGGCAGGGGGCAGCCCCAGTGGATGAGGAGCAGATGGGTACTGTGGCTCTTCACGGTCTCAAGGACAGAGAGCAGGCCTGCCAGGCTTCTGCAGCCCACGGCTCAGATGGGGCCTTTTTCTGGTTGGTTCTGAATCTGGGTGGATGGCTTGAGGTTGTGCGGGTCCTGGCAGGGGGGTGGACGGATTCCATGGGACGGCACTTGCTGGTCTGCTTTGGGCTGTGGATTCACAGAGAACTTAGCTCTCCCCCTTGCACCTTACTTCTGTTGGTGACATGGAGACGTGCGCACTGGTGTGTGCTCGTGTGGTTGGTGTCGGTGCCAGCAAGAGCATTGGGGGTGCACAGGGTCTGCCCCATCAGCATAGTTGTGGCCACTGCCGTTCCCTGAGGTGGGCACATGGCTCCTGCCTCCACAGGCCCCTTCTGCAGGCCAGTCCTGTTGGTCCTCCATGGGCCCCACCCCACACATCCAGTGCTTGTGCCACTCTGCTGATTTCTGGGTGGTGGATGGGGGAAGTGGGGTGCCGTTCACCCACCATGCCATCTCTGATCCTGCGTTTTGGCTGACAGGTGAGGGAGTCCCTCTTTCTCCAGCAAAACTGAATGGCAGTGACAGCTCCAAGAGTCTTCCCTCCCCGTCCAGCAGCCCCCAGCCCGACTGGATCGCCTCCCCGACCCATGACCCCCAGTGGTGCCCCAGTGACCCCACAGACTCGTCGCTCAGCAGCTTGTTTGGTGAGTGGAGGGCGCAGCAGGGCACGGGCTGGCTCCCTGTGGTGCACCTGGGTGGGGACTGGAGTCTGAAGTCCCAGCAGAGCTGCTGGGTTCAGGGTTTATCCCAAGTCCCTCACGCGGTGGGGGAGGGGGGCACCAAGGCTTCTGGCGTGCACTTCATTGAGCTTGCGTGAACGTGGACACCCACGAGACACTCAGCCTGGCTGAGATGGGCCCATGTCTGCACTCAGTTTCCCGTGCCCTTCGGGCTGCCCGCTCTCCGGCTCCTTCCTGCTCGGGCTTTCTGCTCTTGCCATTGGCGGTGGGGTAGAATATGGCTCTTGGAGCTCTCAGCTCCCTCTTTCCATCTTCAGTCTGGTGTCCTGAAACAGATGTTCCCACTGTCTCATGGCAGGGACGAGTGTGCCTCCTCAGGCACCAGGTGTTCGTGTGGTGGGCGGGGCTGCCAGGGACAGCCACACCGGTCTCAGTGGCCTGCGCGGGGCAAGCTCCTGTGGCATGTGTGGGATCAGCGTACCCAGCGTTTTTTTTTTTTTTTTTTTTTAAGATTTTATTTATTCATGAGAGACAGAGGCAGAGGGAGAAGCAGGCTCCCAAGGAGCAGGGAGCCCGATGCGGGACTCGATCCCAGGACTCTGGGATCCTGACCTGAGCCGAAAGCAGACGCTTAACCATCTGAGCCACCCAGGCGCCCGCACCCAGCATTCTTTAGAGAGTAGCCAGGGCGTGTGTGTGGTGGTGGTGGGGGGATTGGCAGCCCTAAAAAGGGGTGGTTTTACACATGAGCCAGGTCGGCACCCGTGTGGGCACCACGCCTGGAGGCCCAGATTGATGCGGGAGGTCTGGGTGGTGCAGGGGAGGCAGCACCGACAAGGGTTTGCGGAGATGGAAGTCACGTAGACCAGTGCAGTGTCTGCAAAGTCAAATAGAAATTATAAGAAATCGGAACCACCTCATACGGCGGCAAGGGTGGTGACCCGGCAGTGGGATGAGGCAGGGCTCCCAGGAGAACGAGGCCGACTCACACGTGCTGCACGGAAGACTCCCCAGGGCTCTCCACGTGAGAGGGGCCAGAGACCACACAACGACTCCATCCAAAGCCCTGTGGCTGCACGAGTGTACGGGTAGATGCCTGGAAGGGGCCTGGCAGGGCCATGCACACGCAGCCTGCGGGGTCCTCCCCTTGGACCGGTGCTGGCAAGCCGGTTTCAGGATGTCTTCTCCTTCTCTTGGCAGCAAGCTTCATCTCCCCAGAGAAGAGCCGGAAGATGCTGCCAACTCCTGCGGGGACCCACAGCGGCACCTCCCTGCTGGGCCCCAGCTTGCTGGATGGCAACTCGAGAGACTCGTTTGTGTCCCGGTCCCTGGCTGATGTTGCTGAGGTAGGCGCGCAGCCTTAGCTCTGACTTGACCAGCAGCCCGCCTTCTGGAGGTGGCCGGATGCCTCGGGCGGGGCCCTTGTGTTCTTAGAACTCCCGAGTTCTCCTGACCGTGGAAGCTCTCGCCACCGTGGGCCAGCATTCGTTCCCAGGTGGCAGCAGATGAGGGACGTGAGGTAATAGCTCCGCGCTGGAGGCCTCAGAACCTGGGAAGCCCTGGAGTCGGTGGACTGTGGGGTCTATGCTGGTGGCCAGCACAGGCCTTGGGTCTCTTCTTCCCTTCAGCAGCTTCGTGACCTGGGGCAGTTAGTGCCTCGGTTTCCTGGTCCGTCTGGGGCTGCTGCTGATTTTCGAGGAGGACGTGGCCGTTGTGGGTGGTACGTCCTCCATGCTGCCGCCTGACGGGCAGGGAGGCCTTCCAGCTGCATCTCCCTGTGTGGTGGCGTGAGGCTGCCGCCTGTTGAGCTAAAAAGTGGCTCGGGGTGGTGGCGGACTGTTGACGTGGAGGCGAGACTTGGTCTGTGATGCCCCTCGCAGTTTGTCCACTCGGAGCCGCCCAGGCCTCCACCCCACAAGGAGCAAGTGTGTCGGGGAGCAAGTAGGACTCATGAGGACAGGGGCACAGAGCGCAGCACTCTGAGAGAGACTGCGGCGAAGCGTGTGCGTAAGAGGGAGAGGACTCTCCATAATGGAGAACCCCACTCCCTCAGGTGGGCCTAGTTCTGTTGTCAGAGGCCTGGAGCAGCGTCCCCCAAGTACTGCTTCCCTGGGACGTGCCGGTGTTAGTGGGTCTCTCTCAGATTTTGTAGTCAGATTCCCCACGGGGCCCTGGATCAAACAAAGCTCACCGCTGTTTCCCCCAGACGCCTCAGCTTTCCCTTATCCTGACTGGCATCTGGAGTTCTGAGGAACTCATGGGGAGGCTTCGGAGAATTCTGTGCTGAGCAGTGACACAACCAGAAATTCTCCCCAAACAGAGAGACAGACCAAGAAGCAGCAGCACACACCCTCCTTGCACGCTACAGCGTTTTTCAAACCACTCGTGGCTGTGATGTCACACAAGAAGCCCATCTTTCCCCTTCGTGCGTGTGCGTGTGGGGGTGTGTGTGTGTGTATGCTTACAAATCCTCGGCTTCTATGCAGACGGGCCTGCCACACGTATCTGGAGACAGCTCCTCAGGACCCTGCCGTTCCTGGGCAGTCTCCAGGGCAATGGAAGCAGTACCTGGGGCTGTTACAAGTGCAGACTCGTGGGCCTGCCCCAGGTCCACCCCAGGCCCACACCAGGTCCACCCCAGGCTCACCCCAGATTCACCCCGGCGCACCCCAGGTTCACCCCATGCCCACACCAGGTCCACCCCAGGCTCACCCCAGATCCACCCTGGCCCACCCCAGGCTCACCCCAGATCCACCCTGGCCCACCCCAGGCTCACCCCAGATCCACCCTGGCCCACCCCAGGCCCACCTGATGGGGTTTGAACAGAGTGGGCGGTCATGAGGGGTGGGTGGGAAGGGTGGGGCCAGATTGGCCCACAGTGATAGTGATGGAAGCTGATGATGGGCCTGTATGGGGAAGACAGGCAGTAGTTGCTCTGCTTTTTGTTTTTTTTTTTTTAAAGATTTTTATTTATTTATTTGAGAGAGAATGAGATAGAGCATGAGAGAGGGGAGGGTCGGAGGGAGAAGCAGACTCCCTGCCGAGCAGGGAGCCTGATGCGGGACTCGATCCCAGGACTCCAGGATCATGACCTGAGCCGAAAGCAGTTGCTTAACCAACTGAGCCACCCAGGTGCCCTGCTCTGCTTTTTGAAAACAAATTTCAGTTTCAAATTTTCCATAGAAAGCTTAAAGTTTGTTTACTGAAGTAAACTCTACCCCCAGTGTGGGGCCCGAACTCATGACCACCAGATCATAAGTTGCACACTTGTCCGACTGAGCCAGCCAGGTGCCCCTGTCATGAAAGCTTAGAATCCGGTTTGTGCCATAGCTCTACTCAGAATTTTCTGAAGGCTTCTCATTCGTTTGTCATGTCCTGCAATTCTGTAACAGATACTTACCCAGGGCATACTCTGCGCCAGGCACTGCTCTAGGCACGAGTAAACAAAACCACGGCCCCATTCTTGTGAGCCTTCTGCTTGAGCAAGAGGCAGACGGTACACTCTGAAGACAGACTTTCGTGTATCTGTCCACAGAATAACCTAACACCTGACGCTCTGTTGTACACACTCTGGTCTTTACCCTTGCTTTCCTTTCTTGGCCTGACTTGTCGCATCTGCCAGCTCTGTTTCTTGAAGAGCCAAAGCCCGTTCTCGTCTCAGGGTCTTTGCATTGCTGTTTGTTTTATGGGTATGTGCTCCCTGGCCCCGGGGCAAACCCCACCCGCTTCCTCAGCTCCCGTGTCCTTCAGGCCACCCTGCAGTCTCTGCACCCCACTGTGTGCCCTTTGCCTCATTGCTTATTGAGGGTCCACAGGTCTGTGCTGGGCACCACCACTCTGGCCCAGCGGCCCATGCACCAGGCCCCCGGTCAGCTCTCATGCACACTTGTCAAAAGAGGGAGTGTTCAAAAGGACAGAGGGGATTCTGCAGTTCTCCCGAGAGTGCTGGGCCGGTGTCACATGGCTCATTGATTGGGGTTCTAGTCTTCACTGGTCCACTCACCTCCCACTGAAGTCCCTGCCGTGGTGGCCAGCCGCCCGCTGATGCCTTCCCTCATGTCCTCTGCCCCGCAGGTTGTGGATTCCCAGCTGGTGTGCATGATGAATGAAAACAGCATCGACTACATATCTCGATTCAACGATTTGGCTCAAGAACTGTCCATCGCCGAGCCCGGCCGCCGAGAGGTTCTGTTTGATGGCAGTGGAGGTGGCCCCCCCGTCGGTGACCTGTCCCAGTGACCAGACCTTGCCTCTGCTAGGGCATCCTGGAGGCTGCAGAGGAGGGCTGGTGGTCCTCCACTGCGGTATATGTAGCCCTCTCCAGGCTAGAGAAAACAGAAATCCAGCCCAGGACCCCCCAGAAGACGGTCTGAGCAGAGGACTCTTTGTGCCCCAGAACAGACAACATGCAGGAAGCCACATCCCGATGGGGGCAGAGGGCCACGGTGGCCCGGGAGGTGAGGACAGGTTCTGTCGGAGGGCCTGTGTCAGACGCTGCTGTGGCATTGGAGCCGCTCCCTACCAGCCATGGGATAGCGCTTGGCAGCCGCGCTTCCACCCCCCCCCATCACCGTGTTGAACATTGCAGTGGGTTTTCTTTCCAAGGGAAAGGAGTGGGTATGCAGCGGCCGCGGCCCAGGGAGTCCCAGCCTCCCTGCTTTCTGCAGGGACACTTCCAGCCACCACTGCTTTTTTCTGCCAAACCTATACACCTTTCGGTTGCTTTCTCTGCACATGACGGGGAAGCACAGCTGGGCATGGCCTGGGCTCTGCCTGGTAGGGTCTGCACCCTTAGCGGACACTTGCGAGGACGCTCGGATCACAGGGCAGCGTCCCTCGTGCCATCACCTCAGAAACACTGACCCTTGTCTAGTGCATTCTCCCACCTGGAGGTTTGTTCTGATTGACTTAACGGGAAGGAGGAGAGAATCCTATTTTGTGCAGCTTGTGTGGACTTTTAGAAAAAAATCCTGCTTAAGTGGTTGGAAAAAGGTTTTCCTTATGTTTTGAGAATTAGGAGACGGTGAAGAAGAAGAAGAGTTCATGGTTTCCTTCCTGTGTTGAAGCCAAGCCTTCGGCTGCGAGTCCCTGAACAGCCAGGGGGCTAGTGGCTGGCCGCCGACGTGTGCGGCCTTTCCAGGGAAGGTCTTCACCTCTTCAGCGTCTCCTCTTCCTTCCACCGGCTTCTGTGCAGAGTCCACCTGCTGCATACATTTCCTCCTTCATGTTTCCTCCCATCCCGTGGTCCCGTTTCTCTTCTTCCAGCGCAGGGAAGTCGAGCAAGGCGCAGACCCTGAGTGCAGTCAGAGCACGCTAAAACCACTTCCCTCTCATGTGCTCCTGGGGCCTCCTTGGGTGACTGTTGGTCATCACCGCCGACAGGTCGGTGCCCAGACTGGAGCTGACAGGGCTGCTTTGTTCTCAGCGTTGGGAGGCTCAACAGACAAAAGCCCATCCAGCCCCCCATTCGTTGGGGCCAGCAGCCAGTGCTATGGTGTTGGTCAGGTAGTAACCCGTGCATCACCATCCCACCTGCTGCTTCACCCTCCACCTGCAGTCCAGACCAGCTTGGCTTCTGAAATCCACCTGAACGGAGGACAGTTTCTCTTTCCTCTTCCCGACTGGCAGTGGAGTGGCAGCCACCCAGGCCAGTCCCAGCCCTCTGCATGGGCTTCTCTCCCTGTCCATGATGAAGAGGTGAGGCAGCATGGAAAGGAACAGAAAAGGTCTTTTGTGTGTGCAAGCAGAGGGGATGCTCCTGGTCCCAAGGTCTCAGCAGCCAGCTGCAGCCCCTCCAGGCTGTAGGCCGCGTCATTCACCCTGACCATGGAGGAAAGAGAGGGCAGTGGGGCCTCCAAACAGAGGAGGTTCCTTCCTTCATCTCAAGTGTTTCAGAGCTCTTGCCTGTAACGTGGTTTCCTTCTTTCAGGTCTGGTTCTAGGTACAAACATCACTAATAAGACCCACTGTGGGCAGCTCTTCTGGGCTCTTACAAAAAGTCCCAAAGCTCTGGAGATGTTTAAGAGAGGGACATGGTGCCCCTTTATTAAGAGAGAGCATCGTTTGAAGCAGAGTATCTTTAAACTAGCTTGTATAGCAGTCCATCTATTAGCTCCCTGAACTTAGCACCTTCTGGAAGTGATATCAGTGGATCTCTCTGGGCATCTGACTTTGTTAGGTCTGTAGTAGGTGAGGACACCAGGCCAAGTGTAGGCCACTACTAACTTGGTAGTACTCCCATTGTGGGGGACCAGAGATCCCTGGTACCATTACAGCATCGATGCTGGGAGCAGTACCTCATGGCAGTGTGTGCGCTGCCAGAGACTGTAGGAGTCCTGAGCTGCTTTCGTCAGGGGACACCCCGAGTCTAGCGGGTAGGCTGGCACCAGTTTTCAGTGATACCTAAAAGGAGGAAAACTAGAGATTTGGGATCAGCTTTTGTATGCTCTTTAGTGGCACCATCCACTAGGGGCTTAACCAGACTCCATCTGGAGTGTCATCCAGGGGGGAGGTGGGTTAGGGAGGACAGTGGACTGATTCTTCTCACCTGTTGCAAAGCTGACATGATTCCAGAGAATTCTGCCACTTCCACAGCAACCTGACAGGTCTGAGCATTTGCCGTGTTAAGGGAAAGAGGCATCATTAGTAGCATTCAAAGGGTGAGTCTTTTTTCCTCCCAGCCTAAATGAATATATAGGTATAAAAATAAGCAGCTGTTAAAGCCTAGAATTTTCCAAAAGATGAAAGCAGAGAAACCTCCCTCTTCCTGTATCTTGCTCTGCCTATCCCACGGAAGTTGTAGTCTTGGTGTACATCTGTGACTTTCTTCGTGCATTTGAGCATGCTGTGGTTAAGACCAGACCCGTTCCTCAGAAAAGTCGCTCTAAAGATGTCTGGGGTCTTTTTGCTGATTCAGCGTTTGTAAAGCTAGAGACTATCTCTGGTCTCCAGGGAGTTGCTTTGGCGGGTGATGAGCTTAGAAGGTGCAGCTTGTGACTCCAGTAAGGTCGGCGAGGACGTCACCCTCAGCTCTATCTGCTAGGTGCCGAGTACTTGCTCAGGGGGTGGGGTATTTGGAAACAGTCCATCCACTGATCTTGCTTTCCCATATCTCCAGCTGCTTAGCATTGGGATCCTGAAAAGGGTGTCCTTTTCAGTGGAATAGAATCTTTTAACTAGATCACAGCATGGAATCCAAACTTAAGCCAAGAAAAGTCATGGAATAAAAGACACTGGAAGCAAGTAGAGGAGGAAAGCAGCAGTTGCTGGTGTTTTTGTTTTTAAAAGACCTTGAGATCTATCAGATGAATTTGTGAGAAAATAGGGCACTTTGACTTAAGAAAAAAAGGAAGAAACCCACAGCGAACCTGTCCTGTGATTGGTGACTCACGTGAAGCTCAGTGTTCAAGGCACTACACGGCAACCTGGACCCTGTGTTTTGTAGCGGGACAGCGGCTTAGAGCTTGCGGTCTGAGCGGCACAACTCACCGCGGTTTCCTTTAATAATCGTTAAGCCATATCATCTGAGGTTTTCGGCTTGTTTGAGATGTGAATTTGTTTTATAGATTATAAATATACAGTGTATGTATAAAGCAGAATGCCTGTCCTTCCTGATTATTTTTTGTACCATATTGTAAATTATATTATTTATTCTTTACCAATTTTGGGAATAAAAGGTGTTTTGGTTATTTAATATAATAAACAAAAGCTGTTAAACTTCTTATGTTTAAATTTCCAGTTCAACTTGTAAATCTGTTTTTATTGTGCATAAATACATACTAATACTTGATCTAATACTTATCGAGTGAGCCTTGTTTCCTTCGCGGCGAGCTCGGCAGTGGCGGCTCGGCGCCGCCGCCTACAGGCCCGGGCACCTCGCGGGCGAGCAGCGGCCACCGGCGTTTCCCCGGGGTGTGCCCGCGACGCCTGGAGGCGCTTCCGGAGTGCGCGGCTTGCGCCTGCGCGGCTTGCGCCTGCGCAGGGAGTCCGCTCGGGGCAGGGCCCGCCCCGCAGCCCTGCTGCCCAGTGACGGCGCCCGAGGCCTGAGCGGCATCAGCTCTCACCAATCGGCTGCGAGCGCGGCGCGAGCCTTGCCGAGCCTCTGCCCCGGTGGGGCGGGCGCACGGCACGGCTCTGCGATAGGCTGCGGCGGCGTGACTGGCATCGACGATGTCCAATGGACGCGGGGGGGCCGGGCCTAGCGCTGCGTGGGGACGGGCGGAAACTTCCGTGCGGCGGGCGAGGAGGCGCCTGGCGGCGGGCGACATGTTCCAGGGCCCGGAGAGCGACGGCGGCCGGGCGGGTTCCAGGTGCGTGGGGGCGCGGCCACGTGGCGGGCACGGGTTCTTGGTGACCTCACAGAGCCGCGGCCTCCTCGTCCCGGTCCGAGAGGCAGGCGCTCGGGCCGGACGCGCTCCCCGCGCTGGGCAGGGTCTGGGCGGGAGGCCCGAGGCGCGCCGCCCGCGCTGCTCCTCCTGGGCCCACGTTCCCCTCCGTGTCCAGCGCGCCTGGAGACGCTGGCCGAACGGTGTGCGGGGCTCCTGCCGGGAGCCCGGGACCACACGGGTGTGTGGGGATGGGCCCGCGGGGTGGGGGTCACCATCTTGGGCTCTCTCCCGGGTATCCGTGGGGCCGGGCGCGGCGCTCCCCTAATCCCGGGGTCCCCTGTGCGGCCGGGCGCCGCGCTCCCCTAATCCCGGGGTCCCCTGTGCGGTCGGGTGCCGCACTCCCCTAATGCCGGGTTCCGGTGGGGCCGGGCGCCGCGCTCCCCTAATGCCGAGGTCCCCTGGGGCCAAGTGCTGCCCTACCCTGATCCTATAGTTTGGGAGCCAGGCCCTATCCTCCCTGCCTTGCTGATGGAGAACCAAGCTGATTGCCAGTAATAGAAGCAGAAATCCAATTGTAGGTCTCCAAACTGTAGGAGCCACCTTACCTTGTAGATTTCGGGGTTTTTTAGATGCCCACGAGTTTTCATTACTGTAATACTCTTTTGTTCCCCCAGCCTTGCCCTAAAAGTAGAAAATATGTATTTGACACCTGTTGAGGTAAATACCCTGTCGAGTAGGTAATAAGTGAAAGAACTGCTTTGACTTGCTGAAAACTCTGTTAATTCTGGGGGAGTCAGGTCAGTGTTCAGTAATACACCTAACTAATTAGTCATCAGACCACAGAACCAATGACTAGCAGTCACACACCTCTACATGTGCACTAATGGGAGCCAGAGGTTTATCCCAGAGTGTTCTGTAAGTACCGTGGACCATCGCCCACACCAGCTGGGCAGGAGCCACTTCCCAGCTCTCTCTTCCTCTTGTCCGCTGGGTTCACCCCATTCACTGGAGGCCCAGTGAACGAGACCGTTCATGAATAAACGCCCTGATGCTGGTGTTGTACTGACTCTTGGAGCTGCGGAGCTGTTGGGCTAAAGGAATACTCCACACTTCTTAGGGGGACTTGTGTTGGAGAGGGTATTAGGGAAAGGAGAAAATTTTTCCTTTTAGGACATTGAAGAAGAAAAGCATTCTTCTCGGCTGGATGATTTACATGTAATTGGAAACTTTTGCTTGGGATCAGTCAGATATTTTGTGTTTCCGCAGCCATCTTAAAGGGATTGATTAGCTGGACAGGCCTTGTAGGGCCTCACATCTTATTTGGCTTTTGAGGGAGGGAGTGTGGTCGTGGCTGTAAGACTGCCCCGCTGCTGGGATTTCTCTTTTAAGGTCCTACATCTTCTGTTTTCTTGCTGAGGGATTATCTTGTGTTAAAGGGACTCTGAACTGTCCAAGCGTCATGCCTGAGCCATCCCTGAGCCATCCCTGATCTGAGGTCCTCCCTTTCAGCTGTAAAATGTACGCCTGTAAAGGATTTATCCAAGTCTCCCTTTTATTACTGCTTCTCTCCAAGTGTGCCCAGTCCACAGGCTTTTCTGAAACACAGACACCACCTCTCCGAGGGAGGCTCAGGACCTGGAGGTGAGAGTGGTTTTTGTTTCCCTACCTCAGCTGGTGCCATCGTCCCCTCGCGCTATATCTGTGGCTCTTTGTCACCAGCCCTCTGGCTCCTCTTGTGTACTTCAGTGTCTTCATTAGACTATTGTGAGGGGTAGACAAGAGAACAAGGTCATTGTAATTGGAACGTCCCCCACGTTGTCAGCTCTGAACTCACTCGTATTCCCATCTTCTCTGTAATTTGTGTCCTAGAGATAACTGCTCTTGCTGGTGAGCCTGGTGAAGGCCACACTGAGCATTGTTGTGGGTTCTATTTTTATCAAAAGAACCTCTTCCACTCTCAGTTCCCTTATTGGAGACCTTGCTGGGGCAGCTTGTGTGATTTGCATGACTGCTACAAGGTTGGGAGACCCTAGCGTCCACGCCATTGCCTTCGGGATGAAGGTGTCGCTGTCCCTTCTCAGGTAACTTGGCCACTATGCACAGCATTCTTGGTTGCCGTTTCTCTTCCCTTGTTTTCAAAGTAAAATAAAGTAAAATTAAGAAAAGTACACAGAATAATGTAATAAACACTGTATTTCCACCACCCAAAATTAACATTTGGCCATTTCAAACAACTCTGGCTTACGTACTTTGCCCCAAGGATACCCTTCCCACACAGAGACCACAGACTCCATTTGGACTTTGGCTCCTCCACAGAGATCTTTGGGGTCCCAGCAAGACCCAGCGCCCGTGGCATCACTGATGGGAACACTAGAGCCCCCTGCACCCGCGGCGCTGGCTTTCCTGGCGAATAAAGCTTCTCCAGACGCAGGACTTGCTGTCACCTACCTTTCTGTGCACAGGGTCTGGCGCCGCCTTCCGGCGACAGGTGCTCAGGGGCCGTGCGGATGGGTTAAACCAGGGCGTGGGGCAGAGGGGATTGGGAGATTGCAGGAATGCAGAGTGAGTCCTAAGAGCTTTGAATCCGGACAAGTCTGCTTCAGATTGGAGCAGGACCTGGGGGTTTGAAAGCAGAGCTGTGTTTCAAGTAAGTCTGTAAAATAAATTTTTAATTCAGCAGGAGACTTGATGTTAAATTCAGTTCAGTTCTGAAGATTGCAGATCCCCACCCCACTTTCCAAAGAGATGGCTATGGAGGCCCAAGCATGTTGGACCTGCTGTAGCGAACCAGGAATACAGAGAGGAATACAGAAAATGTCACTGTGACCGGGGCTGTGTGACCTGAGGACTTGTTAACACCTTTCTAAATTGTGGTTATTAGGGTTTTGTTTTGTTTTAATTTTTTCTCAAACTGAAGTATTCTTTTTCCTTCACCAAATCATTAAGGAACTACTAACTATTGAGTAGGCATCCACCCTCCCATTCCTCTCAGGCGGCCAGGGACTCCGCGCCGTGTGGGAGCCTGTCCAAGGGGTCTGCCCGCCTTCGGTAAAGCGGAGGGGTGCTTTCTGCAGTCTTCCTTGCAGCTGGAGAGTCTGAGAAGTCACTTCGCTTTAAATTGCAATGAATGATCAGCTCCCTCTCTCCTTCTTTTAAGGAAACAAACAACATTTCAGATTGTCCTGCTCTTGTGAGCGAAGCTGTGGGCTGTGTTTGTGTAGTGCGGTGGCTTTTGGGTGGCGCGGAGCTCCGCATTTCCATCTCTTTCTCCAGGTCCGCAATCATAGCCAGCCCTGTCGCTGAGGACTTGGGAAGGAGCCTGGGCCCCTCTCCGGTTTAGAACTGTTTCAGTAGGGCCCTCTCACCTTTAAAATGCATCTTTAAAATCTCTGTGAGTGTTCTGAAAAGATGCACATGACTCCAGCATGTGACTGCTCTGCTGGAGTAGTCTGAAGTCCTGGGGGGTCGGGGCAACGCTTTGTGAACATTTAATTCTTCAGTTATTGCCATAAAAAGTGACTCAGCGCCCTGGTGTTCCACATCTGAAGTGTTTCCTGTAAACCTCCAGATGGTGCGTGGCCGTTTCCCCCCAGTCGAGACTTGGGGTGGATGCCGCTGTTGGTGGCTGAGTGGGCGGGTGTTGGGGTGGTGGACAGGACCCCTGGTTGCGTTTGTTGGTGTGAACAGTGGTGCCCGCAGGTGTGCCCTCTGATCTTTCTGATGAGAATCCGTTGGTTTTATGGGCCTTGAGGACTGGAGGTGGTTATCCTAGGGTGGCTTCTGCACATTGATCCTGACCCTGAGAGCATAGTCTGAACTCTGGACCCGGACTGTCGGGATTTGTGTTCTGGTTCTGCTACTTCCCACATGACCTTTCTTGTGATTCTTTTCTGTCTCAGATTCATTGTGAAAATAAGGCCTGCCCAAGAGGGCTGCTGTGTAAGGTCCTTGGAACAGTAAATGCAGATAGTAAGCACTTAGCAAATGTAAGCTATGGTATTAAACAATCCTGAATATGTTCACAGTATTGTTTTACTTTTTTGTATATATATATTTTTAAGTAATCTCTACACCCACCATGAGGCTTGAACCCACGACCCCGAGTTCAAGAGTTGCACACTCTACTGACTGAGCTGGCCAGGTGCCCTGAGTGTGTTTGTAGTAATAAACACTATTGGGTACTAATTAAAATGAGCATTAAACTTTACTGAATGTGGTTCAGTTTCCACATTGTTTTGGGGAAAATAATTTTACTTATGAGAGGATCACAGGAATAATTTCCAAGTATGTACATTTCTAGAGGGTTTTTGGCATAACCAAGATATACAAAGAGAACTTTAAGGGCAGTGAAGGTTTGCTTGCCGTGTGGCTGTCTGTAGACCAGTCTTGCCAGTGCTAAAGAATCGTGGTGTGTCATTCAGCGAGGTCAGCCATCAGTGACTCATGCTCAATCTGTGCTCCTAGGGCCATGAAGCCCCCAGGAGGAGAGGCCAGCAATCTTTTTGGAAGTCCAGAAGAAGCTACTCCGTCAAGCAGGCCCAATAGGATGGCATCTAATATTTTTGGACCAACCGAAGAGCCTCAGAACATCCCTAAAAGGACCAATCCTCCAGGTATGGGCCTTTGTGAATCATCAGTCCTTTGGCCTCTGCATGTTCTGTTTTATGCTCTTCTGATAACATTTTTTATTTCTTTGCATTGACCCTTTCACTTGTTTTCTGGTAGGTTATCCCTTGCTGTCAGAGTTCTAGAACATAAGGACAATTTTGTTTTGGTTTTTTTCTTGTTTGTTTTTAAAGATTTTATTTATTTATTAGTGCGCACAAGCAGGGGGAGTGGCAGGCAGAGGCAGAGGGAGAAGCAGACTCCCTGCTGAGCAGGGAGCCTGATGTGGGGCTCGAACCCAGGACCCTGAGATCATGACCTGAGCCGAAGGCTGATGCTTCACAGATGGAGCCACCCAGGTGTCCCCAGCTCAGTCATTCTTGACTCCTCTTTCCTCTGTCATCGGACCGTGGCTGAGTCCAGGCACTGAGGATACAGAGGCAGATGATGGGATTCTGGTTCCCACCAGGGAGGTTCTCCCAGTTTTCTGATGGGCCCTTGCAATTCCAGAAATTGTGTGCAAGTTGTGCATTTAAACATTTCTCTTAGGGAGACTATTTTTTTTTTTTTTTAAGATTTTATTTATTTATTTATTTGTGAGAGAGAATGAGAGATAGCACGAGAGGGAAGAGGGTCGGAGGGAGAAGCAGACTCCCTGCTGAGCAGGGAGCCCGATGTGGGACTCGATCCTGGGACTCCAGGATCATGACCTGAGCCGAAGGCAGTCGCTTAACCAACTGAGCCACCCAGGCGCCCTAGGGAGACTATTTTGATTCAGATTGTCAATGGGATCAAAACTCTAAAAAGGATGACTCAGTCCATATAGTTCTTTAATGCTTATCCCACATTCCAGAAGTCACAGTGGGAAAGAATCTTAGAAAAATCTTTTTCTTGGCTGACAGACTATCTAGTTGAGCGACCATATGGTGATAGTTAGCTGAGGAGCTCTCCCTTTTCCGTATCCCCAAGGGAAAACGAGGTTTATTCCTGGAAGATTCTGAGAGGCCGGACACAGGGGTCAGTATTTCAGGCAAATAATAAATCCAACAGAACCAAAGTTAGAGCTGCTCCTTACCCCGCTGTAGTGACCAAACCCAGAGGAACAAAAGCAGTAGATTCAAAAGCTAGTTTTGTGTTTGGGTGGTGGTTTTTTGCTGGAGAGGATGGGTGGAGGGTTAAAGTTTGGGATATAAAAGAAGCAGGTGGTTCTTAAAAGTGAGGAACATTCTCATCTGTCCAGCTTACAGGTGTGGGGCTGGAGTGGTCAGCCCCGAACATCTTTGTAGCGGCGACAGCAGAGTAAGTACTGTCTGTTAGCTCGTGTACCTGTAACTGGCTGCCGGCTCAACAGAGTGTGTCTGGAGCTGCCCCTGGGTGTCAGGTTCTCTGGAAAGTATGGCAGCTTGGGGCGGTGCTGCTCTGCAGACCCTCGACCTCATCTGATTCCCCAGCGGGCAGCCTGGGCCCCTCTAGACTGGAGAGATAGAGAGCCTCTGTGTTGTTCGTGGTCACAAGATGTGGCAACGGCCACTGAACTCACTCCCTGTGCTGGGTTCCTGCTTCTCCTGCTGTTGTTGTTTGGGGTCTGTTTTCTGGCCTGCCAAGTGGTCTTGGCAAACAGTCTGATGAATTCTCAAGGGAAGGCTGAAAGGGAAAACTGCCAGTGTGCCCCCCGCCCCCACCCTCCGTGAACCCAGGCTCCTGCCCTCTGATGAGAGGGCCTGATTGAGAAGCGTGTCCAGGATGGGGGGCATGACTGAGCCGTGATCATCACTGAGCATTTGCCAAGAATTGTCATACCCAGTGTTTCTTTACCCTTCACGCACGGGCTCTGCTGGTTGCCTGGCTCACATCTCTCCCAAATTACTCTCCCTGTTGTAACACTGATGGCGGAGATGTATGGACAGTTCTGTATTGGCCAGGGACTGGGCTCAGTGCTTTCCATGTATTTGTTTGTCCCTCTCTCTACCCCTGGGAGGTAGGTGGGGGGGGCGCCCCTTGACAGAGAGGGAAACAGAGGCTCAGGGAGGTTCACTGCTACACCCAGCTGGTGGTGCAACTAGCCCTTGGATCCCCGTTTGCCTGACTCCAGAGCTCATGCTCTAAACGTACCTGAAAGATCAGTTGGGGTAAGTTTTTCGAAATGGAATTGCTGGATCAGTTTAAAATTCTGATAGACACTTCCACCTGGTTGTGAGAGGGCCCCAGCATGCACCACCATGTGTGCGAGGCTCGCTCCCCACTCTGCCAGCACGGTGTCTGTCTTTTGCAGTTTGGTTCTTACAGAAGCCTATCTTAGGGGCGCCCGGATGGCCCAGTCAGTTAAGTGTCTGACTCTTCGTTTTGGCTCAGGTTATGATCTCAATGTTGCTCGGCTTCACACTCAGCATGGAGTCTGCTTGAGATTCTCCCTCTACCCCTGCCCCTCCTGCTTGTGTGTGTGTGCTCTATCTCGCTCTCTCTCGAAAATAAATCTTTTAAAAAAGCCTATCTTGAGTTTATCTTTATGACTAAATTAAACATCTTTTCTTCAGAGCTGAGTTCATCTTTCAGGTAAAATGTTGACTAACAGACACGCAGGGTGATTCCTTTTTATAAACTACAAAAACAACTACATTGTTTAGTGTTAGACATACATACAGTAGTAAAAATATACCAACGATAACAAGTTTGTGGTCTGCAGGAAATGCAGGTGTCTGGTGACCTGGGGTGCGGGGAAGGACACCCAGGGTTCTGGGAGCCGTTGTGCTCTGTACGCTCTAGGTGGTAGTGACCTGGGTCGTCTTCGTTATTTGTGATGATTATGTCTTAGGAACTTTTGTGTTATGTTTCATAATTTAAGAACAGTTTTTTAATGAGCAGTGTCTTTAGCCAAAAACTTCAAATTGAGTTACTTTTCTTTTCTTTTTTTTTTTTAAAAACCGAATGCACATTTTTAAGAGAATTTACTTGAGCCTTTGTAGCACCACCAGAAACGGCGCAGTGTGGTATGAGCTGAAGCCATGGTTTCTCCACTTGGTGGTGGGGGATGTTTTGTTGATAGCAGCCCAGCAGCATCACTGAAGGCTGACTCTGCCAGCTACTGCTCTGCCCACTTCATGTGCATTTACTCGCTTATGTCACCCATGGCCCTAGATCAGTACTCTTGTTACTTATGACCAGTTGATAGATGGAGGCGAGAAGGTTCGAGCCACTTGCCTGGGCTCAGAGTTGGCAAGTGACTACACAGGGGCTCCACCTGGCGGCCCAGCACTGTGCTGTGTGGGCATCTCCAGCCCAGGCCTGTGGGTCCTGGGAGGGTGTGAGGTATGTGGGCACCAAGATGACACGAGTGTGCAGGCATCTCCTGCACAGGCAGCCCCGCACGTTCTTGACCCTTTCTCCTGCTCCAGAAGGGCTCTTTCCTGTGCTCTGTTCCAGTCCTCACTGAGCTTGCACTCGGTATATCCCCACAAGTCTGCGCCCCAGAGGCCACTCTGTTTTATAATCTGCTCTGGCTGCTGGGGCCCTCAGGATGGTTCTGAAGGCAAGTGAGAGCACGAACCGCTGATGGAGCCCTTCCTCGCGGGGCACACGGGGAGCTAGGTGTCCAGGTTGTTCTTCGTACTCGTGTGTCTCTGTTAGCGGCAAGGGCGATTTTAGCCAGGAAGTGACTGCTTGCCACGTGGGCTCTTGAAAACAGTAAGAGAAGATCAAAGCTCTGAGAAAGGACATGCTAAGCAGTCTTGCGTCCCACAGCCCGTCCAGCCCTGGGTCCTGTGCACACAGCCCCCATGGGGAGCCACAGTCAGGGACGGGGGATGGAGTAAACATTTTTCTGTTCAGACACAGGTGAGTGAGAATACCCCCTCCATTTATATTAAAACGTTGCACACTATAGATTGTCTTCTGCCTTTTTTCACTGAGCAGTATATACGTCCAGGAGATGCTTCTTTATCAGTACGTGGAAAATAAAGTGAACATTTATTGAGCATTTGTGTCCCTGGCATTGTTCTAAGCATTTGATGTGTGAGCTACGGTGAGTCATTGGAAGGACCTGCGGCAGGTCCCTTTGTTCTGCTCTTCCTATAGTTGAGCATCTGGGGGCACAGAAAGGCCAACTAATTGGGTGTGTGGTCATCTAGCTAGTTAGTGGAATGCATCTTCGTTCCTCTTGTAAGATTATAAGTCCTTGGTGCCCCAGGGCCGTGACTGGCGGCCCACCTCCATTAGCACAGCTCTCCACGGAAAGGTGCCGTCTTTCTGCTTAACAGAGGCATTTGGGCGTTGACTTTGATGTCTGGCCAGACTCATCAGCTTATGAGAAGTTACATGTTAGATGCATATTTTCATTACGGCTCATCATATCACTTAGAGTTGCACTGTAGGGTGTTGTGTGTCTGTAATATGCTGACATACCTAGTTGTCCCTGGGAGTTCTGGCCAGGATGAGGTCAGAAGAATGACTAATAGATGTTTTTTCCAGATTCCAGGTTTGCCGTGAATATGTGTTAAATTCATTTCTATCTATCTGGCCTAAAAGTGCAACAGCTATTTGCTTTTAACATAAAGAACTTTTTATGGGTTTAATGAAGAAGATTCTTCAACAGGACAACATGACAAGTTCAAGGTTAAGGAAGTTCTAAATGGGAAGTGCTGTATTATGCCATCTTATCATCTTGCTCTAGAGGCCAGCCCAGGTCAGCTTCCAGAAATGAAGGTCCCAACAGGCCCCCGATAAAGGGGTTCGTTTTGACGTACATCTTTAGGAACCCTCATCAACCTGATCGCCCCTCCTTGTTGGCCTGAACTAGGGACTGGCACTGGGGTGTCCCTGTGAGGGGAGGTCTCTGAAGTAATGAAGGTGGAGGGTGGCACCCAGTGGCTATTCTGGGTTGCTCACTGTTACGTAATTGTTTCTACAGGGGGGAAAGGAAGCGGTATCTTCGACGAATCCATGCCTGTGCAGACTCGACAGCGTCTGAACCCACCTGGCGGGAAAACCAGTGACATTTTTGGTTCCCCAGTTGCTGCCACTTCACCTTTGGCACACCCAAACAAACCCAAGGTATGGGCTACATTCAGGTAGCAGACGTGAAAGTAAGAGAAAAATTGAGCTAAGTACTCCTTGGAAAGGCTCTAAGGCAGGTGTGGTGTGTGACCAGGAAGAGGCAGAATGGGTAACGTTGGTTTTGCTGAGTGCAGTCCTTAGTCACGGAGTTTCACAGATCCTGAGTCAGCGGAGAAAGACACTCCAGTCTCGTGATGAATGAAGCCTGGGGACGCTGGCCTTGGTGTGCAGGTAGAGGCAACTGCCCCTGCCGATGGGCTGCTCCCCTCTCTGCCCTGAGGGCAGGGAGGCTCTTCAGAAAATTGAACATCTCATAAAATTTCACTATTTTTTTTTAAGATTTTTATTTATTTATTCATGAGAGAGAGAGAGAGAGGCAGAGGGAGAAGCAGGCTCCCAAGGAGCAGGGAGCCCAACGCGGGACTCAATTGCAGGACTTTGGGATCATGACCTGAGCCGAAGGCAGACGCTTAACCATCTGAGCCACCCAGGCACCCTCACTATTTTCTAAAGTCTAATTTGTGGCTTGGAGAATGCTGGAGGACAGAGTGCGGTATCTGCTAGCGTCTCTGCATGCAGTGTGTCTCGGGGCGGGGGGGGGGCTGCTGCTGAGGGAATTTTCCTTTTATAGGGGTACTCAGCCAAAAATGGAGACGGAATAACGGAATTCAAATATCACCATTTTGCTGACTTGTAATAAAATCCTGGATCTCAGCAATGAGCATCAGAGGCTAACATCACAAAACGAGAGACAACCAAAAATATATGTCCTTACAGAACATCATAGCCCACCTTTAAATTCTTGTCAAAAAATCAGGCCCAAATCAGACCAACCCTCATATTAATTGACACCACAGGGATTCGGTCTGAGTAATACAAAATGGAGGACTTCACGTAGCAGTCATTAGAGGGCAATCAGTAATCCTGATGATTAAAAAGAGATTTAAAAAATACAGTCCTTATCAGCGCCTGGGTGGCTTAGTTAATTAAGTGTCCAACTCTTCATTTTGGCTCAGGTCATGATCTCAGGTTTGTGAGATCGAGCCCCACATTGGGCTCTGCGCTCAGCAAGGAGTCTCCTTGGGATTCTCTATCTACCCCTCCCTCCCCTCACCCCTAAAAAAGCGGGGGAGGGGAAGAATACAGTCCCTATCAAAGTCCTAACCATACTGTTTGGTTTGTTTTGGTTTTACTTTATTTTTATTTTTTTTAAGTGGAAAGACCTATCCTAAAATTCATAGGGAATCTCAAGGGACCCTTGGTAGCCAGACAGCTTAACAGTGAAGAACAGAGTTGGAGAACTTTTACTTCCCAATCTCAGAACTGACTACAAAGTTCTAATCCAAACAGTGTAGTGCTGGGATCATGACCTGAGCCAAAATTAAGAGTTGGATGCTTCACTTTCTGAGTGCACTGCCCCCCCCCCCCGCCAGGCGCCCAAAGGACATTTTTAAATTGGAATATTTGTGGGTAATCGACATATCTGGGATTTGCTTTAGAACACTCGCCCAAGGGGCAGAGGGAGTGTGGTTGGAAGTATGTGGCTGAGATCTGGATGGCAGTGAGCGACCGTCACAGCTGTGGCAGGCTACGGGGGATTCATGGCACTGCTCCCTCCGCTTTGCTCATGGTTCAGAATGGCCACAGTAAAAGATGTTGAAAAGTTAAACATAAACCCATTTGTGCCCTGATTTTCATCATTCATTTGAATGAGGGTAAAATGTCTGAATCACATACTGACCTGGGGTTTGCCTCGTTGCAGGACCACGTGTTCTTGTGTGAGGGAGAAGACCCAAAATTGGCCCCTAAAGGTGAGTTGCTGTTTTCTGTCCCTTCCACTGAGTGCTCTACTCTGGGAGAGGTGCCGGTACACCCCCAGATGATGAGCGGGAACATTCTGTGCCCCTTCCAGGCCTGCTGACAGAAACAAACAAGGTCATGTTTGTTGCCAAGATTATACGTAGTATTTGAAGAAGGCCAGGTGCTGGGCGTCTGGCTCTGAGCCCTGCCTCGCTCTCCTAGCTGGCTCTGCTGCGGGTCACCACTCCCTCAATTGATAACCAAGACACATGGGCATTCATTCATCTAGAAAGTCCGAGGAGGAGTGTCAGCAAGCCTTGCCTCACCTTGTTAGATCCCCAGTTGAGATGAGCTCCTTCTCTTCCTTTTCATGTTCAAGTTGAGAAAGTGGTTATTTATTCTTGAGGTGGCAGAAGGGGGAATGGGGTCCCACAAGCAGTGTAAAGTAATCGGCTTATTAGGAATCTTATCTAGGAGTTTATAGTACAAAGCCCCAGCTTTGGCCCAGTTCAGGAACGGCCTCCGCTAATCAGTCTTCTTGGGACAAGATGGAGGCCTGGCTCTGTGCACTCCTCTTTTCCCATCACGTCGCGCACTTTCTGCTGGCTGCTCTGGGCCACAGACTGTAGGCACAGCTTCTCTGTTTGGTTTGTGGCCTCTAACGGGATGGCATGCCGACTTTGTCCCACAGCCTCAACGAGCTCGTTGCCCAGAGAAGAGCCCGGTGAGAAGGGAGGCCCTGGAGAAGCGGGCTGCGCCCAGCAGCCAGTGCCCATGCCCACGGGGGACAGCCATGAGCCCAGGTTGGGCCCACGGCCGCGCTCTCATAACAAAGTCCTCAACCCTCCTGGAGGCAAATCCAGTATCTCCTTCTACTAAGAGGGGCTGCTGCTTCGTCTGTAGCCAGACAAGAACCCGGAGAGATAGGATTTCAAATACTATAGTTTCTTTTAGCCCAAAGGAGCCAGGTGGGGAGAGGGTCTGCTGTGTATCTGAAGCCGCTGCTCAGGCCCCACTGCCGTCGCAGAGCCGGGGGGACCTCACCTCCAGACTGCGGGAGACCATTCTTGGTGGGGATAAGATGGGACTCACTGTAACTGCGCATGTGACGGGACTCAACGAGGGGCATGGGGGCAGGTGGTGCGAGGCCACGCTGAGGCCTGGTGGCGTGGGGCTGCCCATAGTCTCGCCATACTGGCGCTCTGCTGGCCGACCTGGGGTCTGGGGATCACGAACACAGTAGCAGAGTTTAAGTTTAAAGCGTTGGCAAGAAAATAAGAAACAACCTGTGTGTTGCTGTGGGATAGAGGAGCAAGGCACAGACCAAAACACTACTGGTGGGGACTGGGCGTCTCTGGCTGGCCCCACAGGTCCTCACCCCATTCACCACGGGACCGTTTCCATCCCTGGGACTGCCTCTGCGGGCCCCCGGTGCCTGCTTTCCAGTCAGCCCCAGTGTGGTGCTCTGCACGCTTCCTGAGCCACCTCGGTTACTTGTCCTCGGCAGCTGTCAACAAAAACCAAAAAGTCATTCTCAGTCTCATGCTTTATGGAAAGATTTTGTGCCCTGATCCTGTGAGGTACTCCATTTCTGCCATCTAAAACCTTGGCCAGATCTTACGTAGGAATCTCTTGCCTTTCATTCCCAGGCTGGTTTTGCCGTGAATTGTTCCTTCTTTTCCTGAGTGGCCACCTGTCTAGGCCTGTGCCCTTCTCCAGGGATGCAGACAGCTCCCTTGTCAAACCACAGTTCTTCCTGTGGGCAAGCCCCCCCTACCTACCCCTCCCCCCCCGGCTCCTGCAGCTGTAGAACTATCCACATGCATCCAGGCAATGGGGTGACTGAAATCCTTCATGCGTTTTTACTCCTGTTGACAGTGGGAAGAAGAGCTGCTTCAGAACCTTAGGTTCTTCGGTTTGAATCTTTAATAATATCTAAAAAGCTTTTCTAAAATACCAGCTTTACATAAGTGACTGTTGACTCTGCCCTGTTTCTGACAACGTTTCTAGGAAAAAGTCAGTTGCTCAGGTACAAGCAAGAGGAAGAAACTTTGCTTAGCTGCTCTTTATAAAGCTTTGCAGAACCTCTGGACTATACTCAGTTTCCAGAAGGAACCTGGAGACCTTGGCCCAGAAAATTAAGTAGTTTGACATCGAAGTCTCAACTAGCCGATTCCATGATGCTTGTTGGCACAGAGAACGGGCTGGCCAGAGCGCTGTTGCTTCGGTCCCAGCAGGCAGAGTTTCTCCCGGTTGGCCCTACAGGGCTCAGTCTCAGACTTTGCACCTCACTCATGTTGGACCAACAGTTAACAGAGGACAGGCTTCAGGTTGGGGTATATCTTGGTATGAGAGCCTACAAAGCTAATGCTAGGTACTAAAAATACCTGCATCATGACTGAAATTTAGAAAAGCAACAATGCTGTGTTTCATCGTACCCACAGTGGCCTAGACACTTAAGTGCCTGCAGGAGCTATCTGCTTGAGCTCCGCCTCTTACACCTGGCACACTGAGGGGACCTGCACGTGGCTCTGTCAACCAAAGACCATTTGTTTTCCCCCTTTCAACTGCCCTGTTCGCTTGGGAGGCAAGAAACTCTTTCCATGTGACTCTCTCAAGTACTTCCTGTCTCCACCCTTCAAATGGCCACTTATAGGAAAGTTGTTTGGAATTCAGAGCATTTTTTTCCCCATTAGAAAATGTCATAAATGGTCGTTAGGGTTTAAGCCCAAACACACTAATTTTTGCTTAACGCAATGTTCTCATGGTAGAAGTGAACTTCCATTTATGACTATGTTTTGTTGTGGTTTTTACTATGCAAGAAAATGATCCATGGATGCCAAATTGGATTGCCAGGAACCCTGACATTGTACTGCTGGGCCCTGTAGCTTCGCCCCTGCCCTCGCTGTCCACCCAGTTCTGTCCCTCAGTGGGGATATTGGGTGGAGATGGGGAGCAGAGGTGGGGATGCAGGCAAAGGAGAACTGTGCAGTGCAGACAGATGCCCTGCCTTCCTTCTCTCCCCAGCCTTCCCTCCCTGGGGCTGTAGAAGTGGGTTTAGAGTGCCTGGTAGTCTGGTCACTGTGAAAAGCAGAAGAGGACTTCCTGCTCCTGTGAGCCAGATGGAGGTGGCCATTTATATTTGGAAAATGCTCTATACATCGGGGACTGCCTGTATTTGGAAATTCATTAACTCAGCATCTTGTTCTCAACCTGTAAGCTGCATTTTGAAAATTATTAGTCTGTATTTTTATTAAGCCTTAAAACTTTTATGTGCATTTGGTGCCAAATTTTTTCTAGAGCTGTATCAAAAACAAGAAGCCTGTACTCACATCAGAATGTAGTTTTGATAGGGGCATTTTGTTTTTACAAGGCAGGATTGGGTATAACCGTTGAATTAAACTTAGCAATCATGTACTCGAAGTCTTTGCGTGTCAGTTCTTTGTGTGCATGTCCACGCATGCTTTCCTCAACATCCATTCTCCACGGTGCCTGAGCCCTGCTCCTTTCCTTACAGCTTTTCTCTGGTGAAGGGGTTTGCCTTTTTTTTTTTTTCTTCCGTTTAGCCAGAGGATGCCCAGGATGCCCAAACTAATCTCAAAGATTACAGATTTAAGGTTTTAAGATTTGGAAAGCAAAGACTTAGCTTTGAGTAGAATGAGCAGGAATATGCCAGAATATGCCAATATGCCAGTTTCTGTAAGCTAAAGGTAATGATTCCTTTTTCTCCTACACCATTTGTTTTCCTAAAAAACTGAAGGTATTGAACTTGCCCCTGAGTGGACTTTGAAACTCCAGTAACAGACCTCAGTAATGAGTAGATGAGGTGCTGTTTTCGGTTTGCCTGTAGGTTAAAATCCTATAGAGAAAGCACATATTGAATATCTTTTCCTTTTATACATTAGGAATTTTCATATGTCCTAAAAGCAGACAATATCTATGTGCATTATGTGGATCTAAGATGATGAAACTGCTCAGACCCTTGGGGAGAGACACACACACACACACACACACACACACACACACACCCTTGGGGAGACACACACACACACACACACACACACACACACACACACACCCTTGGGGAGACACACACACACACACACCCTTGGGGACACACACACACACACACACACACACACACCCTTGGGGACACACACACACACACACAAACACACACACGCCCCATAGGCCACACAGCATTCTTCCTGCTGGACCAGGGCCAACACCAGAACAGCACATCAGAAAGAAACAGAGGAACACCTGCAGGGCTCAGTTGGTTAAGCTTCCAACTCTCAATTTCGGCTTAGGTCATGATCTCTGGGTCTTGGGATCAAACCCCGCTTCGGGTTCCATGCTCAGCAGGGAGTCTGCTGGACACTCTCTCTCTCCCCCTCTCCCTCTGCTCACACACATGTGCACGCACTCTCTCAAATAAGAAAACCTGACATACACTACCTGACTCTGCCTTCATTTGTTCATCTGAAAACACGTTTCAGGGTGGAGCATGTCTCAAGACCTGGGCTAGGCGCTGGGAACATTACACTGCTAGTTTGGAGCCGCTGCTCCAGCCATAGGCCAGCTCGGGCCGCAGAGTCAAAACCCATTTGCCTCCAGGGGCTGGGCAGCGGCCACGTCTGAAAGGCCACGTCTGAAAGGTCGAAGAACAATGTAGCTCCACCCATGTTACAGTGAGGGAGTGACAAACCGGAAAGGTTACTGTTGCATGTCCTGTGCTTTCTCCAGAAATGTACTGGGTCTTTCCACAGCATAACTTGTTCCTATTATTTTCCACACTTGGTGAGGATGTATATTCCTCCTGTGTTATTCAGTTCATTTCTTTGCATGATATCCTTAATCCTTAGTATTTTGGAGATCATAAATGAAATATTCCTGTTTTATGTGTGACTACAAAGTGCCATCAAAATTTAGCATAGGAAGAATTGAGAAGGATATTACAGGGATCTAGATGACTCTTAGCAAATTAAATTAGACCTTTTTTTTAAAGTTTTTCTTTAAATTCCAGGTAACATACAGTGTACTATTAGTTTCAGCTGTATGGTACAGGATTCAGCATTTCCATATGTTACCCACTGCTCATCACAGCAAGTGCGCTCCTGGAAGCCCAGTGCTCCATCCATTGACAGAGCCAGGCTAAAGTGGAACGTTTGAGACCTGTGTTCTCATCTTACATTTTAGGGTCTTGCAGTGAGAAAAAAATTTGTATCTCCAATTATCTTAAATCTGAAAGCAAGTCTATTTTTAAAGCAAGTTCTAGCTTAGGTTGCCTGATGCGCAAGTGCTCTAGCTGTATCCTTCAGTAAACATCAGGAATTATCCAGCATATTATCTTGTTAAAACTTTGTTACAACCAATGTCAAGGAAATGTGTCCAATTATGTTAGTAATGAAAACCAATATAGTCGGGGCGCCTGGGTGGCTCAGATGTTAAGCGTCTGCCTTCGGCTCAGGTCATGATCCCAGGGTCCTGGGATCGAGCCCCGCATCGGGCTCCCTGCTCTGCAGGAAGCCTGCTTCTCCCTCTCCCACTCCCCCCGCTTGTGTTCCCTCTCTCGCGGTGTCTCTGTCAAATAAATAAATAAAATCTTAAAAAAAAAAAACAATAAAGTTGGTGGCAAAGTCAGTTGGCCTCTCACAGTGGGGTCTGCCCGACTATAGTTGGCACTTCAGGGATTGTGTCCGAAAAAAGGCCTAAGGCATGTCTTTACGAGTTGGGCACCATCCCCCCAAAACACTCATAAGCTTTCTTTGTAACTTACCAGGAAAAACTTAACATACCTGTTTGTCCTCATTTTGAGAATAAACCTATTCTATATTGTATGCTTACTATTGACTAGAGCTGTGCTAAGTCCCTTTCATGGATTAGCTTATTAATAATGTTCATAACTTTTCCAGGAGATTGGTAATATTTTTAGGCTCAGTTTGGAAATGAAATTTGGGATGATTGAGTCACTTAGCTAGCATCAAAATCCAGATAATGTGAATCTGAGGTGGGATCTTGGTTTCTGTCTTAATGGAGTGGGTGTGCATCCATCCATAGAGCAAATTAGGTCACAAGGAGAAGATTGGTGTAATAGTACTTAGGGCATCATCTGCAGGACAGTTCATTGATTTGGTGCAATCAGGTTAGGGTGAACTGACCTTGAAGCATTTCGTTAGGTAAAAGCCAGGGTAAGAGCATTTCTGTCGGCATTAAGCTACGACAGTTTTGTGTTTGTGTTAAATCAGAATTAGCACTACCTGGGTGGCCCCCAAGCTGCAAGTGTAAGTTGTGGGTTGATGGTGTCCCCAGATGCCAGTGAAAGAAAATGCAAACCCGTCCGGAGCAACTCTAAATTCAGGCTTCAAAGTATTCCCACCAAATTCATAAGGGAAGGGCGGGGCTGTCAGGGCCAGAGTCAACCACAACACCGGACAGCACAATCAGGCCCGCGAAGGCCGTGTGTGCGGGGTGATTACGAGACTTACTTAAAAAAAAACTTAAGAGATTTCATAGAAGTGGCTGCAAGTATAAGAAATAGCAAGCCTATCAAGCCGTAGACTGTAAGATCAAGTAGGACACAGAAATTTAAAATACAAGCACTGAACTGGAAGACCCAGTGGGTGGTGGCACGGTAAAGTGGGCCTGGGGAGTTTGAAAGAGGCCCATGGAACGCAGGACTCCGCGGCGGCCTGGAGGAGGGGGCGAGAGGGGCGACTGCCCTTTACTGGGCCTCCGGGGTTCGGGGGGGACGAGTGCGCGGGAGCGGGCGGCGTGGCGACCGTGTACCCATGCTCCTGGGGCACACGCCAGGTCACGGGACAGGGCCGGTGTCGTGGTAGCTGCGGAAGTCCGTGGAGTGTGACCCGCGCCCGCGCGCAGCTGCTGTGAATACCCCGACCGGAAGTGCCTCCGGCCCCGCTCGGCCGAGCTTCCGCTCCGGGGGCGACCTCACGCTACGTCACGGGCCCCACGACCCCTAGGGGCGCGGCGGCGCGGCGGCGCGGCGCTCGGGCGGGACTTCCGAGCAGCAGGACTTCCGGCCGCTGACTGACGGGCGCAGCCTCGCCGGCGGCGGCAGCAGCTGCAGCAGCATCAGCAGCAGCGGCAGCGGCGGCGGCGGCGGCGGCGCCTGAGCCCTGAGGCGACAGCGGCGGCGGCGGCGGAGGCTACGGGCCGCGGCCTGCGGACTACGGGCGGCCGGGGCGGGCGGGCGCGCCGGCGGACAGCGGGCCGCGCTGGCGGCGGCGGTGGCCGCGATGATGGAGATCCAGATGGACGAGGGCGGCGGCGTGGTGGTGTACCAGGACGACTACTGCTCCGGCTCGGTGATGTCCGAGCGGGTGTCGGGCCTGGCGGGCTCCATCTACCGCGAGTTCGAGCGCCTCATCCACTGCTACGACGAGGAGGTGGTCAAGGAGCTCATGCCGCTCGTGGTCAACGTGCTGGAGAACCTGGACTCGGTGCTCAGCGAGAACCAGGAGCACGAGGTAGAGCTGGAGCTGCTGCGCGAGGACAACGAGCAGCTGCTCACCCAGTACGAGCGGGAGAAGGCGCTGCGCAAGCAGGCCGAGGAGGTGCGTGGGCCGGGCCGGCCGCCCGGAGACCCTCCCCGCCCCGCCCCGCCCCGCCCCGCCCCGCCCCGGCGGCCGCGCCCGGGGGCCGGGAGCTCCCCACCGTGCTCCTGCCCCGGAACCCCCAGCCGACCTCACCATCCCCACCCTGCTTCGGCCTCAGAGCCTCCGGCCGACCTCACCACCCCCCCACCGCTCCGGCCCCGGAGTCCCCGGCCGACCTCAACCCCCACTGCTTCGGCCCGGGAGCCCCCGACCCGGCGCCTTCCCTGCTCCGCCCCGGAATCCCCTGCCGCCATCCCCCTCTGCTCCGCCCTTAAGCCCCCGGCAGCCACCCTCTCCTGCTCCGCCCTTGAGCCCCCGGCCGCCGCCCCCCCCCCCCCCCCGCTCCACTCCGGAGCCCCTGGCGGCACAGGAGCCTGCAGCCTCAGCGGCCCCGAACCTCACACCAGGCCTCGCTTCCTCCCCCATACCCACCTCTCATTCCAGATGTCCGTTCGTGTGTGTGTGTGTGTGTGTGTGTGTGTGGCAATACCCACCTCTCATTCCAGATGTCCGTTCGTGTGTGTGTGTGTGTGTGTGTGTGTGTGTGGCAAACCGGCTTCCTAAATAGACCCCATTACTGTGTTTGGCTGCTGCAATTCTAAATCCAGCTAGAAAAGGGATATCTGATCTTAGGATTCTGCGTCTGGAAGCGGTCTGTTGTCACAAGATCTTTCCCTTGTCCCTGGCCCAGTGTTTCCGAGGTCTGTGACATGGATGAGTTTGGTGATTGATGTAAACACCTAAGGAGAGAGCCACGGTTGGGTTGCCACCCTGGCACCGGAGAAGGACTCCAGGTTTCTGGAGGTGATGTCTTTGCCCTGTCCTCCCCTCAGTTGGGAAGGTTGTTAGCTTATCTGGGAAAGGCTGAGAAATTCCACTCTGGCTTCTGAGAAATTACAAATGGAATTTTGAATTATTTGATGGCATTCTAGGATATCTCCATAACCTGGAAATCACTTCTTCATGAACCAGTTTGCTGAACCGTGCATTGTAGGAAACACTGCTTGCCTTCATTCATTCACCATCAAACATTTAGCTCCCAGTATGCCAGACCCAAGGATGCAGGGGATTTGGGCTCCCATCCCTGCTTTGCTCCTCTGACCTTGGCCTCATCGCGTGCCCAGTCTGGATTTTGATTTTCCATCAAATGAATCAATTGCCCTAGGTGATCTCTCAGCTTCTCGGATGTTCTGTTATTCTAGGCATTAGGTGATATTCTCTGCTTTATGAATACAGAGTTTCTTATTAAATGAGCCACATTTTTTTTTTCCAGTTGATTAGACTTAACACGTTTTTTACTTTAGTATTGAAATAGAAGATTGTTTCAGTGTTTGGGCTTTTTCTTAAATCAGAGTGGTTTATGTCCTAGTTTGGTTTAAAGCATGTTTATAAAAACTTAAAGTGCTTTATATCATTCCTACTTTTGGTAATTATTTTGCTTTTGGATTTCATACGTCTGTCAAGAGGCTGTTGTTTATTGATTGGGGTGTCAAGCTGTGAACTGGTTTAAAGGTCCCAACTTAAGGGTATGCAAGAGCTCATAGGATTTTAGGGTTGAGAGTGGCCCTAGGCATTTACTGGGGAAGAAGTGGACCCAAGAAGGTGGGGTGCTGGACGAAGATCACATGCCCTAGAAGAGCCACAGCGAACCCAGTCTACCCTGAATCCTGGCCTGGGTTCTTCTTTCTATATCATGCTGCTGTGGGAGATCAGTGAGCTTCACTTCCAAAATACTGGAGTTCTGGGGTTCCCTTGCCTGGCCATGGGGCTGGGGCTGCTTCCCTAGTGCTGGGCAGTGCCCTCCACTTCTCTGACTCCTCTCTGCACCCACGTAATGTCTAACTGATGATGTTTTGAGTAAGTTTGTTTTCTTTCTTCTCGTACCTCTGTGGTCAGCATTGTGGATGAGAAGACACTGAAGGGGGAAAATCCAGATGGACAACCTTAAGGCTACGAACCATAACCATCTAGCTTAAAAATTAGCTCAGTATTCATGAGGCCTCTGCTCTGCTCTGTACAGCTCAAGTTCAGCCATGAGTAACTGCTTCTGGCCTCCCCCTCGCACTCCCCTGGACTAAGAGCCAGAGGGTGTACGTGTGGTTTGCAGGACACTGTCTTTAACGCTGTGAAGAGAAGCGGCACAGAGCTTCCTGAGCAGAGAGCCACGAAGCAAACAAATGCTTGGCTAGCCAGCACAAAGCTGTGGTTAGATGCTAACAGGATGCCCTTGCAAAGACCTCAGGTGATGTTACAACTAAGGAAAAGGGCCAAATACCGTAACCATTTTGACATTGTATCGTGTTCATTAAATCCAACAGACAGTCATTTCCAGTTTTGTGGAAAAGACCACTTCTTTTCCTAGGCGGGGAATTGAGATCACAGATGTGTGTTTGATAATACAGAAGCTGGAACGTCACAGGCTGAGACACACTCATGTTGCCCAGTAGCTGCTGCGTCTCTGGCCACTCTGCTCAAGAAGGCTTAGTCAGAGCTGGGTAACCCAAGCCGCCTGCAGTCTTCCAAGCAGGCGGAACCTGCAGGTTTTGTTTAAAAAGCCTTGAGCAGAGCAAATATCCCTGTCCCTCACTTACTGCCCATGATAACAGCAACAAGAGATGGGGAGTATGTTCTAGGTCTGGCTAGAGATAGTGGGCTCCAAGGAGTGGGGCCGAGGCCCAGAGTCCACAGACGCAGGCTTGAGTGCCAGCCCTGCCCTTGGGAGCTGCACTTCCATCGACCAGTCTGCCCCTCTCTGGCTGCCGTGGCCACCTCCGTAAAGCAAGGGAGTTGCCAGCCCTGAAGCTGCTTTCATATCAAGTGCCAAGTCCCATTGTTGGCTGTTGTTTTCCTGAAGAACTGCAGAGAGACGGGTTTAGTTGAGTCGGGCGAGAGAGCACCTTGATGGATTTGCAGATGGCAAGTGCGGGCATCTCGGTCTCTGGTTGTGTGGGCTTTGCACTTATAACTGACTTCATTGAGTCCTGCTCAAGCTTGCAGGGCTGGCTTCTAAAATTTCTACAGAGACCTTAAAAATGCTGAATCTTTATCTAATTTCCTACCATTAGGAAAGGCTGGAAGTGGGCAGTTGAGTGGGAGGACTGGAGCGTGAGGAGATGCCCACCTGGTGTGACCCTGCAAGAGGAACAGGCGGAGGGCTCCCCAGATAGCAAAGAGCCCTCTTCCCTGCAGAGGTCAGGCATGTAGCACATAGGATGAAAAATCAGTAGCTGTTGTTGCATCAAACTCATCTCAGCCCTAAAGAAACTACTAGTAATACCCCGAACTCCTACAAGACTGTCCAGTGTACGTGGGTATTTGCTGAGGCCCCGGCATCTGCTGCTTCGTAAGAAAGGCACCCAACAGGAGGAAAGTTTTACCCCAAACTGTTTGTTTCTGGTTACATAAAAGTAATTCAGTTTGCGGGAGAACATTTGGATAGGATTAAGCTGGAGGGAGGAAAAGCCCTAATCCTCCTCTGTAGAGATGACCAATCTGCCTTTTCTTCTCAGTGAATTGATGCACTGAAGCGGAGGTTTTCTTCTGGTTTCCCACATTACAAACAGCAAATTCACCTTGGACAAGACATGGGATTTCTTTTCTTGCCATGTTGTACTATTAAAAACAGTTTTTAAAAATTATTTTTTGGGGGGCGCCTGGGTGGCTCAGTTGGTTAAGCAACTGCCTTCAGCTCAGGTCATGATCCTGGAGTCCCAGGATCGAGGACCCGCATCGGGCTCCCTGCTCAGCAGGGAGTCTGCTTCTCCCTCTGACCCTCCTCCCTCTCATGTGCTCTCTTTGTCATTCTCTCTCTCTCAAATAAATAAATAAAATCTTTAAAAAAAATTATTTTTTTTTTTAGACAAAGCCATTAAGATTAAGTGGCCAGCACTGCCTTTCCAGATTGCCTTTTAAAGGTCGACCCAAGGGCGCCTGGGTGGCTCAGTTGGTTAAGTGACTGCCTTCGGACCAGGTCATGATCCTGGAGTCCCGGGATCGAGTCCCACATCGGGCTCCCTGTTCGGCAGGGAGTCTGCTTCTCCCTCTGACACTCTTCCCTCTCGTGCTCTCTATCTCTCATTCTCTCTCTCTCAAATAAATAAATAAAATCTTTAAAATAAAAAAATAAAAGTCGACCCAAGGGGTGCCTAGGTGGCTCAGTCGTTAAGCGTCTGCCTTCAGCTCAGGTCATGATCCCAGGGTCCTGGGATCGAGCCCCGCATCGGGCTCCCTGCTCGATGGGAAGCCTGCTTCTCCCCCTCCCACTCCTCCTGCTTGTGTTCTCTCTCTCGCTGTGTCTCTCTGTCAAATAAATAAATAAAATCTTTAAAAATAAATAAATAAAGGTCAACCCAAGATAGCTGTACCAAGTCTGCAGGAGAACAACCAGAGCTCCCTTAAAAATGGAGACAAAGAGGTGCTTCCCAGCCAGATTGGACATGTGGGGGAGGGGCCCCGACCCCTGCCTGTCCTCCGGGGGCAGAAACTCTCTGGGCTGCTGGCCACAGCTACACAGCAGGGTCAAGGACTGCTATAGTTACTTCTTCCCAAACGGGGGCTTCTAAATTAAAGTTAATATCTGGGTTTTGCAGGTTATTTTATTTTATTATTATTTCTTTTTAAGATTTTATTTATTTATTTATTTGACAGAGCACTAGAGAAAGAGAGAGCAGGGGTAGGGGCAGAGGGAGAAGCAGACTCCCCACCAAGCAAGGAGCCCAGTGCAGGACTGAATCCCAGGACCCTGAGATCATGACCTGAGCCGAAGGCAGACGCTTAACCGACATCCATCTGGGCACCCCTATTTTATTATTTTTTTAAAAGATTTTATTTATTTTGAGAGAGAGAAGGAGCAGAGGGAGAGAGAGAATTCAAGCAGACTCTGTGCTGAGTGCAGAGCCCGACTCAGAGCTCCATCCCAGGACCCTGAGATCATGACCTGAGCTGAAATCAAGAGTCAGATGCCTAATCAACTGCACCACACAGGTGCCCCTGTGGGTCTTTTTATTAAAAAAAATTTTTTTAGGGCACCTGGGTGGCTCAGTCGTTAAGCGTCTGCCTTCCGCTCAGGTCATGTTTCCAGGGTCCTGGGATTGAGCCCCACATCAGGCTCCCTGCTCGGCGGGAAGCCTGCTTCTCCCTCTCCCACTCCCCCGGCTTGTGTACTTTCTCTCACTGTGTCTCTCTCTGTCAAATAAATAAATAAAATCTTAAAAACAAAACAAAACTTTTTTAAAATAAAGTCTACCCCCAGTGTGGGGCTGAAACTCACGACCCTGAGATCAAGAGTTGCACTCCTCCTACTCAGCCAGCCAGGTTCCCCACTGGTTTTTTTATTTTAAAGTTTTCTAAAACTTCCTGTATTAGAATCATTTCTAGAAGTTGCAGAAATAACACCCTGCACCCAGATTCCCAAATGGGAACATTTTTCTACCTTGCTCTTCCTTCTGTCTCTCCACCCCTCCCTCTCGCTCTGCATGACCTCCAGGGTCCTGCTTGTCCCCATAGCCTCCTCTCTTCTGGATTGGGTCCTCGCTTTCTGCTTTTTGCAACCGCAACGATTGTGACATCACAGGACCCCTGTTTTGTGGGATGCCCCCCAGTTTGGCAGGAAGCCCCCGGAGGTGATGTCGTGTGCTTCTCTGAGTGTCTGAAACCCTTGCTGTGTGCAGGACAGGTGTCAGGAGACGAGGCCCAACAAGCACGGGACAGGGTCCCTCTCTCAGGCCCCATTCGTCAGGAGGGTTGCAGGACGGCCTGTTACTACAGCAGACAACCAGGGGCGCCGCCAGCATCCGGGCCAGCGTGCCTTTTCAGGCATGTGATGCCTGTGCTCTGGGAAACGTCCGGGTGTTAGCTCCCCTGTCCCACCGCTCACCGAGTCCCAGCCATTCTTTTGGCCCAATTTTGGTTTTAGGCACCTTTCTTGTCTCCTTTGCCACTGTCCTGGTTCCAGTTGGCGCCTCCCACTGGCCTCCCGGCCTCGCTCCCTGTCCCAGCCCTTCCTCAGCCAGAGGGAACTTTTGCAAAGGCGCGTCCCATCTCCCCTCCCCCGTGTTCCTGGCAGTCCGGATGCCAGACTCGGCTGCAGGCTTTGGGGATTGGATCTGGGGGCAGGCACCCGGTGGGGAGGTACTGGGGGAGACATTACTGGACACCCACGTGCTGATGAGGTAGGCGTGTGGGATGCGCAGTGACAGGTGGGGATGGGACTACTCTGGGTAGAGAGAGAGAGAGAGGATCCCCTCCTGCTTGAACCCTGCCAGGCCTGGCCTCGCTCTGATGCGGTCGCCAGGCCCACCTCCCTCTGGGGCCTGTTCCCTGCGCCGCCCCCCTGCGTGCGGTTCCAGTTCCTGGGCACCCCTGCCTTCCTGGCGTCTGGCACGAGGGCTGCACAGAGCGCATCCAGATGCTGAATGCTTAGATGAATTAGGGCCCAGCTAGAGGGATAGGTCCCTGTGCCTCGCACCCCGGCACCCTACGGCTGCCTCCTGCCTGATTAAGGGGGCAGTGCCCTTCTAGCTCTTTCTACCCCAAGGCTGGTTCTTTTCCTGCTGACGACACACCTCAAAGAGATGCTAGCCACCTGTGCGTGTGCAGATGAAGAGAGAGGAGGCTTTCCTCTGCCTCTGTGCACACGACACCCAACAGTGTGTCTGGTCCCTGAAGGGCAAGGGCTCTGTGGTTGAGCTGGTAGAGCAGTGGTCTGTTCAACACAACCTTCTGTGAGGATGGAAATTTCTCGTTCGTGCTGTCTGCTTCAGTAGCTGATGACCACACGGGGCCACTGACACTTCACGTATGGCTCATGCAACAGAGGAAGCGAGTTCTTATTTTACACCATTTTAATGAGTTTAAACAGCCACACATCACTAGGGCCCCCAGCACAGGCAGCCCCGCCCCAGGCCACAGAGCACGGGAGCCTTCAGCTCTCCGGGGAGGGCGGGCAGGTGACACAGGGAAACGCTGTTCGGTGAGCACGTTCCAGAAAGAGGAGAGCTCCCGAAGCAGTAGGTTTGGTTACAGGAGACCAGACAGAAGAAAACAGTGTGAGATAAACAGCAACAAAACAGGAGTACCAGCTGTGTAGGATAGAATGGGGAGGTGAGGAAATTATCAAAAGGCTGTGAAGAATTTGGCGAGAAGTCCCCAGCACCTAGAAATGCTGGTGTCACGGCCCATGGCGAGATCTTTGACCCTGGGCTATATCTTCGTTTCTGTGTTTCTTTCTTTCTAACACCTTTATGGAGGTGAATGCACTGAACTGTATGTATTTGTGCAGTTTGGTGAGTCTCGACATGTGTACACCCAGAAACCCACCCAGAGTGGCCACCATCCCTGAGTGTCTCCTGCCCCTTGGTGACCTCCCCCTGCTTCCCCATCCCCACTGGTCTGCTCTCCATCACTGTAGAGTCCTGCACGTTCTCCAGAACTTCATATAAATAGAATTGTGCAGGTGTTTTGTCTTTTTCTGTCTGGCTTCTTTTGGTCAGCATAATGATGTTGAGATTCTTCCGGGTGGTTGTGAGTGTGGTCCTTATCCCTCCCTGTAGCGCTGAGCCCTGTGCGCATGTGGCCGTCCGTCCCTCCCCTATGGGTGGAGCGGGAGGTGGCTTCTCCGAACCCGGCTCAGATGCAGCTGCGCGTGGGGGTTCCCAGGGAGAGAAAGCCCAGGAGAGGTCTGGAGCAGTGGGTGGCCGGCGATAGGACCAGTCAGTCCCAAAAAAAGCACCCGAGTCACCAGGGCGGAAAAGTCTCACCCCAGGGAAGTTAGCTATCAGTCCGCGTACTCATCACCTCTCATGCGCAGAAGATTTGGGGAATGCCAGGTTAAGCGGGGGACAGGTCCTTGTCCTGGAGGACCACACCTCACTCAGTAGGGTTTGGGCAGCAAAAGTTGGCACGTTTAGATTCTGACTGTCTGCAGCGACAGATTCAAAGTGACGCCTCTCACAAGAGTCTCCGTGCACCCCTCCCCAGAAACTTCATGCACTCTGGGTGCCTGACCCCTTCATGGGCTCTTCTCCTCACTGTGGAAGCCCGTGGGTGCTTGCTCACGCATGTGGCCCAGGGCCCGGGTCACGTCTGCTGTGTTCATTTCTGGACAGCAAGACCCTGTGTCCACAAAGCCAGCACCCTAGGCCCGTGTGCTGTTAAACCCAGCAGCAGCCAGGCAGAAGCTGAGTGGATGAGCAAGTTAAGGGAGCCAGGGTACACTGCTGAGAATGCTCCAGAGAACACGGGGTCCTAGAGGTTCACTTCTCCCGGCGTGGGGCCTCGGGCTTTTAGTTTTATCTTCCTTTTCCTTCCGTCCCACATTACCAACCACATCATGTATTTTATGTGTCCTATGTATATATTTTATATAGCCTGTCTCTTAATATATAAAATGTTTATTAATATTTAATATGTAAACATAACCATAACATTCTTTTGGGCACACACACAGATTTTTTGTGTCTGTCTTGCCAACCCTTGGAAATCACTATGAATTAAACCAGTGCCGTTCGTTGGGATTCCATTCAGGCGGATGCTGAATCAGTGGTCCCTTTAACACAAATGTGAGGAAACTTTGCTTTTTTTTATGACTCCAGCGCAATTCTTGGATTCCTGCACGGGGGTGGAGTGATCTCTCAGACATGTGTGTCATGCTAGAATACAGACTTGCGCTTCCGTCCCTCCGCCGTGCACCCCCCCAGCGAGCCATCTCGCTCCATCCTGCTCTACTCCCCTGCCTACCCTGCATTTCACGTCTGTGTGCTGACCCCATTGTGGAAAATGGAAAGAAAGCTGTAAAGAACATCTGTGCTTTGAGGTCTCAGGGGTTCACCCCCCCCCGCCGGGAGCGCCTGGTAAATATTTGATCACTATAAACACTGTATGAGGGAGTCAGCCCCCACACACGGAAGCCTGTGCCCCACAGCCTGAGTGTTTACCGCTCTGCCTGCCTAAAATAAAAGTCTAAAAAAGAGCACTTTTCTTTTGGAAATCCGTTCTATCCCCTCACTGCCCCCAGAAGGAATTGATCGAAGAAAATGAGATCTCTGATTCCCTTTGGGTTCATTTCCAACAAACCAGCCAGAACTGAATTATTTCCTATGTATGACCTTGACCTAAAGGACACAGACGAGGGGAGAATTAGAATCAATATGCTAATTTACTTTGCCATTAAAATAACCCTGGGTTATGAAAGTTGTCAGAACAGATGATTACGTTATAAAAGAGTGTTTACCTGATAATCTCTCTTGCGTTCTGGGAATCGGGGATCCTGATGTCTGCTGTGGTTTTAATTTTATATTTGACGTGAAAAGTTAGTTTATTTCTACCTGTGCTTTTTTGTACACGTCAGGAGGAATGACCTCGTTCTCTGGAACACTGAGAAAGGCCTCCTCTGGCTCCTAGTTTGGAAGAGCCCACACTCAGGTTGTTTCAGTATGTATCTTGAGATTCACCTGAAAGCAAATTCTGAAAACCAAAGCTGAGTTTCATTTTAAAACCCAGCTCTTTGTTAGTGGGAGGGAGGGAGTAGTATACTTAAAAACAAATCTAAAAAGGGAATCATGTGTTATATATTGGTATTTAGATGCAAGAATTAGCTGTTTTGTATCTAGATGCTAAGGATAAGATGCAGGTCCCTTTGTCATAGAATGGCTAGTCATTGCTCTTCGGGCAGCTCAGAAGATCGGTCCTATGAGTGAGCATAAACATCCTGTGGGTTATCATGTGCCTCATGACATTTTGATTAGACTTGGTTGGACAGATGATAATTTCAAATTCAAACTCGTAGTACAAACAGTGAGCATGTGTACGAAGTTTTCGCTTTGCTGTAGTCGCGCCTTCCGGAGATCTCTGGAATTGAGATACTGCTGTGTGCAGAGGGGATTTCAGATAGAGGAGATTTGTATTTTTGTGTAATCCAGTACCACGCAGACCCACTTGACCCGAATGCTCATAGTCAAATTTTTATTCTTCTCAGTTCCAGTCCTATTTTGTTACAGTCAGATTCTACTTTAGAAATTTTTGGAAGACTTTCTTTATAGACTTGACTTAGTCTCCACCCTACACTGTCCCCCACCACTGAAAAGTCTCGATTCCCTTAAATCCAAAGTAAATGATGTGCAAATAAAAAGTTTCTGTCTTTTTGAACCCCTCTATTGGATTTTTGTGACTCTCGCTAACCCAGGCAGGACAGTGCCCTGCTCCCTTGTGCCCGTTCCCTGTGCCACCTGCTCTCTTCACTCCTGAGCTAACCGCCAACCAGGGTGCCCCTGCTCTCCCCCTTACTTGCCAAGATGACGTCTTCCCCAGTCCAGCCCTGAGCACTCCCTCCTAAGAAACAAAGATTCCGTATTTGTTTAGTCTTGGCCAGACACTGTTCCTTCACATTATTTATTCCCTATAATATTTGATGATTTCTTTGCATATTCCATTTTGGTTAAATGGCTGGCTTTTGTTTTTTGTTAACCGAAATTACTTGAATGACATTGAAATAATATCTTCAAGAGGGGAAGAAAAAGGAGGATTTCTTGGAAGCTGTAGAATGCCACGTTGTGTTTGTAATGTTTTCACAGACTCGGAGGCCTTGAGGGGCCCCCTGATCACTTCTGTCCGGTAGGATGCCCACGTCCGGGGGACCAGGGACAGAGGTTCTGGGCCGCACTCACTGTGGTGCAGAAGCAGTGGTCTCACCTTGCTCAGGTGCCTCTGGGAGCTGCGCAGGGAGGGCGAGGGTCCGAGGCCAGGGTCCTCAAGTCGGCTGATGGTCACTTGTGTGTTTCTTGGGGCTCTCTGTTCACCTGGGGAGCGGCTCCCACGGGAGCACCCACGCTCCTTTGCGCAGGGGTGCCGAGAAGATGGAAGGGCACCAGTTACGAAGTACTGAGCATCCCCGCCCAGTGGGGCCATCCCTTTGGCACCGGGGTTCCACGTGGCCTGAGAACCACAGACATCCTGTTGACCATTGTGGGATCTGTCTCCCTGCCACCTGCTGTGGCCTTGAGAATGCCTGTGTACACAGCCTCACTTAGCTGCTTTCTCTCTTGGTTCATGTCTCCATATTTCCTGATGCTGAAAGCCTTCAAATATCAAGGTCAGAGGATTTCTGCCTGTGACCTGGTTTGGGGCTAGCTCCATCGGGAATCTGTAGGCATGGTTTTAGGGCATGACAAAGCATTTTGGCACTGTCACTCAGGTTGGATTCTAATGATCACCTATCAGGATAGATTTAAGTAAGTCTCTCTTGACCTTCATAAGAATCTGGAAGCGGGCTTTCTGACACCATCTATAGTTTTGAAATCTCTCAGCTGACTTCCACCTCTCAAGTGCAGGTGATGCATGAGCAAACATAGAGGGGACATGTCCCTGAAATGACTCCTTTTCTTTGTGTGACACCGCAGGGGTGCAGCCCGCAGGTCAGGACCCCATCCCGAGGCCCAGAGAGCCGGTGCTTTTGGACAGGCAAACTGCTTATGCAAAAATAAACATATCGAGTGACTCCGGATGGTTCTCAAGTTAATCCAGAAGGATAAGCAAGTGGGAATAACCAAGAAAATGTTGAAAAGGGGACTTGAAAGGATGACTTACGTGTCCGATATTAAGGGATAATGGAGCAGTCCACGTTCAGAGAAAGCTCTGACCTGGCTCACAAATAAACCGAAATCTGTATTAGGATTGAGCACGTGAGAAAGGTGGCATTTCAGAGTGACGAAGGAGAAATGATGAAGTACGCTTGTGTAGTGCACACACAACTGTGTCCCGGGGAAGCACCTGCCACGTGGAAGACGGGGTCCTCACAGATCACGAGGAACAGCAGGAACACGGTGGCAGGCAGGGCGTCAGACAAGGACGTAGTAAGCTGTTTGGGACCGATACGTATTGTGGTCACCAGGGAACTGAAACTCAGGATGGTTACGGCGGGCCGGGTCCCACCGTCAGGCTGGCAGCACCGCTGTCCAGCTCTGGTCCCTAGGCGTCCAGGCCCTGGGAGAGGCTCCTGCCCCAGCCTGCGCAGAGTGAGCTGGGCGGCCCCTCTGAGGGGTCGTAGCCGCTCGCGGGCCCAGGACCACGGTCTCCCATCACAGGAAGCCATGGGGCATTTCCACAGGCCGTGACCCCAGTGACGCTTTAGAGCAGCTTTGAAGCCCAACAGCAGGTAATTGATGGAGTAAGCTCTGCTCTGCACACACATGCCTACCGACACTGGAAGTGGGAGAGTATGTTTCTTGATGCAGGAAGACACTTCAGGTTACGCGGCTGAAGATAATGGTCCCCAGAATTCCTTGTATAAGAGGTAGCGCATCGGCCCTGTATGCTCGTGTGCACGCGTGTGCACACATGCATGCACATCTGGAAGGACATCGCCTCATGTTAACCGACTCTGGGTGGTACAATTACGGTTTTTTAAAAAATATTCTCGTAATACTCCCGCCTGATGTTCCCACAGAAGCACAATGTTGCACGTGCTCCGGTTAATTTTAACTAACAGGAACTAAAATTACCCAAATGAAAACATACCCGTATCATCCAGTTAATAACCTTTGTTTCTTCTTCAGATGCTGCTTGTGTCCAGGTGAGTCAAACTGTGTGCTGGCGGTTTGTGCACAGCTGAGCCGCCCATGTGCACTTTCCTGGCTGCGGGGTGGTGGTGCTTTACGTGGCTGGAGCTGTGAGGCTGCCAGCCTGGCTCCCCACGCACCCTTCCCGGCCCCTGCCCACCCCGCCCTCTCCAGCTCCGCACACCACAAAACTGAGGTGTCGACAGCTCCCCCCCAAGAGCTGTTGTAGGAACTACAGCTGGTGGCATCAGCATGGGGACCCCACCCCCGCCCCCACCCCCGCGACCCTGGGGTGTTCCTCCCCTCTCCCAGAGGCCTGCATCCATACCTGGCTTTCAGTGTGGAGCCAGGAGCCCTCCCAAGATCTTTCAAGAGTTGTCTTTGTTTTTGTTTATTGGCAAAGTGCTTTCTTTTCACTTGGTTTGATGATAGTTTTGCTCAGACACTTTCTGTGTTGTAAGGGAAAGATTCCAAAGACCAAGCCCCGTTGGTTATTCCAGTAGCGATGGCTTCCTGAACCGAGCATAACTGAACACAGATTAGGAGCAAAGTAGACTTGACCTGATGTAGGTGTTTAGTGTCGGTAAGAGTCATGTTACTCTTCTGGAAAAGGACCAGCGGCATGATTTGTGGGGCCCGCTGTGGAAATGGAAGTTTGGGGTCCCTTGTTCAAGAATTATTAAGACTTTCAAGATGGTCGGGCACCTGGGTGGCTCAGTTGTTAAGCAACTGCCTTCGGCTCAGGTCATGATCCCAGGGTCCTGGGATCGAGCCCTGCATCGGGCTCCCTGCTCAGGGGGAAGTCTGCTTCTCCCTCTCCCACTGCCCCTGCTTGTGTTCCCTCTCTCGCTGTCTCTCTCTCTGTCAAATAAATAAATAAAATCTTTAAAAAAAAAAAAGACTTTCAAGATGGTGACAGATCATTAAAGGAAGCATGAGTGTTCCTACATCAGGGCCCCGTGAGACTCTCTGGAGAGCTGACTAGAAGGTTCTAGAGGTATTAACTCCCGGGAAACTCGTCTGGCCCCGCTCCTGGACGGTGCGTGTCAGGGTTTGCCCACAGAGGGTGGCAGGCGGTGTGACCCTTCTGTGAGCCCTGCTGTCACCTGGCATCCCACATTCACGACGCCTGCCCTTTTCTCCTCCTGTGCGCAGAAATTCATCGAATTTGAAGATGCCTTGGAACAAGAGAAGAAAGAGCTGCAAATCCAGGTGGAACACTATGAGTTTCAGACTCGCCAGCTGGAATTGAAGGCCAAAAACTATGCAGATCAGAGTAAGTAGCTGGGGGGTGGGAGGGTGGAGTGGGAATTGCTTTTGAATGTGTGTGTTGTAAGAGTGGGCCCAGCTGGGAAGGATGTGGAGAGGCTTTGATAGAAGCCGGCGGCTGCCTTCTTTGGCTGTGATTCCCTCAACCACTAGTTTATACCTTCACACTGCTCCATGTCTCCGTAATCAGCCTCAAATCCTGTGCAGAAATCGATAAATAAGGCCCCTTTGATGACAAAGCATTTTTGCTGAATATGCGGCCTGGGCCGGACCTCGCCAGCCCTTTCGATGAGAGCTCCCCATTGCGTTGCCGGCTCCTGTCTGTCTGCCACCTAGGAGACGCTGCTCTTGGGCCGTCAGAGAGCTTGCTGGGGGAGCCCGCTGAGGTGGCCAGCAGCGAGGCCAGAAGGGGTCCTCTCCAGGGCCTGCCGCACACATGGGCAGCCCCTCCCAAGGCTGGAGCAGAGGCTAGGGGTCAGACTCTCCATCCCTGGGGTAGGGGCAGCCAGGTACACGAGTCTCATGAGCCTCTGACCCCCAGTTCCTGCAGATGCCCTTGCTGCTCCTCAGTGTGTGGCCCCCAGAGAGCTGTGTAGAGATGCCGACTCTGAGGCCCCTGCTGTGAGGTGGGGGACGTGGCCTCTACGGACATCGCGGAACCGGAGAGCCTGTGGTGGTGCTGGAGATGTGGACTGGTGTCACCTGTTAGATCTGTTTAAGGAAGCAGGGAAGGTGGGAGACGGGGGAGCAGGGTGGCTCACACATGGAAGGACCACACCCGTGGGTGCCAGGCCCGTGACAGGCACGTGCCTTGCCTCACTCTGTGCTTCAGCTTCTCCACTTGCTGGGGCCACTGGGACACAGTTGAAGTTTGAACAAAGGGCCACAGATGCTCGCCCTGGTGGCGGGACGCAGGGGGCAAGATGCCCGGCAGGCCTGTCGACGAGTCAGGTGGCTCACCTGCTTGTGGCAGGCGGAGCACATGCAGGGCCAGAGGGGGCCCTCCTGGGCATCAGCCCTGCCGGCCCAGAGGTTCCATGGCCGCAGCTTGGTCTTTCCAGCCCTTGGTGTGCATCAGGGATACTTGTTGGTTCGGTCCCCATGGCAACTATCCTTGAGCTCTCTCCTATGTCATAGAGGTTACTCACGTAACTCTGCCCCCCTCTACGAGCCCCTTGCTCACGTCTTGTCTCCGCCTGACCGCGGCGAGCTCCCTGCGTCTCGGGCTGCCCAGGCACAGATAGCAGCCCTGGGTGGGTTGCAATCATCCTGGCTGTCTTGGTGGTGGAGCTGAACACTCTCCAGGCACGCAGCACACACACCACATGCCACCTAGACTGGCCGGGATCTGCCTTCTTGTGCCCCCGGGGTCTCTGCGGGCCAAACCCGTCCTGTCTGCACCAGGCATCAGTTTGTCCTGGAACCTTCTGCCCACACGCACGAGGGGAAGCAAGGAGGCGTGGCGAGGCGGGCCGTGTTGTTGACAGTCCATGGCTGTGTCTTCCAGTTTCCCGGTTGGAGGAACGAGAGTCAGAGATGAAGAAGGAGTACAACGCTCTGCACCAGCGACACACAGAGGTAGGTTCCTGGCCGTGACCCACACACAAGGACGTGGCTGCAGCCTGGCAGCTGGGTGTGCCTGCTGGCCTTGGCTGGCCTTTCTGGCCTTTTCTTTCTAATTTCCAGCTGTGCGCTGGTCAGACTCCACTCCACGAACGTGGCTTCATTGCTGGCAGAGCACTGCCGGCCTGGACAGCACCACTGGCTTGAGGGAGAGATGCCTGGGTCAGCACGGATGACTCACACAGCAGTTTTGTCCTTTGCAGATGATCCAGACCTATGTGGAGCATATCGAGAGGTCCAAGATGCAGCAAGTCGGGGGAAACAGCCAAACCGAGGGCAGCCTGCCGGGGAGGAGGTGAGGCGGGAAGCTGGAGACTGTGGCCTCTAGTGGCTCCTCGTCCCCAGGGTGCTCCGGGGCTCTGGAGCGGAGGGCAGCCTTTGGAGAGCTGCGTCCACCTCTGACTCAAAAGAGGGGGTCTGGTCAGAGTGTGTGGCTGGGGCAGGAGTGTGTGCATATGGGCCAGGCACCAGAGTGGGGCCAGGGGGATGTGGGCCTCCTGCCAGCCGTGTGCAGTCGCAAAGGCCCCAGGAAATGGGGTGGCCAGTCCTGTTCACTCAGATCCTGTGTTTGTGGATTCAGCTACTCACTAAAGTTTGTGCCTCAACATCAACCCTCGTGGGGCTTCCGCGGTCTTGTGCAGATGGCTGCAGAGACCCCGTGGTGATGGCACAGTGTGTGCAGGACGTGGGCGCTCTGGGGCCGTTTGGTGAGGTTGGAAGCCCAGCTCCGGCCCCTGTCTGGAGCAGCCTCAGGCAGCTCACCAAACACTTGCACACCTCTCTTTCTCTTTTGCAAAACAAAGCGGATATCCCCCCCTGCCAGAGGATTCGAGAATCAAGGTTCTGATTTCTGTGAGATGTGGATCTGTGGCGGGGGGGGGGCGGCTCCACATCCATTGATCCAGGGCTGTCGGTGACTCTGTGGGCCTTGACCACCTGGAGTCATGAGAATTGACCGTGTTGGGCGGGTCGGGGAGGCCGGACAGCCGGCGACCCCCACGGGGAGCACATTCTCATTGTGGCAGGGCGGCACCAGCAGACTCTGGCCCTCGCTTATCTGAGCCCAGGAGCTCCGCTGCTTTTATCTGCGGGGAGGGGAGCTAACCTGCACCTTCGGTCAGGATAAGATTGGACCACTGTCTCCAAGGGCACGGACTGTCAGCGAGGCTTCCTACGGTGTTGCCAACTTGCAGGAGTTGGCCTGTGGGAGACTGAGGTCGTTGACCTGGTCCTGGGGTAGGGGGGGAAGGGTACCGACGTCCCGAGTTTCTAGTAGGTGGGAGGAGGGGCCGGAGGTTGGGATCCCAGGTCCCACAGACGGAGCTCAGCTCTTGGTCCCTTTCCAACCATGGCCCCTCATTCCTGCGGCTGATGCCTGAAGCCCTGGTCACACCCCACCACCTGCAGAAGCTTTCTCCGGCCTGCCTCTTCGGCGGGTACACTACAAACAGGCGGGTTCAGGCCCTTCCACTGTGCGTGTGGCTATCTGGGCCCAGTGGGCAAAGCCGTTGTACCCCTGTGCTCAAGGCGTCGACTTGAAAACAGAAACACGGAACACATGTGTGAAGGCTGGGTGGCACCTGGGAAGGGTGGTGGGGATGGCCGCACGTTTCTAGACAGTCCCAGGCTTTTAGTGGACGCGTCCCTGCTGTGCACTCAGGCCCTAGAGAAAGGACCACAGGCTGCTGGTGGCGACCCCACACCAGGTGGGAAGTACGGACCAAACAGCTTAAAGGACAGAACTCTGCAGGTGTCGATCCTGAGTCAAGACTGTCTGAAGGGGGAAGTAACAGCCTCCCAGCTCCTGGCTCCCAGCTCGGGAGAGTTTCCCTTGAGCGCACTGCCACATCCTCACCCCCAGCACGCAGAAGCTACCGGGAGGATTTCTGAGTAACTGCACTTGAATGCTGACCTGGGGGGGCAGGGGCTCCGTATTGTTTTTGAGTGGGGCTGCAGCGGCTGGGCAGCTTGGGCATCCCTGATGAGTGCTGGGCTTGTGGCCAGTTCCTGAGGGCTGCAGCATTCCGGAACCTTCAGGCTGGTTCCCTGCCAGTTCCCTTTAAGGCAGGAGCACCTTGAAGGTCACGAAGGAGAGAGTCCAGTGAGAAGGGCCCAGTTTTCCCAGAAGCCAGGGGAGGTGGGCTCTCTGAACTCAGGACCTGGAGGCCCTGAGCGTTCAGGGTCCTAAGTCAGCATGGCCAGTGCCCCGGGCCCTGGGGATGCCACAGAAACAGGTATCCCCAGAACCTCAGGATGACGTGGGCTCAGCCCAAAACAGAAGTTGCCCAGGCACCAAAGCCGGGCCCTGAGCATCCCTAGCATTATTAGGAGCCGTCACCGGGGGCCAGGTCAGGCCTTGGTTTCTTCCTGGATGTGGAAGAGAAGAGGTCTGTGACTGCAGGCTGGGGTTGCTTTCCATGGATGCTTCCCCGGGCGACGGAGGCAGGACCTGGTCTGGGAGCCTGCTGTCACCGTGGGTCTTGTGGCTCTGTGGCTTAGTCTGGACCGAGCCTGGCACCAGGCCCTGCGGTGCTCCCTGTGCTTGGAGTTGGGTTCTGGCCCATCGTGGCCATCACCCTTCTGCTGTCAGGACTCACACTTGAGAGGGGCTGGCTCACGGAGTCCCGTCTGGGATCCCTTCTGAGGCTGCACGGCAGCTCTTGGAGGCCGTGTGGGCTCTCCTCCTCCCTCAGGGAACAGGTCTTTTCTGCCTGCTGCCTGGCTGTACCCATTTGTCGCTCCTGGGTGTTTCGGGGCCTTTGGTGCCTCCGGGCGTGGCTGTCCTGGTGGGGGCTTTCTCCGCACCCAGCCAAGCCCACAGGAGCCCCTTCATTTGCAAAATGGACCCAACGGCTGCCCAGGAGAGGGAGGGGCTCTCGGCCAGATGTCTGCAGAGAGCACCCCAAGGTTGGGGTGCGTTTGATCAGCATGGTGTCCAGGCCCTTGGCTCTCCATGAATAGACCTTCCTGAGCCAAAGCACCACCATGTGTGAGAGATTCCTGCCTGCAGAAAGAAGGCACCTGGACTGTCAGCTGAGACCCTCCGTGGACATGGCCTGCCTCCGCCATGTCCCCTTGGCCACGAGGAGGAGAGTCGTCCTGTGGGGGTGACGGCCAGAGCAGCACTTGTTTGGGAGGCAGAGGAGTGGTGCTGTGTGTCTGGGCTGCCCCATCGCCTCGCCAGCCCGCCCTCCATGTTTACCTTGCTCACCGGCCCACGGAACCGGCCACCGTCTGGGACTCAGGCTCGCACCTCACCTGCAGCCGCTTCCTTGTGGCCCAGACGTTCTGAGGGCGCTCTGTGCATGTCTGGCTGCCCTAGGACCTGTTTCTGGGTGAGCAGACAGCAGCTCCACCCAACATTTCCAGGGAACATTGGCCTTTGTCACCGGCGCTGCTGCATCTGTGGCCCCACCACCCTGGCCCGCTTCTGTGGGCTGTCCCTTCTCCTGCCACAGCTCTTTGGGGAGAAATAAGTATGTCTGCCCAGCTCCGTAGTTCAGTCTTCCCGGCTCCTGCCGACAGGGCCTCATCCTCAGCGCTGGGAGCCGTTGATCGATCACTGCCAAACCCAGACAGGCGTTTCCCTTCACTTCTGGCCTGGTTTTCTCAATGTGTGTGTCTTTAGAAACTCTGGTTAGTGTGTGGGCCCACGAGCGTGAGCGTGTGTGTGCCTGGGTGTGCACGCGTGCTGGGGTTCTGGGAGAGGACACCCACCCCGTACTGAGTGTGCGTGCAAAGCCGCGGGCCGGCTGCTCAGCGGAGAGCTCACGTGTCTGAGTGCTGTGTGTCTGTCGCGTGCATATGTCTGCATGTCTCTGTGTGTTTGCGTGGCGCGGAGCCCACTGCCATGCACACTCGCCCTCCACGTGAGCGCGTGACCTGTGCCCTCTAATGCTGTCTTCTCGTCTCACCCCTGTGCTGTTGCTGCTATGTGCCGTCCCTGTGTCTGTCACTGCCCTGCAGCCCTCGCCAGTCGTGGAGGAAAAGGTAAAGCCTGGGCCGGCGTTCATGCTGCTGTGCGGGGCGCTCGGGATGCCCTGGGGTTCGGGAGAGTCGGTCCTGCTGGTGGTCCTTAATTACAGGGCCAGGGCTCGTCCTCGACCCACTTGACAGATTTCTCTGCAGCGATATTATGGATCACAGACTCTGGGTGTGGCACTTAGAGGCCAGGCAGCAGACGCAGCGGGCAGGACCCAGGTCCCCGAGACAGCCTCAGAATAGGTAGCGGCACAGGGGCCCCGCCCGGCAAACATCCATGGTCGCAGATGGGCCCTCGGGCCTGAAGCCCTAGGCTAGCACTGCAGGGAGGCGGTGGGCATGGGTGGAGACCCCGCACTCTGGCGTCAGACGGACCTGGGCTCGCAGTCGGCTCAGTCACTCCAAGTACTGGCCTGGAACCGGCGTGTGGCTGTGACCCTTGCAGGCAGCCTGACCTCTACAGGCAGTGTGACTCCCTCGGGCTGTAGCTTCTGGACGAGCATGGCATCTCCCAAAGGAGCAGCGGGATGTGACAAGGGGACACTGTGGCCGAGCTCTGGACAGGCAGTGTCCCACACGTACCCCCAGGGCTTGTGGAGCAGGCCACGCGTGGCTCTGTGAGGAGCAGAGAGAAGATGAGGCTTGATTCCTGGGGACGATGCCCATTGCAGGAGAGCAGCCTGGCCGTCTCTGGATGCAGTGTGTGTCCTTGCACACAGCTCTGGAAGCGGGTGACAGCACGCATCCCCCCCGTTGTCCTTTGAGGCAGGACGCTCACACTCTGCCCCTTGCCTGGGGCCAAGGGCCCCGCTGTGCATTTCTCCCACGGTGGAGCTGGGCCCCAGGAGAGGGGTTCCTGCACCGGCACTGGGAGCCCAACGAGGAAGAGTGAGCAAAGGATGTGCCCGGGAGCCTCGGGGGAGCAGACGCTATGGCTCTGGAGGCTGGCCCCTCCTCCAGGGACGTGCTGACCTCGTGGCCACTGGCACCTTCCCAGACACCCGGGACCAGGCAGGCTGTGGCAGAGGGCAGTCAGGGGGCAGAGCCTCAGGGCCTGCTGAGGTTTTGATGTACCTGCAGACGCAGAGCTCCCTAACTTGGTGCCTTTCTTGGGGTCTGAGTGTCTTTAACTGTCAGGTGACCAGCTGAGATGTGCCTGAGAACGCATCCTCTATCAGGGGGACAAGGGCTGCGTGAGACGCCTGTGATTGTCCACAGGAAACCAGCTTCCTGGGTGGCCTAGGCCCTGATGTGCGGAGGTGCCGGTGGCTCCAGCCCCTCGGGAGCACGTGCTCCTCTGGTGCTGTCCCTGCCACAGACCAGCTCCCGGGACAGCACAGCCCGCTCCCAGCTTTGCGGGAGACAGCATCTTGCTGAACAGGATGCACCAGCCAGCCTCGGACCAGACAAAGCAGGACTCTGGCTCAGCCTCTGTGTTCTCCTGCTTCATCCTAGCCCTGGCCGGCCCCCAGAACCACATGGGGGCCCCAGCCAGAGAGCCCCCGCCTCCCAGGGTCATGCTTCACAAAGCTGCCTGCCTGGCTGTAGGAAGTTCTCGTGGACCGTGGCTGCTCCATTCTTCCAAGCACTGCAAGGAAGCCGCCCACCTTCCCTCTCCAGAGCGGTCCAGTCTCCGGATCTGGCTGTCTGGGAGTCCTGAGGAAGCGTCCACCACTCCTCACACCGCGGTCCCTGGGGGTCGAGCTCTGTGTGCAGGGCTCTGATGCTCTGCCACAGCAGCTCTGAGCAGCGCAGGCTGTCGGGTGGATGACCATCTCTGGGTGCGCCGCGTCCACCCTGGGGTGGCACAGGGAGCTGGCCGGGCTGCGTACCACCTGGTGCCCAATCAGAAGCCCCCGATGGGGCGTCTCCGCAGGAACTGAGCCTAGCAGGCAGCTTTGGGCTCCATCCTGACTCCAGGTGACCTGCATTCCCCGTCTCCTGGCACACCTTTGAAAGAGCTCCCCTCTGGGGTCCGTGCTCCCTGACAACCAGGAAGAACCGCATGGAGCCAGAGAAAGGGGCCCCCGTGGGCTGTAAAGGACACGACACCAGCAGCAGGATGGGGGCCTCTCTTTACTCTGCATATCCAGGCGGACATTTTACCCTGAGGAGAGCTGACAAAGGAACAGCGAAGGAGTCGGGTGGGGGACAGGGAGCAAAGAACAGAGCTGAAGGGTTGATTCCTTCTGCCTGGCCCCAGGAGGCAGGCCTGGGCTCCACGTAGGAAAGACCGTCATGGTAAATGTGGCCACTCAGGAGCACTCTGTGCCGGCCTCGATGCCGAGGGGCCTGCTGCTGGCACTGCCGTGGGATTTCTTAGCCTACAGAGCAGCTCTCTGTAAAGTCAAACTAACCAAAAATGACGAGTCACAGTGGACCAAAGGGGAAGGGTCCCTTAGGCCCGCAGAGCAGCTGAGGTGCCCCTGAACACGGGAACAGGTTTGGGGACAGTGGAGCCGTAGCTCCGGGCACAGGCGGCCCCGGTGCAGACTGGGCTGCCCCGGAGCTCACACCCCGCCCCGCACACCGGGCCCTCATCCAGAGCAGCTCGGTCTGCAGGGCAGGCCTCCGTGCGTCCAGAAAGCCTCCAGTTCTCGAGCTGTGAGCCCCGTCTAATGTCCGCTTCCTCCCTCTCTCTCTCACATTTCAGCAGGAAGGAGCGCCCCACCTCTCTGAATGTCTTCCCCCTGGCCGACGGCATGGTACGTGCACAGATGGGGGGCAAGCTCGTGCCTTCGGGGGACCACTGGCACCTGAGTGACCTCGGCCAGCTACAGTTCACCTCCAGCTACCAGGTTTTGTAGCCGTGCTGTGGAGTGAGGGTCCCTCCCTGTCACCCATGCTCATTCAGGAAGCGTCTTTGTGTACAACCCTTTGCAGCTTCCCCTGCACCCGGGGTAGTGGGGCTGTGTGCGGAGGTGTGCCAGCACCCGAGGGAAGCACCAGCCCGGGAGGCACGGGCCTCACACAGGGCCTCGGGGCCTCTGCAGCCAGGGCGTACCTGTCTGTTCGGGCTGAGCTGAGCCTTTGTTCTGGGGGACAAGCATGTCTGTCTCCCAGACCCAACCCAGAAGACCAGCCCCGAGGCCACCCTGGGCACCATCCCAGAGCATCTTGCATCATGGTGTCTGAGGTTTGCACGTCCACTGGATACAGTAGGGTGAGGGGCCAGTATCTCCCCTCTAGCCTGCTGCTACCTTCCTGTCCATGCTATTGACTGCTGGGTCTCTGAGTTTGGGGAGGTGGCTGTCCTGGGTGCGCGCAGCTAACCAGGGAGTGCAGTGCACCCCTCAGCGGGGGCCCCCGGACAAAGCCCGGGGCAGGGACTTTCCCTGACCCGCCACTCGATCAGGGCCCCTGGTCACTTGTGGCCAGTGTTGGTCTGTGAGCTCAGCCCTCCCTTCGCCAGACAGGCTGTGGCCGCATCACCAGGTAAGGATGCTGCCCTTGGGGCTGGAGGAGGTGACCCCAGGCCTGGGGCACTTCCTGCAGAGCCTGTGGGAGGTCGCCTGCGGAAGGCAAAGCACCTGGGCCTCCAGGCCTGGCTGGGCCAGCAGATGTGGGGTCTGGACTTCTCCTGAAGCTTCTTCTTGCTGCAGCTTGTGGCTGACTATCCCTTTGTTCCTGGGTGTCCAGCCTGCCTGCAGGAAGTGGCTGCAAGCTGCCCACTCTGTCAGAAAGTGACCCCACTCGCTTCAGCTTTTGTTCCAGACAGGGAGCATGTCTCTGCGACCTCTGACCCAGGCGCTCACCCCCCGCCCCCGTTATGGGCCGCCCTGCCTGTGTGCAGGGCCGGCGGGAGGCTGGGGCTCCTCCACACACTTGCCGGGAGAAGCCGCAGGGGCCCCCCGAGGCCGGGGGCTCAGAGCCCTGCCTCCCGCCTGAGGCCGAGCCAGCTTTCTTCCCATGTCTCTTCTTTCTCCTGCCTCGTCCGAAGTAGTCTTGCTTTTCATCCCACTGTTTTATGTTTCAGTTTGTAGGTGTGTTTGATTTGATTTTTTTAATTATGTTTAAGTTCTTTTTATTTCATGCTCTAGGTTTTAAGGTCTTTCTAATTTCTTAATTTTTTTTGTTGTTTTTTGTTTTGTTTTTTGTTTTTATGTGCTGTATTTTCAGTGTTTTAACCAAACAGTTGTGGCTACTCATGGTGAGGAATGACCGCTAAGAGTTTGGGTTCTTTGCATTTGGAGGTCACTGCCACACGTTGGTGTTTAGGAGGTTGAGAGGTTTGCCGCTAGGTAAGTGGTGGCCAGGGGAGCGTCCCGCGGGTAGGTGGCGGCCTGTAGGGTCAGAGAGAGCCAGGGACTGGGGGAGGCCTGACCGCGCCACACGGTTCCCCTCGGTGACTTCTGGGGTCAAGGAGGCCCACTGCGAACCTGCAGACCCGAGTTTGCCAAGCATGGACAGGCCGGGAACCGGGAACCGTGGCCTTGAGGAAGGTGGTCCAGAAAACGTCTGGTTCTGAGAGGCGTGGACTCACATACTGGGCCTCCCCCAGCCCTCGCCAGACTTCCCTGTGCCTCTGGTCTCCTGCGGCCCTCTCTCCTCGAGGGCTGGCAACAGAGGCATCCCCTTGCCTGTGGGACGCCTGGGAGCCTCCACCGTGTGGGGCGGACGGACCGCTAGGGCAGCTCCATCACAGAGGCTCTCAGGAAGGGATTTTTCCTTCTCAAATTGGCCTTAGGCTGTAGATGCCAAGTAGAAGAGGCTTGTACCAGGGTGCTTCTAGGGGGAGAGGCACAGGCTATTACGCTGGGCATACCACCTCGGCACAACGATGTGGGCCGGTTCTCAGCTTTGGGGGCTGTCCGGGGGCCTGCAGGACAGTGAGCAGACATTCCCCGCCTACACCCACCGGACGCCAGGAGTGCCCACCCATCCCCAGTCGTGACAGCCACAAATGTCCCTGACATCGCCAAGCATCCACTGGGGACACGGCGGGCCTCGTTGTGGAATAGTGAGAGTTATGGCAGGGAAGTGTGAGGGGACGTCAGATGAAGCCAGACATGGCCATCCCAGGCTCTGGCCTGACGCTGACCACATGGGTCAGGAAGTGGCAGGTGTCAGGATTCCCAGCCAACTCGCTCTTCACGAGAGCCTAGTCAGCCCTTCCCAGGTGAAGGTGGGTGTAGGTTGGTCCCAGCGTGCATCCAGCTTTAGGGAGAAGGCCAAACACCCCCGCCATCAGCTCCTCCCCTGTGAGAACTCCCGGAAGCACCCCTTCCGTGGAAATCACGTGATCCAGTGCTGTGGGCCCCTGGGGTATGCACCAGGAGCTGCAGCCCCTCCTGAGGCCATGCCCCTTCTCTGCACCCCAAGAGGGTAGCAGGGTGTGTGGGGGGCTGCTGCCCACTGAGGACTGAATCGGGGTGAGTCGGGTCATGAGTGTTAGTAGACGAGTGGGCCACTTCACCGATACTGTCCGATGGTTTCACAAGGAAGGACTGTGGGAGAAGAGTGGTTTTGTTTCCCGTGCCATACTTACTCACGTAGAGTGTATTCTCTCCAGGGAGAATCTGGTTGGTTTTTTTTAAAGACTTTTTTTTTTTTTAAGTAATTTCCACACCCAACGCGGGGCTCAAACTCACTACCCCGAGATCAAGAGTTGCATGCTCCACCGTCAGAGCCAGCCAGGTGCCCCTCCAGGGAGATGTTTAAGGTCAACAGTTGATTGCAGTTTTTAAAAATAATCTGATCTCTCTCGGAATGTTTTGAGGATGACCCATTCTCTGGAAGCGGGACTGCAGTTTGACTGCATATCCATAGCTACGTAGGGCAGACCCTGAGGTCCAGTTGAGCCGTGAGGGTTAAGAATTACACATCCCCTGGTGTCTCCATGTTTGGGAGGTCGGGGCCCCTTCCAAGGCCCAGATTGGGCCCAGGGCAGGAAGCAGGAGACCTCAGCAGCCGGCCACAGGCCAGACGGCTTGATCAGAAGGCATGCTCGGCCTCCTCCCTGGTCCCCATTTGGAGCCCTCTGCCCAGCCGTGGACCGCCACTTGTTTCTGACCACCCCCTGGCTGCAAAGGGTTGCTTGCCATGTTTGTGTAGCTTCATGTCCATCACACGCGGCATTGGCGGGCTGCCGGGAGCGCGCAAGCTAACAGCCCCAAGCCAGACTCTTTAGATAATAAAGTGTCAGCGGCCTCCGGAAACCCAGAGGCAGTGGCTGGGTGAACCCAGGGATAGGCCAGAGGAGTGGGCTGGACAGGAGAGCAGGGGTCCCCCAGTCACCTCCAGTCCTGGCTCAGGGTGCTGTTTTACCGTGGCCAGAGAAGTCGAGCGAGGGGGCCTCACGGAGGTGGCCGAGGCCCCCGCTGACCCTGCACGGTGTGCGTCACCGGGAGCCTCGCGGGCGTGCCGACCCACATGGCGAGCTTCGCCCTTCCCTGTGTTTGGCCCTAGTGTCCGCAGGATGAGATGTCCGAGTCAGGCCAGTCTTCGGCAGCTGCCACACCCAGCACCGCGGGCACCAAGTCCAACACGCCCACGTCCTCTGTGCCCTCGGCCGCCGTTACGCCGCTCAATGAGAGCCTGCAGCCCCTGGGGGACTACAGCGCCGGCACGAAGAGCAGCAAGCGGGCGCGAGAGAAGCGCAACAGCCGCAACATGGAGGTCCAGGTCACGCAGGAGATGCGGAACGTCAGCATAGGTGCCGCGCAGGCCCTTGGGCTCTGGGGACTGTGGCGGGGAGGCCGAGGGAGCCACTCATAACCTGCCCCTGCGGGTCCCGCCCCCGCTGCCCCGCCCTTCGCTGCCCCGCCCCTCCCCTGCCGGCCCCCCCCGCTGGCTCCGCCTTCTCCTGCCCCTGCTGCTCTGCTGTTCCCGCCCCTCCCCCTGCGGGCCCCGCCCCCTGCTGGTTTCACCCCTGCTGTCCCGCCCTCCCCCGCTGCCCCCGTGAGGTTTCCCTTCCAAATAGGGATCTTGGATCCCGCAGATGTATCAGTCGGCTCATGCTGCAGTAAGAAACATCACAGACCGGGTGTTTTAAGCCACAGACGTTTGCTTTCTCACAGTCCTGGCGACCAGGAGTGAGCGATCCGGGTGTCGGGCTGTCGGGGCTGGCTGGTTCTCTCAAGGCCTTGCTCCTGGGTGTGCGACGGCCGCCTCTCCGTGTGTCCTCAGCCCTTTCTCTTACAAGGACACAGTCGGATGGGGTCAGGGCTTGCCTGTGTGCCTTATTTTACCCGCACCTCTTTAAAGACCCCATCTCCAAATGCAAGTCACACGCTGGGGGCCCAAGGAGCTACAATTTCAACTTGTAGATTTGAGGGACACACTTGGCTTCTGGCGTGCACCCCTGTCATCCCGCAGACGCACTCAGTAGAGGAGGGGTGGAGGAGAAGCAGGGTATCTGGTCTGTTCATCAGAGGTCATGAAAAAGAGCCGTGGTTCTGGGAGATGGGCCCCTGCTGGCCACCAGCCAGGGAGGAGCCCTTTCCTTTTTTTTTTTTTTTAAAGATTTTATTTATTTATTTTAGAGAATGAGAGATAGCACGAGAGGGAAGAGGGTCAGAGGGAGAAGCAGACTCCCCGCTGAGCGGGGAGCCCGATGCGGGACTCGATCCCAGGATTCCAGGATCATGACCCGAGCCGAAGGCAGTTGCTTAACCAACTGAGCCACCCAGGCGCCCCTGAGGAGCCCTTTCCTGATGGTCCCTGGCTGGCGGTGGTCTAGTGTGGGGTCTCCACATGGGGCTGGAGGGTGGGCATCCCCCCTCACCCTGGGGTTCCTGTGTGTCCCCCCCAGGCATGGGCAGCAGTGATGAGTGGTCTGATGTTCAAGACATTATTGATTCTACGCCAGAGCTGGACATGAGTCGGGAACCCCGCCTTGATCGCACGGGCAACAGGTACTCACTGAGACTGGGGTCCCAGTGGGCTCCATGTTCACTGTGGGTGTTGGTGCCTTCGGCAGAGGTGTCCCCTGTAGCATTGCACGAGCAGCGTTGGCATTGAGCGGCACCGTGGGTGGTGTTGGAGGGTCCCCACCTGCAGCCCGTGAATGCTGCCCCCTCACCCTGAGCTCCCTGGCTGCATTTCCTCACAGCCCGACCCAGGGGATCGTGAACAAGGCTTTTGGCATCAACACTGACTCCCTGTACCACGAGCTGTCGACGGCGGGGTCAGAGGTCATCGGGGATGTGGATGAAGGAGCTGACCTGCTAGGTAAACTCAAGCCATCCCCGGGACCCCAGGGCCTTGGGCTTGCTTTTGTTGGTTTTATTATAATGAAAGCAAAGTCTCTGTCAGCTGCAAGCCAGGAACTTTTTACAGTTTCATCGAAACGTAGTTCACATATCATAAAACGTATCCACATAGAGTATAAAGTTCAGCAGGTTTTAGGGTGCTCACAGAGCTGTGTTACTTTCTAATTTTAGAACTTTCTATCTCTCTGAAAATAAAACCGCACCCTTGAGCACTCAGCCTAGGCAGTGCACTTTCTAGCAATTCTGCTCCTCAAGGAAAATGCCTGGACCGGGTCACTGCCCGTCTTTGAGCCCGCGGTCACTCCCATAAGTCCCTGCACCTGGGTCGGAAACGGGTGCAGAGACAGTCCCTCGTGTGGGCTCACTCCGGGTCCTTTCTGTCCTGGGACGGGCGTCAGGCATGCTGGGCATCTGCTGGCAGGGTTCCGAGGCCAGGCTGCGGCCCTCAGTGCTGCAGGCGGGAAATGGGATGCTCTTGACGGCATTCAAACTGCCCCCCCCCCCCGGCCCTCCCTGTGACCTTTGTCTGGAGCCAGGCTGCAGGACAGGAGCTCCGGGACCTTGGAGCTGCAGTCGGTCCCCTCCTCCCGACGAGGTAGGCTCTAGGGCCGAAGGTGGCTGTGTTGCCAGGGGATCAGTGGTTCTGCTTTGCCTTCTCCCCACGCCACATCCACAGAGGTGGCTCATGGGGAAGGGTGCTCCCCATTTCTCATGGCTCAGGCGGGAGCAGAAGCTGGAGCCAGGGCTAATGCCTCAGTGAGGGGAGGTGCCTGCAGGCGCTGTGGCCCGCATGTGGCCGCTGCACGTGGCCACCTGCTGCCCGAGGAGGCGGAGCTGCCTTGCATCCAAGAGTTTTTACTGCCAGCCTTCCTGCTGTTGTCCCTCTCCTCTGATTAACACTGGTGACCTTTTGCCATCACGGACATGAGGGCATTTGCGTGTCTGCACTGTGCTTGGCAGCTCCGTATGGATGGCACTGCCTTGGGTGGCTGAGCTGGGTTTCCAATGGCAGACATGGCCAGGCCTGAGCCCTCCAGGGAGGGCACCAACAGGCGTTTTCCATCGGGCATACTCTCACTTTCTTTGCTTTGGGGCCATTGTCAGGTCGATTGCCTTACTTGGGGAATGGGGACCCCCCAGGAGCCCGGTTCCCCATGGCGACAGCGCCAGCAACATCTTGTGCCTGAAATGGAAGTTTTTTCAGCCAGTTTTTAAATTGTAGCAAAACGCACATAATATGAAATTTACCTTCTCGCTCACGTTTGAGTGTGCAGCTCAGTGTGATAAAGGACGTTGGCCCTCAGTGGTAAGACCAGGAGCATGAGCAGGAGGCCTGCCTTTGGCAGTGTGTGTTTCTTTTCGTTTTTTTTTTTTAAGATTTTATTTTTATTTTTTTACAGAGAGATAGTGAGAGAGGGAATACAAGCAAGGGGAGTGGGAGAGGGAGAAGCAGGCTTCCTGCTGAGCAGGGAGCCCGATGCAGGGCTTGATCCCAGGACCGTGGGATCATGACCTGAGCTGATGTCGGAAGCTTAATGACTGAGCCACCCAGGCGCCCGGGCACTGTGTTTCTAATAGAATTTTTCTCATAAGTTTTGTAAAAACATATATTTAAAAATAAACAGAAACTTAACATTCGGAAAAAATTTACTTAGGGAAAATATTGTGACTTTTTCCCACTCTCCTTTATGGGGTTCAGATAATCCTATATATTTTCTAATTTTTATTTTTGGAAAAGCAATACATGCTTCTGGTAATATTCAAATAATATCAGAAACTGCCAAAAAGAGAGTAAAAACCACATGACCCCCGCCCATGCTGTGATGAGTATTTTACACCTTCCTGGGCACCAGAGCACACACATAATGTGGGGTGTGGTGTCAGGTCACATTTGTCCTCCCCTTTGTGGGCGATGTCACCATTTCCCTGACCCACTGATATTCCTCTACACATTTCCCTTCACGGGACTGTAAATTCCTTCACTCTCTTGGTCCTGAGTTTTGCTGTCTGGACTTCTTTAGGACAGATTTCTAGGGTGGGAGCCTCCAGGTAAAGGTGTGGGCTCCCGAGAGTGGCTGCACACTGCTTTCCCGATGGGGCTGCGTCGGGGCTCTGCTTGAGATTGCGCTCACAGCTGCAGGAGCCCGGCCTGGCTGGCCTGCAGGCACTGGACCCGCTGGGCTGGGAGGGGCATGGGAAGGAATGTGCCTCAGGAGGGTTCACGCACCGGGACGAGGCTGTAGTGGGTAGCTGTGCACGCTGTGTGTGTCCACGAAGGAGCACCTTTCTGCCAGGGCCCACCTTGGAGGCTGTGTGGGTCAGAGGACACCGCCCAGTAGGCCACCATGCACTCATTAGCGTTTGAGGGTTTGATAAGAGATTATAGCCTTCTCCCTAGGAAAACACATAGGCACCCAGCAGCTTGCATTTCCATGCCGGGGTCTGGAGGCCCAGCCTCACATGCCTGTTCCTGGCCATAAGCAGCTGGAGGCATCCCGAGATGTGTTCACGGGCGGGAAGCAGAATGTAGGGGAGGGGGCAGAGCCAGAGTCCACCGGACCTCGTACTGTGGCTGATCTCGTCTCAAGATTGCACACCTCAACATGGTCACAGGAAGAGTCTCGCCGGCGTTGGACGTGCTCGGCTGCCTTTCATCCGGGGTACCACTGCTGGACCCCATGTTATGGAGGAAGAAACAAAGTCAGAGTGGGATGAAGCAGCAGGGTCAGGACCTGAACCCAGGTCCGACCTAGAGCAGAAGCCCCGACTGACCACCTGCTCCGCCTTCCGTCACAGCTGTTGGGATGGAATATGCCATTCAGTTCACCTGCTCCAAGTGCACGGTCCCATGTCTTTGAGCACTTTGAGCAAATTCAGAGTCAAGCGGTCATCATCACGTTAGAACATTTCAGCCACAGAGAAAACCTGTGGGCAGTCCCGCCCCTCCTCCCACCCCAGCCCCTGGCAGCCACTCCTCTGCTTCCTGTCCTGCACATCGGCCTCCTCTGGGCCATACCAGTGGTCCTCCTCCATGTGGCATCTCTCCTTCAGCATGACTCCTTTGAGGTTCGTGCATGTCTTGCTAGGTGTTAAGAGTCGCGTTCCTTCTTACGGGTGAGTTTGGCTGCGTTGCATGGATAGGCCACACCTTACCCATCCATTCATCCACAGATGGCCACGTGAGTCATTTCCACTCTTGGCCATAGTGGCCGATGCTTCTGCTACACTTCTGGTCCCTCACATGGTTATACAGGATTGCCAGAGCTGACCAGCCTCCTCACTGCCCGGTGACTCAGGGTAGCCTGCCTGTCGGTCCATCCCATTGGCTACAGTCTCCCGCCTCGCCCGGGGGTTCCAGGCTGTGCGTCTGTCCCCTCCCTCCCATCTTCAGAGCTGCGGGGTGCATCTGGTGTCACTCCAGATGCCACTTTCATAGAGAACCTGCATCAACGGTGATGGGAGGAAAGAGTGGTGAACCAGCAGCGCACATCAGTAAGCTTGACCTGCTGGCCACGTTGACCGAATCGGGAATGGGGTCATGACTCCCAGGCAGGTGTAGGACGGCTCCTGGAGTGGAAGTGGTATCTGCTGAATGTCTTGGGGGCACTTCCCTAGAACACAGAGCACCTGACACGACCTTCTCATGAGAAGAACTAACCTGTGCATCTACTGGGTCTTTGTTCTGAGAAAGTGGAAATCAGAATCCTTCTGTCATCGGGTGACAGGGCGTGAGTCACTGCTCAGCATGTCCACTGGAATACCCTGCATGGGCACCACTTCATTCTGGCGGGAATGAGCCCCATTCTTGGGAGTGAAGGAGCCTCCCAGAGCCTCAGGCTGGCAGCCTCGAGGAGTTTAGAAGGGATCAAGCGCTGTGGCACTGTGCTGACGGGGCGCTGACGGAGGAGCCCCCCCTTCATCTGGCAAGGTGGAGAAAGGAGATGGGCTCAGCTGCAGGCCTCGGCCCATCCTTGTTGTCTGGCTCAGCCGAGATAAGCCACAGGATGGGAGTCCTGGTCCCCCATCACCATGTGTCTTTCTGAAACCACCTGTGGAAAAGCTGTGCACCTGACCCTATGTTCCCAGTGGGGCTGCTACACAGAGAAGCCTGGGGCCAGTGGGGGGGGGGGGGGCTCTGGTAGTCTCCATTCTACAGCCATTTTTGCCATGGAAAGGTCCTGTGGTTTCAGAAACACAGCAGTGCCCTTAGCTCAGCTGAGGGCGGCATCCTTCAGTGCTCCACATTCCTGCACCAGCTGTTCCCCACACCTCTCCGCATTTGGACTGTGAATTCATTTAGCAAGAAGGAAGGAAAAAGACCCTGGAGAGGCAGGTCTCATGTTTCACTGAACTCCAGCCACCGCTTGCCAGACACACCATTATTTGAGAAATCTCCAAGAAAGCAAGGCCTTGCCGCCAGTCGAAAGAGGACAAGCCATCGAGCATGAAGCTACGTCTGGTCCCAGGGGTGCCGCGCTGCACCCCCGATAGTGGGCCTCTTGGAGCTGGCCTAACTGGGGAGTAAGGGAATTCATGCTTGGTAACTACTCAGTGCGAGCTGGAGTCTAGTGGGCAGCTCCAGCGAGCCCATGCGAGCCCATGCTGGGGCGATTGTGTGCCCCCTTCACAAATGAGGGAACTAAAGAGAAGCCAGGCAACTGGACTTAGAATCTGAAGGGCTGCATGGGCCAGTGGGCCGTGCATTCCCTGCTGCGCTGCCCTCGTGTCACAGGTCCTGCCCACATGGCAGCCAGACCTAGAACGTGTATAGAAATAACCTTGAGAAAGAGACAAACCTATGTGAACAAAATTAGGAAACACGACTGAAGAGCAGAGGCCTAAAAAACCAAGACCTGCAGGCTGAGCTCCGTGAGCCTTCCCGTGACTCGCAGAGCAGTGGGTGGTTCCAACGTAAATTCACTTTATGAATGGATTCTGAGGTTCATCCAGGAGAGTAGATGTGAGAGTAGCCCAGAAATTTCTGAGAAAGAACAAGGCTGCAGGGTTGCCCGATGTTCCAGGCATGAAAGTGTTTACAAAGGTGTGACCAGTGAAGGCTGAGCCGGGGAGGTGACAAGATCGTGGCCCTGTGAGTTCCTGATGAGAGCTGGAGCCGTGTGGGGACTCGGGTAGGACAGACGCAGCACTTCAAGCCACGAGAAATAAGGTGGATTTGTGGTGTCCCCCTGGTGGGAAATGAAGTCTGGCCCCCACCTCTGCCATACACAAGACTTGTAGTTGGATTGAAGATCTGAACATAGAAATGCAAGGACGCAGAGCTGGAAGGGTGGTGGAGATTATATTCGTAATCTGGGCCTCCCTGCTGGGCCACGGCCATAGAGGAAAATACTGACAGGTGTGAGTCATGCAACTTCAGGAAGATACATTGTTTCCCAGCCAGGTGGTCTGCAGCGTTAACAGAAGTGGAGTACAATAGAACGTGGGTGGAGGATAAAATAGGAGATTCACGGAAGATACCATACCAACAAACATACCAAAGGACGCTCAACTTCAAGGACAATCCAGAACTGAAAAGGGGAACACGGAAGTAACTCCTTAAAAGATCCACAAAAACGAAGCAGGTGCAGCCGCGGCCCTCCCCGGCCAGCAGGTGGCGGTGCAGCCAGCAATGTTGGGCAGCGGCCGGGCACAGCGGACCAGAGGGGACAGGGTCAGGCAGGGCCTGTGTGGGAAAGCACCGGGTGCCCGGTAAGTGATGGGTCGGGGCGCTGCAGGAGGTGAGCTCCAATCTCTGGTGCAGAGCGTCCCGGGACACAGCGCGGGGCGAAGCACCTTGCGCAGGAGGATCTCTAGCATGGTGGTGATTTTGTTCTATAAATGCTGGTGTTTATCCAGGAGTTCCCAGAAGATCAGCTGTTGACGGTGGCTGTCCTGGGAAGGAGCGAGGACAGAAGGCGCTGGTTTCTTATTTAAATTCTGACAGCAAACTATATACTTTGGCGTTTAAGTCAAGTGACTTCATACTGTCGCTTCTGCAGGAAGTGACCACATAGAACGGTAGTGTTGCAGCCCATCTCCTGCTGGGTAGCGAAGAGGAGTTTGGACCCCAGCGAGGAAGGCACTGCCAGCCCCACATGCCTGCCGCCCCCGCTGCCGCCACTGCCCCGCCCTCCTGCTCCATCCCTGCCAGCTGGCCCTCATTCCCTTTTGTCTTTGGCCAGCCTTCGCCTGAGGCCGCACCCTTCCTAGAAGACGCGAGCTGGCTGGGGCCTGTAAGGCCAAGCTCACGCACTCTGGGGAGAGTGTCTTAAGCCTGGACGCCCTACCCCACCTGCACACGCACACACCCCACCCCCATGCACATGCACATATCCCGTGCATGCAATGCACGCACACACATCTCACACACCCGCACGCACACGTACCCCGTGCACGCACATGCATGCGCCCACGTGCCCCCACACACGTACCCCACTCACATGCATGCACACACCTCACCCCACGCATGCACATATGCACACGTGCCCCACGCATGCAATGCAAGCACACACATCCCACACATGTACATGCACGCACACGTATCTCACACGCACATGCCACACCCCACACACACATGTATTCCACACACACAGATGTACCCCATGCATGCACAAGTACCCTACACATGCATATGCACACACGCACATACTCCATGCACGCACATGTAGATGCACACACATACCCCCACACACATATAACCCACACATGCATGCACACGTGTACCTCACAGCACACATGGGCCCTTCACATGCAGATGCACGCACACACACATGCACACGCAACAAACGTACCTCATACATGTACACCTCACACACGTGCATGTGTATGCATACACACATACCGCATGCGCGCACACATACATGCACATGCGCACACGTACCTCATGTACACCGCATACATGCACACGCACGCATGTACCTCATGCACACATACCGCATGCACACGCACATACGCACACATGTACCTCATGTACACCTCACACACATGCGCGTGTATGCACACACTGCATGCATGCACACGCACGTGCACACACGTACCTCATACATGTACACCTCACACTCACGTGCACGTGCATGCACACACACAGCACATGCACACATGCGCGCACACACATACCCCGTGCACACACACACACACACGTACCCCCCCCACACACATGCACACACCACACACATGCACGCTCTCACCTTCCCGGGTGTCAGCTGCAGAGGCCTTGCCCTCGTGAGGGCTGAGCAGGTGTGGGGCCCGGCCCTCTGGGTCTCTGTCTTCCTATGGGGTTGCCGTCCCCAGTGGGATTTGTCATCCACAGGCCCGGTGACAACTGCTTGTATTCCTTCATGCCTTTCAACACAGAGATGGCTGCTTGATGTTGCTTTTTTTTTTTTAATAAGAATCTCTTTATTTTGTTAGTTCCAGTCACCCACTGACCTTTGTCGCTTCCTTTCCCCTGTCTCTCTGTTGCTTCACTGGACACGGCCCCAGGGGAGTTCTCAGGTGCGTATCTCTCCCATCTGTTTGCGCCTTTGTGCCCCTCCCCCCACGGTGGCATCCAGCTGGAGTGGGGTGGCACCCTTGGGACACTCCCTGCTGCTGTCCAGTCACTGCTGGCTGTGCAGCCTGTCCCCTCCTGGTCCCTTTCCAGGCCACTCAAGGCACACGTGCTTTTGCTCACCAGCCTCCTGCCGCTCGGAAGCTTATTTTTGGCTTGCTCTACTAGCCCACTGACAATGGCCTCAACCCTGTCCTTCCAGAGGCCGACAGTCCCCCAGTGCCATTTCTTATGGTTCTCCGGAACCATCAGAAGCATAGGACAGTTTGACTGGATGGGACTGCAGGCCCAGTTGTGTGGCGTCTCCCCTCTGTTGGGTGCACCCCAGAAGTCGGGAGTCCTCTTCCCATATGGCAGAGGACTCTGCTCCTGCTTTCTTGCTGTGTTCCCATCAGGAGGGCCTGAGCCCCCAGCCCACCCATGTGCACCCACCCAGTGTGCTCAAAGGCACGCCAGGTCCCTCACTTTGCAGACCCTTGCCCCCTAACCCCCATCCCTCCTGGCCCAGGACTTGGGTGCATTGCCTTGACCCTCCACCTCACCGCCCAGGTGCTCTTGACCTGGTGGTCTCCTGTGCAGCCCCAGGATACACTTTCCAGACAGAGGAGCCTGCCCCTCCCATCCCTCTCCACTGTGCACCCGAACCCAGAGACAAGTAGCCCTAGCGGACTGCCCCCCTGCTGCTCACACAGGCTTAATGCGCTTGTTTTTTTTCCCTTCCCTCTCCCTGCCGCCCTGGTCGCCCGGCTCCCGTGGGACTGGGACGGCTCTCCTAGTGCGCCATGATTTCTTTGGTAAGGCCAAGGCCCCGTTTCAGTTTGTGTTTCTCCCGTTCCTGCCTTTCTCTGTGTGCCTCACACCTTCTTCGTGCTTCGTGAGCCATTTGCTTTGCTCTGCATGGTGGGGGCGGTGGTGGGGTCAGCAGGGGCCAAAGGCGCTCCTGGCTCCCGGGGTGGGGGTGGGGCTCGAGCCCCGACTCCCCAGCGTCCTCCCTCAGAGCAGATCCTTGACAGGCTGAGGGGGCGGGAATGTAGACAGCAGTCAGAACCCATGCTCAGTGCTCCGCGTTCGTGGGTCTTGTCTCATGATTGCCTTAGACCAGGGACAGGTGATAGGAGGAACAGACCCTGGACTTCCGGGGCTGTCTGTCCTGAGTGTCGGTATTTCGGAGTTTTTGTGACATGCCTGCAGAGAGCTTAGTCGGTGGGGTCCACTTTGGGGCTTGGTTTAGAGGAGCTGGGTGGACCCCTCTGTCCTCACTTCCGCTCCCTTTCTCCCTGCTGCTGACCCCAGTGGAGGGGCTGTCCCATGTCCTTGGCCAGGGGCTCTCTGCCGTCCTGCGCTGTTTTCTCTGTCCCCATCACCATGGTTCCAGCCACCAATCTGGGGACAGCTCTGAGAAGGGTCTGCCTCACGAAGGACTCGGAAACCACAGAGCTGGGGGAGATGCTGAGAGGGGACAGATTGAGGTGGCTGAAGAGGCCGCCAGGTCAGCTCAGGCTGGTGCCGGCTGAGCCCTGACGGTACACAGACCTCACGTGGATAGAATGCTATGGGAGGTCGTGCCCATCCAGGCAGTGCCGTCCAGAGGCTGGACTCCGTCCCTGACGGCGCTGCTGGCTGAGAGCCCACCGGAAGACCAGCAGAGGCCTCTCCCCAGGGTCCGTCTACCCAGTGTTCCCAGAGGCCAGACCTGTGGGCCTCGTCCCCCCCACATCTGCCCCCCAGGGCCAAGCCGCCCCCAGGGAGGAGGGTTGGTGCTCTGGGGCAGGTGGAGTAGCATCTGGCTTCGCTGGCCAGCACAGGTAACGTCTCTGTGTCTTCTGTTTCAGGAATGGGCAAGGAAGTGGGGAATCTGCTGCTGGAGAACTCACAGCTTCTAGAAACCAAGTAAGAACGCTCTTCTCCAGGGTTGCCTGGGGGGGGCTCCATCGGTTAAGCCTCCCACTCTTGATTTCAGTTCAGGTCATGATCTCAGGGTTGTGGGATCCAGCCCCACATCAGGCTCAGCACTGGGCGTGGATTCTACTTGGGATTCTCTCTCTTCTCCTCTCCCCCCACTTCCATCTCTCTAACCAAAAAAAAAAAAAAAAAGGAATGCTCTCCTCCAGCAGGGCCATTGCTGAGATAGCCTGCCTCCAGGGCCGGGGCCTCCCTGTAACAACCCCAGGGTGGGCCCGGACCCACATGGCCCTGCTCGCCCCTCTAGGGTCACTGCCTTTCCCTGCATTCTGCAGTGGGGGGGTCCCCTCTCAGACCTCCATAGGTGGGCAGGCCCTGTTGAGCCCCCATCACACCGCGTGCACAGCGGTTCACACAGACTTCTCTACTCTTTGCCTTCTCAAAGAAACGCTCTGAATGTGGTGAAGAATGACCTCATCGCCAAGGTGGACCAGCTGTCCGGGGAGCAGGAGGTGCTCAAAGGGGACTTGGAAGCCGCCAGGCAGGCCAAACTCAGGCTGGAGGGCCGCATCAAGGACCTGGAGGAAGAGCTGAGGAGGTGAGCCCAGGCCTGGGGCTGGGCCCCTGGGAGGAGGTGGGGCTCCTAGAAGCGGGGGCAGACCCCCTCAGACCCTCCTGTCCAGGTTCCCTCTGGAGGACACTCCCCCAGTGGCTCACCTCTGTGCTCACCATGTAGCCTGCCCCTCCTCCCTCCGTTCCAGCTCACATTGGAGCCGCCCCCAGGCCCAGCTTCCCCCTCTTCTCCCCCATCCAGGCCCAGGTCCTGTCCGTCCGCCTGCCTCCTCTTCTCCCTTAGAAGGCACGGTGTCCTGTCTCTGGCAACCTTCATAGGTTCCTTCGGGAGAAGGGCGCGGAGGAACCTCAGGAAGATCTGGGGTCCCCTTCCCAGCACTTTGTACTTTGTGGTGGCCTTTCTCTTCCAGCCTGATGCTCCCCGCAGGGGTGGAAAGGGGAGGGTGGGAGGTGGGCCTGTGGGGGTGGTAGACCTGCTGGTGCTGGCCAGCTGTCTGTGCAGCTAGCCTGCCTTCCCCATCCGCTGTTCCCTGAACCCCTGCTCCTGCACTGGGGTGGCCAGGACATACGTCTGGCTTTCAGGCCGTGTGCGAGCAGGGCAGTGGGCCGCTGGTCCCCCAGGGCCTGAGCCAGAATGCCCCGGGGCCTCCACCCCTGCCACAAATTCCCTCTTCGTCCTGCAGAGTGAAGTCAGAGGCCATTGTCGCCCGCCGAGAGCCCAAAGAAGAGGTGGAGGATGTAAGCAGCTATCTCTGTACAGAATTGGTATATTCCACTATTAACATGCGGGGCATGGGGGGCGGGCAGTGCGGGGTGGGTCTCGGGGCCCTCCTCACCCCTTCTGTGTCCTCCCCTCTGCCCTCTCCTGGCGGAAACCCCCACTCAGCCTTAGGGGCCCACATCCTCCCCCTAGCAGGTGCAAGCATGGTCCTGAGGACAGCCCTCTGCTCCTTGGGGGCTCGTAACTGACTGTTGCAGCGAGGCCTGAGGGGAAGGGTGTGTTGGGGCCTTTTCTCTCACCCCCGTGGACCCCCTTTTGGCCCGGGCCCAGCGACAGGGCTGCCTTCCTTCAGCAGACGTCAGGGCCCGGCTCCTAGCCCGAGGTGGACCGTGGACACTGACCCCACTACTCATTAGCTCTGTTATTTTCGGGGGTGTCTGATGCACATATCAGGGTGCTAAGCCACATATTCCTTCGGCCCACCCTGCGCAGCCCCCACCTCTGAGTGTCCTAGGAGAGAACCAGAGGTGCAGGTGAATTGTGGAGCCAGAGGACATGTCGATTGGCACCTGGGCCTCCTTGCTTGGGGCTGGGTGCTCATGCTCACTGGCCTGGCAACCCCCCATGGTCCCTCACCCCTGTGCCAGCCTGCAGCAGCCCAGGACACAGCTACTTGGAGCAGACTGGGTCCTGCCCCAGCACTCACAGATGGCAGACCCCGCACAGACCTGCCAAAATCTCCAGCGTCCCCCTGGGACCTTGTGTCCCCCGGTCCTCCTCACTGGACCTTCCCTAGAACCTCTCTTCCTGTGGTTTCCCCCTGGGACCAGCGTCACCTGTTAGTGCTGACTGAAAGCATCTGGGGTTGCCGTGGGGTCCAGGGATTGTGAGAAAAGTCACTGTGTTATGCTCCTCAAGTACATCATGTGACCTTCTGGAAAGGTTACCCTTTCGAGAGTGGGCAGACTGCCCATATGCCCTCCCCACCACGTTTGCCTGAGGATCTGTGGGAATCCAGAGGCCAGCCTGGAGAGGAAGTGTAGTGTGAGCTGGCCTCCGAGGGCGCCGGATGGACCTGCTGGCCGGCCCCTCCCTGGCTGAACGACAGTGCCCTCCCTGCAGGACAAGATCCCCATGGCACAGCGCCGCCGCTTCACGCGGGTGGAGATGGCCCGTGTGCTCATGGAGCGCAACCAGTACAAGGAGAGGCTGATGGAGCTCCAGGAGGCCGTGCGGTGGACCGAGATGATCAGGTGGGCCCCCCCCCCCGCCCTCAGGTCTCCATTTGTGAGCCATGATCACTGTAGGAGGCCCTAACAGTGGGAATAAGGCTGACTCCCCCCACCTCCCTCTCTCGCAGGAGGACTGGAAGGGGGCCTGGTGGGAGCCTGTGGGGGGGCCTGGCTGGTCTAGACTGGGCTGGGGCATGTTGGGGGCTGGTGTGCCGGGACCCCTCCGGGAAGCTGTGACTGACCCACCCAGGAGCACCTTCTCCCTGAGGCTGATCCCCGGTGTGCCCGTGTTGGGGGGCCTCCCCAGCACCCTGAGACGTCACAGGCAAGGGAAGCTCAGGATTGGCCTGGGCAGAGCCTAGTGGGTGGGTGTGGTCTGGTCGCAAGTCAGCCTGGACGTGGGCTGAGCAGCCCCCTCCCACCGCCGGTCCCCTGTAGAGCGTCCCGAGAGCATCCATCTGTCCAGGAGAAGAAGAAGTCCACCATCTGGCAATTGTGAGTTGGGGGTGCCAGGATGGGGAGGGGGCAGGGAAGGCTCCCCTTTGGCTGCCCCTCACTTCCCATGCCTCTGCTGGCAGCTTCAGCCGCCTCTTCAGCTCCTCGTCCAGCCCCCCTCCGGCCAAGCGGTCCTATCCCTCGGTGAACATCCATTACAAGTCCCCCACCACGGCCGGCTTCAGCCAGCGCCGCAGCCATGCTATGTGCCCCATCTCTGCTGGCAGCCGGCCTCTGGAGTTCTTCCCCGACGAGTGAGTGTCCCGCAGGCTACCCTGCTCCTCCTGCTGGCCTGCACTGGGGTGGGGGGGTCCTGAGGGGGTCTGTGGGCCCCAGGGCCCCGCCCCTCCAGGCTCTGACGCAGGAGCGACCCCTGCCTCACCGCCTGGGGGACGCGGTCTGTGGCAGGAAGGAGGCTTGGCCAGCATCTGAGGCCAACCTCTCTGGCCCACACCCTGCCCCCCTCCAGCCTGACTGGGTGCACGGGATGTCCCTGGCCACTCCCCCCCAGTCCCCGCCCTGCGTCCCAGAGGGCTGCACACAGCCCCTCCGCTGACCCGGCCCCCCGCCCTTGGAGACAGAACTGCGGCCCCGCCGCCAGGCCAGGCCACACCCCGGACTGTGGCCTGCACTCCTGTGCTCCACAGAGATTCCTGGGGCCCACAGGAAGCTGGCAGTGTGGAGCTGCTTCTAGGGAATAACTCTCTGTTTGGAATTTTGTGTTTTCCTTAGTTTTGATACCAAGATTTTGGCTCCAGGGCAGGAGTGGGGAATTGTGTGTTCTTGAGCCAGAAGACAGGCCCCGGGGAGGGGAGGCTGCACCGTAGGGTGCCCTCAGCAGGAGCCAGACAAGGGCAGGTGTGGGTGCGCCGGTGCAGGGAGAGCCACGGTCCTGCCACCTGGGCGCCGGGCCTGGGCGTGCTCCGTGCAGTAACCTGCGTGCCTCCCGCCCAGTGACTGCACGTCCTCCACCCGCCGGGAGCAGAAGCGCGAGCAGTACCGCCAGGTGCGCGAGCACGTGCGCAACGACGATGGGCGGCTGCAGGCCTGTGGCTGGAGCCTGCCGGCCAAGTACAAGCAGGTGCTGCAGGGGGCGCGGGGCGTGGGAGGCTGGGGGTTGCTGGGGCAGGCAGGACGGCAGCTGGGGAGCCACCTGGGCAGCCCCGCAGTGCCCCCACGGCCCCACCTGCGGAGGGCCCGGCTCTTGCTGCCCCGGGCCAGCTCTCTGCCTCAGGACTCGCGCCCACGTGGCCTCTGCCTTGTGGTTGCAGCTGAGTCCCAACGGGGGCCAGGAGGACACGCGGATGAAGAACGTGCCTGTCCCCGTGTACTGCCGCCCTCTGGTGGAGAAAGACCCAACAATGAAGGTGAGCTGGCCCCGTGGGCCCGACAGATGGGGGCGGGTGGGCTGTGGTGGGGGCCCCCTGTGGGCTGGCACAGGGGAGTAGGCTCACTGACCCCATGGCCACTCTCCCAGCTGTGGTGTGCCGCGGGCGTGAACCTGAGCGGGTGGAAACCGAACGAGGACGACTCTGGGAACGGAGTCAGGCCTGCGCCAGGCCGTGACCCTCTGACCTGCGACCGGGAAGTGGAAGGAGAGACCAAGAGCAATCACGCGTCCCCAGAGAAGAAGGTCAGAGCAGACGGCTGGGCCAGGGACCCCCATCCCGCTGCTCCCAGCACTGGAGTCATGTTGAGAGGGACAGAAACAGGACAGCTGGGGATGGTGCCGCAGGACAGGGCTCATTGGAGGTCCCCGCCCCTTGTCCAGGGTGGGCGGGGGCCTGTGCTGCCTCCTGGGTGGGTGGGGACGTGCAGGGGGCCAGAGGCTCAGCAGACGGTAGGCTGGAGGAGTCAGGCCCCCACCCCAGGGGCATGGGCCCCCACCCCACCCCTCCTTGCAAGCTGTGTGCAGGAGCGTGGGTGGGGCTGAGGACAAGGGGCTGGCGGAAAACTCTTCACACACACGGGGTCCAAGGCTTCGTTCCATAGCCCAGACTGGCTTGGGGGACACGGACCGAGGCACTGGAGCTCAGTCCTCCTCCATGGGAGTGAGGCCACGCACACCAGCGGTCTAGACGGGACGTTCTGTCTGCGAGGGAGGACAGCCACATCTCCTGAGGCCGCGGGCAGGGCTGCACCCCGAGAGAGGTCAGGAGGCCCCCAGGACCCGTGCAGCCACTGGAGAAGCCTGCTCTCCCATGCTCTGAAACAGGCGAAAGAGCTCCCCGAGCCGGACGCCACCTCCAGCCGCGTGTGGATCCTCACCAGCACTCTGACCACCAGCAAAGTGGTCATCATCGATGCCAACCAGCCAGGCACCGTGGTGGATCAGTTCACCGTCTGCAATGCCCACGTCCTGTGCATCTCCAGCATTCCAGGTGAGGGCCGGCAGCACGGGGTCTGCGCCGCTCTGCAGACAGCTGGGATGGTAGGCCTGCTGAGCCACACCAGCTTTGCTTGGGACATGCTGTGGATGCACGGAAGCCCGTGGGGGCATCCAGAGGGGAGCAAACTGACAGTCTTGCCCCTTAGTCCTGTGAACAACCAGAAGACCCCAAGGTGATGCTCACTTGCCTGCCTGGAAGGAGGTGGGCCACAGGACAGATTGAAATATCAGTCAAGCACTGAGCACAGACCTGCCGGTGGGCCCAGTTCCCGCTACCCAGCTGCAGCGGGGAGAACGGGGGCCGGCGGAGGCTTGGCTTTGCCTCTCAGCAGTATTCCTCATGCCAGTATTTGGGGGTGGCCAGGGCCCTGCCGGGGGCAATTTTCCAAGATGGCCCAAGCTGCTCAGAGTTCTTAACTTTCTGACACGTGATCAGAGTTGTTTGCTCCCAGAGACCAGAGTCTCACTCCTCCATGCCTCTTGATGGCTCTCCAGGCCTGCAGGCCGTGGTTGTGAGCAGGTGCCCACATGCTGAGGCCAAGCTGGCCTGAGAGCCTGGGGCCCACTGTGCTCTCTGCATCAGCAGGCGGCTCCCACCTCCTTCCCCAGCACCCCCATCGAGACATGAGATCTGGGTGTGGTCTGGTAGAAGGGGCTCCCCGGCATGGGGTGATGGGGCTGTGACTCTCCCCCCAGCGGCCAGTGACAGTGACTACCCTCCGGGGGAGATCTTCCTGGACAGCGATGTGAACCCTGAGGATTCCGGTGCCGACGGTGTGCTGGCAGGCATCACCCTGGTGGGCTGTGCCACCCGTTGCAACGTGCCCCGCAGCAACTGCTCCTCCCGAGGGGATACCCCAGTGCTGGACAAGGGCCAGGGTGAGCTGGGCCTGCGCTTGGGCGGCCACCTTCCCTAAACCCCTTTGTTCCTCCCCACCACCCGGCCAAGCCCACCCTTCCCTTCTGCAGGGGAGGTGGCTACTGTCGCCAACGGGAAGGTCAACCCATCTCAGTCCACGGAGGAGGCCACAGAAGCCACGGAGGTGCCAGACTCTGGGCCCAGCGAGGCAGAAGCAGCCGCAGTGCGGCCTGGGCCCCTCACGGAGCATGTCTTCACCGACCTGGCCCCTGCCCCGGCCCCCAGTGCCCAGCCTGGCAGGTGGGCTCTCTCAGGACGGGGCAGATGGAGGGGAGGGGAGACTGGCCGAGGTGGGCGGGGACAGGCTCCCACGGGCCACCCTGGAGCAATCATCCTTCTTGCAGTGAGAACGGGCCGGAGGCCGACACAGGTGGGGTGCAGCCCGAGCCAGAGCCCAGCGCAGACCCTGCAGGGACCAGCAATAGCGCTGCCCCCACCATGTGGCTGGGAGCCCAGAACGGCTGGTAGGTGGGGCCCCGGGTCAGGGGTTGGGGAGGGTCTCCTGGGCGAGCACCCCTGCCCACCATGGCCTCCTCCCACAGGCTCTATGTGCACTCAGCCGTGGCCAACTGGAAGAAGTGTCTGCACTCCATCAAGCTAAAGGACTCTGTGCTGAGCCTGGTGTACGTGACCCCAGCTGAGGGTGGGGCGTTGGGAGGGAGGGGCTGGCCACCAGCCTAAGCCCACTCGCTCACCACCATCCCATTCCAGGCACGTGAAAGGGCGAGTTCTTGTGGCCCTCGCCGACGGGACTCTGGCCATCTTCCACCGAGGTGAAGGTGAGGTCCAGGGGCTCTGGGCAGGTGAGCGGCCACCCCCACCGAGGGCAGAGGTGGGCCCTGGGCAGGCCTGAGCAGGTGTCTGGGGCTCTCTGCAGATGGCCAGTGGGACCTGAGCAACTATCACCTGATGGACCTGGGCCACCCCCACCACTCCATCCGCTGCATGGCTGTCGTCTGCGACCGCGTCTGGTGTGGCTACAAAAACAAGGTGCACGTCATCCAGCCCAAGACGATGCAGATTGAGGTGAGTGCTGGTAGCAGGAGGGCCTCGTGGGAGGGCAAGTGGCTCCTGCTGGTGGACGGCGCTCCCACCGTGCCTTCTAATGGGCCCTGGGGGCGTTGTGTAGTCAAGGTAGGTGACTGCATCACAGCTGACAAAGGGCAGCTGGGCTGTGAGCACCAGTCCGTCTGGGTTGTACCTGCTGCTTTACTCGGCAGCAAGTCAGGCCAAGACCCGCAGGGGCCCCGCACGCCTCCCCAGGACGGGGTTGTGACTACAGCTCCTCGCAGGAGCCTGCACCCTAAGGGGCAAAGCAGGTACTAGACTGAAGGCTGCAGGGAACTGCATGGGCGTCTCCGTGACCAGTGGCCGTGGCGGGTTCAGAGCCCCCACCCCCGCTGATGCGCTGCCACGACCCCACAGAAGTCATTCGACGCCCACCCACGGCGGGAGAGCCAAGTGCGGCAGCTGGCGTGGATCGGTGATGGGGTGTGGGTGTCCATCCGCTTGGATTCCACATTGCGGCTCTACCACGCCCATACCCACCAGCACCTGCAGGACGTGGACATCGAGCCCTATGTCAGCAAGATGCTGGGTGAGGGGCTGCGCCGGGCTCGGGCGTCAGGGCAGGGAGGGCCCCCCGCACCAGCCGTGCCGACTGCCTCGCCCTCCTCACCCCAGGCACAGGCAAGCTGGGCTTCTCCTTCGTGCGGATCACAGCCCTGCTCATCGCGGGCAACCGCCTCTGGGTGGGCACCGGCAATGGAGTGGTCATCTCTATCCCGCTGACCGAGAGTGAGTGACCCCCCCGCCCCGACATCTGCACAGGTGGTGGTGACTGCTGCTGAAGGACAGGAGTCAGGTGGGGTGGGGGGGGCACGATTGGCCAGGCCTTGCTCCGGGGGACGGGGATGCTGCCCGCCCTTCCCGTGACATGTCTCCTCTCCCTTCCATGCTGCGCCCCTCACCTCCCCAGCCGTGGTCCTGCACCGAGGCCAGCTCCTGGGGCTCCGAGGTGAGTCCAGAGCACATGCCTCCTGCCCTCACAAGGAGGCCCCCACCTGAGATGCCCTGTGGCTAAGGCTGGCCTTGCCCCTTGGCGGAGGGCGCTCTCCCGTGCACCGCCCTTGCCTGCTGGAAAGCTGGTCTCCTACTCAGGCTCAGGCCCTGCGGCCCTTCTCTCTCTCCAGCAAACAAAACCTCCCCCACGTCTGGGGAGGGAGCCCGCCCTGGGGGCGTCATCCATGTGTACGGTGATGACAGCAGTGACAAATCGGCCAGCAGCTTCATCCCCTACTGCTCCATGGCCCAGGCCCAGCTCTGCTTCCACGGGCACCGTGATGCCGTCAAATTCTTTGTGTCGGTGCCAGGTGAGGGGCTGGGCCCCATCCGTGCTGGGCTGCTGCGTGGCCTCCCTCCGCGAGCCTGTGGGGGGGGCACTGGCCGCCCGGCTGAGCTCCGTGTGTCCTGACAACAGGGAATGTGTTGGCCACTCTCAACGGCAGCGTGCTCGACAGCCCCTCTGAGAGCCCCGGGCCCGCCGCCCCTGCCTCAGACGCCGAGGGCCAGAAGCTGAAGAACGTTCTGGTGCTGAGCGGCGGGGAGGGCTACATCGACTTCCGCATCGGTGAGTTGGCGCTGCCCGGGGTCCCGGGATCCCCAGCAGGGCCATCCCATCACCGCACCTCTTTGTCCAGGGGACGGAGAGGATGATGACACCGAGGAGAACACTGGGGACATGAGCCAGGTGAAGCCCCTGCTGTCCAAGGCAGAGCGCAGCCACATCATCGTGTGGCAGGTGTCCTACAGCCCTGAGTGAGGCTCCGGCCTCCCCCGCCCCGCCTGCCCGACGCCGACGTGTACATACAGCCCCACCCGCCTGCCTGCTGCCCGCCCTGCAGGCAGCCCGGCGCCCACCCCTCTTATAACCTCTCAACCTGCAGCTTTCACCTTAGGGCCGGGCCTCCGCAAAGGCGGGCAGCAAAGGCGGACGCGGGTCTGGCTGGGAGGGAGGGACCCTCACCAGGAGGGGAAGAACCTCTCAGGACACGTGCCCCAGCAGCTTCTGGCTTGCCCCCGATCCCAAGTTCTCCCATCTGGGGGGCATTTTGGGGCCAGAGCAAGGCAGGAGGTAGGTCGGGCTGGGAGAAGGCCCTGCAGGTGGCTCCCAGCTCCACCCTGGGCCCCCCACTTCCCTCACTCCCAGGACTCCCCCAGGGCAGGTAGTAGGGACTTCAGCCCGCCAAGTCTTCCCAGCCGGAGCCTACTTGCCTTTGCCTGCTGCCTGAAGGGGTGGGCCTGACCCTAAGGGAGCCGGCCTGGCCACTGGCCTTCCCTGGGCCCCCTGCACCCACACCCTGATGCCTGCCCCGGGAATTGGCATGGAAGCACGTAGCCAGGCTGCCTAAGGCAGCTGCTTGAGAAGCCAGATGCCCTCTGCTGCTCACCCCATTGTAGCCAGCTCTCCCCAGCTCTCCCTGGGCAGAAGACCCACCTGGTAGGAGCAGGCTCTGGAGTCCTCCCCCTCCCAGAATCCCCTTGGGTGGAATTTCTCAGGCTGCCAAGGCAGGCCCAGGCCTCAGGAAGAAGGGGAGGCCCCTGGTCTCTCCTGGGGTCAGTCCTAGGACACAGGCTCAGCCTCGGTGACAGGGGGACACGTGGTCCGGGGCCTGCCTCCCGCACAGTCTCCAAGGAGCCCCGTTCCCAAGACACACTATGAAGTGCCTAGGGCTGGCAGCGTGGCCTGCTCCCCTGAGGGCAACTGAAGATGAGCCTGCGAGGGCTCGTGGCAGAAGCTGCCTCCGGCCGGCTTTAAACATGGATACCCGCCGGCTTTGAGGGGTCCCGCCCTGGACTGCCACCTCCCTGACCTGCCCAGGTCCAGGCCTTACTCCTGCTCCAGAGGCCCTGCTGCCCACCCACCTCCCACCAGAGAAGCACAGACCTTGGGCAGCCACCCCACGAGCCCAGCCGGCCACCGTCACGTGCAGCTGCAGGCTTCTCCCCACCACCCTGCCACTCTCCACTGTGATGTACGTCCAGTCTCTTCTGTTCCCACGGGGCCGTGAAGTGACTCGGGGGCTAGCTGGGTGGGTGCAGCTGGGGGAAGGGGCTGGGTGGTGATTCTCCTCAGGCTTTGGCCCTGCAAGCGAACCCACGTATTTGCTCTGTATGTAATAAATGTCTTAACATCGTAGCCCTGTGTCCCTGGGCCCAGACCAGCGGGAGCGTTAAGGATTTGCTTCACTTTATTGTCTCAAGAAATGCTGGCCCACGCTGAGGGCCAGGACGGGCCGCAAACTGGAGGGGCCCGCGGGGCTGGGCGTCTACTCGTACAGCCAGTGCCCGGCGCTGTCCTCCCAGCACAGCAGCTCGTCGCCGCGGAACCAGAGCGCGATCTCGCGGCGGGCGCTCTCCACCGAGTCGCTGCCGTGGATCACGTTCCTGCGGGAGAGCCGCATGAGCGCCGGCGGCCGCTGGGGCGTGGCAGGGGCTGGGCGCGCGCTCTCGCCGCCTTACTTGCCAACCTCGACGCAGAAGTCCCCGCGGATGGTGCCAGGCGCGGCGTCGGCCGGGTCGGTGGCCCCGATGAGCGCCCGCGAGGCGCGCACCACGTCCAGCCCCTGCCATACCTAAGCGCGGGCCGGCGGGACTCAGTGCACCGGCTTTCCGTCGGTCCGGCCCGCCCGCCCGCTCGCTGCCAGCACTAACCATGGCCACCACCGGTCCCGAGCCCATGTAGTCCACCAGCCGGCCATAGAAGGGGCGCTCGCGCAGCTCGGCGTAGTGCTCGCGCAGCAGCTCGTCCGAGGCCTAAGGCGGACGGGGGTGGGGACGGGCCGCGCGCGCCGGGGTCCCCGCCCGCCGCCACCCGCGCCCCGCCGCCCCCCGCCCCCGCGCGCCCTCACCTGCACCAGCTTCAGCGCCACCAGCTTGAAGCCCTTGCGCTCAAAGCGCCGCACGATCTCGCCCACGAGCCGCCGCTGCACGCCGTCGGGTTTCACGGCCAGGAAGGTGCGCTCGTGCACGCCGGCGCAGGCTGCGGGGGCCCGCGGGGTCGGGGCGCGTCAGGCCCGGCCGCTCCCGCTCCCCCACCCCCACCCCGGCCCGCGCCGCTCACCCGCCGGGAAGAGGTGGGCGAGCACCGTCAGCAGCAGGCACAGCATGATGGCGATGGCAGCGGCGGCGGCGGGCGTGGCCTGCGTTTAAAGGGGCCGGGCGGCAGCTGCCCAGGTATCCCCATCCCTCGGGCACCGCCGGGCCGGGCGCCCCACAACACGGTCGGCTTCTCCTCCCCAGCCCTGCCCACAACCTGCTGTGGCTGCCCAACCCGAAACTCAAAGAAAGCACAACCCAGGGCACTGGTTCTGCCTTTATTCGCGCGCAAACGGTTCTCGGCTGAGTCCGGCAGGGGCCGCACGTAGCGGGGGAAGCTACCAGCGCGGGCGCTGGGGCTCCGCGCTGCCAGCCCCGCCTACCCCCGCTTCCCCCCCCGCGGCCCTCTGGCCCAGAGCAAAGGCGCGAGGGGCAGGGTCTGGCTCCACGCTCCCGGGGAGGCTGTCCCAGCTGCAGCCCAAAGGCGTCTTCATTCACAAACCGGGGCCCAGGGCCTGACACCTGTCCCGCGGCCATCCAGTGCTGGCACTTAGACCGGCGTGGCCTTGGCCTTTTTCTTCGCCTCCTGTCTCGCAGGGTAGTCCCAGGGATCCACTCGGGTCCGCTCCAGATTCAGCATGGGCTCCTCGGTGCTGGAGTCCCCCTTTTTCTGCCGCTCTGCTAGAATCATGGCCCGCAGGAGCGGCGGGTAGGGCACGCAGCGCGGAGCGTCCTCGGGCGGCGCGGGCGTGAACGCGGTGAAGACCGCCTCCTCGTGCTTGGGCACCAGCCGCCAGTCGTGGTACATGACCTGCCCGATCTCCCGGGCCTCGCTCTCCGTCCGTCCTGGAAAGAAGGCCGGGGCTGAGCGCACATGCATTCGCGGGGCAGGCTGTGACCGGCAGCCGGGGGCCCCCGCCCCGTCCCCAGCGCCTCACCTTTGAAGGTCAGCACGCCCCAGGCCTTCCCGTGCTCTAGGTTCTGCAAAGCAAGCGTACAGAGCATCGGCTTGGAGCGCGCGCTCGCCCCCTCCCCGAGGCCGGGGCGCCGGGGAACCCACGCACACGCACCTGCGCCGTGTAGTCGGGCCGCACGCGCGTCAGGCGCCAGTAGCACGGCTCGTCGTGCTGCCACAGCCAGGACTTGCGCGTGACCAGGCGGCCCAGGCCGAAGAGCGGCAGGCGGCTGAGCAGCTGCAGGAGGCTGCTCTCCCGGCGCACATCCGCCCAGGCGCGGACCGGCAGGCGGCGGCCCGAGTACGGCCGCGTCAGCGTCTCGTAGTCCAGAGCGTAGCGCTGCGAGTCGCGCGGTCGGTTCCGCTGCTCTCGCAGGGCCCGCACGCGACGGGCCAGCTCGGCGATGAGCCGCGGCCGCACCTTCTTCCGCGCCATGGTCTGAGCCCCGCTCGTCCGTGCACCGACCGGAAGCCGCGCCGCCGCCGCCGGAAGCGGCCAGTGTCCCGCCGAAAGGCGTCCGGGTGCGGCCGGAAGCCGAGTGGAGGCCGGGCCGGCGATGGCGCGGGAGGGCTCCGGGAGGGCGGGGTACTTGGGCCGGGCGGGGGCCCGGGGCGGGGGGCGGTGGCGGCCCCCGACCTGGGAGGTCTCGGACTCGGACGGCGAGGGCCCCGCCGGCGCGGAGGCCGGCGCGACGGCCCGCGGGCCGGTGAAGGAACGCAGGGCGGCGGCGGAGGAGCGCAGGGCGGCGGCCGAGGCGCTGCGGCCCGAGCAGGCCCTGCGGCGCGTGGCGGTGCGGGTGGACGCAGGTGCGGGGGGCGCCCCGGAATTGGGTCGGTTTCCCAGCCGGGCAGGCGCGTGGTCTGGAGCCGGCCGGGCCCAGGCCAGGGATCCGCTCTCCGCAGCCGGGCACTGACGACAGCCATGTCCCTGCGGCCCACTGCAGCCCTTCTGGAAGATACTGGTGCCGACATCCTGCTGGAGGCCCTGCGCGCCCTGGGCTGTGAGTACCACATCGAACCCCAGCGGCCGGCCCGGAGTCTCAGGTGGACCAGAGCGAAGCCGGATCCTTGTCCCCGCACTGTGAGTGTATTGGGGCTACAGAGTGCACCCCTGGCCTGTTTGCTTCCCGTAACTTCATGTAAGTCTGTGGGTTTTGCAGACCAGTAAGCTAGAAGCAGGAACGCTGAGGGGGTACCAGTGAGTTGCAGGGTTGGCGTCAGTGGACCTAAACTGACCTTGGACTTGCCCGGGGATGGGAAGTGGGTCATTTATAGAACAGTCCCCGTGGGGCTTGGGCTTGGCTGTGGCCACGAGCCTCAGAGCCACTGGGGTGCCCAAGGCAGGGCCCTGGGGCATGTGAGGGGGTGGGTGGGCAGCAGTGTCTCTGGATGTCCCCACAGGTGCCTTCGGAGGTGTGGGCTGCAGATGAACAGGACCTCCTTCTGCTCCTGGAGCCCGAGGAGTTTCTACAGGGCGTCCAGCAACTGACCCAGGTGCCGGGGAGTTGGGGGAGGGGGGCGGACGGGAGGCAGTAGTCCTCCACACATCACTAGGGGCTGGGCTCCTCAGCCTGGGAGAGCTGCTCTGCCAGTCCCCGTTCCCTGCCCCAGGGAGAGGGGCCAGACACGGTGTGTGCAGCAGCCTGGGGCTGTGGGTGAGATGGGGAAGCCAGGTGGGTTCTTGGCCAGGGAGCAGATGGGGGCTGCCTCTGGAGAGTAAAAGTTAGGTTAAGGAAGATTCTCTGGAGAGCTGCGTGATAAGGCAAAGGCGTAAGGTTAGACCCTGTTTGGTCTTGATGTTTGTGGTTTGGTGTCTCTCAAGGAAATGTCGCATGCTACGCAAATGGTGGGCCGGGTTGCAGAGATAGAAATGGTGGCTGGGGGCTCAGTGCCGCTCCTCCAGGTGCCTGGGAGGTGTTGGGGCTTTCAAAGGTCCCTGGGCCTTGTGGGAGGCACACAGGTGGTTTCCAACAGGAGCTGACTGGGCAAAGGAAACCAATGTCCTTCTCTCCCCACTGAGTCTCTCTCAGGCCTTCTTCTTTTTTGTCTGCAAACACAGTGGCTGGGTCACCAGTGGGCCCTGCCTGCTACAGCCCCAGAAATAGGTGTGTTAAACTTTGGTTTGCAGACTCATGGCCCGTCTTGCTCTGTGCCCTGGATCTGTCCTGAGAGCTCCACCAGCCCCCGCCTGGCTGTCATCGGGCTGGATGCCTACCTGTGGTACCAGTCACTCTCATGCCCTTACTAGGCCTGGCTAGGTTACGGGAGTTCAGGGGAAAGGTAGTGGTGGCCCGGGGCTTGCTGGGACACAACGAACTCCCTTTCTTGGGGGCTCAGGGGTAATGACGGGGTGTGGAGAGCCAGAGAGATGGGCATCTCTGCTCAGGTCTCACCAGCCCAGCAGCCAGGAGATGCGACGGCCAGAGAGTCCAGCGGTGGACCATGCCACAGTGGCACTCAGCTGGCCCAAGGTGGAGGAGGTGAGGGCCCATCAGGTGGGGTGAGGTGCTCGCCCTTGGTCCTGGCACTTGGGCTGTTCTCCAAGGCCCCGCAGTCCCGGTTTTGGTCCCAGAGCAGCACGTGGGGTTGGGCGCAGCTGGGTGTCCCCTGGGGGTGACCTTGACTGACCCACACTGTGGGCTCATCTCCTCAGGCCCTGGTACTCCTGCAGCTCTGGGCACATCTGGATGTACTGCTGGTGGCCTCCTGGCAAGAGCTGAGTCAGCATGTGTGTGCCTTCACCAAAGCCCTCGCTCAACGCCCCTTCAGGTGCGTGACCCCCACCCTGACTGGTGGCTGTGGCTGGGGGAGGGGACAGGGACACCTGGAGGAGCGGGATCTCTCTGGTCTCTTTGGGAGCAGAGCGGGCCAAGGGCTTTGTGGGGCTGGGAGGATGGGATGCTCCGCAGACATGAGGCCTCTGGAAGCGTCCCTGCATTATTCCCCATCTACAGGCGGTACCGGGAGTCCTGTGCCTTTTCCTTCTGTGTGGCTGGGCGCTGGGCAGCCAGCGAGCGCGTGGCGAGCGGTGGCAGAGGGTTGCGGGGCATCTGGTGGCGGCAGATCAGACAGTTCCACCGGGTCAGCCCGGCTGTGGCCGATGCCATTGTCACCGCCTTCCCCTCCCCCCGCCTTCTGCAGCAGGTGGGTCCCCTGGTACCCCCTCTGGTGTGGAGCCAGGTCCCCTTCAGCTGCCCTGCTTACCCCCATGCCTGCCCTAGGCATACACGAGATGCAGCACGGAGCAGGAGCGCCTGGCCCTCCTGGCAGACCTCCCCGTGAAGATGGGCGATGGCGTGCGGCCTCGCAGGGTGGGGCCTGACCTTTCCCGCCGCATCTGCCTCTTCCTGACCACCACCAACCCTGAGCTCCTGCTGGACCTGGGCTCCTGACCACACCTGGGGGACAGGACGGGACATGGTCCACCCCATGCAAGGGCTGAACTGCCAACTACCCGGGGCATGGGGGAACAGGGTGCTGCTCCTGGGGTGCATGGGAGGGCACAGGGTGGCCAGAACATTCTCGGGTAACTGGGATGAGCAGGAGAGGAGGAGGTGAGCTTCCCCAGCCCTGGGTCCTGGATACACCGACTGCGGAGCCGGGGCCCAGTTGGGGCGTCAGGAAGGGGGAACACACACCAATCATGGGGAGACTTGGGAGTGGCACCTTCTAAGAAACAATAAGACAAAGTCTGGAGGGAGGAAAGCACACTGGGTGGTCTCTCCTGGAGGGTGTTGTGATGCAGCCGGGCCCAAGGGGAGGAGAGCAGTGGGCCTCAGCTGGACTCCATCCTGTCACCACGGAGGCATCACATAAAGTCTAAGTTTATTACGGTCGTTTCGGTCTGGGACGGGAGGAACAGCAGCTGATGACATGCAAAAAGCAAGTGAAGGAAACCACAAGGCCGCACAACCGCGCCGCCTCTAACCACATCCTCTTGGGCGCTGACTCGCAGCCGGTCCAGAAGAGCCGGGCCAGCCGCCTCCTTGCAGTGCAGGGAGCAGATGCTCTGGGGGCCTGGGGACCTGTCCCAGCGAAGTCAGCCCTCCACACGAGTCATGCCCCTAGAGCCCGGTCCAAAGGGAGGGACGGAGAAGGCGGCCCCTTGGCCCCAGGAAGGCAGTTTTCACAGGAAACGAGTCAGGTCCGCCGGCAGCGCTTCCTCTGGCAGTGCCGGGTCTCGGGGCCACCGGCCGTGGCCTTGGGGGAGGGTGCAGGTGGCTTGCGGCGGCCGCAGCTCATGCTCAGGACCCAGCCCAGCTTGTGGTGCAGCAGCTGCTTGAGGCCAGGTGGCAGGGGCAGCCCCTCCAGCGTGTCCCCGGAGTCGGGCCGCAGCTGGCGCAGCCGGTAACAGCACAGGTACTGCAGGGAGGTGACGCTGGCGCACGAGCGGATCACCTTCATGCTGCTCTTGGCCGCCGTGGAGCACACCATCGGGTAGAACTTCCTGTTCTGCAGCTTGGTGGCCGCCACACCTGGGCGGGGAGCGCAGCCTGAGTCCCAGGCTGAGCAGGGGCAGCGCCTGTTCCCGCCACCCCTTGGGCTGCCCCACCCTCTGGGAACCCCGGGGCCTCAGGTTCCTGGGAGGACCGGCTTTCAGGAAGCCTGGGGTCACAGTTCCACACCCTGTAGGCATGGGTCAAGGTCATGGCTGCCCTCACCTATGCACTTCCTGTTCTTAAAGAAGGTGAGCGTCCCGTGCCAGGTGTCCAGGTGCACGCCGATAATGGAGCCCTGGCCGAACCTCGACGAGAAGCTCATCTTGTCGCCCTTGTGATGGAGAAGCCCTGGGGGACAGTGGGATGGGGTAACCCTGCTGCCTCAGGGTCATCGCCCCCCCCCCCCGCCCTGCCTGCCCTTGGGGCCCTGCGCACCCGTGTAGGAGAGACCCCAGCTGTCCTCGTCTCTCCCAAGCAGACTGCAGAACGTGTGGTGGTACTTGTCCAGGTCCACATCTGACGTCCCGATGCCCACCATCTGGGAAGAACGGGGCAGGCAGAGCGCGTCTGGGCACCTGGGGTCACACCTGCCCATCCCACCCCCCACCAGTGCTAGCCACTGACCATATCAGTGCCATAGACCGGCGAGGTCATCTTGATCTCCCAGAAGTGCTGGCCCTCCCCCAGCTCCTTGGTGCCCCTGATGGCTGCCGTGCCGCAGCTGTACTCCATGTGAAAGTTGACCTTTCGGTTGTCGCAGCTCAGCAGGGTGGCCGAGGATTTATTCAGGTCATCCCACACCCAGTCAAAATCTGCAGGAGCCAGGGGCGGAGGAGGCTGGGGCCGGGCTCACCCCTCCCCCCGGCCCCGGGCTCCCTCCCTGCCCGCCCCCCCCCCCCCCCCCCCCCCCCCCCCCGGGTCCTCACGCTCGTCCTCCTCCCCGCAGCGGCAGTCCTTGTCCTTGCTGCGGCGCGCCGAGTGCAGGCTGCTGCAGAAGGGGGCCTCACTCTGGCCGTCACAGTCACAGAAGGACTCCCCGGTCACAGGCACAGCGCTAGGGATGGGCGGCGGCAGGGCAGAGGACTCGGGGTCGGAGTCGGAGTCACTGTGCTGGGAGAGAAGAACTGGCTGCTCCCGCCCGGTCTGCCCTCCGCCCTCCATCCTAAGATCCACCGCGTGCGGGGTCAACCACACCCATGCCCCAAGCAAGCACCTGCAGATTTGGCTTCAAAGGGCTTCCCTGGGTCTCCTGAGCAGTTAGCCCCCACCCTTGCCCAGAGCCACCACCAGTGACCCCGGACACCACCTCTGGCCTCCTGGGAATGAACTGAAGGACTCCACCCTACCTCCACACATCCCTGGGGTTACTGGGTGCCCTACTGACAACCAGCCAGGTGGAGCTGCTGGATCCCCAGTTTCTCCTCTGGGCCACCTGAAGCAAGGGAGCCGCAGGACAGAGTCTGCTGCTGACCTAACGAAAGCAGCCTGGCTCTCCCCAACAGGGAGCATGTGGGCTCCGGGGGGGGGGGGGGGGCCCTCACTGTGGCAGAGCCCCTGCGCCTGTCCTGGGCTATGGCCCTCTGCTCATCCATGGAATGAGTGGCTCTTAACCCACAGCACAGGGCCCTGGAGCCCCGTGCTCCCATGTCCATGCATGAAGTTTCTACCACAAGACGTGCAGAGGGGCCTAATCCTCAAGGCACGTGTGCCATGTCTCGGGGGCCTGACCATGGCCCAGAGCCAGATCCTTCCTGAATACCAGCCAGGGCTGCTGATGCTACAGATGTTCTTTGTGCATGGAGCTGTTCCTCTTCTGACAGGCCCCTCTGGACACAGACCCTGGGCCAACCTATAAGGGGCTGGGGTCTCACTGACCAGTCCCAGAGTGCAGGCAGGCTCTAGGTGTCTCTCTGGCAGCCCGGCAGGCTGGGGTCCTGGTCAGGCTCCACCCTCCACCCCCTGCTCTCCTGAAATGCCATCTGCACAGCAGGCCAGGTACCCCCTGCTCAGACCTGGGGCAGGGCCTGGCCCACCTCAGCATTCTGCTGCCCTGAGTGTAAGGCCCACACCCCCTATTGGGGCCTGCCCCCCCCCCACTCCAGTTGGGTCCAGTTGTCTCGTCTTTGCCTCTAGAGAAGAGGCTCTTATAGCCCCTCCCCTCCTGTCCCGTGCTCCTATTGTGATCTGCTTTCTCCCACTAGAACAGAAACTGAAAAAACCTGCTCCTTGTGTGTCTCCTGTCACACCCAGGGCTATGGAGTGGCCACACAAGCTACACAGCGGAAACTGCCCTAAGGAGCTCAGAAGCCTCAGAGACAGATGCCAACAGGAGACGGGAAGAAGGCTCAAAGCACCCCACCTGCATGTAATGCTGATCCCCCAAAAGCCAAGGCAGACCCACTGCTAGTGAGAGGCGACCCCCTTCCCACTGTCAAGTGCCAGGGTCACAGACCTGAGCACCGGGGCTCAATGTGGCCAACCCCTGCGCAGCAGCCCACCCCCAACCACAGGACAAGCATCAGAGCCAAAGGGAAGGGAGGTGTGTGTTCAGCCTCCAGACGTGCTCAGGGTGACACACCCACCCACACCGCCAAGGACTCCAGGCCCATCAGGTGACAGACAAGCTTCAAATGTGTGTCACGTGCTATGCCCTGGTCCCTCAACACCTCCTGCATCTCATAGCGATGAGCTGGCCAGGCAGAGAGAGGCGGGAGAACAGATTGCTCAGGTCACGTGGTCAGGGGGAGCTGGAGGCGGGACTGGAATGCATGCCGAGGCCTCTTGCTGGCCTGGGCAGGGAGTCTGTGGAGGCCCTAGGAAGGGGCACAAGACACTACCAACGCCTCCCATTCTCCCCCCCACCCCACCCCGGTCTCGCAGTTTCCACGGGGCTCAGCCACCCTCACTCTAAAGACACCCAGCTGGGCCAGGTCAATAACACGGGGTGGCTGTGACGTGGCAGAGCCCAGTCACCCAAGGATCACCCCTGCAGGAAACAACTGGGGTGACTCAGAGCAGAACTGAACCCCTACCCTGGTCTGAGAGCCCTGAGAAGCCATCCACAGTGCCTACCCCCAGCAAATGGGACACAGGCCGCGCAGCCCTGCTGCCCCGTCCGCCATGGCAGGGGTTGGGACAGCGAGGCGCTCAGGGCCAGTAGGCAACCTGCACTGCACATGGACAGCCCAGCCGCTCCTCTGACTGCTCCCGGGCTCCCCAGCCTCCCAGAGCTCTGCAGCTGCCGAGTGTGGGAAGGCGCAGGCGTTTTGGGCTCTAAAAATTGTAAGTTCTCTTTCTACGTATGTAGACACAAACATCAAGCGTATGACTGTACGAGTGGAGAAAACATCCAGGAACACACACGTCAAGCTACTTTTGGACACTGGACGGATAAACGGAATAGAGTTTTTGTTGAACTGACCAAAAACGCAACTGCTGTGCCCAAAAGACAAGAGAATAGAGAAGGTGGGATCTGCCCTGGGGTCCTGTCACCCCAGGACCATGTGGGTCCTTAACCCGGGGAAAGGAGGGCCCACCTGGCCCGTCCTCGGCCCTTGGGGGCATCTTTCTCTTTCAGTCCTGGCTCAGGCACTGCCCACCCTGGGCGCCTCTACCCCTTAGACCAGCCACGCCCACCTCCCCCACTAGGACCTACCTGCCCATCAGAGTCATAGCCCCAGTTAGTGGTCCCTGCCAGAGCCACAGCCCTGGCATCCGCGTCTCGGTGGGCCGCACTCAGGACAAAATGCCAAGCTCTGCTGCTGCGAGGGCGCCGGGCCATGATGGACAGGATCTGGAAGAAAACCCAGGTTCTGAGCAGAGAAGACAGGAGACAGAAACTCCTGTGCTCCAACCCGGGCCGGCTGCGCCAGCCCCGTCCAAAGAGGGGGGCTCTCCGGAGCCATGCAGATGCCGAGCAAGGGCACTGGAACTCTTCTCGACCTCGGACCTGCCTCCAGTATACAAGCACCTTGATGAACGCAAGGCAGAGAGTGCAGAACACCGTCCAGATGCCCATGACTCTCCAGTGCATATCTCAGCCCCTGTCGGAGCTCAGCCTGATGAACCCAGCTGTCGCTCAGGCATCTCAAACCTTGTCTGGCTCCTCCTCTGTTGTCCAGTTTGACAAATGGTATCTCCAACCTCCCAGTTCCTCATGCCAGACCCATGGCAGTCACCCTGGACACCCCTTTCCTCCCTCGGGCACTGGCCTAACGGCCTGACACACCCAGCACCACCGCCAAACCATGTCCTGAACCCCTCTCTCCATCCTCGCCGCCACCGCGACTTCCAGCCACAACACACCTTCACTCTGGCTCTATCCGCTTCACTCATTCACTCAGTCAAAAAGATGACTTTTTGGAGAACAAATCTTAAAAATTCAAGCAAGTTTCAACCAATCTTGAAACTCCTCGGCCTTGCATTACCAAAACAACATGCAACATCCCGCAAAACCTATCAGGTTTTTTTGTGCGTCCCCACGCCGCAAGGGCCTGGGTCCAGGTGCGAGCCCTTTCCTGCCCTTTGCCCAGAATGCCTTTCCTTTCCTGCATTCTCCCAGTAACACAACGCCTTCTAGGGCTGTCTCCTGGACCCAGACTCGGCCCCGGGAGGCCGAGGGCTGCCCCGCTGTCCGGACGCCCGCCGCGCACGAGTGCTCCCCGAGGCGCCGCCCCCGCCCGCCCGGCGCAGGTGGCGGCCCCGCAGCAGCGCACAGCAGGCGGCGCGCTCCGGGACCAGGCCCGCGCGGATCTCCGCCTCCGCGCTGTGGCGGGGATTGCGGCGGGGCCGCCCGCCGAGCCCCGGGGCCCCCCCGGCGCCACCGCCCGCAGGAACAAAGGCGCGCCGGAGATCCCCGCCACCAGCGGTCCCGCCAGGCCAGCGGGCGCGGCGGCCATGCGCGGCGGCGCCGAGGGGACCCCCGGGGGCCGCGGGAGGCGCGGACGCCGCCCGCCGCCACTCACCTGCCACAGCTCCGTCGCCGCCGCCGCGCTCCGCCGGGCGGCCGTGACCTACTTTCGGCTCCCGAGCGAGACGTAAACAATCCCCGCCCCGCAGCCCGCCCCCCGCGCCGCATTGGCCCCGCGGCCGCTGGCGGGCGCTGCCGGGCGCTGCCGGGTGCTGGCAGCTCGGGACTGCGGACAGGGGGCGGGCCGCGCGGCACATGCCTACTACCGAAAGGTTGCCAGATCTGTCAATCCTGACTCCACATCCCCATTGGTCAGCTCTCAGCCGTCGGAGAGAGGGCCCGTGTGCCCATTGGACGCGGGGCGAGGCAGGGACTGACACGGAAGTGAGCCCATTTCCGGTTCATCGTCGGCACCGGAAGTGCGTGCACCTTACGTGAGATGTGATTGGCTGAGTGGAGCGCCGGTGGGCCTATCAGAACGGCTAGGGGGAGAGCGCTGCGAGGGGCGAGGGGTTGGGGCAGAGGACGGAGGCTGTGCCGCGCCGCGGGAGGAATGGAGGTGGCGGCGGGTGAGTCCGCTGGGCCGGCCGGAGCGGGAGGGGCCGGTCTGCAGCTGCTGGTCGCAGCCCCCGGTGCTCAGGGGAGCTGTCGTGGGCGCCCATAGGGCGCACGCAGGGTGCTTGGAGGGGGCCAGCCGCGTCTTGCTGCGCCCGGGGGCCTTGGTTCGGTGGCCTGGTGGCGGCCGAGCTGTGGTTGGAGCGGGGGTCCCAGGAAGGGGAGCCAGAGCGCCACGTATTGTTGATTCTTCGTGGAAGTGTTGTTCCAGCATGGTGCGAGCGGGTGCAAGCAGGTGTGGCGTGCTGCTCCGGGGCTGCCGCCGGCCTCAGTGACCAGGACCCGCCGGGAGCCAGGCCCCGTGCCCCTCTCAGCTCCTCCCCGCGAGGCGTTGGAGGCGGGGACCTTTGCACCTCCCTTTGAGAGGAGGGTCTGGAGGAGGGCCAGGGCGTCCTTTGTGGAGCCCCCCCAAGGACCGGGGTTCACGGGGAGGGTGGTGGGGAGAGAAGCTTGTTGGAGGTTGGGCAGGAGTGCGGACGGTGAGGTCAGAGGGTACTGAGGCAAGAACGTTAGGGTCTTGCAGAGGGACTGAGGGTTGTGTGGGTGCAGATGGCAACCCCTGGGAGAGGCAGGAGTTGGGATGGTAGTTCTTCAGTGACATGTTAGGCTCATTGGAAGGAAGAGTCGGGGCAGAATGGCCCCTGGCCAACAGAGAGCCACAGTTGTTGGGCCCGGGGCTGAACGACCATCCCGTGGCTGCCCTTGTGTGCTTGGGGTTCAAAGCATGGTCTGAGCCAGAGAGGTGGGTATGCGCCCATGCGTCCCTAGAGTTGTAAGCGTCTCTCCTGAAAACTGGAAGCCAGGGCTGCCTTGAGTGCTTCTGACCCCAGGAGAGCAGTTGGGCACCCAGGGATCAGACCTAGATCCTAGGAATCGGGGTGGGGACCGCCTCAGCACAGATGCACCTCACGCCTGTCATGACGGCCCTGTTTCCCCCTGGAATCAGCTGGGAGCCTGCAGCCCCTCTCAGTTCCTATCGCCCTGGTGTGTGTGTGAGCTCACAGGTGCGTGCACACGTGCTCCCAGCAGAGAGGGGCGATTTGAGATAGCGCCTTCAGGGAAGCGACGGGTCTGGTCTGGGGCCTGTCCTCTGGAAGACCGCCCAACTGGGGGTGTTTGCTTCCATCAGGGCAAAGGGGCAGGTCTCAGAATTTGGGACGTGGGAGGTGCTTGTGACCCTTCTGACTGAGCCTCCAAAAGCATCTGGTGCGAAGGGGATTCTCTGCCCTCTTTTCCTTCTGACCAGAGCCTGGAAACCTGGCAGGTGTCCGGCACATCATCCTTGTCCTCTCAGGAAAGGGGGGGGTCGGGAAAAGCACCATCTCCACGGAGCTGGCCTTGGCCCTGCGCCATGCAGGCAAGAAGGTGAGCACCCCCAGCCTTGCCCCTGCACGGACCGACCCTCTGCTCCTGCCCCTCGTGGACGTCCTGCCTCCTTGCAGGTGGGGATCCTCGACGTGGACCTGTGTGGCCCCAGCATCCCCCGCATGCTTCGGGCACAGGGCAGGGCCGTGCACCAGTGTGACAGTGGCTGGGTCCCCGTCTTTGTGGACCAGGAGCAGAGCATCTCCCTCATGTCCGTGGGCTTCCTGCTGGAGAGCCCGGATGAGGCTGTGGTGTGGAGGGGCCCTAAGAAGAACGGTAACGATGGGTGGGGGACGGCACGGTCAGCCCTCTCGCGCCTCCCAGCTGCCGCCACAGTGCTCAATAAAAAGTCAGTTAGAAAGTCCCATGGGAGCTGCGGGCTCTCCTCCCCAGGGTTCTTGGGTAAAGCTGGAGACCCCAACAGCCAGCTATTTCCAAAACAGTCCTGCTGCTCACCTGAGCGGTCAGGCCTGCGTGGGAGTTGAGAGCAGGAGGAACCCCATCCATGTCCCTGAGCGGGAACGGTTCTGCTCAGACCTGAGGCCACCCAGCATGGGGGTGGAGTGCTGAGCCTGGGCGCTGGGCCCTCTGCACCCACAGGCCCCACCAAGCCCCGTAATGGGCGGTGGGAGGGGCAGGCGGCAGGCTCCGCGCAGGGGCTGTGTGCGGGACATGCTGACGCGGCCTGCCGCTGCAGGTCACCGGCTCTCCTGCTGCCGAAGCTGGAGGTGAGCCTGAGTCCAAGCACGGACACCCCAGGAGGGTCACAGCTCCTGGCTCAGGCCTGAGCGGAAGTCTCAGGGGGCAAGGGTGGCCCCACAGCCAGGAAGAGAGGGGTGCTTGTGGGGGCCTGTGCTGTTGGGTGGACCCGGGACGGGCAGAGGCCCCTCTGCTGGAGGCGAGGGGCTCGGTGAGACCCCAGTGAGCCCCCTGGGTCCTTGCAGCGCTGATAAAGCAGTTCGTGTCTGACGTGGCCTGGGGACAGCTGGACTACCTGGTTGTGGACACCCCACCAGGGACCTCTGACGAGCATATGGCCGCCGTGGAGGCGCTGCGCCCCTACAGCCCACTGGGGGCCCTCGTGGTCACCACGCCCCAGGTACCGCAGGACCACCTTTACGTTGCCTGGCTGGCCTCAACCTCACCTGGGACCCGGCACTGGTCTCGGCTCTTTACGCCTTCAGTGGTGCGTTTTGAAGTTACCCACTGACCCGCTGTCCTCTGTTCCCTGGTCTCAGGCAGTGTCTGTGGGGGACGTGAGGCGGGAGCTGACCTTCTGTAGGAAGACAGGGCTGCAAGTGGTTGGGGTCGTGGAGAACATGAGTGGTTTCGTCTGCCCACACTGCGCAGTGAGTCCTGGGGACTTGGTGGGTGGTCACCAGCCCTTGCGGGACGCGGGGCAGAAACTCAGGCGTGCTGTGGGGGGCGAGGACACCCCTGGACCTGCCCCTGGAGTGTGTGAGAGGTTCCTTACGGGGGGCCGCATGTCTGTGTTCTAGGAGTGCACCAACGTCTTCTCCCGGGGAGGCGGGGAGGCGCTGGCCAGACTCGCCGGAGTCCCCTTCCTGGGTGAGCGCAGCAGGGCTGCCACTCGGCCTCTGCTCTGGGGCTCTGAGTTCCCCACGCCCAGTGGGCATGAAAGATGGCAGCGGGCAGCTGGGCTTGAGCGGGCGCCCGCGGGAGCCAGAGGCTGGCCTGGGAGCCCTGTGTGGGGTGGGGCTGGGAAGCTGGCCCCTCGCCCTCCGCTGCCCTCACAGCCCCTCTCCTGCTGTCTCCCTTCGCAGGCTCTGTGCCTCTGGATCCTGAGCTCACGAGGAGCCTGGAGGAAGGTCGAGACTTCATCAGGGACTTCCCTAAGAGTCCTGCCTTCCCCGCGCTCTCCTCCATAGCCCAGAAGGTTCTGAGCAAGGCGCCTGCTCGGGTCTCCTAACCAAGGCGGCCCCCCTCTCGCGTCTCCTGGCCCCATGCACACAGGCCTAAACAGGGGCTGTGGCCGTGCAGGCGTCTCCCTGCCCCTGGAGCCACGCCGAGAGTGGGTGGTTCTGCCCAGTGGGCCGGTGGCAGTCCCAGGGGAAGGTGTGGGGTCCCGGCAGCTGAACTCTCAGGTGACGGCACATCCGCTCTTGTCACGGTGCTCACGTGCCCCCGACCCACGGCCGGGCTGCACCTGGCAGCCCAGGCTCCATGTGGGGCACGAAGCCTGCGTGTCTGGAAAATCCCTGGGGCGTCTGCCGTCCTTAGGGCCGCCCTGAGCAAAGCTGGTGACAGCGGGGAGCATCTTGTGAAGTGTCAGACTTGTTAACATCAGAAGAACCCCCTATTAAACGTCCCCCTGCTGCAGCTACAGGTCTGATGCTTTCAGAGTGTGGCGCCCTGGTCCCGCCTGCGCCTTAGCATGCTGGTACGCTCCACGGCAGCCAGCCCTGCCCCCTGATGCCCGGCCCGCAGGCCCCTGCAGACGTCTGGGTCAGGTTTGGGGACAAACTGGAGAAATGCATGTTCTTGGGGGAGGCTCAGCCCGGCGCAGGTCACTGCCCATGTCCAATCGCCCGCCACACCCTCCACGCCACGGAGCCGGGGCAGAGCTGGGGGTGAGGTGCAGGCGCCCCAGGGAGAACAGGAGGGAAGGTGGGACAGGGCACTGCACGGTGCTCTTCCCAAGGGAAGAGGTTGGGGTGTCGGCAGAAGAGACAGGGTGGCCCCCACTGCAGGGGTGACGGGTCCAGGTATGCCGTGAACAAGAGGGCAGGGGCAGGGCTGCTGGGGTGGGAGGGGGGTGTGGGCCGGAGGCCGGGGATTGAGAACCCACATCCACACTGGCCCCGAGCAGCGGCCGCCCCGGCTCTGCCCAGCTTCCCAGGACCAGGGCGTCCAAGGACGCTGCCGGAGAGGACAGCTGAGGTGCTGGGGCTCTGGACAATGGCAGGGGGTGCCACGCTGCCCGTCAGGTGCAGGTGGGCACCCCGGGAGGGACGTGGGCTGGGGGCACGGGCCCAGCTTTCCTTCCCCCCAAAGCTACACTGCCATGGTCACATGCGTGTGTCAGATGGCTTTTAATGAGGGGCGGCTGGGGGGGCCGGGGCCTGTGTGGTGGCAGTGCCCATGCCAGCAGGACCCCACGGCTGTACCGTGTCCCCCCACTAGGGGGACGCCATTGTGACCCCGGGGCGGCATCGGGCCAGGCCGCACCTCGGTCAGCAGTGAGCAAAGTGGGCCTCGGCGACGTCACGCAGGTCAAGGCCCGAGACGCCCGGGGGGCTGGCGCAGGTGATGTTGTTGTAGGTGTACGCGGGCGGCTGGCCGTCGTCCCCCTCCGGCGTGGCCTGCATGAAGCGTGGCACGACGCTGGGCTGCTGCAGGGCTAGTGCCCTCAGGGCCCGCAGGGGGCAGCCACAGTGCCAGGGGTTGCCCTCGAGCCACAAGCGCTCCAGGCCGGGGGCCTGCGGCGTGAAGGTCCGCAGGGAGTTGTTCCTGAGGCTCAGGTAGCGCAGCTGGGGCAGGTCGGCCTCAGGCAGGGCCTCCAGGCGGTTGTGCGAGACGTCCAACCAGAAGACGCGCCTCAGGGGCCGCAGGGAGTCTGCCGACAGCGCCGCCAACCGGTTGCTGGAGAGGAGCAGGTACTCCAGCTTGCTGAGGCCCTGGAAGACCTGGCCGGGCAGGTGTGTGAGCTGGTTGGCCGTGAGGTCCAGCTCCAGCAGCTCCGCCAGCTCCCCCAGGCCCTGCTCCTCCACGGCCACGATGCCGTTGTCCTTGAGGAAGAGGCGGCGCAGCCCCGAGAGGCCCGCGAAGGCGTGCGGTCGGATGCGGCCCAGGCAGCTGCGCTCCAGGTGCAGGCTGTGCAGCCGGCCCAGGCCGTGGAACACCTGGTCCGGGAGCGTCCGCAGGCAGTTGCCAGAGAGGTTCATGACCGCCACACTGAGGAGGCCGAGGAAGGCACCTGCCTCCATCTCCCGGATCTGGTTGTCGTTGAGCGTGAGCACCTCCAGCTGGCCCAGGCCTTCGAAGGCCTTGTCGGGCAGCTGCCGGATGCGGTTGTGGCCGAGCTGCAGCTCCTCCAAGAAGTGCAGGTCTTTGAAGGTGCGCGGCCGCAGACCGGCGATGGCGTTGTGTGAGAGGCGCAGGACGTGCAGGCCCAGCAGGCCGGGGAAGGTGTCCTCCAGGAGGCCGCCCACGCGGTTGTGCGACAGGTCCAGCCAGCGCAGCGCCTTCATGCCCAGGAAGGCCCCAGGGGCCACGGCGGTGATGAGGTTGTGGTCCAGGTAGAGCTTCTGGAGCTTGGGCAGCTTGACGAACACGTTGGCCTTGACGCTCCGCAGGGCGTTCCTGCTCAGGTCCAGCTCGCGGAGCTCGGCCAGGCCGCAGAAGAGCGGGGGCTGCAGGTAGGCCAGCTTGTTGCCCGCCAGCACCAGCTCGCGTAAGTTGGCCAGGCCTTGGAAGGCAGCGTCGGGGAGCACGGCGAGGCTGTTCCAGCCGAGGTTGAGGTCCCAGAGGCCGGCCAGACCCTGGAAGAGGCCCTCGTCCACCCGGCCGAGTAGGTTGTTGCTGAGGCCGAGGGAGGCGAGGCCCGGCGTGTGCAGGAAGGTGCGGGTTGCTAGGCCCCGCAGCTGATTCCGCTCCAGGTGCAGGTGCCGGAGCTGCTGCAGGCCGAGCAGCGCCTGCGGCTCCAGGCTGGCCAGCCCGCTACCCTGCAGGTTGAGGAAGGCGAGGCCGGAGAGGTTGTGGAAGGCGGCAGCAGGGACGGAGGACAGGTTGTTGCCGTCCAGCCACAGGGCCCTGGCACCGTCCGGGATGCCGTCGGGCAGCCGCGTGAGGTTCCGGGAGCTGCAGAAGACGCTGAGCTCGTCCACGTAGTCGTCGTGGCCGCAGGTGCAGACGACCGGGCACTGCAGGCTCTCGGAGGCCCCCGGGGCCCCGGGCTCTGCTCCCTCCAGGCCGCAGGGGCCCAGCGCTGCCCAGCAGACCAGCAGCACGGCCAGGGCCGGGCCTCCTGCAGGGAGAGGGGCCAGAGGGTGTGAGCCCCGGGGCTAGGGGACAGCCCGCACATGCGTGGAACTCGTGGGGCTCGCCCCAGGCCGCAGCACGTGACCGGAAGAGGCGGTGCCACTGAGGGCCCGGAGGAAGGGGGGAGCTCAGACCTGCGCTCTCTCCTCGCCGGAGTCGGAAGCAGAGACGGGCAGGACAATCGGGACGTCGTCCGTCTCAGAACCGACCGCCCTTTCCACCCTGCAGGCCAGGCCCGCCGGGGTCGTGATGTCTGGTCTGGAGAGAACTGAGGGTAGGGGCGCCTGGCCATTCGGCCGTGAGGCCGTCTCCGTCCCTAGCGTGGACACGAGTGGGGCCCTGCCGCCAGGTGGGCCTGGGGAAGGCCTGAGTAGGTATGTGCTCCCTGCCCTTGAGGGCTGGCCAGTGAGCGGGTGCACACCACCCCAGTTAGGCTCCCAGACTGGGGGGCCCTCACCCACGTGCTCTCTGGTGTGTGGGTCCCATGTCCAGGAACGTAGCCCGGCTCTGGGGCAGGGAGAGGAGCAGCACGCCTGCCTGAGGGCAGACAGGGACTCCACACCCTCAACTCACCAGGGGTCAGGGGTGTTTCGGGACAAAGGGCACTGGGCCCCACACCAACACCCCAAAACCTGCATCACGCCCTGGGCTGCCCACCGAATTGGGGCCCGTCCCTGCCCTTGGAGGGCTCGGGGTGTCTGGGTGAGGCCAGAGACAGTGCTAGAGGATGCGCCCCCCACCCCCACCGCCCGGATGGGGCTGGGCCCCGAGGGGGATAGGGTGACAGGGTCCTGGCCCATGAGGGGCTGAGGAAAGCAGCCCAGCCCAGGGAAGGGTCTCTGGAGTGGGGTGTGAGCAGACTCGCACTCTTGCTGGGCGCCCTGACCTGGGCCCTGGGACCAGACAGGAGGTGGGCAGAGGGAGTGGAGGAGCCTGAGGGCGCATCCCTTGGCCGGCAGCAGCAACACTCGGCTGTTGGCCCACTCCGAACTGAGCCCTCCCTGGGGCTGCCCCTGGGCTCGTGGGCTTAGGGGCACAGGGTTAGCTGCCCCCAGAGTGAGGGGCTGGGGCCCTGGGGGCACCTCACCTCTAATCGGGGCCATCCCGCGTGCAGAAAGGCCACAGGCGGGCCGCGAGCTGAGTGCGTCTGCTGGGGCCGGCTGCTCGTGCCCTCTGATTCCCCCACTGCTGGGGCAGCCAGCACCCTGTCGCTGGCCAGCCCAGCCCAGCCCCACTGGCCCGGATTCCATTAACCCTCTCGTGCCCGGCACCCAGCATCAGCCCCAAATGCCCAGGATGCAGACGGTGCAGGGGAGAGGCTGGGGGGCCGTGTTCACCCCAAAGCCACCTTCAGGTTTGGCTGGCCCCGGCCCCTGGGTGGGGGCCCTTCTGACAGCTGTGGGGGACCTCCCGCTCAGCAGACGGCCATGTGGGAGTTAAGTGGGAGATGGGACTGGCACGCTGACCACCCCCCTCCTTCCCCCTGCCCATTTCCTAACAACCTGGGTGGGGTCCTCATTAGGACTCCGTGGGGCCCCGCCCAGCCTTGGCTTCTGGGACCTCAGGATCAGCTGGTGTCTGACCACTCCTCCTCCCCCCAATCTCTTCTAGGAACACCCAGCAGGGCCCCCGGCCCCCTCGTGTTTGCTTTCCCTAGCACTGCCCTCCCAGAAAGAGTGGAGGGAGGCCTGGCCTTGGGGGCCAGGTCTTGTGGCCACAGGACCAGCCTCCACCTGCTCTGGGACCCAGGCTGTCCTCCAGAGCTCCTGGGGGGCCATGACCAGCCCGTTCTGCACAGGATGACCACCCAGTGCCTGGCCTGAGGTCAGCCCCAGGTCAGGCGGAGAAGAAGGTTGACAGCCAGCATGGCCCCTGGCTGCTCGAGCAAAGGGATCCTGGCCGCACCCTCGTCCACCCGCCCTGGGCGCGGCTGGCACAGCCAGGGGAGGGGTCCTCCATAGGGGCAGGGAGGCAGAGCTGGAGGGCTGCACTGTGCGTGGCCAGCCCCAGGAAGAGGTGATTCGGCAGTAGGGCAGAGGCGGGTGGACAAGGGCGCGGCCGGGCTCCCCTTGAGAGGAGGAGCAGGGCTGGTGGAGGTTCAGGAGACTCTCCAGTGTACTTCTTGGCCTGGCAGAGGCAGTGCGGCAGGGATGGCTGGGGGGCAGCTGCAGCGCCCCTCTCCGTTCCCCCCACCCCCGCCTCGCCCCTGCCTGGCCCACAGCTCCTGGTGCCAGGGGTGGGGGCGGCTTTATCTGTCCCTTTATTGAGCTTTGATTGATTTCCAGGTCGGTTCTCAGCCTCTGTTCTGAGAAATTATAGATCTGCTAGAGAAAGTACACGCCCAGAAATTGACACGGTAAACATGCGTTTACAGAGCACAAAGTGCCGACTCAGCACGTTCTGCCAGCCCTCAGCAGGCTGGGAAGGGAGGGTGTGCGGCGGGAGGGGACAGGGCTCTTTCTGTAAACCCCAGCTGGGCCTGCATGGCCAAAGCCCTCCATAGGACTTGGCCGCTGGGGTGGGTGCTCGCCGCAGCAACACCCGCACTCAGCCCCCGCCACTTAGGGAGTCAGCCACCTGAAGGTCTCCCCGAGGCATCTGGTATCATTTGCTTCCAATCATCAGGTGTATGGGGACCCACGCAAGCATTGGGTCTGGCTGGTCGTGTGACGTGTGATTCAGGCAGCTTGTACACAGCTGTCCCCGCATCCTTGCTCGCGCCTCAGGACGCACTTACCTACTGTCCATGGACACTGCTGCGAGCTTATGGGTCCTTGGTGGACTTGCTGGGATCCAGGTGCATGTCTTCTTGGCAGGTGAGGTCGAGCCTTCCCAAGTAGTTAGCAGGTCACCACATCCTAGGGCCGAGGGGTGTCCTGCACGCCCCACCACCACCCTGTCTGTTCTCAAGGCCCGAAGGTGAGTGGACGGTGGCTTTCATTCTGTTGGTCTTCACAGACACCAGCGGGACCACAGCCCCTCAGGCTCATCAGCCGGGGGGGGGGGGGGGGTGCAAGTCCTTCACCAGGCGTACGTGGGCAGCGTATCCTTCTTCCCCGGAGCGTGCCTTTCTGCTCTCTTCATCACTTCTGGCAAGAGTTCATTTTGATGTGGTTTCCCGAGATGTTCTGTGCTGAGCTGGACTTCTCAGTCTTGGTGGTTTCACGGCCACTATGGCACGTGGACTTGAACATAATGCTCTTGAAGCATCTCGGGAACACGTCGGGTCCCCTGCCCACAAGCCTGGAGGTGGGGGAACGTTTGAGTCCCTCGCGGAGCACGGCATCCTGTGTGCGGGGCCCTGTGCATGCCCTCCGAGGCCGTGCGAGCAGCTCACCACTGTCTGAACCGAAACCAGAGCCTATGAGAGTGTGGGTTGTGCTGAAGTTTGTGCAGGATGGACCGCATGCCCCTGCACGTGGTGCACAGCCTCCTCCTCAGATCTTCCCTGGCGTCGCTTGGCATTTATACGCCTCTCTTACGATCTTGCGCACGGTGTCTACGTTTTTTCTTGGATGGCTGTTAACTTTTTGAGACTGTTCCTTCCGGTCTGCCTCTTGCACTTTCCGCCTGTCCAGGCTGAGAACTCCTGAAGGGTGCTGACAAGTGAGATGCCCCCACCGACAGTCCTCCCCTACAACAGCCTTACTGGGACCAGGTACACAGTCCCCCAAGCTCCAGCCTCGGGGGGCTCGTGTGTCTCCTCGTGACCAGCAGGCGGGCTTTCTGCGCTCGCCCACACAGCAGCCTGGAGTCCTTCACGCCGAGCTGTGGCTGAACAGCAGTCCGTGGCAGGGATGGGCTGCCACTGGATCCATTCACCCACTGAGCTGACAGACGTCTGGATTGTTCCATTCGGGGGCTGCTGGGACGTTGTTGCCAGCATTTATCTACGACTCTCGGTATGGATGTGTTTCGTGCTTCCTGGGTAGATTCTTACAAGTGGAGTTGGTAGCTCACATGGTATTTAGGTATAACTTTTACAGATTTTAAGTCATCTCTGCACCCAACGTGGGGCTCAAACTCACGACCCCAAGATCCAGAGCCGCATGCTCCACTGACTGAGCCTGCCGGGCACCCCTTAGGTCTAACTTTTTAAAAACTTTTGTAAAGTACAAGCGTTCCAGTGGTTGCACATCCTGCCCAGCATTGGGTGTGCTGAGTTTTACACGCCCAGCTGTGCTAAGTCTGTGTCTGACAACTAACGCTCAGCACCGTTTCCCAGGGTTCTCAGCTCTGTCGTCCTGGGTGCGCGCTCTATCTAAGTCTTGCTCACTTTTGTTTTCTGAGTTCCAAGACTTTATGGATTACGGGTTATCAGGTATAATATTTGCAAATACTTTTCCCAGTCTGTGGCTTATCCATATTTTAAAAAATGGGACACCTAGATGGCTCAGTCAGTTAAGCGTCAGACTCTTGATCTCAGCTCAGGTCTCCATCTCTGGGGTCCTGAATTCAAGCCCCGCATTGGGCTCCATGCTGGGTGTAGAGCCTACTTTAAGAGAAAAAAAAAACATACTCTCTCTTAAAATGCAAAAGTTTATCTTGACTAAGTTCAACTAACTTTTTTTTCTGGTTCATGCTTTCCGTGTGCCTCACACCGGATCACAAAAATCTTTTAATCAAGGGATACAGAGCACTTTTCCGTTTACTTAGATCTTCTTTATAAATTTTGCACTGTTTTTGATAAACTAATTTCTAAGTATCTTATTAGTTTGGTGCTGCCGTGAATGGAACCACCTTAATTCTATTTCCAGTTGTTATTAGCATGTAGAAATGGAATGGAATTTTTTTTTACTAATTTTGTATCGCAGGATCTGGCTAAATAAATTGATCAGTCCTGGGTTTGTATGTGTATCTGGATCCCTAGGATTAGCTCCTTATGGGTCATCTTGTCTATGAATAAGGACATTTTTCCTTTTTCCTTTCTGACCTGCATTCTACTGTGTTTTTTTTTTTGTGGTTTCTTTGGCCTTACTGCACGTCCAGTCGCACGCCGAGTACAGGGGCAAGTGCAGACATGCCTCGCCTCGCTCCCGGTTTTAGAGGTGAGTGTTCAGTCGGTCACCATGCATTTGGACCCTGTGACAGAATAATGTTCTCAGAGGGACAGTCGTCCTCACCCCTACAGTCACGACCGTTTTCAGCCACACAGCAAAAGGGAGTAGAGGTTGCTAATCGGCTGGCCTAGACAGTGGGACTAACGTGGATTTTCAAGGTGGACCCAGTGTCATTACAAAGGTCCTTAACAGTGGAAGAGGGAGCTCCAGGGGCAGATGGGAGACCGTGGGAGGCTTCCACCCATAGCTGCTGGTGTTGGAATATATGGGAAGGACATCAGGAGCCAAGGAATGAGGGCACCTCTGGCAGGAGGACTGGGCAGGGAAGCAGGCTCTCCGGGGCCTCCAGGAGGAAGCAGCCCGGCAGGCTCTTTGAGTCCGGAGCGGCTGGGGTCTGACTGACGGCCTCGATCACCAGGTCTGTCGCCACCAGATGCTCTGCTGTTGAGACCTTCACACGGGTGTCTTTTATCCTGAGGCCCAGGAAGCTGCCTTCTGTTCGTGGTTGGACACTTCTTATGGGTGTGTTTGCGTTTGTCCAGTGTTTTGCTACTTCCATTGAGCTGATCCTGTGGATTTTGTCCTTTACTCCATGAGGATGGGCTATGATATTCGTTGATGATTGCATGTCTGGCCGACTGACATTCCTGGGGGTAAATATTTGGTTGTGGTACATGATGTTGCCGTACTTGGGTTACGGATCTTTTGTTGAGAATTTGACATCTCACGGTTCACAAGGGACACTGATCTCTAGTCTCCTTCGTGACATCTGTGGCTTTGCTGTCGGGACACTCACCTCACAGGTGGGGTGGGGAAGCTCCTTGTGTTTTTTCCGAGTTTGTGAGTGAGTCGTGTCATGGACAGAATGCTCAGTGGAGCTGCTGGGCTCTTCCTCTGCATGAAAACTTCAGATCTCGTATCAGTTCGATTTCTTGCTACAGTCTATTCTGATTTACTGTTTCCTTCTGAGTCCATTTACATGATTTGTGCCTTTCTAGGAACTGGCCAGGGTTGTTTTCCTAGCATTCCCTGAGAGTCCTGATGCTTAGTGCTGTGGGGGTAGGGGTAGCGCCGTCCCCCTTCCCGCGTGATTTTGGTGATGTGTGTGTTCTTTGTTGGCCAGTCTAACTGTGGGTTTGTCAACTTCGTGATCTTTTCAAAGAACTAACTTTTGGGTTTTCTGTTTTCTATTTTGCTGATTTTCCTTTTTCTTCTACTTCATGTTTTGTTTGCTCTTTTCTCTAGTTTCTTAAGATACAGGCCTTTCGGGCGCCTGGGTGGCTCAGTCGTTAAGCGTCTGCCTTCGGCTCAGGTCATGATCCCAGGGTATTGGGATCGAGTCCCACCATCGGGCTCCCTGCTCCGCAGGAAGCCTGCTTCTCCCTCTCCCACTCCCCCTGCTTGTGTTCCTGCTCTCGCTGTGTCTCTGTCAAATAAATAAATAAAATCTTTAAAAAAAAAAAAGATACAGGCCTTTCCTCCTTTCTGTGCAGATGCGTGAGGCTCTGGGGTTTGCTGTGTCCCACAAACATTGGTGCGCTTTCAACTTTCACTCCTCCTGACCCACATGCTGTTCTTTCCGGAGGCAGGGGCATCCAGACTTCATTCTGCCGCAGGGAAATAATTCTCCTGGAGTTAGTGAACATACTTCATTGTTTTGTCTTTTAAAATTTATGATGACTAGTTGTGTGGCTTACGCTGTGGTCTGTGCTGAATAATGCCACACAGGTGGGCTTTCTGAACACAGGTGGTTCTGTGGGGGGAGCGTGCACTCTGCGCCTCCTGCGTCCTTGATGATGGGTCATCTAGGCTGTCTACCTTTTCAGGAGAATTTAAACCTCTGTTTCTTAGGGCGCCTGGGTGGCTCAATCGGTTAAGCATGAGATTCTTGGTTTCGGCTCAGGTCATGATCTCAGGGTCACAAGACTGAGCCCCACGTTGGGCTTCACATTCGGGGAGAGGGGGATTTTGCTTGAGATTCTCTCCCTCTGCACCCCTTCCCCGGCTTGCTCATGTGCTCTCTTTTTAATTTTTTTAACTTAAAAAAAATCTCTAATTTTTGTTATGTTACCTATTTTCCTTTCAATTTCTGAATTACTGTGTTACTTACAGGGTCAAGTGTAAAGCAGTATTTTTCTTCCCCAGTGACTGTCCGGCCATCCCTGCCCACCCCCCCACAGACTAGACATGAGGCATTCATTGCTTCAAGAGAAGCTTATTAAGAAGTCGGGTTCCAACTTATGAATATTAGCTGACAAATGAGAAACCTCTCTGGGCCAGGGAAGGAAAAGATGCCGTGTCCTGTCTCCTCTCCCCCCACACACACCCACCTGGCCACAGTGGGACCCCACATGGGCTTGACCCGCACCTCTGCTAAGGGCTGACCTTCACACAGAGTCCTGGACTCACATAGGTGCAGCCCCTACACCAGACTCTGTCCTAGACCCACCAAGATCCAATTCTTCACAGGCCTCTCTGCTGCTCCAACTCAGGTGAGCGTCTGTAGAAGTAGGTGAACTAGGAGAAACCTTTCACGGTTTTACTGACCAATTAATGATGAAAAGTGTGGGGTTACTAGGGGCGTGGGGGTGCTCAATGCCCCTGAACTGTACACTTGGGTCACTACTGTGACCCTCACCTAATAAAACATTTTTGAGATTGGTAAAGCCTGAGTGATTTCCTAGCTGCAGAGAAGTGTGCCACATGGGACCAGCATGTGACCCTGGGCTGCGTCCAAGAGCAGACAGACCCCCCCCACCAGGAAAACAGGTCACAGAGCCCTAGAGAAATACTTCCAGGGGCGCCTGGGTGGCTCGGCCGTTTAGCGTCTGCCGTCAGCTCAGGTCATGATCCCAGGGTCCTAGGATCGAGCCCCGCATCGGGCTCCCTGCTCGGCAGGGAGACTGCTGCTCCCTCTCCCACTCCCCCTGCTTGTGTTCCCTCTCTCGCGGTCTCTGTCAAAAAAGATAAAAATCTTAAAAATAAATAAATAAATACTTCCAAATAAAACCCCTCTGAGGGCCGCAGGGGCCTTGGGTCGGGAGTTAGGAGCAAGGGCGGCAAACTCCCAGGCTCTGTGCTCGTACCCGACGGGAAGTCGGTCCACAGCAGGGAGGACATGAAGGACAGAAACCAAGGAAGTCCCCTCAGCCACGCTCAGTGCTCCACGCCGGACGCTACGGGTGAGCTTCGAGCTTCACCTTCTTGCTCAGAAAGGCGACCGCCCCGAGAAGCTGAGAAGGTAGGAGCCACAGCAAGACATCAGGGAGCGGGAGGGCACCCCGGACCCTTCTGAAAAAAGAGGGGTGCCTGGCCAGTCAGTCAGCGGAGCATGTGGTTGGACCTCAGGGTTAGGGGTTTGAGCCCCATGGTGGGTGTGGCGATGACTTAAGATCTTTAAAAAAAAAAAAAAAAAATACTGGAAAGAAAGACACCTCCCCAAGTGGCTGAAGAACAAAAGAAATAACAGCCCTGTAACTGTTGAAAACACCAGGCTCGTACTAGAATTTACCTTTTTCAGACTCGCAAGGAGCAAACACTCCAGTCCCTTTATGGTCTACCAACAGCAGATGGGCTTCTGCAAGAAGGCGTCCACGCCCAGCCAGCAGCGGGAGCCCCGAGGAGACGGCATGTCGAGAACATAACTGTGCAGAGTCCACCAAAGGAGACTATGTGGAGACTATGTGAGGAGCCCCAGCTCCCATTTGGGGTGACTTCTGGCCAAACTTCTGTCCCGCACACCTGCCCCTCCTCCTGGCACCTCTCCGGCACCCGCCATCCTGACCTCACTGCCCAGAGAGCACCTCCTGCCTGCAGGACACCCCTGCATGCTGACGACCCCCTAGGGTGTATTTCCAGCCTCGACCTACCCTGGCGTTCCTCTGCCCACCGCCCCACACCTCGGGGTGCTTCACAGGCAACTCGACCTACACTTGCCCAAACCCAGCCCCATGGGCCTTCTGTGGGCCCCTTTCTGTCTCCCTGCAACACTGCACTCACAGCTCAGATCCCAGCTAGGGCAGAGGCTAGGGCCTCCCACTCAGCTCACTAGGAACCCCTTCGCCTCTCCGGCAGCCCTGCCACGGCCCTCGGAGAAATGCTGGTAGAAGCACCCTCTGCCCGCTCGCACACGTCTTCAGGTGGACGCCAAGGTGCTCCCACGTTCCATCCACTGCTCCCCACGCATCCCCTCACGGCTCAGCCAAAGCCCTGCCCCAGGGCCTTGGCACTTGCTTTTCTCTCCAGATACCTGCAAGGCTGGCTCCTTCGAGCCTTCAGTTGCTCACGGCACCACCTCAGCAAGGCCCGCCCAGCCCCTACACTTCTGCTCCTTGCCTGACTTTCTCCAGTGCTTCCTCCATCCAGGCAGAAGCTCCACAAGGGCAGAGGCTTTGGTCTGTTCACACTGAACCCCCCCCTCCCCAGAGCAGCTCGGCCTCAGCCAGAGCAGCTCGGCCTCAGCCACAGCAGCTGCACTCAGGGGAAACGGTCAGTGAGGTTGGGGACGAAGGCCGTGGTCCCGCTTGCCTCACCTCAACACGGGAGACCCAGGGAACCAAAGTCCCAGCAGTGGGACCATAGAAGGTTCATGAAGGACATGGGGCTCAGGCGGGAATGAGCAGGTTTCCGGGAGCAAAGCTGACTGCACTGCTCTACGTTCCTGACCCTGGAGTGATTTAAAAAGACACCATTTACAGCAGTGTCAAAGGACCAAGTACCAGGTACTGGATGTTCCTAGAGCTGGCCCCTGGGGAGAGAGCACCCAGTGGGAAGTTCATCTGCTGTCCGGTGGTCTGTCTGCCCTCTCCCTGGTTCGGGCAGGGAGCCTTGGAGCCCTTGGAACTCCCCACAGGATGGGGTGGGGACTGTCGTTCCCAGGAGCTGCTGCCACACTGGGGTCGACACAAGGGGGATGGTCACACCATGCACATGGCCAGCGATCCCAGGGACGATGCAATGACACCCCACTGCACGTCAGCGCTGGCTCAGATGGGCCAGGAGGGTGATGCACAGCGTTCCAGAGAGCGCGCGGCTCAGCGCTTTGGGCCCCCCAGACCTCGCCCTGGGGCCCTGCTTTGTACCCTTTATAGTCAAACTATAAAATCCCAACGGCAGCGCGTCTCAGCATTCTAGGAGCTGTCCCATGAGTGACTGAGCAAGAGGGGTCAATGGGACCGTCTGCTGTTGCAGCCAGACAGGCCGCCACCACAGCCCACACTGGCCGTGTGGACTCCCCCGCAGGGACCAGTGCTGTCAGACGCCAGGGCGGTCTTGCTGGGGACCGAGCCCTCCAGCTGCAGGGCCGCGCAGACGGGGCACTCAGCGTCAGTGTTGGGTTTTAGTCAACACGGAGAGCAGCAGAGACCTAATGCTGGACAAGCGGCAAGTTCATAACTTGAAACTTGCATCACAAGAAGTCCAGAAATCCAGTGCATCACAGTATCATTCCTGTCCTGACCCCAGCCATAAACATCTAATATTTATACATAAGGGCAAACGGCCAAGACTCTCCTGAAGGACAAAGTTGGGCTGGGTCCCTTCCTGGAAATGAAGAATTATCCTATAGCTGTAGTAACATGGACTGTGGGGCCACAGGACAGGACTGCTCCCCTGGGTGCTTGCCCCCCGGGGCTGGCAGTCCACACCACCAGGAGGGACAGAGGAGTGGGCACCCACCCGGGGGGGGGGGAGGGGCAGAGTGCTGGCCACCAGCATCTACAGCACTTTCACGGGAACCCCAGACCGGGGGGTCAGAAGCAAGCACCAGACTCCCGGATGGACTAATGGGAAGGCAGCAGAGGAGGGAAAGGTGAACACGTATCGTGCCCTTGACCAGAGGAAGGATTTCTTCAACAAGACGCCGGAGTACGAAGCCAGCAGCCACCTGGGGAATGACTGCCGACACGTGCGGCAGGAAACAAAGGCCCCGTGTGACCAGCGAGAGCAAAGCCCGGGAGAAAAGTGGGGGGCCCCCCAGGCGAAGCAGCGGTCCAGGGGAGGAAACCCGAGTGGGCAGCATGCGTGTGGAACAGGATCCAGCCTCCCCGGGGAGGCAACGGGCCACCCCACGGCGGGTTGCACATGGGTGTGGTGGACATGAGCCAGAACGTTCTCCTGAGTCAAAATGCCTGCTCTCCGTGGCCCGCATGCAGCGCCCGCACAAGAGCGTTTCGGAGCCTCACATTGCAAACCCAAGACCTTAGCCACATGTCTGGCTCCAGAGCCCGTGGGGGCGGCCCGGCAGGACCCCCTCACCAAGGACAACACATGCAAAGGACAACAGCTAATATTCGGGGCTCTTGGCCCATAGAGGCTGGGTGATGGGGCGTGTTTTTCTCTATGTTCCATATATTTCATAAATATTTTGTCTACTGTTTGCCATTTCCATGTGCAGTTGGGAGCACGGGGACCGCAGGGGCTGCTAGCAGGAGACGGGGAACACACGCACCAGGGGACACCAGCAGGGCCCCACAGGCCCCTACACGAAGCACTCCAGGGACACGGGCCCGCCACCACAGGTCCGCCCCGATGCGCACACTCTCTGGCGCGGACGGGTGCAGCCTGGCCACACCACGACGCACCCTGAGATGCCCAGGCTATTTCCAGAGCTGTCCCAACAAAACATCTAGAAGGTCCCATGCAAACCCCATTCCATGACAACCCCGGGGAGCAGGGGGACTGCGGGTCACAGGGAGCTCCGGCTCCATCTAAGGGTCATCAACCTAGGATGGGAAGGACTCCGTGCTTCCCAGCTGTGCAGCACCATGGCCCACATGGGCAGCAGCAGATCAGTGGGAGGTCCACACCCGCCCAGGACCTGGACATACAACCTGAGTGGCCTGAGGACGTCTAGGGAGAGTGGCAACACACAACCTCAGCTGGAGAAGTCCTAACTGGGAGCAGCCAGCAGCTGCCAAGACAGCACTCCCAGCACCGTTCTCCCCCACAGATCAAAGCCAAAGGGACAACATCCAGAACAGAGGAAGATCTCCAGACGCAAAAACGAGCTGGTTGGGGACAGCCCTTCCTGCCCCCATTGTGCCCTCGGTCTGGCCGCGCCCTGAGCCCAGAGCCTCGTCCGCCCCCACTGGGTCCTCCCACCCACACCAGAGGCCGGAGAGAACACACGATCTGCAAGCTGAGCATCCAGGAATACACTTTCAACTTCTCTTACAAATATGCATTAGAACATCTGATAACATGGGCAAAGGGCTCTGAGATTAATTTAAAATTAAACCAAGACTGGATTTCCTGCACTTCTGGCAAGAAATTTATCTAAAACATCTGAATACCCAAATGTGCTTGAGAGAGGTGGCGGCCACGGGCAGCCCAGGCCCCATAGCCGCCTCAGTCCCGGGGCACCTTGAAATGGTCCTTCTCTTTGCGGATGGCCCTCATGGTGGTCACGGGGTCCGTCTCGCCAGCATGCTGCTGCACCGTCTTCTCCCTGCGGAAGCCAAACACCAGGCTGCAGGCTGCAGGCTGCACACCATGCTCACCCGGCCCACTGCCCCTACCAGGGCGCCGGGAACAAAAAGAGCCAGCAGAAGTTGGGACATTCTTAAAAATGAAATGCTACAGCCAGTGGCCAGCTTGCGTGTTCCTAACCGTGGAAGACATGCTGGCCAAGCCATCCTGCCAGCAACCCAGAGAGTGGGAACACCAACTCCCCACTGGCATCAGTCAGGGCCCATGTGGCAGCTCCCCGAGACCCTCCAGGGTCAGAAAGGACCCCAAACCCTTGCCAGGGCACAAGGAACGCATCCCCCCATTCTGAGAAGAGGTACCTGCATCCTAGGCTATGCAGTGCTCGATAAAGAGTTCAGGGCAGCCTCCAGCATTTGGGGTCTGCAGGGGTGCTGGGGAGTGGAACTGTTGGGCTGGGTGAGGCAGAGGTGCAGACATCCCTGGAGCGCCCCCTCACCTCACTCTCATGAACGGGTTGTAGGTGAACTCCTCCGCGATGGTGGATGGCACCGTGGGCTCCCCAATACTGTACTTCTCCTGCAGAGGACAGAGATCACTTTGATACAGAAACTTCTAAAGATAACATTTCTAAGTACCTTCTAATCTTCAAACATCGTCCAACTCAGAAGGCAAAGTGAACAGAGTTGGGTCAGTGTGAGCACACGCTCCTTCCTGCCCTGGAGACCCAAGTATCCCAGCTGCCACCACCAACCTGTCCCTCCTCCCCTTGCTGTCTTGGAGGTGGACGGAATACCAAACTTTCTTTTCATTAATAGGAAGTTTGTGTTTTACAGAAGAGAATAACCAGCAAAAACAGAGACAACACAGAAAAGAAGAAAACCCCCAAGCGCCCTGGGCCCTGCCCCAGGATGGCCACCCCTTTGGAAGGCGGGCAGCTCCCATCACAGGGGGTTTGGGCAGGGCCTCCCCTTCCTGGGCTCCTGGGGAGAAAGACCCAGAAGAGTCCTTTGGCAGGCACATTGGCAAATGGAAAAACAGGGAAAATTAAGGCAAAAATTGTTCTTTGAAAAGATCAACAAAATTGTTAAGAATGATGAACACAAATCGCCAACGTCAGAAAAAGGTGATATCGCTACATGTCCGTCCAACAGATGGGGGTGGGGATCATACTGCTCTAGAAGTAAAAGCTAGGGGCGCCTGGGTGGCTCAGTTGGCTGGGCCTCTGACTTCGGCTTGGGTCGTGGTCTCGGGGTCCTGGGATTGAGCCCCGTGTTGGGCTCCCTGCTCGGTGAGGAGCCCGCTTCTCCCTTCCCTCCCCGCTCATGCTCTCTGTCACTCTCTCTCTCTCAAATAGATGGATAAAATCTTCAAAAAAAAAAAAAGGAAGAATTAAAAATATTTTAAAAAAATAAAAGCTAAATTATAAAACTTAAAAGAGGAAGCAAAGAAAAAATTTTAACCTTGGGAAAAGTATTTCTTAAGAAACAAGAAGTATGAACCATAAAAAAATTAACATGCTAGACTTTATCAAAATTAAAAATGCTTAATCTTCAAAAAACATTGTTGAAAAATAAAAGGGAAGCCACAGAATGGGAGAAACTGACAACTTACCAAAAAAAAAAAAAATCTTCTTCTCAAAAATAAGACATTCCAATTTTTTAAATGGCCAAAAGATGTGAACAAACACTTCACAAAATGGCCAATGAGCACATAAAAAGATGCTCAACATTAATAGACGCTAGGGAAATACAAATTAAAACCACAATTTAACTCCACTATGTACCCATTAAAATGACTAAAATCAAAAAGAATGACAATGCCAAGTATTGGTAAGGATGTAGGACAACTGAAAATCTACACTTTGCTGGTAGGAATGTAAAATAACACAGACACTTAGGAAAACAACTGGTAGTTTCTTCACAAGTCAAACATGTACCTGACACTACCCAGCCATTTCATTCCTAGGTGTTTACTCACGAGAAATTAAAAGGCATGCCACACAAAGACTTGTGCACAAATGTTCACAGCAGCCAATAACTGGAAACAAATGTCTATGAGTGAATGGATAAACAAATGTGGTCCAACCAATGGAACACTATTCATTATACTGATACATGCAGCAACATGAATGAATCTCAAAATCATACTGCTGAGTGAAAATAAGATACAAGAGTACATAATGTATTCTCCATTTCTGTGAAATTCTAAAAAATGCAAACTAAGGTTGAGTGGCACAACACCTCAGTGGTTGGAGCCACTGCAGAGAGAATGAGGCATGATGGGAATGTTCTGTACCTTAATTGTAAGGGCAGTCATTTCATGGGGGGGGGGGGTGTATGTCAAAATCCACTCAGTCATTCACTTTAATGTGGTTCATTACATGTGAACTAAACCACAGCAAAGTTGATATTTAAAAACACTATGAAAATTATGTCAATAAATTTGAAACCTTGATAAAACGGGCAAATTCCTTGAAAGACACAAGTTGCTAACAAAATTGACTCAAGAAGATGTACAAATCTAACAGCTCTACATAAAGACATTAATTTGTAACAAGATTTTTCCACAAAAAAACATTCAACATCCAGGTGACTTCATTGGTGATTTCTAACATTAAAGGAATAAAAAACAGCACAGAAAAACTCTTGGAAAAGAGGAGTAAACACTTTCCATTCATTTTATGAGGCCAACATCACCCTGATAGTAAGACCAAAGACATTATAAGAAAATAAAACTGGAGACCAGTATCTCTTATGAACACAAAGAGACTACAGCAACGTAATACAGCATGACTAAGGTTTGTCTAGAAAGCAAGGTTGGTTTAACATTTGGAACCAACTGATGTACTCCACCATATTGAGTAAAGGAGGAAAAACACATCGTTACGTAACAGATGAAGAAAAACAATTCACAAAATTCAACACCCGCTGATGATAAAAACTCTCAGAAAACCAGGAATATAAGTGAACTCCAACCTAAGAAAGAAGATTTACAAAAAATCCACAGCTAATATCATACCTAATGGTTAAAGGCTAAATGCTTTCCCCCTAAGATTGGGAACAAGGCAAAGATGCCCACTCTCACCACTTCTAGTGAACATTGTCCTGGAGATCTTAGCCAATGCAATGGGGCAAAACAAGTTAAAAAAAAAAAAAAAGGCATATAGACTGCAAAAGAAAGAATAAAACCGTCTATTTGTTGATGACGTGATTGTGTGCTAAGGAATCTTTGGAAAAGATGCTAGAATGAGGGAGCTCAGCAAGGTCACAAGGTTATAAGATCAAAATGCAAAAATCACTTGTATTTCTAAAGACTTCAGCAAATAATCATCTCCAATAAAATCCAAAAACATGAAGTTCTTAGGAATACATTTAACAATATATACAATTTCTGTAACAATGATAATTATAAAATATTACTGAGAAAAACTAATGACCTCAATAAATGGAAAGCTATAGCATATTCATGGAAAGACTCAAGATTGTTAAGACCTCAGTTCTCTCCAAATCTTTTGTTACAACACAGTCCCAATCCAAAGCTTTTTGGTAAAAATTAACAAGATAATCCTAAAATTTATATGGAAATGCAAAGCACTTAGAAGAGCCAAAACCAATTTTAAGAAAGTCTACAGTTAGGGGATATATACAACCTGACTCCTAGACTTAACACCAGCTACGGTAATCAAGACTGTGTGCCACCGGTGGAGAAGTCCTATAGATCAGTGGCACAGAGGGGAGCGTCCAGAAGTGTCTCATGCCTACTCTGTTTTATTTAGCAAAGATGCCAGGGTACTCCAACGAGGAAAAAACAGTGTTTCCAACAAATGGTGTTGAACAGCTGGATGTGAATATGCAAAAAAAAAAAAAAGGCCCTTCTACCCTTACCTTAGACCATACACAATTTGAGAAGGATCACGAACCTACATTAAATCTGTATACACATAAAAGCTAAGACCATAAACTTTCAGGAGAAAACATAGCAGCAGTCTTTGTGACAAGGGGTGTGCAAAGATTTCTTAGGACACAAAGTGTAGAAGAAAATATTAATAAACTGATCTTCACCAAAAATATAAACTTATATTCTTGAAAAGACACTGTTAAGGAAAAAAAAAAAGGCAAGCCATAAAAAGTGAGAGAAAATATTTGAGATACATTTCTGACAAAAACTTGTTTCCAGAATATATAAGGAATTCCTGCAACTAAGACAACACCATTTTTTAAATGGACAGAAGATTTGAACATATACTTTGTAAAAGAAGACCTGTAAGAGGCCAGTGAGCCCATGAAAGACGCTCCGTTTCATTAGCCATCAGAGAAATGGAAATTTTAAAACCACAAGGAGACACCAGCGCACCTCGCAGAACAGCTCACATTTAAAACGTCAACACTGCGCGTGGAGCGTTCCTAGAGAGAAGGCTGTCTGGTAGCTTCTTACAAGTGAAACCTACACGAACCGTACCTACCCCCAGGGTCTGCACCCGTGAGCAGTGAAAACCCGCGTCCAGACCAAGATGTGCACATAGAGGGTCGCAACCACTACCACGACGGCAAACAGCTGGGGGCCACCCATGAGCCCGGCCGTCTGCAGACATCGCGGCACATTCACACCAGACGCTGCTCAGAAATAAAGAGCATGAAGGAAACTCAACGGTTATGCTAAGCCAAAGAGCCAGATGCGACTCGTGTTCTAGGGCTCTGTTTGCGGGAGACTGCAGAACAGCGTGGCCTACGTCACAGTGCATCCGTAGTTGGGGGGGATGGGTGCGGAGCGGCAGGGGACGCCCTGGGGTCACACGGGCACATGCTGTCAGAATTCATCAAACTGTGTACTGCTCACTCAAAACAGGTACGTCTGATTGAATGAAAATGATCCTCAATAAAGAGGAGTTTTTTAAAAGCAGGTAACTCTGAGAAGAATCAGTTCCGTGTGCATAGACTGCTACAGATGGGGCACTAAGGCCCATTCTTAAATGAAGCAGCGGCCACAAAACAATATAGCAAATGTACAGGGGTTCCTGTGCTGTCATGAAAAATCCTCCACGTGCACCGCAAAAAAGGAGTAATGTCCGTCAACTGACACGGGTGGTGTATTCTAAGTATGATTCTGTAAGCCATGCCCCAAATTGATAAAGATGCTAGGAAAAAACAGGAGATTTATTAAAAAACAAAAGTCGTCACTGAACAGAGCAGAAGACCCTGCACAAGAGGACTCCCGGGTGTATGTCTTCCTGACACCCTCTCTTGGGGACTGAGAGGGGCAGGAAGACAGACCCCCACATCCAGGAGCACGTCCCTTAGCCCAGCCACCTGCAGCAGCACCGAGGATGTGTCCGGGACAAGAAGCCAACACTGCAACCAAACCTCCGAGCCCCGGAATCATCACAGAAATAAATGCCTTTCAGACAAGCAGCCTCTGGGGCGACTCCCACTGCTGGCCCCAGACACAGAGGCTGAGCTGCTAACTCACGGTCCTGCCTACCGCATGACCCAGCACATGGAGAACAGGTCAGGGACCCGCAGCTCCAGCCTCCCCTGGGCACCTGCTAGAAGTGCGGGATCCCAGGCCCAGCCCAGACCCCCTGGGTGGACAAGGACCTCAACAAGACAGCTGGGGCTTCCTCACTAGTTCGAGGCGGGCCGGGAGGAGCACCTCGTGCCCACACTGGAGACAGTGCCCCAAGAGTGGCTCCTGGGGAGCCCCGTCATGGTCACTGCCCTGCAGACGCACCCCACAACGCGCCCCACTCACCTTGGCCCAGGCCAGCTTCTCCTGAATGGCAGCATTGTTGGGCTCTACATGCCGTGCGAACTTGAGGTTGTTGATGGTATACTCGTGGCCACAGTACACTCTCTGAGGAGAACACCAGACTGTGAGCTCGGAATCTCCGCAATCTGCCCTCAGACCCCTCAGAGACGGGCTCACGGGGCTCTGGGCTGGGTCCCGTTAGCGACAAGCACGACACAGACACTTCTTGCATGCGTGTTAAACAACAATAAAAATACATTAACAGAAAAGCCTCACTTCCAGATGAAGCGCCCCCACACCCCTGCTCTCCTCAGCCTGGGAGGAAGGTGAGGGCCCCACTCGCGGGCTGCCACCTACCGTGTCTGGAGGGAGCCGGCCCAGGATCTCAAGCAAGGCTTTGTGCATCTCATCCGCTGTCCCTTCATAGAACTTCCCACAGCCAGCCACAAACAAGGTGTCACCTGAGAAACGGGAAAGCCAGGGAGCAGTGGGGGGCCGCCAGCAGGACAGAGACAAACCAAGAAACCCTAACCCTAACCCCCAGCTCTCAGCTCCCACCCCCCAACCTCTCCCCCTCAAGTCTAACTGGCACCACCAGCCCCCCAAACAGCTGCTCAAACCCACACCTTAGTGTCACCCCACTCCTCCCTTCACTGCATCTTGTCAGCCCTAGCGCGAGGACCGCCAAACCAGCCCTCGTCCCTACTGGCCCGGCAGCCCTCCCAGGCCCACCTCCCTAGGTCTCCTCTTAGCCTCTGTGGCCAGCGCCAGCCTGTAGGACCCCCCCCACTGAGCTCACCAGCCACCACCTGGGTCCTCAACACACAGGCCTGCCACCTCACAGACCCTCTCCTGCCTCAGCCCTTCAGAGGGGCGTCCCCTCCTCCTGACACCCAGCCACCTGCTGCTGCTTCTCTGTCCGGTCTCTTCCTTGGGAAGGGCTCCACGGCCAGCAGGAGCTCGGACACATTTGTCCTCCAGGCCGCAGCGGTGGGGAGTCCTCCTCCATCAGCACTGACCAGACCTCTTTCCAGGGAGCCTAAGCCATAGCCCAGGGACCATCGAGCCACCCCAGACAGGAGTCAGGGCCCCCCAGGAGACAACAGGACAGCCTAGTGCGGGTGGGATTGGGGCTGTGCCCCTGAACGACCCCTCCAGGTAGGTCAAGTCTGGGAACCAGCGAGAAGGCCACGAGACCCCAGAGGAGGCTGGGGCACACACAGGTGCAGGAGACTTCGAGGTCGGGCCCTCCCTGCAGGGGAGCAGCCCCTATTCCCACGCCTGCCACCGGGGCCTCGCCGGACACCCTGGTACCCACACGTTCAGTCCTCAGTGTTCAGGCGGCAGATGCTGGAGCCTCAACACCAAGGATGCTACACAACTTGTCCCTACACTGTGCCCCAGTCGCTGTCCACAGAGGACAGGCACACTGCGTAGTGCCTAGGCTCGGGCAGCCCCACCTTCCAAAGCAGGGACACGGCTTTTCTCGTCTGCGCAGTCCCCAGGGACCCGCCTCCCCCGCAGATGGGCAGGCTGACATCTGGGAGTTTCCCCCGTGCAGCAGCGACAGGGATGCAGGCACGACAACCAGCTGCCCATGGCCACTCAGGGGACCTCCACACCCGCTGTTCCGCAGGTGGCGCTGGGGGCCGGTTCCCCCGCCCCACACACCAGGGGCCGAGGCGGAGAGAGCCCGGGGTCCCACGGTGCGAACTCGGAGTTGGCTCAGGGCCTGCACCTGCTGCTACTGCACTGGGGACACTGAAAATGACTGTAGTCTTTAAAACACGCTTCGGTGTAGGGGTGCTGTGGGATTCACGAGGCGGCACAGCCCCCCCCTCCTGTTAGCACCTCTGCGGGAACTAGGAGCCCACAGCCCCATTTGCTGGTGACCAAGCCCCACACACACTGGTCCCACTGTGGAGCTGCTCCAGGAGCCCCATCGCATTTCCCAACTGGCCCCCGCTGCAGTGACATCACGACTGAGACTTAAATTTCTGCAAGACTCGATACTGGCTGAGAAAGGTCAGGAGGCAGAGGGACCTGGGCACAGCCAACAGGCCTGCTGTGTGCTGCAGCGGATACACCCGGCCATTCTGGTCTCGCCGCTCCCAGCCGGCAAAGGGAGAAGCCCGCGACTGCTGGAAAGGCCTATCCTGACAGTGCTCCTCACACAGCCTGAGGCTGGGGCCCTTCGTGGGCTCTACCTGAGGGCCCCGTGCAGCAGGCCTGGCTGCAGATGCTCCCCTTCCCACCCCGAGGGCTCAGAGACATCCCTAAGTCAAGCGGGTCTTTGCAGAGTATCCCTCGCCCCCGGGGCACACACCTGAACCCTCTCACCTGTGAACACGGCAGGAGGCTCAGAGCTGCTGGGCTTGCTCACAAAGTAGCAGATGTGTCCAGAAGTGTGGCACGGTGTCGACAGGCACTTGACATTGAGAGACCCCACCTTAAACAAAGCTGGTGCTGGCACGTGCTCCCCACACGATGGGGGCACCCCACCGGACCTCCCCCCGCACCCGCCACTGCCCCATGGGGGCGCTCCCGGCCGGGGCGAGAGGACTTCGGTCACCGCTGCTCCACTGAGCAGGACATGCATCTTGCTGGTGACCGTGGGACTCAGTCCTCGAGGGGCCCCCAGAAGCAAGGCCCGCCCTGGAACCTGGTGCTGGCTGGCGTGCAAAACCAAAGGAAGAGACCTCAAAATCAGGCCAAATCTGAACCAGGTGTCTTGCTTCTTAGAAAAGAGTTTTCCTTCTTGGGTGCTCGGCCTTCTGTTTGGTTTTCCTTCCTGTCTCCCACTGCACCCCCCCCTCAACCTCAAAAATGTTCAAAACTACAAAAAGACTGAACTCAAGATGAGCATCAGGTGTGCCCTTCCCAAGGGTCACCGATTACGAACAGCACCCCCGCCTCCCCCCGTTTGCCGTGTGCACTCTGCACATGCGCACCAGGAGCTGCACGCATGCGCAAACCGCCCCCCGGGGGCGCCCGTGGAAGCCCCTGGGGACCCCCTCTCGCTTAACCTCACAGGGTCACTGCATCCAAGAGATGAACAGTGACGGGAGAATCTGCTCCATCACTGTCCGTGTTCCAGTTTTCCCGACTGTCTCAAAACCGGGCCTGACCGCTTCTCCCCATGGCCAGGCGCCCTCCGCATTTGGATGCGCCTGGGATGCTCCCCACAGAGCGCACCGTCCGGGCCGCCCTCCACCCGCTGGGTCCCTGGCTCAGGGAGGCAATGCCGGGCGGGGGCGCAAGTGTCCCCACCGCACCCCTGCCCGCTGGAGTGCCTTCCATTGGTTCACTGCTCACCTGCAGTGTGGACAGGTGCGTGACCTTGTGAGTCAGGGCCCCGATCCGGTCGTCACCCCCGCACACCTTCAGCCCAGGCTCCAGCTTGACCAGCTTCTCGTTCCCGCCAGCGTGGTCCCTGGAAGTCGGAAAGGAGACCTGGGCTCCTGCTGATGGGCCTGGGCCTGCTTGCTCTTAAACCCCTACCACAAGTCTCCTTTCCTGGTTGCCTTCTTGGTAGAAACGCATCTCCCAACACAGGAAACTGGCTTCTTTATCATTTGGCTCCACTGAAAAGAACGTTCTGAGACATGCCATTCCCAAGTGAAGCATTTCTGTGCCCCTGCCCTGTGGCTGCGGAAGCTTCTGAAGCAAACAAACCAAATCCCAAATACCTAGATAAACCCTAAGGCCCGGCTCCCAAGCTTTGAGCACATAAGAGTCACCTGAGGATCTGTAAGGAGCACCAAGTCCTGACTCCCTGCCCCACATCCTGACACAGTTGGCCTGGGGGCAGCCTGCAGAGCAGGAGTTTTAAAGCCCCCCCCCCCCCCCCCCCCCCCGCCTCATGACTCTCACAGGTGGCCCAGTTCAGGACCCACTGCCCTGTCTTCTAAAAAGGCAATGCCCAGGGCACCTGGGGGGCTCAGTTAGTTAAGCGTCCAACTCTTGATTTCGGCTCAGGTCATGATCTCAGGGTCGTGAGAATGGTGGAACATGCTTAAGATTCTCTCTCTCTCTCTGCCCTCCCTGCTCTCTCCCTCCCTAAAAATAAATTAATAATGATAAATAAAATGGCAATGCCCCACCCAAAAGACCACCAAAAACCCGCTAGAACTGATACACAAATTCAGTAACATTGCAGGATACAAAACCAATGCATAGAAATCTGCTGCATTTCTATATGCTAATGAAGCAGCAGAAAGGGAAATTAAGAAAATGATCCCGTTTACAACTGCACCAAAAATATAAGATACCTAGGAATAAACCTAACCAAAGAGGTGAAAGAACTGTACTCTGAAAACTATGGAATACTTACAAAAGAAATTGAAGAGAACAGAAACAAAGACATTCCACGCTCACAGACTTGAAGAACAAACATCGTGAAAATGTCTATACTACTCAAAGCAATCTACACATTTAGTGCATCGCCTATCAAAATACCACCCCCATTTTTCACAGAGCTACAACCAAGAATCCTAAAATTTTTTTTTTTTTTTAGATTTTATTTATTTATTTGAGAGAGAGAGAATGAGAGAGAAAGCACATGAGATGGGGGGAGGGTCAGAGGGAGAAGCAGACTCCCTGCTGAGCAGGGAGCCTGATGCGGGACTCCATCCCGGGACTCCAGGATCATGACCTGAGCCGAAGGCAGTCGCTTAACCAACTGAGCCACCCAGGTGCCCGAATCCTAAAATTTCTATGGACCCCGTATAGCCAAAACCATCCTGAAAAACAGAAGCAAAGCTGGTGGCATCACAATTCTGGATTTCAATCTATATTACAAAGCTGTGATCACCAAGACAGCATGGTACTGGAACAAAAACAGATACACAGATCAATGGAAGAGAACAGAGAGCCCAGACATGGACCTTCAACTCTATGGTCAACTAATCTTCGACAAAGCAGGAAAGAATGTCCAATGGGAAAAAGACCATCTCTTCAACAAATGGTATTGGGAAAACTGGACAGCCACATGAAAAGAATGAAACTGAACCACTTTCTTACACCACACACAAAAATAAATTCAAAATGGATGAAAGACCTAAATGTGAGACCTGAAACCATAAAAATCTTAGAGGAGAACACAGGCAGAAACCTCTTTGACCTCGGCTACAGCACCTTCTTACTAGACACGTTGCCAGGGGTAGGGAAACAAAAGCAAAAATGAACTATTGGGACTTCATCAAGATAAAAGGCTTCTGCACAACAAAGGATACAGTCAACAAAACTAAAAGGCAGGCTACAGAATGGGAGAAGATACTTGTAAATGACATACCTGATAAAGGGTTAATATCCAAAATATATAAAAAGCTTATATAACCCAACACCCAAAAAAATGAATAATCCAATTTAAAAAATCAGAAGGCATGAACAGACATTTTTCCAAAGAAGACATCCAAATGGCCAACAGACACATGAAAAATGCTGGACATCACTCGGCATCAGGGAAACACAAATCAAAACCTCAATGAGATACCACCTCACACCTGTCAGAATGGCTAACATCAATCAACACAAGAAACAACAGGTGTTGATGAGGATGTGGCGAAAAAGGAACCCTCCTGCACTGTTGGTGGGAATGCAAACTGGTGCAGCCACTCTGGACAACAGTATGGAGGTTCCTCAAGAAGTCAAAAATAGAACTACCCTATGATTCAGTAATTGCAGTACTGGGTCTTTACCCAAAGAATGCAAGAGCACTTGTTCAAAGGGAAACATGCACCTCGATGTTTATAGCATTATCTAGAAGAGACAAATTATGGAAACAGTCCAAGCGTCCATCAGTTGACAGACAAAGATGTGGTATATATGTGTGTGTACACACACACACACACACACAACAGAATATTATTCAACTATAAAAATGAAATCTTGCCATTTGCAATAACACAGAAGGAGCTAGAGTATAATGCTAAGTGAAATGTCAGAGAAAGATAAACGCCACATGATTTCACTGATATGTGGAATTTAAGAAACAAAACGGACAAAGGGAAAAGAAGAGAGACAAACCAAGAAGCGACTCCTGAGAAGAGACGGATGGTTACCAGAGGGGAGGCGGTGGGGGGGAAGGGTTCCATAGGCGATGGGGACTAAGGAGCGCGCTTGTGATGAGCGCGGAGTAACAGACAAAACTGCCGACTCACTGTGTTGTACACTGGCAACCAATATAATACCATATGTTAACTGGAATTAAAATAAAAAACTTCTTTAAAATTTAAAAATAAAGAAAAATAAAAACACTTCTATCTTTAAACAAATAAACATACATACATAAATCGATCGCCAATGCCCGAGGGCGATCAGGGGCCAGACCAGCCCATAACGCACCCGGTGGACGTGCACCGCCTAAGCCCAGCCGGGGTACTGCACCAAGCTCAGCCTTCCCAGGACAAGGAAAGGGCTCCTGCCCCTCACTACACACTCATCCACCGAGCCCTTCGTGGGGCCCAGACCCAGCAGGGCTCGCAGATAGCAGGGGCCGCCCGGCCCCGCCCGGCCCCGCCCCGCCCCGCCGTCTGCTACACCCAGGGCAGAGCCAACGGATCCGCACGCCTCCGCACGCCTCCACACGTTCCGCTGACCTGCGCAACCACCGCCTCACCGTCTCCTCTAGTGCAGGGAGGGCGGCACCGGCGCCCTGGGGCTCGGTCTGGGGCGGAATCTGGGGTTTTGTATTGTAGCATAAGCATATGAAAAACCCCAGAGCATGACAACTTGAGAAAACTGACCCAGCGGTTGCTTAGCAAGGGAGAGAGAAGCCAACCCTGAGACTAGCGGGGAGGCAATCTGGCTTTTTCCCAGAAAGCCCAGCGGCACAGCAGCCAAGCGGAAGGCTGCCGGCCAACCCCTCTGCATTGAGGAATTAACAGCTGATGCCCCCAGGGCTAAACCCCAAAGACTCTGGGTGCCTTAGTGACGTCAACCAAGAAGTGGCCACCGTTGAGCAAACTCTGGCCAACCCACGTCCTCAGGACACTCCCGCAGAGACGCTGTACCTCACAGGTGAAGTGCAGTGAGAGTCGCTGGCTACCCTCGGGCACTTACGTGGAAAAGACAATTCAGAGCCAAACAAGTATTTTTTTCAAGCTGTGAAAAGCCTCAGAATTTCAAAAACCCCACAGGAGGGTCTTGGACAAGCAATTCTAGCCCTAAAACCCAAACACTTGGGTGCTTCTTTCATCCCTTACCTTCGATTTCGAGAACCACAACCTCTCCAAACAGAGCTGCTTGATTTTTAAAAACACTAAGGTCGAGAATAGTTTCTTCCCTGACGTCAAAGACAGTCTCCCATCACACGAGCCCAGGATCAGCTGCTGGAGGTCCGCCCCATGGAGCCCAGGGCCAGGGCCAAGGGCGCAGGGCAGCAATACGGGGCCTAGAGCCCACACGTCTTCTTAGAATCCCACTGGGGCCGACCCTCAGAGGCACAGAGAACTCGGCTGGGTGGGGACAAGGGCTTCCAGCACCCCAATCTTGCAGGCCTCCACCTGTAGGAGGGCCCAGGGAGCCCGCAAGTGTCCAACCCCCATGGACGCCAGCCCGGGGTGCACACGGGGGTGCACATGGCCCGGAGCCAACAGGCCCAAGCAGCTGGCTGGTGAGGGCTTACCAGTGGTGGTGAGTGGTGAGCACCGTGGTCAGTTTCACACCATGCTTTTTCACCGTTTCTACAACCTGCAACCAAACGTGAGGCAAGATGGGGGCCATGGTCACACTCTTGGCACTGGCCGGCCGAGCTGCAGGGGTGCCCAGCAGAACCCAGGACTGGCCAGGAGGGGCCGTGCCCTGTCATGACCCTGCTGACTCGCCCCCACTCCAAGTCTTTCTCAACCCAATTGGCAACTCAGGACCAGCCACGACCTCTCCAAGCCCCTCCAGCCGAGGTCATCGCCCCTCATGGCTTCCTGGCGTCCCGGGACCTTACAGACAGAAGCCCATTGCTCTCCCCGCCCAAGCCGTTGGCAGCCTCCACCCCTCACTGGCCTTCTGCCCGACGGCAGAGTGGCAGGCCACCAGTTGTTTTTCAAAAACCAAATGAGTGAATTTCTGTGCAGCTTCGGCCAAGCTACAAGGACACTGCAGCTATTAGCCCTGGCAGGGGACCAGGTGGTGCTGGGGCCCTTCCTCCCACCTTCTGGGGCTGCACCGGGTCCACAACAGCGGCCTCCTTGGTCTCGTCATCGATGATCAGGTACATGTAGTTGTCGGTCAGTGCGGGCAGTAACTCAACCTTCATGGTGCCCTGTTCCACAGTCAAGCTCTTCCTTAAGTCTGTGTGATGGAGAAGGACTCCCAGCAGGGCTGGGCCTGAAGAAAAAGCAGCTTCGGTCAGTGTCCAAGGGAGGCCGCCCCAGGCTGAGACTTAAAGGCAAACCCTCAACCCGGGAGGCCCTGCGTCCTGGGGACACAACATCCCGGGAAAGTGACTCGGCGAGCAGCAAAGTGTGAAGCTCGCCGTGTCCGATTTTCTGAGTTCCTTCAGTAAAGAAGAAAATATCCTCATTTTACCACATTCATAAGAAAAACACAGAAAATTCTTCACATGCATATTGACGTAAATCACTTCTTTCACACTATGATCCTGATTTTCTTTTTCGAGAGCTCTCAGAGGACAGAAAAGTGCTGGTTTGTGCCTGTGATTCAAACCAGTGTCAGAAGTGACCAGTGCCAGTCCTGCGGTGTTCACACCGAATCAGAAAGACCACAAAGAGAGGAACCCAGAGGGCGAGGGCCTCTGACCCTTCCTAGGCCTCCAACCAGAGAGGAAAACAATATTCACTTTCATAGGCAGGAACTCGAAATTTGGATCATGCACAAAACACACCAGGGCCTGAGACATGGGACAGGTGGCCACTTGTTCCAGATTCAAGTGTGCAAGACAAAGAATCGCCATCCACTTGAACCAAAGGACCCTGCCAAGGTATGTCAAGAGTGAGCAAAAGCCAAAAGCATCCTCCACCAAGGAGTCAGGTGCCAAACTATTTTCAACAATGAAACTCCTATTCAATCTAAAAACTCAGAGAGGCCCCAACAATACTTTAAGTCTTAATGTGAAAGAGATGAACACCACAAAAGGTGACAGAAGACCGCCATAAAATACTGGGGGAGGTGCTGGAATGGGGGCCTCTTCCAAAAGGGATCCAGAAAGCAGGCAGGACCCACTGACTGACAGACCACATCTCCAGGGGCCACCTAAAGCTGAATTCAACCTTATCTGCCACGGCCAGGGAAACTGTCTGAACTGCAGCTTTAATGAGTACACAGAGATATCCAATTCCCCTTTCCCTGGACAACCAGCTGGGCATTTTCCAGGCCCTTCTCCTCATGCACAGCAAAACAACATCTCTGTATGATCAGGTTTCTGTGATATTCCACCTTCCCTAGGCCCCAGCACTACCCGAGCCCAGGAAGGACTACAGAGCAGAGTATGCGTACTCGGGGCTGGGGAGGGAGGAAAGCAGGACTGAAACAGGACTCTGCTTCGAGTCTGGGAGAGGAACACCGCCCAGGTGAAGGAAACATGATTACATCCTGTGCTCAGGCTCCTCTGGGTACTATAAGGGTTCTCCCAGAAAATCTGGGGAACTTAGTTATTTCTGCAGGCACCACCAGAAGCCTTATTCCTATTTCAAAAATTATACGCCTGAGAAATGCTTCCAGCTCACTGGTTTGCAACTGTGACCTTTTGTATAAGCAGAGGGCACAGAAGTGCAGCCTGTAGTCCAGGCCAAGTCCTGAGACATGTTTTGTTCCGCTTCTCTTGAGCTGGGCCTGTCCTTCTGCACGGCATCCAATGGCTGGCACTGGGCTCCCTTCTGAGCGAGGTGGCCACAATCTTGCCAATTCCCTACAGTCCCACTGACACTCTCTGCCTGACTCCGGAAGCAAGAAGTCTTAGCCCTGATACTCTGAGGAGTGTCCCCAAATGGGAAAAAGGACAGGCTCTTTCCTTAGTAATGGCAACACCTTACCCGCTCCAGAACCTTGAGTGCTCTCAGTGAGATCTAAAATGGCCAAGGAAGGCTTTGCCTCCTATGCGGTCATTTCTCAAACCGCTAACCATCTCCCAAAGACTCGGGTTAACCTACTGCCCCTATTGCCACATCAGCCAGATATCAGGAAATAAAGAAAGATTTCAAAATCAAGGTCAAAATATTCCAACAAAGCAAGAGGTAACTCCCAGTGGGAAAGGAAATCTGACAGCTGGAAGCACAGGCTCTGGGAAGCCTGCGTGCCCAACGCCTCTCCTTTTAGAGGGAGGGCCAGGGCCCCGCAGCCCCCAGGACCCAGTCTTGTTGGAACCCGAGTACTGGCCCGGCTTCCTACCCTTTGTCTGCACTTTAGAATCGTGTACCCCGGGTTTTTGTTGTCAGCTGAAGCTCGCAGGAAGAGATGGGAAGGCAGTCCCCGGGGCGCTAGGCCCGGCTGTGCCGCCCCGGGGCGCACACACGAGGGGTCCGCCCGGGCGGGGAGGGGACCCCCGGAAGGGCTGCGGGCGGGGGCGCGGGGCTCCTGGGGCCCACGTCTCCTTACCCGGCACAAATCCGCCAGCAACCCCCAGCTGACCAGTGACCCCACTCTGTCTTCAGCCCCCGCAAAGTCTGACTCAAGTGCCGCGGGGCCTTTTCTCGACCCCAACCGGCGCGCCTGAACGCCGGCGAGGGTTACAAGCCTGTGTCGACAGAAAACAGCGTCAGCCCGCGACGGCCCGGCCACTCCCGGCCGCCCCCAGCGCCCGGAGCCGGCCACCCGCCCGGCACCGCCGGACCCTTCGCGGGGGCGCGGCCCAACTGCCGCTACCGGGTCACGACGCCGGCGCGTCCCCCTCCGCGGGCCAGGCCCTGCGCCCCCGGGCCCTGTCAGGCGCGCCCCTCGGCGCCCCGGCCGGCGCCGGCCCACCTACCCAGGCCGCGGCGGGCGCAGGCGGCTCCCAGCGCGGCGAGGCTCCGGCGGCCGAGCAGCCCGCAGCCCAGCACCATGACCCGGGTCGGCGGGGCGGCGGCTGAGCCTGCAGCGGGACGGCAGCGCGAGGGGCGGGGCGGGGGCCCGCACACGCCTGCGGCGCGCCGCGGCCAATCGGCGCCCGCCGCCCCGCCCCCAGCCAATCAGCGCAGGTCTCGAGCCCCCCGCCCCAGACCCCGGCCAATCAGCAACCGCGTCCAAACCCGTGCCCGCTCCCGGCTGGCTGCTGCGTACCTGAGTGCGGGCCCGGAGCCGCGAGTTACCGGCGGCGGCGGCGGCGGCCCGAGAGCAGCGTCAGGGCCTCAGCCTCTCTCCAGACACCAGGCCAGTGTCCCAGGGCAGCTACTGGACAGCGGCTCCCAGGTGTTGAGGCGCCGCGACTGCCGAGCACCTGGTAGAGCGCAGAGCGGAACGGGCCGTCGCGGACGGGACAGCGCTGCGAGGTAGTTGGTTCTTTCCGGGGCGCCGTAGGCATCAGGTGACCGGGTCCCGGCGGAGTCACGTGACCTCCAGGGGCGCCCGGCCGGGACATGGCCGCCCCCAGGCCGCTGTCCCGCTTCTGGGAGTGGGGGAAGAACATCGTGTGCGTGGGTAGGAACTACGCGGACCACGTCATGGAGATGCAGAGCGCGGTGCTGAGCGAGCCGGTGCTGTTCCTGAAGCCGTCCACAGGCTACGTCCCCGAGGGCTCGGCCATCCTCATGCCGGCCTACAGCCGCAACGTGCACCACGAGCTCGAGCTGGGCGTAGTGATGGGCAGGCGCAGCCGCGCCGTTCCGGAGGCCGCGGCCATGGACTACGTGGCCGGCTATGCCCTGTGTCTGGACATGACCGCCAGAGACGTGCAGGACGACTGCAAGAAGAAGGGGTTGCCCTGGACGCTGGCCAAGAGCTTCACGGCCTCCTGCCCGGTCAGCGCGTTCGTGCCCAAAGAGAAAATCCCGGACCCTCACAACCTGAAGCTGTGGCTCAAGGTCAACGGCGAACTCAGGCAGGAGGGTGAGACATCCTCCATGATCTTTTCCATCCCCTACATTATCAGCTACATTTCTAAGATAATGACCTTGGAAGAAGGAGATATTATCTTGACCGGGACGCCGAAGGGAGTCGGACCCGTTAAAGAAAACGATGAGATCCAGGCTGGCATACACGGGGTCGTCAGTATGAGATTCAAGGTGGAAAAGCCAGAGTATTGACTTACTAAGTTTCAGGAGAGAAGGGAGCTGGACGGAAGCAAACAAAGGTTGTTAAATGTGACAGTCCTTTAATAGACTAATTGTTTTGTTTTGCGATAAGAAACTAATTCTTAAATATTATTTAATTTGATTGTTATGACTTCAGGAAGATAGACCCTTCAAGGAAAATGTGATCTAGAAAAGCTGGGCCAGAAATGGAAAGAAGATTGAGTGTCTTTTAGGAAACAACCAAATTAAGTTTTTGTGATGCTTCCAAAGCGGAGAATTTATCAAACCAAATGTTCAGAAGACTTCCTTTCCTTTCCTAAAACTGGACTGGATAAGACTTTTCATTGGGGGGCGCCTAGGTGGCTCAGTCCATTAAGCATCTGCCTTTGCCTCAGGTCACGATCTGGGGGTCCTGGAATCAAGCCCCGGGTCAAGCTCCATGCTCAGCAGGGAGTGTACTTCTCCCTCTGGCTCTCCTTCTGCTCGTCCCTTCTCTCTCTCAAATAAATAAAAGTTTTAAAGAAAGTTTAAAAAAAGACTTCTCATTGGGCATTCTGAGATCAGTAATTCAAAACTTAAAATATGCAAAGGAATTTGAAAATCATGTTTCCTAAATTTCCTTGATCATGATAATTATCTGGAGGTATTTGTAAAAATAAAAATTTCGACATTACTGGCCTGTACCAGGCCCACTGTATTAGTTAGCAGAATTAATCTCCAGCACTCCCAAGTGCTTCTTATCATGGAAATGTGGATAAACATTTCTCCACATAGTTAATTTAAAATTGTATTTAATAAATAGTGAACGATTAATGGCAACTTCACTCATTTGTACCATGGCCTGTAGATTCTGAGTTTGGGAGATAATTTTGAAACAATTGTTTTCCAAATAAAAATGCTATCTTTTGGGGCACCTCGGTGGCTCAGTCGTTAAGCGTCTGCCTTCGGCTCAGGTCATGATCCCAGGGTCCTGGGATCGAGCCCCGCATCGGGCTGTCTGCTCCATGGGAAGCCTGCTTCTCCCTGTCCCCCTGCTTTTGTTCCCTCTCTCGCTGTGTCTCTCTCTGTCAAATAAATAAAATCTAAAAATAAATAAATAAATAAAAATGCTATCTTTTATTTGGCCCAAAAGTTTACTTTCATCGCTCCATTAGTGGCTAGGAGGCACACTTGCTCATTAAGGGGTCTCAGACTTTGGTCACTGACCTTTGGCCTCTAGAGCACTGTGCTCTATTAACAGAGTTAATCAGCACCTCTACCTCCAACCAGAGGTGAGGAAGCTGAATAGCCCGGGAGAGCTACTTTTTTTCCTACTTGCTCTCTGTGGACAAAAAGTCTAGGCAAGATGCACAGTGCCCGGTGGTGCCCTTTAAGCTTAGGCAGGGGCTCCTGCTGGATATGGAAACAGAAGACATCTATAGGCCCCTCTCAGAAAGCTGAGGACACCTAATTTAATAATAGTTCACGTTTACTGAGCCCTTAGTACTGCTAGGCACTGCGTCAAGAGCTTTCCATGTATTATTTAACCCTCAACAAAGCTGTAAGATTGGTGTTACTACCATCCCTGTTAAACATGAAGATGTAGATTTAGGGGCTAGCCAGCCTAGCTTTATGGTCACTCAGTTGAGGGACAGAACGAAGTTATAACCTAGCTTTCCTAGGACCAAAACATGAAGTCTTGACCACAATGCAGGCTGCATCTTGCAGGTAGATATATAAGAAGATTCAAACATGTAAGTATTAGGCAACCCCCACATTTAATTTATAATTTATTGTGAAGTGCCAGGATTAGACTTGTTTATTAAATGTCATACTATCTTGTTTTATCTTCTAATCAAGTTTATTTTAATTGCTTAAGCAATATGTGTTTATTACAGATGAGTTCAAGAATAAGAATAAGCAGGGGTGCCTGGGTGGCTCAGTCGTTAAGCGTCTGCCTTCGGCTCAGGTCATGATCCCAGGGTCCTGGGATCAAGCCCCGCATCAGGCTCCCTGCTCAGCGGGAAGCCTGCTTCTCCCTCTCCGACTCCTCCTGCTTGTGTTCCCTCTCTCGCTGTCTCCGTCAAATAAATAAACTTAAAAAAAAAAAATAAGAATAAGCAAAAACACCCAAAATTCCATTCACCCAGAGAGAGCCAAAGTGAAGCATTTAGTGTACCTTCCAAATCTGTGGATGTGATTGCAATTCTTAAAATAATATTTGCCCATAACTCAGTTTCCTAACCTGCTTTCCTCACAGTGTGTTGTGACTCTCTATGTCGGGCAGCACATTTCTGCAGCACTGTTTTTAGTGACTGTGTAAGATTCTGAAATCGGGGCGCCTGGGTGGCTCAGTTGGTTAAGCGACTGCGTTCAGCTCAGGTCATGATCCTGGAATCCCAGGATCGAGTCCCACATTGGGCTACCGGCTCAGCAGGGAGTCTACTTCTCCCTCTGACCCTCTCCCCTCTCATGCTCTCTCTCTCTCTCTCAAGTAAATAAGTAAAATCTTAAAAAAAAAAAAAAAGATCCTGAAATCAGTCCTCCATTGTTGGCAATTGAAATGGTTTCTAATCATTTGCTAGTAGAATGAGCACATTTGTGGTTACTTCATTGGGCTAGGTTCCCGTAGGCAGAAGAGCTGGTTCAAGGGTGTGCTCATATTGAACGTGTTTTAGTCTCACCAGCAGACATGAGGTTCAGCTGAGACAAGCCCACCAAGCTGACAGACTTCAAAGCAACCCAAAAGGTGTGAGGCAGGAGCAGGTTCACAGCAGCCCCCTTGGGCAGCACAAACCAGCACACAGAGAGGTCAATGTTCACCACTGTGGTGGCACGAGCTTTGTCACAAACAGCTGACAACAGAATTGCAGTTGTAGCACACAAAGTCCTTGGCTTCAGGAATAAAAAACAGAGACACCAATTCCCAGAATTCCTGATCTTGCTAAAATCACAGTAGTCCTAGCACCCAGGAGGCACATTTTCCCCCAACTTTTTGAATAAATTTAAACCTATCAAAAAGTTGAAAGACTAATACAGTGAACTCTACACATCCTTCATTTGATTCAGTAATTGTTAATATTGGTTATGTTTGTTCTCTCTGCATCTCTCCATACTCCGTCTCTCTCCACATATATGTATGCCTGAACAACTCAGGCTGGAAAACTGGAAATGAGTTGCAGAAACACTCTACCCTTCCGGTATGCATCTCCTAAGAATAAGGATCTTCTCCTATATGTATAGATACAATGCCATTACCACACTTAAGAAAAAAATTCCATAGTATATTAGTTCATGTGGAATGTATGGCTTCACATGTGTTGTTCTGCACATTTTTTTTAAAGATTTTATTTACTTATTTGACAGAGAGAGACACAGCGAGAGAGGGAACACAAGCAGGGGGAGCGGGAGAGGGAGAAGCAGGCTTCCTGCCGAGCAGGGAGCCCGATGTGGGGCTCGATCCCAGGACCCTGGGATTATGACCTGAGCCGAAGGCAGACGCTTAACGACTGAGCCACCCAGGCACACCCTTCTGCACTTTTTCATTGAGATTTTATGAAAAGTGAGTATTTTACATCTGCTTAATATAGTGTGAATATCCTTCCAGGTCAGCGAATATAGGTTTTCATAATCCCTTTTAATGCCGTGTCTTAGATTGAGTACCCCAGAGGCCAAGCTAAGGTGGGGTTCTTGTTCATATGGTTTACTGAAGGAGCACTCTTAGGAGAAAAGTACAGAGGAAGCAGAAAGGGCAGAGAGCAAACTAAAAAAGAACATGCTGGTCTCAGAGCTAGAGATGAACTTCAGTCCACTGACCGTCTCAAGGGGAAGTCACTGTCGGAATCTGCTCCCCACACCTCCCATAACTTCCCCCAGGTAATTCTCCACCTCTCAGAGAAGATAAGGGATAGGTGTGTGCCTGAGGGTCCAGGGGGTCTGGGTGAGGCCCAACATTCCCCTACGGGCTGCTAGGTTTCAAATGTTTTGCTATTAGAAACAGTGATGTGAGGAACATCCTCCATGGGGAGCATATGTTTATTTCCCTAGGGAAAGGCGTAGATGTGAAATCAGTTAGATGGTTTGCACTTTAAATTATGTATTTGCCAAATTGCCATGGGAAAATAACACCAATTTGTACTTGACACGAGTGTTTAAGAATACCTTTTTATGCACACCCTAGCTAATGCTGGGTATCATGGCAGTGACCATTTTTTTACAAGATTTATTTATTTTTAGAGAGAAAGAGAGAGAGCATGGCGGCAGCAAGGGGGGCGGGAGAGAGAGAACTTCAAGCAGACTCCCTGCTGAGCCAGGAGCCAGATGAGGCTCAGTCTCAGAACCTGAGATCACAACCTTGAGATCAGGACTTGAGCCAAAACCAAGAATCAGACGCTTAAACCAAATGAGCCACCCAGGCTTCCCTATGGGTAAGGTCATTTTAATTTGCATTTCATTGATTAACCTTTTCATATTTTTATACTTAGTTATTGTTTTAATGAGACTATTGGACACATCTGTGGTATTAATGTTGGTGTAGTATCTTTGGTTTCGGGTAAATTTTATATTCCTTTTCAATATGATTAATTCAAATATAAAAACCTTCATGTATTTTAAAGGGAAAGAGTAAAGTAAGTATAATTCAACTATAGGGGTGCCTGGCTGGCCCAGTTGGTAGAGCACACGACTTTTTTTTTTTAAAAGACTTATTTATTTGAGAGAGAGAGTGGGGGGGGAGGGGCAGAGAGAGGGGGAGAGAGAGAGAGAGAGAGAATCTCAAGCAGACTCTGTGCTGAGCGCTGAGCCCAACTCTGGGCTTGATCTCAAGATCCTGAGATCATGACCTGAGCCAAAACCAAGAGTTGGATGCTCAACCAAGGGAGCCACCGAGGCACCACGAGCACAAAACTGTTAATCTCAGGGTCATGAGTTCAAGCCGCACCTTGGGCGTGGAGCCTACTTAAAAAAAAAAAAAAATCAATTATAGAAAAAAAATCAAACTATAAAAGCAGAATAGGATTCACACAACAAAAACATTGCCAGATATGAGTGACAGTGAAACTGCTCTCCTTCAACATTTACAATAACATACTCCCTGATCATGTACTGGGTTGTGTGAGTCCAAGCACCTGACATATATGGATGTACTCAGTCTTGACAGTCACCAAGAGAAGTTGGTATCGTTACCCCTGTTTACAAAAGGAGAACCAGAGATGGAGAAGCTCAGAGCCAGAGACCATCCTGGAAGCAGCACATGGAGTGTGAGCCTGTAGTAACAGAGCCTGCCCACACAACCACCTCCATGCAGCTGGGCCTTCAGGTCCCATCTGTAAAATGGACAAACTAACAGTCCTTGTATAAATTGAGTGTTAGGGGCGCCTGAGTGGCTCAATTGGTTAAGCATCTGCCTTCGGCTTGGGTCATGATCCCAGGGTCCTGAGATCGAACCCCAGGTCAGGCTCCTTGCTCAGTGGTGAGTTTGCTTCTCCCTCTTCCTCTGCCCCTCCCCCTGCTTGTGCTCACTGTCAAATAAATAAAATCTTCAAAAATAAAAAAATAATTGCATTTTATACTATAAGTGTTTACTATAGTGTCTGTCGCATGGAAAGCACTCAATAATATTAGCTGTTAATATTATTGTACCAATTTAATGTCCAGAAACTTATCCCAAGGAAATAATTAAGAATGTGGACAAAAATTTAGCTACAGCTGTCACTTCCAATAGCAACAAATGGGGAACATCTTAAATGTCTAACAGTATTGGATTGATTACATTCACTACCCTACATTCACATAATGAAATGATGTACAGCCATTAAAGTTAGGTCAAATATTGAATAAGGTAAAAAGTTTCATTACAAAGTATTAAGTGTAAACACAGATTATAGAGTAACCTGTACTTGCAAACCATATGTTTTAACAAAGACAGATGAATACATGACAGGAAAAACACACAAACATGAGGGTGCTTATAAGCACATGCTGACAGCAGCTGTGATTGGCTGATCACAAGAGCCAAAAGGTGGAAACAGCCCAGATGTCCACAGACAGATGGACGGGTGAACAAAATGTCCATCCACACAGTGGGAAACTCCTCAACCGCAAGAAGGAGGGAAGCACTGATGGCTACTGAGGCATGGGTGAGCCTCAAACACATCATGCTCAGAGAAAGAAGCCAAACACAAAAAGTCACATATCATATGAAGTGCCCAGAGTCGTCAAGCTCATGGACATGAAGCGGATCGGAGTTTACCAGGGGCCGGGGAGGTAGAAATGGAGAGTGATCGTCTAACAGGGACAGAGTGTCAGTTTGGGAAGATGAAAAAGTTCTGGAGATGGATGTGGTGATAGTTACACAACACTGTGAATGTATTTAAGGTCATTCAATTGTACACCTAAAAATGGTTAAAATGATCAATTTTATGTGATTTATATCACATATTCTGCCACGTGCACAGTAGAATCAGGAAAGGAGAATCTTATTGAAAGCAACCACTAGTAGATTAGGAAAAATCCTACAGTCACCACAGTATTTACATAAAGCAAAGCAAACCTGCGGATGGGAAGATGCCAGGACCAGGGGAAGAAGCTCCTGGAGAGCAGTGGCGAGTGGAGGTGCTGGACAGGGACTCGTGTATTTTGTAGTGATGGAATAGGATGCTTCTTCCTTTATGCCTTTGAGTGCGTGAATTCTGGCTAATCTACAACCAAATTTTAGATATCAACCAATTTGTCATCTTCATTTCACAGATGTGTAAGTTAAACTTTGGGAAGCCCCTTTGATTCAGTGTGGCTGACACCTAGCCCTGTAGATTCCTATGGCGTCAGATGAAATCAGCAATTGGAGACCCCTCCAGGGACGGGCATGGGGTTTCTGCGGTTAAATGCTGGTGGACTGAGAGGTCACCGAGGTAGCAGTGAAGAGGCGGTTCAGAGCCTTCCACTGCCCTGCTAGGGCCCACCACTGTGGCTGGGGAACCCTGGGTATGACATATAAGCCTAATTTGAGAATGCCTATATTAGGCATCTGTATTATGCTATTGAGGTCAGTGGGCAACTGAAGCCCCTGGACAGTAGGAGCCCACAAAGCTGGTACCCGCACCTGTGGTCCAGGCATCGGTGCTTTGGGACCTGCTGCCAGAGGTCAGGGCACCAGGAGGCCTGGCATAGCCATTCCTGACACACCACCCGGGCCAGGTGTCCTTCCTGGTCTCCTGTGCTCTTGGACACGCACTGTTGCGTAATCAACAGAGAGTGTGAATGTGTCTTCCAGGTGGGCACCCTCACTTCTCTCTCCTCTCTCCTCACTTCTCTCTCCTCTCCTCTCTTCTCAGGCTCCTCCCAAGCCTGAACCCTCCCCCTCCACCACTCTCCCACCTTCTTTCTCTGTCTGTCTTCTGGAGTCACCTTGCTTAACGCACCCATACCCTGCCCAAGGGGAGCGAGGAAGGAAGCTCTTCATCGGGCACACTCCCCGTCCGCACACCTAGGTCAAGTCCTCCATTGCCTCATTTATTACCACAATTCGGACACTCTAGGGTCCACTCATGCCCCTCGGCCATGGCTGCCTATGGTAAAAGCCAGAGACAACACTACTGACAAGTTTATCTCCCAACACCAGCTTTGTTAAGAGTTTCAGATACTTTTTGTTTTTCACTCCTGTGGTGGGTTCCGGAAATGCCAAACCTCCCAGACTATGGGCCAGCACTGACCGCACTGGTAGGCCTGTGCCCTGCCTGCAGCAAGTGACTCAGAATGGTGTGGGGCTGAGCACAGTGCTCCAGGGCTTTGGCTAGGACCAGTGCAGTGGGTGGGATGGGGGCTAGAGTCCTGTCCAAGCAGCCCTGCCCTTCCAGGTCCCAGACTGGCGCCACTCCTAGAATTTTTGAGACTGGTCTCCTCCCGGGTGATTCAGACTTACACATATCACCCCTGAGTCGGCCAGCCTTCACAAGGGCTGGGTGGCCCCATGTGTCATCAGAGAAGGCAAGGATCAGAGAAGCTCTTCAGTGTTCAAAGCTGCTGCCCAGCACTGCCCGCAGGCTTCCGCTGTTCCCACCCTGCGCCACCGAGAAGCCCTCACCTGTGCCCCACCAGATCCTGGAGAGCAGTCTCAGCCGCCGCCAAGCTCCGGAGAGGTCATTTTTGGAGGTTCTGATCTTTCTCCAGGGAAACAAGACAAAGAGGAAAGGGGCTTAAGAAAATAAATCATTGATATCTGTGGGGAAGATTAAATTTATTTATTAATTCACGCAAACATTTTCCAACTTGGGGAGAGAGGGCAAAGTCAGTAGAAAAAGCCTTCTAAGAAAGGAGCTGGGGTGAATGAGAGATTTTAAGACTTACCCCCTAACCAACTCCAGAAGGAAACACAATAACAATTTATAGAAACATTTTTACCACCTTTGAAAATACAATTTTATCCATAATTTTCAAACTCATTTTCTACTTTCAAGAGAGTTGTAACTCATATTCTTGTCCAAAGTTTAAAGTATCTTGTTTTAAATATTTCCTTGTCCAGACAAATTCCTACTTGCCTCAATAGGGTCTGCGAGCTTACATGAGAGCACACTAATTCTCAATCCACCCCTTGCTCTGTGTGATAAAAAAAACTGTAGGGAGAAAAGAGAGAGACAAGGAATTAATTTTAAAAAATCGCTATGTATATAAAGTTGAAAACCAGTGACCACAACAGAGAATGCAGTAGAGAACCACAACGAGCTGTTTTGCAGGTGTGAGCATAAATTCTAGTGACAGCTGTAAGACAATGGAGAGGGGTTCACATCATGAGGAGTTTGGGAGAGAAATTACACATCTGGCTCCCGATGGTAATTTTGTAAAAATCTATGTTATTGGGGCACCCGGGTGGCTCAGTCAGTTAAGCGGCTGCCTTCGGCTCAGGTCATGATCCCAGGGTCCTGGGATCAAGCCCCACATCGGGCTCCCTGCTCTGTGGGGAGCCTGCTTCTCCCTCTGCCTACCACTTTGCCTACTTGTGCTCTCTCTTTATCTCTCTGTCAAGTAAATAAATTAAAAAAAAAATCTTTTAAAAAAAATCTATATTATTTTTCTCATGACATATCTCTTTTGGTAGGAAAGTTGGAGTTTCTTTTTTTTTTTTTTTTAAAGATTTTATTTATTTATTTGAGAGAGAGAGAATGAGAGACAGGGAGCATGAGAGGGAAGAGGGTCAGAGGGAGAAGCAGACCCCCCGCTGAGCAGGGAGCCCGATGTGGGACTCGATCCTGGGACTCCAGGATCATGACCTGAGCCGAAGGCAGTCGCTTAACCAACTGAGCCACCCAGGCGCCCCGGAAAGTTGGAGTTTCAAATCCAACACCTACAAAAGAAGGGTTTAAAGTGTGTTCAAGGGGCGCTGGCCTGGCTCCATTGGAAGAGCATGCCACTCTCAATCTCCCGGTCATGAGTTCAAGTCCCACGTTGGTTGTAGAGATGACTTAAATAAACAAATAAAGAAATAATATGCAAAAATAAAATGTGTTCAAACTAGCAGCTGTGACAGGCGTTAACCTGTGGTAGTAACCCAAGTCTGTTAGGCTCTGAGGATGTGATGATGCAGTTTGTTAATAATGACATCCTATTTTTGACATTTAACAAAGCACTTTCACCACTTTTTATTTAACATAGAGTGCAAGGGCATGTCAGCTGGCCATGCTAATTCCAAAGACTAACAGGAGAACAGACTAACGTCAGGAAGCACTGTGAAAGGCCGAGGTGGGCAATGAGGATAAGTGGGCGTCTTTCACTGGAGCGCTCCTCCCATGGTCTGGGTGGCCTCATTCTGTAGGGCTCGGCCCCTTTCCTGGCCATGCCTGAGCTATTTTCAACAGCATGTTGTAGAAAACAGATAATGATGCAAATAGCAGTCCTATTCAGGGAAATCCAAAGGCATCCCGTCTGTGTAAAGATGCAGTCGGCGCTGCCCTGCAGAAGACGCGGGTTTTGTCATCTACACATAACCCCAGTTCATCACTGCTGACTGTCGGCCTCTGTGTCTACTCTTCCAGTTCTTCTTTGAATTCATTTTTTAAGAACCCTTTCCTAGTTTCATCACTGATTAATGAATTATATCTTTGACACATTCATTTTATTTTTGTATGAGAGTCATGGGTTTACCCTTTTTGGAAATCATTCTTTGACACTAATATCAGACTTACAAGGACTTGTGTTCATATCCCCATGTGTTTTATTTTTTTTAAGATTTTATTTATTTATTTGAGAGAGAGGGGGAGAGAGAGAGCATGAGAGGGGGGACGGTCAGAGGGAGAAGCAGGCTCCCCGCTGAGCAGGGAGCCCAACGTGGGACTCGATCCCGGGACTCCAGGATCATGACCTGAGCCAAAGGCAGTCGCCCAACCAACTGAGCCACCCAGGCGCCCTCCCCATGTGTTTTAAAACATTAAAATACTGGGGCACCTGGGTAGCTCAGTTGGTTGAGCGTCAGACTCTTGGTTTCGGCTCAGGTCATGATCTCAGGATCCTGGAATCAAGCCTCATGTCAGGCTCCACTCAGCAGAGAATCAGCTTGAGAGTCTCTCTCTCCCTCAGTTCCTCCCCCCATTCATGCTCTCTCTAATAATAAATCTTTTAAAAAAGGTATTAAAATACTTTGCTTTGAAATCCCTCCAACTGCACCATTTTAAGTAGCCATTGTTTTTTGTTTGTTTGTTTTTTAAAGATTTTATTTACTTACTTGAGAGAGAGAAAGCAGGAGCAGAGGCAGAGGGACAGGCAGACTCCCTGCTGAGCTTGATCCCAGGACCCTAGATCATGACCAAGCCGGAGGCAGACACAACCGATGGAGCCACCCAGGCACCCCTGGTAGCCATTGTTTTTAATTGAAATATGATAAATGGCCCATCTCTATAGCAATACTTTGTTTTTTTGTCATATTAGCAGAAATACATGAGTTCTCACTTTTCAAATGACATGTTCTATTTTAACTGATTTAAAATAATTGACATTGTTGGGTGCCTGGGTGCACGGGAAATGGGCACACCTGTTTCTGAGGCTTAGCTGGAGCAGGTGCAGTGTTCCCCAAGACTATTCAGAGTACCCATGAGATCACAACTATTTTCAGATTATACTAAGACGCCATTTGCCTTTCTCACCCTCGCTCTTGGGCAGAACACACTGTGGTTTTCTAGAGGCTGTGGGACATGAGATGATATCGTTGCTGACTGTTAATGGAATGTGGGCTCCTGGACAGGTTTTAAATTATTCTCAATGTCATGTTCTAGTGCAGTAAATACCGACAGATACAACTCTCTTAAAAGCTTGAAAACTTTTAAGTGTAAAGGAGAAAGCATTTGAGACTGATAGGAGACAGCCTAGGCTGTAACCCACCTCACCTGTGACCTGGCACAGGTAGCAACATTTCTGGGTCCCACCTTCCACATTTGCAAAACAAAAGGAGTTTGTCTCGGGGTGCCTGGGTGGCTCAGTCGTTAAGCGTCTGCCTTCGGCTCAGGTCATGATCCCAGGGTCCTGGGATCCAGCCCCTCATCGGGCTCCCTGCTCGGCGGGAAGCCTGCTTCTCCCTCTCACTCCCCCTGCTTGTGTTCCCTCTCTTGCTATGTCTGTCTGTCAAATAAATAAATAAAAAATCTTAAAATAAAAAAAAAGGAGGTTGTCTCACTCCCTCTTTACACCTTTAATACTAAGATTCTATGATCCTCTCACACTGAAGCATTGCTAGTGCTGCTCCAACTAGAGATGCAGGATCACAGAGCTCTAGAGGGTCAAAGAGGCTGAGGAGTGGTAGAGTTGGGGTTCAAACTCAGTCTGTCTCTCCCCTGTGTGACTGTGCCACCTGATACTTCTCACTGAAGTGAGGAGCACTGCTACACAGGCGGGACGGGGGTAGGACAGGGGTGGGGGAACCAGCTTTGACTCTATAGCCCAGGGCCCTCCATGGACTAAACATAACAGATATTGTCTTTGTTGGTCTATTTTTTTCCCCCCCAAGATTTTATTTTTAAGTACTCTCTACACCGGACGTGGGGCTCAAACTCACAACCTCAAGATCAAGAGTCACATGCTAACTGAGGGTTGTTGGAGGGGAGGGGGTGGAGGGATGGGGTAACTGGGTGATGGACTTTGGGGAGGGTATGTGTTGTAATGAGCACTGGGTATTATGTAAGACTGATGAATCACAGATCTGAACCCCTGAAACAAATAATATGTTATATGTTAATTGATTGATTTTAAACTTTAAAAATATTTTTTAAAAAAGAGTCACATGCTTTACCGACTGAGTTAACCAGACACCTATGTTGGTCTATTCCTTTGGTGTCATGTGGAATCCCTTTATACTATACAAAAAAACAAAACAAAAAAACCTGATTACTTGCATTGTTTCCATGTTAGCCAAATTCTTCTGCATATTTGGGAACTGGACATTATTAAAAATAAAAAATTCCCTAATTTATTAGGTCATACTCTAGGATTTTCTTATTACTTGAATATATAGAACAATATAGTACTGTAAAATACACTAACTTTTAAATAAATTTTGCTTCTTTCCAGAAGAAGTTGCCACTTCAATGCGGTTTTCTGTTCATCCGTCATTGCAAGAAACTCATTTACCTGGTTAAAACAATCAAACAGATGTTTCCAAAGTCCATATAAATAATTCATCTCAACAATGTGAAACTTGGCTTTGTGCACTAGAATGGAATTTTATTTATAGTAATTACAGCTCAATTCTCTTAATGGAGGAGATAAGGTCAGAAAGGCTCCAAACTGATTCTCTGAAACCAGTCAGGTGGTTCAGCCCAGAAAACTTCCCTTAACGAACTAAAGACAGAGTAGGGCTGGGGGCTAATAGCAAAGTGCAGGAGCTGGCTTTAACAAGAAAAAACCAAGTGCCCATCAACGCACACACTACCAAGTATCTGCTGCCCTCCTGAAGGAGGAGGGCGCTATGTGTGTTCTGACTGTGGTGACTTCCTTCAGCTGGTTGGTGAAATATCACCACACCCTCCTTCTGCCTTAACCTATCAACATCTCCAATGTGCTGTTCCACGCACTGTTACTCGACTATAGAAAGTGTCTTCTTGGGGTGCCTGGGTGGCTCAGTGGTTAAGCATCTGCCTTCGGCTCAGGTCATGATCCCAGGGTCTTAGGATCAAGCCCTGCATCAAGCTCCCTGCTCGGCGGGAAGCCTGCTTCTCCCTCTCCCACTCCCCCTGCTTGTGTTCCTGCTCTCGCTGTGTCTCTCTCTGTCAAATAAATAAATAAAATCTTTAAAAAAAAAAAAAGAAAGAAAGTGCCTTCTTTCTCTCCAGTGGTCAACAGCCTCGGCCGCTGTACCCAACAGCAAAATCAGCTGTGATTTGAATACACAATATGCAATTATTTGTTCATTAAAACAATGCATGTTTAAATCAAGCTTGATTTTCCCCCCAGACCTCTTTATTAATGAATTAATTTCTATCAACTGTTCACTGAAATAACCTATACTTGGGGGGAAGGGAATTCAATTTGGAATTATTTCTAAACACATTTTCCTTTCTGTTACTTACCGTGCAGCCTAAAGTCTCCTCAGCAACACTTCCTGTAAGACTGCAGGCATGGAGGGTACCTGTGTGGTCAGTGAGGTCAATTAGCAAGTGGAAGCTGAGAAAAACAGATTTAAATTCAAAAGAATCTTTGTTGCAAGCAGTACAAGTGCTGGATGCTTCCTTTACAACGTAACCACAGCCGGAGCTGAAAAGAAACAAAGACAAGGATAAAATGTGAAGGCCATAAATGTCCAACCTGATCTCTAGCAGAACCCTGCTCCCTTAAAAGTCTAAATCAGAGTAACTTCAGAGTGCTCAGTGCAGTGCAGGATGCCAGACAGACATATGAAATGAGGAACAACATGCAATTAATCCCATTTACACCGCCCTGCCTCCTACCCTACCCCTGCTAGGTCTCCTTTCCTTCACCCCTTCCTGGCTCCCAACAGCCACAGAACCGGTGCCTCAGCCCCACCTCTGCCCCGGCCCGTCCCATTCCTCGCTACCGTGGGTATGTCCACCCAGCCTCCCTGGCTCAGGGTTCCAAGGAAGGAGTCCTGTCGTGTGCCTAGAAAGCCTGAGGTCCATGAATGCTCGCTTGAGGCTTCTGTGCTAGGCCTCGGCACATCGACAGAAGAATCCTAGGGTTGGTCAGGTTCACACCCCAAATGCTCTTAGTACAGCTAGTGACACACACTTCTCCCTCTAAGGGGTGATTACATGCTATTCTCATATTTTGAGGCAGGTCTTACATTAGCCAATTTGGACAGAAAGACTAACTTAAATTTCTCAAGTAGAGGGTGTGATCTGAAATAGTGCTTTCCTGTCTGGGCACAGATCACCTTTAAGGTAAATTTCAGATGCTTTTCCTCAGATATCAATATTAAAGATATAGGAAAAAATTAGGGAGACAATAAAATTTTCCAAAAGTTTTTGAAAAATGTTTTTCAAAAAGTAAACACTTGACTTACACAGCAGCCTCCACATTGGTTTTTTCAATTTTAATACCAAATCATAAAATGTTTTCAAAATCTATATGTCAGTATCTTGACTATGGTGGTAGATACACAAACCTGCATATGTGATAAAACCATATAGAACTTCACACACACACACACACACACACACACACACACACACACACACACGACTGCATGTCAATGTGGTGAAATTTCAATAAAATCACCAAATTGAAATAATGTCAGTATCCTGGCTATGATATAATACTGTAGTTTCGTAAAATGTTACCACTGGGAGAAAGTGGATAAAGTGTATGTGGGTTCTCTCTGTATTTTTTTTTTAAGATTTTGATTTATTTATTTGAGCAAGAGATAGAGCCAGAGAGCACAAGCTGGGGGAATGGCAGAGGGAGAGGGAGAAGCAGGCTCCTTGAGCCTGACATCAGGCTCAATCCCAGGAACCCAAGATCATGACTGGGGCAAAGGCAGAGGCCCAACTGACTGAGCCACCCAGGTGCCCCTCTCTTTATTATTTTTTACAACTCCATGTGAATCTAGAACTATCTCAATAAATTTTCTTTTCTTTTTTTTTTAAGTAGACTCCATGCCCAATACAGAGCCCAACGTGGGGCTTGAACTCAGAACCCTGAGGTTAAGACCTGAATTCAAGAGTCAGATGCTTAACTGAGCCACCCACGCACCCCTCAGTAAAAATTTTTTTTTAAAGATTTTCATTTATTCATGAGAGAGAGAGAGAGAGAGTGAGAGGCAGAGGGAGAAGCAGGCTCCCAAAGAGCAGGGAGCCCGATGAGGAACTCGATCCCAGGACCCTGGGATCATAACCTGAGCCAAAGGCAGACGCTCAACCATCTGAGCCACCCAGGCACCCAAAATTTTCAATTACAAAAATTCATAGACTTTCACAGTAACATTTTAGATGTTTCTTGCCAAGCATTTTTCAGCTAATATTATTAAATCCCTGGGGTTTCCTTTATAAAAGAGTAGATACTAACTTTGACTTAGGAGAGGCTGTAAATCATATTCACCATGAGGCTCTAAATAATTTTTTTTAAATGCTGTCCCTTGCATTGCTATAGGACACGGCAACCAAAATAATATTCTAATATAAAACAACAGTTTGTCACCTCAGTTAAAAGTTTCTAGCAGCAGGGGTGCCCGGGTGGCTCAGTCGGTGAAGCACCTGCCTTCAGCTCAGGTCATGATTCCAGGGTCCTGGGATCGAGCCCCACATCGGGCTCCCTGCTCAGTGGGGAGTCTGCTTCTCCCTCTGCCCCTCCCCCCTGTTCATGCTCTCTCTTTCTCTCAAATAAATAAATAAAATCTTTAAAAAGTTTCTGGCAGAATTCTGTCTTTATATTTTAGGATTGCAGAAACACAGCAAATCAAATTTTACTTTAAAAGGTAATTATAACCTTTGAATCTACATAGTGTGCCTTGGAAACTGCATTATGGGTTATTTATTTATACATTTCTTTTTTTTAAGATTTTATTTATTTATTTTAGAGAGAGAATGAGAGATAGAGAGCACGAGAGGGAAGAGGGTCAGAGGGAGAAGCAAGACTCCCCGCTGAGCAGGGAGCCCAATGCAGGACTCGATCCTGGGACTCCAGGATCATGACCTGAGCCGAAGGCAGTCGCTTAACCAACTGAGCCACTCAGGTGCCCTATGCATTTCTTTAAAATACATAACAACTATTATGTCAAAGAATAGCTTTAACTTTAATAGAGCTTAAAATATATTAACAATAGTTGGTCTTTATTTCTTACAAGAATGAATTTGCTGACAATACAGGCCGCTTACCATCGGTGTCGAACTACTGTTGTGCTGTCATCATCAATGTTCAGTGTAGAAATGAAAGCATAAAGAATGCCGTAGAAAGGGTCAGCCTTCCCTTCGTTCTTTGAAGCTTTTACCTTTAATTGCTCAACTGTATAGACATCAACTATTGTATTTACTAAAAATAAAAAGTAGTTATTACAGCTCTCTATTTATTCTAAGAATGCCAAAAGATTATATCCAAATAGAAAAAGCTATAAAGTTCAAATGAGAACATGTAATAGCTTCAGTTGAGTAACAGAAAAATTATTACATTTACTATATTGAAACTGATTATGTAAATGGACATAACAGCAAAAATAAGCAAAAAAAGGCAAAGAATGAGAAATTTAATTCCTTTTATGTCAATGAAGACTTTGTAGTCATCGGAAGATGCCATTAAAAGAATGGGAAGGCAACCCTCAGCGTGGGAGATGCTAGCAATCTTTAAAGGAGACAAAGGACTCATATCCAGAATATATAAATAATTCTTAAAAATTAATAAGAGGGGTGCCTGGGTGGCTCATTCATTAAGCGTCTGTCTTCGGCAGTCAGCTCAATTTTTTTAACTTCCATCAGATTGCCAAAAGGTTACTGAAGCCTCTAAAAGTTTAAAGATTATTTATTTATTTATTCCAGAGAGAGTGAGAATGTGTGGGGGCAGAGAGAGGAGCAGAGGGAAAGGGAGAGGCAGAGAATCCTAAGCAGACTCCGCACTGAGTGCAGAGCCCCACATGGGCCTGATCCCACAACCCCAAGATCACGACCCAAGCCAAAAACAAGAGTCAACGCCCAACTGACTGAGCCACCCAGGTGACCCAAAACCTCTAAAAGTTTTAAACAACCTTTTAAAAAGTGTAAATATAGCATTTACAGGATAAGAATATGGTATCTTTTACTATGTAAAACAAAAATAATATTTAAAGGTCACTTACAATTTATAGATTCTTTCAAATAACTGTCGATCTCATCATCCAGAGGATTTGTTTCTTTATTTTCTCTTATAAAATTCAATAGGATGTTAGCTTCTGGGGTATCTTAAATAAAAGATGCATAATAAGTGAAAAGCAACTGATAACTTATTTTTTTAAAAGATTTCTTTGAGAGAGTACACAGGTAAGCAGTGGGGAGGGGCAGAGGGAGAGGGAGAGGGAGTCCCAAGCAGATTCCCCGCTAAGTGCAGAGCCCAACATGGGGTTCCATCCAAGGACCCTGAGATCATGACCTGAGCTGAAATCAAGAGTCAGCTGCTCAACTGACTAAACCACCCAGCCACCCCAAGATTGATTTTATTTGCTTACTTACTTACGTAGAGAATCTCAAGCAGACTCCGTGCTGAGCATGGAGCCAGAGGCAGGGCTTGGTCTCATGACCCTAAGATCAAGACCTGGGCCGAAATCAAGAGTCAGACACTTAACCGACTCAGCCAGCCGGGTGACCCTGATTACTTTTTAAATAGCTGTGAATGATCCAATATTATTTTTAATGGTAAAAGTGAAGACATATATAAACATAGTCAAATAGATTATTATGCAGCCAATTAGCCATGTGACGTGGTAGTCTACTAAATGAAGGGACATACACCAGATATTGTTAAAGAGCAGCTTATAGAACGACCTGGTGCAATTTCCTCTCAATTAAAAAAAAAACATATATATACATAGGTATGCAAAATTATCTGGAAGAGTATATACCAAAGAAATGATTCTCTTATAAGATGGTGAGATTATAGGTGCTCGTTGTTTTCCTTTTGCTATTATGTATTTTCTGAATTTTATATGTATTTCTTTTCTAAGCAGGAAAAAAAATTTAAGTGTATTTGAAAGCCTTGTTGCTTGACTTGGGACACAAGTATTCTCAGGAATAGTCAGATGGTGTGCCCAAAGGCAAGAATGTGAGTTTGAAAAAGGGCTCCCATGTGACTCTGACACTCTTCAACCTCAAGCCCCCCAACACTTGACGGCCTTTCAGCCTTCCCTCACCCACTCTGACATTCTGCAAACGTGCTGGTGCTTTTACCCCTGGCGCCCTGACCCTGGGGCAGAGGCAGGGGCTTCTTCCTCTCTCCCATCCAACCCTGCGTCTAACCACTGTTCTTTCACATAACTAGACTGAAGCCCCTTGTGAGCAAGGGTCTGCCTCTTTAGCTCTGTAGTTCCAGTACCTAATATAGCAACTGTCCTACTCATCTGGCCATCTACCTATCAAGTCCTGCCTTGTTCTGGAAAGGACTTATGTTATCTCAGTACTTGGCAAATGAAAGGCATTTGAGAGTTATTTGTAACTTAATGAGTGAATGAGTGGATGTTTTTGAAACACTGACAGAAGTGCTGCAAGCCAGACAGGAGCAGGTGCTGGAGTGAGGCTGTGGAAATCAAACCCCCGGGGCTTTCTGCAGGCACTGCTGTAAAGATCCCTCCTGTCGACAAGCTTATCTGGGACTGTCTGATGGACACTCTTCCGGGCAGAGAAAGCCATAAGGAAAGCTAGGATGAAAGCTTAAGCCTTTGGAGGTTTTAGTTTGTACTTGGTGGGTGTAGCCCAGGAAGTTACAAACAAGGCTGATTTAAAGAAGCACATTAAAATTCACACACCCTTTTAAGTACTCTCCTTTGTCTCTGAGAAACAGGCATTTATTCTAATGCTGCTGGCATTTCCCTTTTCAGGCTGTGTTCAGAACCAAACAGATAACATTCACTGAATATGTGTTTCATTAACTTAGCCTTGAGTTATTTTTTTTTAATATTTTATTTATTTATTTATTTGAGAGAGTGAGAATGAGAGAGAGAGAGAGAGAGCACCTGAGAGGGGGTAGGGTCAGAGGGAGAAGCAGACTTCCCACCGAGCAGGGAACCCAATGCGGAACTCGATCCAAGGACTCCAGGATCCTGACCTGAGCGGAAGGCAGTCGCTCAACCAACTGAGCCACCCAGGCGCCCAGCCTTGAGTTACTGATACAATTGTCCTATCAAGCTTGATAACCTTTTCCAACAGACAAATCCAATTGTCTTTAGAAACTTTCCCAGGCCTGGGGCACCTGGGTGGCTCAGTCGTTAAGCATCTGCCTTGGGCTCAGGTCATGATCCCAGGGTCCTGGTATCGAGCCCCACATCGGGCTCCCTGCTCGGCAGGAAGCCTGCTTCTCCTTCTCCCTCTCCCCCTGCTTGTGTTCCCTCTTGCTGTGTCTGTCAAATAAATAAAATATTTTAAAAAAATAAAAAAATAAAATCATTGACATTACTCTATATAATACTAACAAGGCAATTATTAAGTTATTAAAAATAATAAACCATAGTACACCCCTCAAAAAAAAAAATAAAGGAATTGAAGAGTTGCACTCTTGTCCCAAATGTTGAGAATAGATTGTGGTTGCGTCACCATCAATTTACAACAAAGCAGCTAGAGTGATCCTTTCAGTACTTAGAAAATGTCTCTGCTCTGTTCCAAACCCTTTGCTACAGAGTAAAAGCCAACATTCTTTCATTAGCCTATAAGGCCTTCTTGACACCGACTCTTCTCCTCTGACCTTGACTCCTCCTCCTGCCTGTGCTCCATGAGCTCCAGCCACACCGGCCTCCTTGCTGTTCTGCCCTCACACAGGCACATGCCAACCTCTGGGCCTTTGCACTGGCTGTTCCAGTACTAAGGGCCTGGTGCTTTTTCCCGGGTTAACCCGCCACGGCCTCATCATGTCTTTGCTCAAATGTCACCTTCCTAAGGAGGCCTATCTGACTACTCTCTGTGAAGTGCAACCTGCCCTATACACCATGTCATCCTGGACTCTCCTGACCCTGTTCCTCTTCTTCTTCAATATTTCATAATTCACAAATGTGTTATCTTTATCGTTTATCATCTGTGTCTCTCCTGCTAGAATGTGAGCTTCATGTGGGCAGAGAAATTTGTGTTTTGTCACTGGTCCCCAGGACAATGCCCTGCACACAGCATGTGCATGTCACATCACCTTCCATGATGCCACTTTCAGGGACATGGTGTTCAGAGGATGCACAAGGTCTAGTGCACTTATGTGGCACAGAGTCTTGTCATTTTATGTCATATTTCATAGCAATACTACTTTAAAAAATTCTCATGATGGTTTGGCCAAAGACATAAAATTGCTTTGTAATTCTCAGTCACTGTAGGGGCACCTGGCTAGCTCAGTCAGTGAAGCGTCTGCCTTCGGCTCAGGTCATGATCTCAGGGTCCTGGGATTGAATCCCATGTCGGCCTCCTTGCTCAGCAGGGAGCCTGCTTCTCCCTCTCCCTCTGCCCCTCTCCCCTGCTCGTGCTCATTTGCTTGCTCTCTCTGTCAAATAAATAAAATCTTTAAAAAAACTAAAAATAAAAATCAGTCACTGTTGATGCTTTGTTAGAGACCAGCAGAGGGAGCTATTGTCAAAAATGACCCACTATTACAGTTCCATCTTCCTGAGGCTGGGAAGGACCATGGGAATTCTGCATTCTTCCATGGTGCTGGACTCATCTCTCTATCTGCAGTACAGAGGACTGTGAGGATATTTAAGGTCACCGACCCCTCACGTCTCCCCAGACCCTGTTCCCCAGACTGCATGTTGGAATAAGCTATAATTCCTTTCAATAACCACTCTGGTGGGCCTTCTGGGCATTTTGTTATGATATGAACTCATGATGTAACATGTATGTTCTCCGTGTTCCAGTACTAAGTTATGTGAATATAGTAAAACTGTATTTATTTTTAAAATAGTCAGTAATTGGGCGCCTGGGTGGCTCAGTCGTTAAGCGTCTGCCTTTGGCTCAGGTCAAGATCCCAGGGTCCTGGGATCAAGCCCTGCGTCGGGCTCCCTGCTCAGCGGGAAGCCTGCTTCTCCCCTCTCCCACTCCTCCTGCTTGTGTTCCTGCTCTTGCCAAATAAATAAATAAAATAAATCTTTTTAAAAACAAATAAATAAAATAGTCAATAATTTAGGTGATCCAATCAATTACATTGATCTCACCAGAATCATCACAAGGGATGATGCTTTAAAAATGAGTCTGGGGCCAGGCTGCGCAGCGAAGAAAATGAATAGACAGCTTGTTGTGCACGTCATATTTGTGTTAATAAAACCATAAAACCTAAAAAAAAAAATGAGTCTGGGGGCGCCTGGGTGGCTCAGTCGGTTAAGCATTTGCCTTCAGCTCAGGTCATGATCCCAGGGTCCTGGGATCAAGTCCTGAGTTGGGTTCCCTGCTCAGTGGGAGTCGGCTTCTCCCTCTGCCTCTGTCCCTCTCCCCTGCTCGTGCTTGCTCTTTCTCTCTCTCTTTCAAATAAATAAAGTCTTTTTAAAAATAAAATAAAATAAAAATGAGACTGGTTTTTCACATTTCTTTTCTTTAGTAAGATATCAGAGATATAGCTCACTGTAAGTTTAAGAAATATAAATGTACAGGGACACCTGGATGGCTCATTCAGTTACATGTCTGCATTCAGCTCAGGTCAGGATCCCAGGGTCCTGGGATCAAGTCCTGCATCAGGCTCCCTGCTCAGCAAGGAGCCTGCTTCTCCCTCTGCCTGCCACTCCCCTGCTTGTGTGCGCTCTCTGACAGATAAATAAATAAAATCTAAAAAAAAAAAAAGAAATATGAACGTAAAGCATATAAAGGAACTTTCACTTTTAATTCAAATGAAATCCAAGCTTTGTCTTCATTCTTTTTTTTTTTTTTTAAGCGAGAAAGTGTGCACACATGCATGTGTGAGTGAGGGGGGGGAGCGGAATCCTAAATAGACTCTGGGCCCGCCTGGGGCCAATCCCACAACTCAGAAACCATGATCCAAGCCAAAAAGAAGAGTCAGACGCCCAACCAACTGAGCTATCCAAGCATCCCTTGTTTTCATTCTTAAATACAGTGTAGAAACATTGAAATGTGTGACACAGTCATTTCCAAAGGGACACAACATTTCAGATGGCCTTTTACCTGGATTGGTCGTAATAATGGTTTTTGAGATTACAGTTGCTGTCATGCAGTTCCGAAATTTGTCAAAACTTATTCTTACGTCTGAGGCAAATATTACTGTTTAGGGGGGAAGAAAGACATTTTACAACTTTTATGTGGAAGGGGGTTTAAAAAATAATAAACAGTGAACACAATCATTGCAGCATCATACCTGTGTCTCGTGGCACCCAGCTCTGTGCAACCAGGATAGATTCATTATCCCAACTGCATATTTTAAAAAAGAAGTAAAAAAGTGAATACATTAGAAAAAAACTGACAGTGACCACATTATTTGTCAAAAAAAGAATGTCTTAATGGCTGGAGTTAACAATTGCCCAAGTTGTCAAAGGCACAAGTGAAGGATGTTGGCTTCTCCTGCGTTTTGCAGGATTCACTGTCTATTTCACAGGGCATTTCACGTCCATGTGATAAGTCATTCCTTAGCCACTATTCATCTTTGACAACTTCTGCCTCATCCGTTCCTTCTTTCCCCACTACTTAGGTTGCTCCAGGCTAGTTAGAACCAAGTGACTACAAATCCAAAGCCTTTACAACCACTCTGTCAGACCACTAAGAGAGGGCCCTGCATTGGATAAACTGTTCAGGGGACTTGACGTGTTGAAGGCCTGTTTCAAATTCACTTCAAATCTGGAGTCTGAACAAAGCCATGTACTACCCTGTGGTGCTTCAGGGTATTTTTCCACCATATTCCTGTGGCCTGACTCCAGGGCACTACCCAAGCAATCACAGAGAATCTGGCTGGTTCATTACCAATGGGACCTAATGAATCACACTGTTATAAAGCAGAGGACAGGAATGAACCAGTCACCGTGGAGTCCATCCAAATAATCCTGTGCTGTCCAAAGAGCTCCTTTTAAGATAATCTTACAGCACAGACTGTAATGCTCAGTGTACAAGAGCAAGGTTTCCTTTTTAATAATGATTTCTCCTCCATCATTACTCCTCTCCTACTCTGAAATCCACCATCTTTTTCATAAAATAAAAATATTCTGTCTTGGTGCTAACAGCAGGGATTTCACGGTTTGGAACAGATGTAGGAAGTTACCATATCATTGCAAAAGAAGACTCTGTCTCATCATAGAGCTTCACCTCACACCTCTGGCCTTTTCTCCGGTCTGAAGTTGTAAAGTATTTTGGCTCTCCAACCTTAGAAATCGAAGGAAATCATTATTCTTCACCTATAGTTGTAGAGGTACATAAATGTTTATTGGTGGAAACATTCAAATGTTTACCTTTTAAACAGGAAATTAAAAAATCAAAATAGCAAGAATCACTAATATATATTTGATGGTTTTAAAAGCATCTTCTATTTCTAAATTAGGTGTATTTAGCTGAATTTGTAAGTTACACACTTTGATTGAAGGGAGAGACAAAAAATGTGCTTTAAGACTGTGGGGTCTTTTCAACATGTCAAAAACAATGCTCCACGACAAGCCCCTGTATGGCATCTAGGTGGACTCACTGAGGATGGAAAATATATTTTCAACATCTGTGACACCCATGGCTTAGCACACAGCCTGGCATGGAGTATATGTGACTGAAAGAACTCAGTCTTCCTACACCTCAGCATCCTCAGCTTGCTGGCACAGGTAGGATCCAATGCCTTCTTTGCTGCCTCCGTGGGAATAAGGTGGTGAAGACCAAATGAGGGACGTACGGGAGGCCACCTTGACACACTGTCTGGCTTGACCCACATTGGGGGTAAGAGGATCATGGAAGTGGGAGTAAACTCAGGGGTCCTTCTGCCTCCACAGCGAGTTCTCGAAGGGAAGAGCAGGTCCCTCTGCCAGCTGCATAACAGTGGCCCAAGCCTGGTCAGCTGGCTGCCCCCTTACGCTGCTGTCACCACTGCATTCCTGCAGAGCTGAGCTCCAGGGGAAGGAGCTGAAGGAAGACTTGCAGCTGCCTGCACAAAAGCAGGATCTAGAAGGAAAGTCAGAGGAAAGGACAGCCAGAGTATGGCAGAGGTCCGACATATCCCAGCACACAAGAGAATTCTATGAAAAGGATTCTAAAGTGAAGAGAGAGAGAAGGTGAGAAGGAAGAGAGAAAGGGCTAAATAAAAATGTGAAGAAAAGGAAATGTAAGAGGGATGGAAGCAAAATGGTTGAAGAAAGACATACACACAAGAAGTCATGTCCTCCTACAAAAGAGGGTGCCAGACTCATGGCCGGGGAAGTGGAAAATGCTGTCGCAGGCTTTTGCTTATACTGAGTTTGAGAAAATTCTAACTACATTGTAATATAATGGCATTGTATAGAACTGCAGGGAAATCGAGATAATATCCTGCCTTTATGTAAGACTGAAGCTAAATTGCCTAGAAAGTGGTTTCTCGTATTGTTCAAGACTGTCACAGAAGAGAGTTTATTCCTCCATCCTGAATTACATTGAATGCTCACTGTGCCGGGCGCTGGGCTAGGCTGGGGCTAGGGTGGACAATAAAGCAGTTGTGGCCTCCACTGTCACAGGCCGGTCAATGGGGAGAGTCGACACTGTCATTTAATACAGAAAAGCAGTGAGCGATTACTTACAACATTTCATGCTTGTGTATGTGGTCTCTGACTATCCTCACTCCCCACGTTGAGGAATTGGTCCTGCCCCTTTAATTTTCTCCATGTACTTTTTTGGTGTGTGAAACTGTACTTTTGAGATCTACCTCTGAATGTCTGCCAAGTGACCAGTCTGTCCAAGAGAGTTTGAAACTCATTGCAGCAACTGCATAAGAGGAAGGTGGTGGTGTGCGGCTTGCTGAGAGGCTCCCCAGGGCCCCACGATGCCTGCACGAGGTCACGCCAGCCACACGATGGGTATGTCCACCCCCATCTCAGGACACCTCTGAGCACAAACATGAGTGGACTCCGTGAGTCCTCCAACTTACATCCCCTCGAGAAACTTCATGCAAATCTTCAAGTCCATGAATTTACCCTTTCCACTTGTGTCTCTGTTTCACCGAAGTATGCAAAGCTCTCACAGTTAGTAGATCATTTAGGAGTGTGCTGCATTTAACATTCAAATTCAATTTTATTTTGCTATTCATTGCCAGATAAACTGCTCCTTTGACGTTGATGAGAAGTGCTACCATTTTCTTAATTCAACTTACTATGGATCAAGAAAATTGACTCCAGCTGGTTATGACTTTCCAAACAGAAGGGAAGTGATAGGACTGCCCACCAAACAGACGGTGGGTTTGTTGAGGCTTTAACTTACCGACCTCACTGCCGCAAGCACATTAATAATCCTCCCATCCAGACTGCATCCGTTTGCAACAATGTCACCCAATGAATAAAAATCACGAGACTCTTTAACAGGTAAGTATATCAAAGCAAGGAGCTTGTTGTCCACTTGGTAACCGGAACAAACTTTTACCATGGAGTGATTCTCACTGAGCAATAGTTTACAGTTGCTAAATTGCAAAAACACACAAAAACAATATCAAGTGACTTTCTAATAGAAAAATACTTCCAGATTCACATTATCTTTTTGGTTGTGATTTAGACTATATTAAGAAAACTTTTATTTTTTACTCTGAGAAACATTGAAAACTGTTGTGAAATATTTTTTGTCTAAAATGTATTTTCAGGGGCACCTGGGTGGCTCAGCCGGTTAAGCGGCTGCCTTCAGCTCAGGTCATGATCAGGTCATGATCTCAGGTCATGATCCCATGGTCCTGGGATTGAGCCCCGCATCGCATCGGGCTCCCTGCTCAGTGGGGAGCCTGCTTCTCCCTCTGCCCACCCCCCCGCTTTTGCTCTCTGTCAAATAAATAAAATCTAAAAAAATAAAATGAAATAAAAATAATAAAATGTATTTTCAGGGGCACCTGGGTGGCTCAGTCAGTTAAGTGTCTGCCTACAGCTCAGGTCATGATCCCAGGGTCCTGGGATCGAGCCCCACATCGGGCTCCTGCTCAGTGGGAAGCCTGCTTCTCCCTCTCCCACTCCCCCTGCTTGTGTTCCCTCTCTCGCTGTCTCTCTATCAAATAAATAAATAAAATCTTTAAAAAATAAAGAAGTAAAAAAAAATGTATTTTCATTAAGAAAATGTTTTGAGGACCAATTTGTGCCCGAGTTCTAAGCGTACTAGTTTCTGACTATGCCCCAAACTCCGAGCTTCAGTTTTCTTCTCTGTAAAGTAGGGGTATAAAAGCCCTCTGATAAGTCAAGGTGGGGGTATCCCATATCCCCTGCAACACTGACTGCCCTGCCTGCATCAGGACAGTGCTTGACTTCCTCCTGGGATGCTCTCTGCAGTAGATGCCCAGTATCTACACACTGAACTCCAATCAAGGTGTTCTTCCCCCTCCAGCCAATCAACTCCCAAGTCCCCTCAGGGAGCCTCTTTCCAGCCCTTTAACCCAGGCCCTCCTCCCGCCCCTCCCCCTGCTACTTCTTTAGGTGTTTCCCTCACCACTTCTCACATGAACTACTATCTTGTCTCCTAAGCTTCCCTCCCCACTCAGGTTGCTGAAATGATCATCCTAAACCACAAATACGGACATATTAGTTCCCAGCTCAAAGACCTTCTGGGCTAGCCACCGGCAAAGAATGAAGTTGGTATGCCAGGCAAAGCTGTCTGGGAAGCGACTCTGTTTCTCTCTCAAGCTTTTCCTTCCACTGCTCCCCCTGCCTTTGCCCTAAAGCCCAGCCATATTAGACGACTAGACTATGAAACTGGCAGTTTTAGACCAAAAATAGTCAAATGTCAACAGTTTCATGTGGTTCAACCTACTGTTAACTGTTCTGGAAAAGACCAGGAGGTTTCATGTTTGTTCCCTCTGCCAAGAACGCTCTTCGCCCCCACCCTTCCTCCCTCCCTCCATCCATTTATCCATTCATTCCATCAATATCTACCAAGAGCTAGTATGTGCCAGAACCTAGTCTAGGCACAGGGAATACAGTGGTGAAGAAGACGGACAAGACCTTTGATGTCACGGAGTTCACATGTGTGAGAGGGAGACAGACAACAATTAATCAAATAATCTCAGACAGTGGGTTATGATGATAACAGCACAGAGCAAAGTCCTAGTGACGGACTGGAAGGGCCACTACACACAGAGTAAACGGAGAAGGTCTGAGGAGGTGACATTCAAAGTGACACATCAATGAGCAGAAGGAGCAAACAAAGCAGATGGGAGAAGACTGTTCTGTGCAGAGGGAAGTGAGTGTGCAAAAGCCGACAGTGCAGAATGAGCCCAGGGTGTTCACAAGGTAGAGAGGAATCTGTGTGGCAGCACAGAAATGAGACTTGGCGTCTGCTATGAGGTCAGAACAGTAGGTGGGAAGGGGTCACAATGGAGACTGCTGTGCCCCACTCAGGGCCCTTTACCAGTGTCACCTTGCTCTGGAGAGCTGCCTTCAGGCAGAAATGCCAGTGGTGGGGAGTGAAGGTCGTAGCCAATGACTTGTGAATCCAGGCCACGGCACTCATCCTCCAGAGCTCGCCCTGGGGCCAGGCGGACTGAGCTGGGCTCCGGCTGAACCTGCCTCTCTGCTGTCCCCTGATCTTATCCTTACAGGCTGTTCCAGAGAGCTCTCCCTCAACAAACCACTTACACAAAATTCCTCCTCTGGGCTCTGCCTCCAGTGAACCTGAACTAAAATAGGAAGGCATGAAGGCAGAGTTTTACTTTGACATAATACATCTATAGGACTTCCAAGATTTATCTTTCTCATTGCTCAGCTTTAATGTGACTAGAGGCAAATTTTTCTAAATCTGAGAATAAAAGTACTAAAAACAGCCATGTTTTCATGTAATCCTATATCAACCTAAATTATTTCATAATCAAAGCTAAATACTGTGAGGAAGAATTAAACTCCTAATTTTCAAATGGAAGCATATACCCTCAGTAAACTCTCTGCTAATCTGACACACAAACACAACAAAGTCTGTTGGCTCTGTGCTGGATTATTTACCCAGGAGTGGCAGGGCTGAATTTTTCTTCTCTTTCTAATTCCTTTCTTTGAATCAGGGGATTTTCAATTATCACTGCAACAGAAGGAAAAGTATGATGCTATTACAAAAAGTAACTAGATACATAAAAACAAGTATATATCACAACGAACATTACAATGTTATTTCTAATTTCTGAGTCAGTGTAGCATATCCTTCCCAGTCCTCTCCCTGTGTCACTGAGACACAGAATCCTCAGAATCCTTGGGTCTGACTATCAATTTGATCCCAGATGACATTTCTTATGTTTTGTGTTTAAATCCAACATATGACCTGCATTAATAGTTTTATTGATTAGTTACACCGAACATGTGATCTGGTCACGACCTGCCCTTCCATAAAACATATACTTTAAATGAACTTCACCCAGGGCGCCTGGGTGGCTCAGTTGGTTAAGCGACTGCCTTCGGCTCAGGTCATGATCCTGGAGTCCCGGGATCGAGTCCCGCATCGGGCTCCCTGCTCGGCGGGGAGCCTGCTTCTCCCTCTGACCTTCTTCCCTCTCATGCTCTCTCTCTACCATTCTCTCTCTCTCTCTCAATAAATAATAAAATCTTTAAAAAAAAATAAATAAATGAACTTCACCCAATTCACGGTTGCCTTTGGAAACAACAGCCATGGGGCATAAAGAGCCATGCACAATCTGGCTCCTGATTTCAGCTCCACAACTTATCAGCTTATGACTGAACACTTTAAGGGTTTTGTTTCCTTATGGTCTTGTTAGACCTTTTTGTGTCTCTTTTGCTGATTCCTCACAGAACTATTCCATGATTACCCCTTTTTACAAATGAAGAAATTGAAGTTCACAGAGATTAAATAACTTTCTGGAGGTTTTATATCTAGAAACTAGTAGGGCTAGACTTATAGTTGTTCTAAATCAAAAATCTGTAATCTTTTCACACCTCCACACTAAGATCATATTTAGATTTATAATTATTGTCAATTTTGTGCTTTTAAGATCCCTTACCTCATTCATCCTCACAACCATCAAACTATAGTTTAATACCAAAATATATCTTTAGCTCCATATAATTAACACACTGGCATTCATCCAAAGAATGTTTCTAATAGTACTGGGCCCTGTGAAGTTTACAAAGTTTTCTGCCTTCACAGTTCATATGTTCAAGTACCTTATTATTCAGTTAGAGAGACACAACACAAAACCCTGCAAGTTCATAATATGAGGCAATAAATATATGAGTAGGTGTAAGTGACAGGGACAGGGACAGGTAATAACCTGCCTAATTGTGCAGTTCTGGAGAGTGGTTTAATTACGTGCATTACTCTTGCCCTTCTTTGTTCTACCATGAAAATGAGCTGGTATCGTGCTTTCTTGTTTCCTGTATGAGGCTAGTGCTGCCATCCACGGAATGACAACTTTCTACACTTCATACCAGGCATTCTACCTCCTTTGACACCACAGAATGTATAGGGTACTCATTCATAGTTGAGACTCAACAAGGTTAAGCACTTTTATCAAAGCCATGATGTAAACAAATATTAGAAGTAGGATCTGAATCCAGTTCTATCCGTTTTCAAAGCCCTGGTTTTTTTATACGACACTGTACCATCAGAAGGATCCTGGGATGGGTAAAGGATGCCAAAGATTTGGTATTTTCAAAGTAAACTTCTTAAACTCCTACTAAAAATTCAAATATTTTCTTTTATCAAAAGCTATTTAGCAGCCTTATTATGTTTACTGAAAGATAAATGGTGATAGCAACAACAAGAATTGATGCAAACTGAAATATGAAAGAAACCAAAGATCATAAAGCTACCTAGTAAAAATATGTGACAATCACATTTATACATTTCAAGCAATAAAATGCTGAATGTTTGTGTTATTCTCTGAATGCCTGACTTTTTTCTGATAACTTTCTTAAGATTATAAATTGTGTCTTACTTTGACCCCCTCAGTGTAGTTCCCACAAATATATCACAGGAATAATACTATAATAGAAACAGTTCCAGAACCAATGCCAACTTACCGCACTCACCAACCCTAAAGCTGTCAGAAAGCGACCTGATGTAACCTTCGCTGCCCCAGGACGTTGCATTAACAAAATGGGTTGGTGAGTCCCGAATGGTAAAACTGAAAGTGTACCTCTCTGATCCGATATCTAAGGGAAACCAAAGCGTTCATGTTTCAAATGAAAACTTTTATCTTAGGTTTGAACAAATATAATTATTATAATAAGCATATTCAAACACATGGTAAAAATATTACTGCAGATATAATTCTAAGATAAGTTATGCTTTAATGAATCTCAAAGCTGTCAGAGTAGATAACTCACCTCACTATTGATCCCTCTGTTCCCTTTCCCCAGTTATCTGTGTATTTGGAGGGAAATGATACTTCGGCTGGAACCATACAGATTTTAGCTTAGATTCTCCATTTCTCTCTTACTGTTACAGTTCCAACCTAAGTCATGATTCAGATCTAAAATTATTCCAAAACAAATAAATGTGTGCTAGTAAATGGCACCACTAGAGGTCAGCAGGTACATTTTTTCCCAAAATAAAATGACCCTACTGTTTTTTGCTAATTAAAAAGGTAACACAACCTAACATATATACATAAATTATAGATATCTACTAAACTGTTATTAGCATTTACCTTTGGGGAGGAGACTTGGCCGGAAAGAGCTGGGGGTTGAATTAAGAATTTCATTTTTCTATTCCATGACCTGTAGTGCTTGAATGTTTTGTGAAAACAGATATGTGACATGTGTGTAATGTTTTTTTTAAGTCAGTAAACATGTCCTCTCCAAAAAAGGAGTTCTGTACATATAACCATAAAGTACTCCAACACTACAGGAATCACTACCTGCACAGTCTATGAGGTGTAATTGTATTTCATTGTGATTTTATTTATTTTTTTGAAGATTTTTTTTTTTATTATTTATTTGAGACAGAATGAGAGAGAGAGAGAGAGAGCACATGAGAGGGGGTAGGGTCAAAGGGAGAAGCAGACTCTCTGCCGAGCAGGGAGCCCGATGCAGGACTCGATCCAGGGACTCCTGGATCATGACCTGAGCCGAAGGCAGTCGCTTAACCAGCTGAGCCACCCAGGCACCCTATTTATTTTTTTTTTTAAGATTTTATTCATTTATTTTGACAGAGAGAGACACAGCGAGGGAACACAAGCAGGGGGAGTGGGAGAGGGAGAAGCAGGCCTCCCGCAGAGCAGGGAGCCCGATGTGGGGCTCAATGTGGGGCTCGATCCCAGGACCCTGGGATCATGACCTGAGCTGAAGGCAGACGCTTAACGACTGAGCCACCCAGGCGCCCCTATTTCATTGTGATTTTAGCAAATATTTTAAATACTGACATTTTCCTAATTCGTGTGTTTTAAGTTATTCCTTTTAGAACTTAGAAAACATACATAGACTCTCAAACTATTCAAATGGTAATTCTGATCTAATTAATCATGAAGTGAAAGCATAAGCAAATATTTACATCAAACATGATAATAGAATATTACATGAAATTAAAATAAAGGAACCCTCACTACACCACAAGCCAAAAAACAGCCAGTTATTGGGCCGATTCAAACAAAATTAATGTCTTCTTCCGCCAAAATCACTGTCTGGCTGACTAGAGCTGATTCCCTTAAGCCACACAGAAGTGTTTATACTGGAACCTTTCATAAGCAGGGCTGACGTAAACCATGCTACTTTTGGCATTTTATATCTTATCATTGAGTGTCAACTACAGAAGTTTGAAAACTTGATTTTAAACTTGATTTTAAAAAATCTAATTTTAGGGCGCCTGGGTGGTTCAGTTGGTTAAGCGACTGCCTTCAGCTCAGGTCATGATCCTGGAGTCCCGGGATCAAGTCTCGCATCGGGCTCCCTGCTGAGCAGAGTCCGCTTCTCCCTCTGACCCTCTTCCCTCTCGTGCTCTCTCTCATTCTCTCTCTCTCAAATAAATAAATAAAATCTTAAAAAAAAAAAAAAGAACTTGAGCACAAAGTAGAAAATAACAACAACAAAAATCTAATTTTAGCTTCCGAGCACTATATGGCGGAAGTGCCTCCTCTTCCGGCCTCTTTGGGGTCTGCGCGGAAACAAGATGAAGGGGACGTCATCGTTTGGAAAGCGTTGCAATAAAATGCACACGTTGTGCAGTCGCTGTGGCTCGAAGGCCTACCACCTTCAGAAGTCCACCTGTGGCCAATGCGGCTATTCTGCCAAGCGCAAGAGAAAGTATAACTGGAGTAACAACGCTAAAAGACGAAACCCCACTGGGACAGGTCGAATGAGGCACCTAAAAATTGTATACGGCAGATTCAGGTATGGATTCCGTGAAGGAACAACACCTAAGCCCAAGAGGGCAGCTGTTGCAGCATCCAGTTCAGCTTAAGGATTTCAACGATTAGTCACACAATAAACGTTCTGGTTTAAAAAAAAAAAAAAAAGATCTAATTTTAGGGGCGCCTGCCTGGGTGGCTCAGCTATTAAGCATCTGTCTTTGGCTCAGGTCATGATCCCAGGGTCCTCGGATAGAGCCCCACATCTGGCTCTCCGCTCAGTGGGAAGCCTGCTTCTCCCTCTCCGACTCCCCCTGCTGGTGTTCCCTCTCTATGTCTCTGTCAAATAAATAAATAAAATCTTTTAAAAAAATAAATAAAAATAAAAAATCTAATTTTAGTCTTGGATTATTTCCATAGTCCTAAAACTTTTATACAGTTCAAGCAACTCAATAAGAGCCACTACAGCCAGAGTTAACTGTATTTTCCACATATGAAAGATGAATTTTATTCACAGGATTGTCTGGTTGATACTGCTGCCATACTTCTCTCCCTCCATGCTCCTCTATCAAGACACATCTCCGCTCGAAAATCCTGTTCCTTAACATTTTCTGTCTTAGATTTTCCTGTGTATTTGTATCTCTTAAGCTGAAAGTGATCGTTAACAGGGAGTCACACAGCCTTACATGTCATTAAAAATGATTTTAATGTCCTCACACATATGGCCTTAAATTGAGTACTTTACCATACAATAGAGCAATGGCCACTGCTCTTAAGGAGTTAAACGGGCATGAGAAATTTAATCACTTAAATACACTTTGTTGTAGTCATAAGCCACACTTGATGAAAAATGAAGTAAAAAGTTAAACAGAACTCAGCTTTTTCTGTCTGGAAAGCCTTTGACATCTGTTTTCCCAATAACTATACCAATTATTTTCTGAAAAACAAAAGGGTTATAGAAGACAAATATCAAACACAGATGTAGATGGTAAATTTAATTACATGGACTTGTTATATTTTACTGGCTCTAACAAACATTTCTGACTAGGAGCCATTTAAATATATTTACTCCAGAAAAACATCTAAAGAACTTCATAAATGTTCAATTCCACAAGGAATAGTACAAAGTAACAGGACAGTTAACTGCTATTACAAATATAATCACTTAATACTTAGCATGTTTCTACTTTATTTTCAGTCACTAGTTGGAGCACAGTAGCTGCCCTGTGCTATCAGTTCTCACTGAATTCATTCAAAGCACATGTATACATAATTTAATTTGCCACGGTCTTCAAAGCTTTAATATAAGATTTTTAAAAAGATTTTATTTATTTATTTATTTATTTGAGAGGGAGAGACAGATAGTGACAGAGATAGCAAGAGAGCACAAGCAGGGAGGAAAGGGAGAAGCAGGCTCCCGCCAAGCAGGGAGCCTGACATGGGGCTCGATCCCAGGACCCTGGGATCATGACCTGAGCTGAAGGCAGCTGCTTAACCGACCGAGCCACCCACGCACCCTACTATAGGATTTTCTAACCATCCACATAAAATTGCTTAGCTTCTTAATCCAAACATCTTTAACAGTAATATAAAGTAGACTGTAATAAAACTTATACATTGCTGCTAATAAATCTAAGCTCTAAAGTCCTAGATCTTAAACCTTAAAGATACTAACATCTCCTTAAGCATTTTAATGTCTTTAGCAACTACCAGATAAAAACTGAATATTTAAAAAGTACTTTAAGAAACAAAAATAAGGGGTGCCTGGGTGGCTCAGTTGTTAAGTGTCTGCCTTCAGCTCAGGTCATGATCCCAAGATCCTGGGACTGAGCCCCACACTGGGCTCTCTGCTCAGCGGGAAGCCTGCTTCTCCCTCTCCCACTCCCCCTACCTGTGTTCCCGCTCTCGCTGTGTCTCTCTCAAGTAAATAAATAAAATCTTTAAAAAAAAAAAAAAGGGAAACAAAAATAACTACCTTTTCCTGAAAGGATAAACCTAAACTCACACTAATTCTAGCAACTGATTTTAACCTTGCAATAATCTGTTACATTTAAAATATGTTCAAGCTCTTGGGCGCCTGGGTGGCTCAGTTGGTTAAGCGACTGCCTTCGGCTCAGGTCATGATCCCGGAGTCCTGGGATCGAGTCCCGCATCGGGCTCCCGGCTCAGCGGGGAGCCTGCTTCTCCCTCTGACCCTTTCCCCTCTCATGCTGTTTCTCTCTCTCTCTAATAAATAAATAAAATCTTTAAAAAAAAATAAAATAAAATATGTTCAAGCTCTTAAGACTGCCACATCCTAGCTGAGCTATTAACTAATCTTACTACATTTAGACACACTGCTGTTATTTCTTAAATTCCATATGCACCTTGATCTCACCAAACTGTGTTGGAAAAATATAACTAATGGAAATATTGACAAATCTTTCTAACTGAAGAGGAAATTAACAAATCGCTTACCGTTCTTTCTTTCTTTCTTTTTCTGGGCCTCCAGAAGGATTTGGGCCCCTATTTTTTTTTTTTTTTTTTTTTTTTTTAAGATTTTATTTATTTATTAATGAGAGACAGAGAGAGAGAGAGGCAGAGGGAGAAGCAGGCTCCCAAGGAGCAGGGAGCCCGACGTGGGACTCGATCCCAGGACCCCGGGATCACGGCCCGAGCCGAAGGCAGACGCTTAACCATCTGAGCCACCCAGGCGCCCTGGGCCCCTATTTTTAACAATAAACTTTAACTGCACATTAAGGTTACATATAAATGTATCCCATTTTAAGAAATCTGATTTGTAAATGCCAAATGTAAACAACAGACTGCTCAGGGCAGTTCTTCACCTCATAAAATGATTCCACCTAGATTTTGTTTGCCTAAAAACAGTCTTGGCATATTTGAAATGATTGAATTCCCCAACAACCCTTCAGTAAAAAATGGATTTTCACATAATATTTTACAAATACAGCTTTTGTATTCTTTTATGTCATAAAAGGAGCACAGTGCCAAGTGTTTAAGTCTGTAACTTAAGTACAGTTTGATTAGAGAGTAGATATTTCCAAGCAAAAATGTTCTAATTTTACAATGTTAAATTTGAGCTGTTATTAAATATTTAATGGAAGTAATACAATTAAACTTTTGATCATTTTGAACAATTGCTAGCCATATCTACAATGTCCTACTCTAGACAAAAGAGAAACTAATTTTCATTTAGCTGGCATAAAATCAAAGAAGCTTAGGGGTATCTATAATATCAACAATTGTACTGATGGAATGAGTAGCTATATCCTTGTCAATTATATAGGCATGTGTCAAATGAACCAATAATGTTGCTATAATATAATATTACCACCTAAAGTTTCATTAGAGAACAACCAAACCACTCTATCATTAAAACCTACCAGATTAGCCATATTTGGATGCAGATCTGAAAGTGCAGTGAAGGTCTTTGATGCAAAGGAATGTGCCATTCTTTTATCTATATTTTAGAAAACATAAGTTGATGAAAATTAAATAACTGAAATAACCCATGAAAAATTCCAAGATTAAAAATGTCATCTGGGGGGTGCCTGAATGGCACAGTCAGTTGAAAGTCGGACTCTTGGTTTTGGCTCAGGTCATGATCTCAGGGCTGTGGGGTCAAGCCCTGTAGGGGTTCCTCGCAGAGTGCAGAGTCTGCTTGTGACTCTTTCTCCCTCGCCCTCTGCCCCTTCCCCCTGTGCACGCACGCATGCACTCTCTCTCAAATAAGTAAAAAATAAAATCTTTAAAAAATTATCTAGGAAAGCATTGAATATATTACTCACTCTTTGGGAAACGTTTTTTATTATAACAGTGAAATGTAAGTACAGATCAAATCTGTAAAAAACCATGTTTCAAAATGTCCTTTTACAGTTTTGAATGATATAGTTAGGTTTCAATTTTTAATTTCACTTTCCAAAGAATGTATAATTTAAACTGGTAAGAATGTATAATTTAGCAATTTTTTAATATTTCTGAATGTAAGAGGCATCTTGTGTGTGATGGCATGTTAGTTTCAGTAAAACAGAGAATGTGAGCTTTTTTAAAAGATTTATTTATTGGTGGGGAGAGGCAGAGGAAGAGGAAGAGGTAGAATCTTAAGCAGGCTCCACCACCAGCATGGAGCCATCTCTTGACCCTGAGATCATGACCAGAGCCAGAAACCAAGAGTTGGACACTTAACGGACTGCACCACCCAGGTGCCTCACTAATTAGCAATTTTTGTGCACCCTGTAAATTTGGTTTCGGATGAAAGATGATTCGATGGGACATTTGCAGATTTAAATATTTATTAGCATGGAGCCTACTTTTAGAAATACAGCAAAACTCAGGGCCCCTGGGTGGCTTGGTTGAGTGTTGTGGCATAGAGCCAGGGCGTGGGGGGGGCGGTGTCTGTGCTCAGGGGGGAGGCCCGCTTGGGGTTCTCTCTTTCCCTCCCCCCTCCCCTCCCCCTGCTGGAGCGCATGTGTACTCTCTCTCTCTCAAATGGGTGAATAAATAAAAAAGAAAAGAGGGGCGCCTGGGTGGCTCAGTTGTTAAGCGTCTGCCTTCGGCTCAGGTCATGATCCCAGGGTCCTGGGATCGAGCCCCACATCGGGCTCCATCCTCCAGGTGAAGCCTGCTTCTCCCTCTCCCACTCCTGCTGCTTGTGTTCCTGCTCTTGCTATCTCTATCTCTGTCAAATAAATAAATAAAAAATCTTAAAAAAAAAAAAGAGAGAAGAGAAAAGAAAAGAAATACAGGGGTGCCTGGGCAGCTCAGATGGTTAGGCGTCCGCCTTTGGCTCAGGTCATGATCCCGGCGTCCTGGGATGGGGCCCGCATCCAGTTCCCTACTCAGTGGGGAGCCCGCTTCTCCCTTTCCCTCTGCCTGCTGTTCCCCCTGCTTGTGCTCTCTGTCAATAATAAATAATTACTAAAATCTAAAAAAAATACAGCAAAATTCTATTGCAAATACCTCTAACCTGGTTACACTATGTGTGGGGATGGCAGTGATTTTAACCTCATATCTAGATGAGAACAGAGGTGGGGCCATAGAGATTTCATGAGTGTATCTCGACGCTATCTCGTGCATAAAAAGCACTCAATATCAAATGAGTGATATTAAAATATCAAATGGTGGCTGGTCCTCAGTATCATCACTGTAAAGGGTTTCAATGTAATAACATTGGTCAGCTACACCAAACCAGTAGATTTACTCAATTTCGGTTATTCATGCAGCACATGTCGGTTGAGTGTCTGATTTGTGCCAGGCCCTGAATCAGGACAGGTGTAGGGCTGGGAGTTGGTGCCTCACCCAGGAACCGCATAGAGGAGCAAGGCAAACAGAGCGTGGGAGGTAGGAGCAGCTGTATAGTGCCTCAAGGCCCCACTGCTCCAGACCCTTGGCAATGGTGCGGGTACCCAGTCCAGTTTAAGGTCAAGTGATGGCACCGTCGCAGGCAACAGCTCTGGGCTGGCGCTACACTACAGACACTGGGTACATCATGACCATCTCAGACAGCCGCGCACCTCGGGTCCGGATCTCCGAATCCCCCTTCCTGGGCTCGGAACCCTCCTCCCACTTTTGAAGGGCAACCCCCTGGTGCGTCTGGCTGACTCCGTGGGTAGAACACACGACTCTCGGTCTCCGGGTTGTGAGTTCCAACTGCACACTGGGTGTAGAGATTACTTAAAAAAAAATTTTTTTTAAAGCAAACTGTCGATGAAAGAATGATGATTTCTAAAAATAAAATCATTAAAAATCATCGTAATAAAGGGCAGCTTCGAGTGTGGCCCAGCGCCTGCCTTCCGGGGCGCGGCTGGAGGGCCCCGAGGGGGCGGAGACCTGGCGCTGGGGCCCTGGAGCCGGGGGAGGAAGGCACGCTCGTCGGGGCTGGCTCTGACACGGCGTCGGCCGTCCGAGGAGCGCAGTCAGCCGGACCCGCAGGGCAAACCAGCGGCTGCAGTTCTCAGCCGGCCGAAGTGAACGGACGGAGGCCGAGCGCGGGACCGCAGGGGCGTCCGCCGCCACGTCCGCCGACTGCGTTCCCGGGCGCCGCGCCGTGCCGCCCCCGCCGCCCCCGCCGCCCCCTCCCGCGGGTCTCCCCCGCGCGGGCTGCTCCGCACCAGCGGCGCTCCCAGCCTCCCTCCGCCGCTTCCCGAGGAGAGAACCCGCCGGGCGTCCCCGCTCTGACGGGAGCCGGCAGCCACGCCGCCTCGGTCCGCTCGCACCAGGGCGGTCCCAGCCGGCGGCCGCACACCGGGCCCCGCCAGCCACGCCCTTCGTGGTCCGCCCTCACGGAACCGGGCGTCCCCGCGTCCCGGGAACGAACCCCACTTCGGGACGCCGCGCCCCGAAACGGCAGCAGAGGAAAGGACAGCCGCGTGACTAGCGCCCCAACTCGGTCCGCACCGCGCAGCGCCGCAGGCCCCCTCGCGCGCCCGCGCCTCACAGAACGCGCCGTCCGGGCAGGCCTTCACGTCAGCCGCCGCTCCTCGCGACCGCCAGGCCCGGCGCTCCACAGCCTCTCCACGGTGCGCTCCGCCCGCCGCCCGCCGCCCGCCGCGCGACTGTTAGCGCAGGCCCCGCCCGCAGCCCCGCCTCACACGCCGACCCCGCCCCGACCCCGCCCTAGCCCCACCCTCGGTCCCCACCCTCGCCCCGCCCTTCACCCCGGCTCGGTCCTCGCCCCACTTTTCGCCCCGCCTCACACTCCGGCAGTGCTCTCGCTCTGCCTAGCCCCTCTCTGACTCCGCCCTCTCCCGCCCTTCACCCCGCTCCTCGTTCTGGCTCCGCCCCCGCGGTCCCTCTGTGGTCCCGCTCCTGAGCGGCGAGACTCGGGGAGGCCCGAGTGCGAGTGGTCCCGGCTCTTCCCTTTCTCGCGGGCCCGAGCGTGCGGCTCAGACCCTTGGCGGTCCGGGGCGGCGAGCTGGGCCGGGGTCTGCGAGGTGCGCGGCGGGGCGCGTGGGCCGGGTCCGCGGGGCCCTGTGACTGCTCGCGGCTCCGGGAGCGAGGCCCCCCGAGAGGGAGTGCCGCAGACCCCGCTGGCCCGTAGCGGGGCCGGCGCCAAAGCGTCCGGGCCCTGTCTCCGTGGTTCCCGGTGCGGACGGAGACAGTGACCTGTGCCGACTCTTCGTGTGTCTCATTACCGCCACTGGGAAATCCTTTTAGTCAAAGGACTTAAAAACTACTTTGTGTTACTAGAGTACTAATCAGGGGCAGATGAGTCAAGATCCAGCAACTAAATCCATTACATTTGTCCCCACCTGCTGTCTACATGTAGCATTAAGTTAGCTTCTCGCTTTAGAAGGAGAAACAACTTTGGTACTTAGTATACAGCCATATATTAAAAAAAAGTACATCAGAGGGGCGCCTGGGTGGCTCAGTCGTTAAGCGTCTGCCTTCGGCTCAGGTCATGATCCCAGGGTCTTGGGATCGAGCCCCACATCAGGCTCCCTGCTCCGCGGGAAGCCTGCTTCGCTTCTCCCTCTCCCACTCCTCCTGCTTGTGTTCCCTCTCTCACTGTGTCTCTCTCTGTCAAATAAATAAATAAAATCTTAAAAAAAAAAAAAGTACATCAGAGGCAAGTTTTATGTTCTCGTCGCAACAAAGCTCTTACTTTTCCTCTTCTGTTAGTTTTTTTATTCCCAAATAATAATCGAAAGCCAAATAAGCCACCTGCATTCCCACCACTTCAAATTTAATAGAGAAAGCTTTTTAAAATTTTCCATATTCCTGGGGCACCTGGGTGACTCAGTCGTTAAGCGTCTGCCTTCTGCTCAGGTCATGATCACAGGGTCCTGGGATCTCCCCGCTCTGCGGAAAGCCTGCTTCTCCCTCTCCCACTCCCCCTGCATGTATTCCCTCTCTCACTGTGTCTCTCTCTGTCAAATAAATAAAAATCTTTAAAAATAAAATAAAATTTTCTGTATTCCTTTCCAGGCTTTGTCTTTAAAAGAACATATCTTGATCTTTCCAAAGGAATGAGCTGATATTTTAAGTCAATTTTAGAGGGGGGAGGAAGGTATAAAAATAGTTTGCATGCATTTTTCATTTGCGCCTCTGTAGGGGAGTAATATTTTAAATTTTTGTATTTTTCATATTTTAGTAAATTAATTTTTGCTGAAAGCTATGGAAGATTAAGCAAGCAGAGTCAGCCTCACTAAGACACAGAAGGCTTTTCCTAAAACGCAGCTTGGAAATGCAATCCTGAAAGAGTGGGATTGCTTGATGTCAATGAGATTGGGACCCTCTTGTTGTGAAAATAATTCATTTCTTCCATTTTTCATAGCAATTCTGTGAACTTGGTTTGTTCTTAACAGTAGAATTGACTTGTCAGTACATTTTGGATGGATGTGAACAGAAGCAAGGGCAGGAAAGCCTAGGCTTGCCGCTAGATGAAGAAGGCAAGGGTGAGTGAACAAAGGTCAGAGGTAAAATAGCTTGCGTGTCTGACTAAAGAAATGGTATGAGGCTGTGCCTGTCACCTCCCCAGTGCATGCCAGCTGTCAAGCCATCTAAGAGCATGTCAGAAAGGAGTGACAGGAAAAAGATATAGTAATCAACTTTACACTTACTAATCGGGAGGAAAAGATTGACAATTATTTTAATGAAATACAAGACCGCCTCTTATTTATTTAACAACAAAACAACTTTTCTGAAGTCAATCCTGTGGTTACAGTCTCCCTCCCAGGAGTGGAAATACCGACTGATCAATTACTAGTCTCACTCCCCACCCCCTCCTCCCAGGGGACCAGCCAACATTTAAATAGATTGTAGATATGCTAGCATTGACAGATTATTTGTGTACATTTTTGCACCAGTTTTTCTGGAGAAAAGGAGTGAGGTAACTCATGAGTGGGGCAGGAAGAACTAGATGGGGTTCAGGGGTGATACGAATTGATTAGGGACTATCAGGGCAAACAAGAGGGGGAGACAGAAGAGAGTGAAAGCACATTTGGGGGGAGCTGGATTCGGGAAAGTTTGAAGAAGCATCAGAAAGGAGAGAGTTCATGAAAAAAACAAAGCTGTTGCAGCTGTGGAGTGTCCTGAGCACGAGGGGCCCAGGAATGTTCTGGAAAATTCTGGGGAAAATCCATGCAAACTGCTGAGTCAGAATCCAGGGGGGCTGTGGGAAAAACAGTTCCCTTCTCAAGTCTGGGTGGCCCAAGCTAGAAAGAACTTGACTTGTTGCACCAGCAAAGAGAGGAGGAACAGAAATATTGGCACCAGCCAGAAGCGGTGGGAATTGAGGCTGGAATTCCAAGTGAAACTGGAGAGTCTACGAGAGCCTAAAGTAGGCGATGATCTGTGGTAAGCCAAAGTGAGCAATGAGCGGGCTTGGAACCCCGCAATGTCTGTAGTCCATGAACAGGGACACGTCTGCTCCACGTGCCTGGAGTCCACTGTGTTGAAGAGATCATGCTGAGGGAGGGGACAGCAGGGGAGAAGGTCACCAGCACACAAGACACCTGTGGTCCTTGGAGCCGACTGGCTTCCCCCCAGCCGACCCCACCAGAAAGTTACTCATGTGACATTAGGAAGGGCCCGCCTCTTTGGAGGGCTGTCATGGGCCACTTTTCATCACAATTTATATCAGACGTATGTAACGTGTTCAAACCTTCCTAGATTACTCAACATAACTTTGCCAGTGGCATTGCAATTAATGCATCACGGACCTCTCGAGTTCCAGCTGCACATCGCCACCATCTGCAGGCAATTCATGCACTTGAGGGAGCAGGTATATGTAAAACTAAAGTCATCCACTCACCCAAGGCCGGCTGCTCATCTCCCAGTTGTCATAACCACGCAGCTTGTAACCTGAGCGCAGAGCCTCAAAGGGAGTCTTGAATCCGCATTTCTGTTCCACTTTTATCTAACCGGGTTTCAGGTTCTGTTTTTCTTTGGCATCTCTCTTGAACTTGTTTCTGTCTCCCCATATCTATTGAGACCACCTTCGTTTGAGCTCCGGAGGCATTTTATCTGATGACGTTTACCTCTCCCTGTTCCAGCCCATCCTACACTCTCCTGCCAGATTGAGATTCTCATGGCTTCCATCACAGCGTTCCCCTGGTCTGGAACCTTCAATACTGCCTATCATAGAGTGCACCCATATTTTTCTGTAAGGGAGTATACATTTAAAGGGCTCTGTAGGCCATAGGGTCTCTGTTGAAATGACTCAACTCTACCGTTTGAGTGAAAAAAAAACACACACAGACAATACCTGAACAAACGGGCAGGTCCATGTCCCAATAAAACTTTATTTACAAAACAGGCAGTGGGCCAGATTTGGCCTGTGAGCCATCGTTCACAGACCCCTGGATTAAAGTCACAATTCCTTACTTTGGCATTCATCACTTTATTGAATTTGGACTCAATTTAAAACTCTTGCCCTCTTCCCCACCATTTCTCTTAAAAAATGCCCACTTCCCCAAAACTTTTATTTAAGTCCTGCATTTATGTTTAGAAATGAATTTCTAAAGTGTACAAATGTGGGGCACCTGGGTGGCTCAGTCAGTTAAGCGACTGCCTTCGGCTCAGGTCATGATCCCAGGATCCTGGGATCGAGCCCCACATCCGGCTCCCTGCTCGGCGGGAGGCCTGCTTCCCCCTCTCCCGCTCCCACTGCTTGTGTTCCTGCTCTCGCTGTGTGTGTGTCTCTCTCTCTGTCAATTAAATAAATAAAATCTTTTAAAAAATAAAATAATAAAATAAGATTAAAAAAATAAAGTGTACAAATGTTTTTAAAGATCTGTAACAGCTGGTGACCCTGTGACAGCAATGTGTTTATTTCCATCTCCTCCATTTCATTATCTATGACACTCATGACTTCCATTATTACTCCTAGAAAACATTTTCAAGGGCTTCCCCGACGGAAACCACTATACCACTTTGAATGACAGCGGCTACTCAATTTGCCTAGTTTAGCGTCCACAATGACTCCAAGGTAGAACACAGGCGCTGAGAAAGGCAGAGATGCCCGTGTGTGGCGCCATCCCACCTTCCCTCCAGGTCCGGACCCCAGGCTGTGTGCTGTGTTGTTTGTTGGGTTTGTTTACACGTCCAGTAATTTGCTCAGAGCACAAAAGCTTTTCTGTAGTGTTCACCATTTTGGCACACGCTAAAGGAAGCAACAGAAAACCCTGATGACAGAAGACATCTTACATTTTAAAATTATCACTCTGAGAAAAGGACCGTTTCTTAACGTGCTGAGTTTCAATACGCATTCATCACCGCTCTCTTTCTGAGCAGATTTATCGCATGCTTGTCTAAGATAAGAAAACATGTGGAGTTTGGGGGTGGGGGCTAGCATGAATCATAGACACTAAAAGTCAAGCTGTCCGGTCAAATTTCAGCTTTGCCACTAATTAGCTGTGTCGGTCAAGACTTTCTGAGCTTTGTTTTCCTTATCTGTCAGATAAAAGGTTTGGGCAGGGCCGGTGGGATGGAGATGAGCACGAAGGTACAAACCCTGGGAGGGAAATGCAGGGGATTTATCTGTGTATATCTCGTCGTCTTCTGCACCGAAGCTTCTCGAAAGCATGTTCATCTCAGGATGCCCCCACTGCTCATGCCGGGCCTTGCACTTAGCTGGTGCTTGCTTGAGTGAGACCCTAGATCCTTTATAGTTGTGACTAGTGTCAGCCTCTAGTCTGTGGCAAAGCGGCGAGAAGGGGAGGGCCCTCTGGTCACTGGGCTGCAGGCAGGCTTCGGTGAGCGAGGACAGGGAGACCAGCAGGTTTGCATTATAGGGCTGCTTCTGGGTCTAGCCTGAGACTGAATTTGCTCTATGACCTTAGAAGAGTTACTCAGCTCTGTGTAAAACGTAAGTGAACATGACCCTCCCCTGCCTGGTTTCACACCCCTTAAGCGTCCTAGTTGGGGTAGTCATCCCCAGGAGGTGAGGGAGGGGGAGATGCGGCAGGAAAACGGGCGGCAGTGTACGGTAACTGGGATTCGCGTTGTTTGACCCCCCAAATGAAATGTTATTCAAGTTGTACAAGAAAAGAGGATATGTCATGTAGCCTCATTTACTGCTCTGAACAAAATTACCAACTTTTTTTTCATGTTTTTTTTTTTAAAGATTTTATTTATTTGAGAGAGAGAGAATGAGAGATAGAGAGCATGAGAGGGAAGAGAGTCAGAGGGAGAAGCAGACTCCCTGCTGAGCAGGGAGCCCGATGTGGGACTCGATCCCGGGACTCCAGGATCATGACCTGAGCCGAAGGCAGTCGCTTAACCAACTGAGCCACCCAGGCGCCCTTTTTTTTTTCCACGTTAATGTGTACACATGTGGACTTTAGCTTCAAAAATCCATATGGTTGAATTCCAGGACCCTTCACTGTTTTTTTGGCTAGTATTCTTTTTTTTTTTTAAGATTTTATTTATTTATTTTGAGAAAGAGAGCGAGACTGAGGCGCCTGGGTGGCTCAGTCATTAAGCGTCTGCCTTCGGCTCAGGTCATGATCCCAGGGTCCTGGGATCGAGCCCCACATCGGGCTCCCTGCTCAGCGGGAGGCCTGCTTCTCCCTCTCCCACTCCCCCTGCTTGTGTTCCCTCTCTCGCTATGTCTCTCTCTCTGTCAAATAAATAAATAAAATCTTTAAAAGAGAGAGAGAGAGAGCCAGGAAGAGCATGGAGAGGGGCAGAAGGGGAGGGAGAGAGAATCTCAATCAGACACTGTACTGAGCATAGAATCTAAGGTGAGGCTCCACCTCACAACCCTGAGATCAGGACCTGAGCTGAAACCAAGAGTCTGATGCTTAACCGACTGAGCCACCCAGGTGCCCCTAGGTCCGTATTCTTAAAAATAACAGTTGACTATGTTTATTATTTAATGGTAGCTTATGATTTCAGACAATACTTGTATCAATTTTTCCACTCAGGTTTAGAATAGAAGCAGTGGGAAACAGTTCATTCTCTCTGTCGACACTACAGCCAAGAATAAGTCAATATAATCACTTCTATATCATAAAAAATTTTTCCTCTTTTTTATTTTTTATTGTTATGTTAATCACCATACATTACATCATTAGTTTTTGATGTAGTGTTCCACGATTCATTGTTTGGGCATAACACCCAGTGCTCCACGCAGAATGTGCCCTCTTTAATACCCATCACCAGGCTAACCCATCCCCCCACCCCCCTCCCCTCTAGAACCCTCAGTTTGTTTTTCAGAGTCCATTGTCTCTCATGGTTCGTCTCCCCCTCTGACTTACTCCCCTTCATTCTTCCCCTCCTGCTAGCTTCTTCTTTTTTTTCCCTTAACATATATTGCATTATTTGTTTCAGAAGTACAGACCTGTGATTCAACAGTCTTGCACAATTCACAGCGCTCACCATAGCACATACCCTCCCCAATGTCTATCACCCAGCCACCCCATCCCTCCCACCCCCCACAAAAATTTTTTTCTCTTGATCAGTCATTTTATGACCCCAAGATCACAGCTATTTCAAAATTTTATTGTGGCTGGACAAATTCTCCGTGTCAACTCCATATTACAAGATCTTTGATTTCTTCAGTTAAACACCTGGAAATGGATACCACCCGTGCTCCCATATTTATTATGTCAATAGAGTCCACTCTAATTACACCATGCTGTTGAAAAACGGCATGCCAGGGAACTGACAGGCTGTTTGGGGGTCACCATTTCACAAAATACCAACCACTGATCAAATTATTTCAAAGGCTTTCTGCCACGGATCAATAGGAAAAAAAAAGACTGCATATCACACCTTTTCATTTATATTTTGTTAGGCTCTCAAATAAGTAGGATGTATTTATTATACCAGTCTCTATATTTGTAAGTGGAAACCTTGAAAACGTTCTGGAAAAAAATGATGTTCTTTGAACTATAACTATAGAGAAAATATGTTCAAGTTTACAGCAACGATTCTATATAGATCCACTTTTAAATAATTAGTTTATGGGAGAAGATGTCAATTCAGGTACATTTTAAGTTTTGATCCAATTTTTAATTTAGAATCCATTGAGCTTTAAAATAGCAAAGTGTTACGGGGAGTTAGAAATAAGGAATGACAGATGCGAATTCTAGTTCCCAAATGCATCCTAGGTGATCAACATCTGAAAATCCTTTCCCTACCTCTGTAAATGCGTCCAGAGTCCTGGCATGAGTGTATACTTGCCGTTACAGGGATAGGGAAGGAATCAGCCTCCGAAGACGAAAAGTTTCCCAACTGGATCAAATTTATCTTTGTGTCAGTGTTCTTTGTTATGATTTATTAATTAATTAATGAGAGAGAGTGCACGCACTCGAGTGGAGGAGGGAGGGCCAGAGGAAGAGAGAATCTTAAGTAGACTCTACACTGAGCGTGGAGCCTGGTGCTAGGCTCAATCTCATGACCCTGAGAACATGACCTGAGCCGAAATTAAGAGTCAGATGCTTAACTAACAGCCACCCAGACGCCCCTGTTCTGTTTGGGATGATGAAAAAGTTCTGGAAAGAGATCACGGTGAGTGTATTTAATGTCGCTGAATTGTACACTGAAAAGTGCTTAAAATGGTAAATATGATACTATGTGTCTTTAACCACAGACACCCCCAAAAAAGATTGACTCGTACCAGCCCTACGAATTATACCAACTTGAGGTTACACATTTTAGAGAAGCCAAAATCATAGTGTTTTCCAGTTTCCTACACTCTCAAGGATGGCAGATGGTTGCTTACTAAAGTCTTGATGAAGACTGTTTATGCTGTTCACCGCATTTATCTCTCACCCTGTGTATCTCCGAGTGTACTTCTTCCAGACCTGCAAGCGTACTATAGCTAAACAGATCCTTTCTGACCCTGCGTTATAGAAGCTGCCCCGACATCTTGGTCAGTTCGCCAAATATGATTTGCTGTGTTAAAGAGGCTCCCAAACAGCAACAGCAACAACCAAATATCAAAACCCTGCAAAGAAAATGGTCCTGAATAGTTTCATTAAGATAGCCCTGTGAAGGTATCCCTTCGTTTGAGAAAATTGTATGGATTAATTAGGGCTTTTGCCATTGCAAGGGACAGAAAATACAATTCAACCAGCTTTAAAGAAAAAGATGGTGGTGCTGGTGGTGGATTTTATTGGCTCTAGTAACTGAAAAGTCAGGGTAGTCCAGAGGCTGAAACCATGCCTTCAAGTCCTAGCTTCTCTGCATCCCCTGTGGAGCTCATTTTCCCTACAGACGAAATACGAATTCTGGGTCTGAGTGTCATTGGCTGGAAGTGGGTCACCGTCCCTGAATCAATCCCTATGACCAGGGGATGGAAAGCATTGATTATCTTGGGCCTATTTCAAATGCCCAACCCTGGAGCTGGGGTGGGGTCAGCCCCCCCCCAACCAAACTCCTGAATTTAAAGGAAATTTGGTGTCCTTCTAAAAGAAAGGCCAATGGACACCAGGAGGCAAAAATAACCCATGTCCCTTACACTTCAGGCACAAAAGGTTGATCTTGGAAGTAGATCATTCCGAGAATGGCTGTCCAGGAAGTAGGAAGAATGCGGGCACCAGAGTCACACAGTATATCATTTGGGATTAAATCCAGCTGCAAACAGAACCATGATTCTGGGGGCCCAGTTCACAGTGAAAACACAGAGCTCCTTTTTCAAATATTAGTAAGAATTTCAAGGTGGCAGGGTGCCTGGGTGGCTCAGTTGTTAAGTGTCTGCCTTCGGCCCAGGTCATGATCTCGGTCCTGGGATCAAGCCCCGCATCGGGCTCCCTGCTCGGCAGGAAGCCTGCTTCTCCCTCTCCCACTCCCCCTCTCTCGCTGTGTCTCTCTCTGTCAAATTAATAAATAAAATCTTAAAAAAAAAAAAGAATTTCAAGGTGGCGACAGCAGATAGTAAACCAGTGTGGGGCCCTTCTAAGTGGGGCACTCTGGGCCACCACACAAGATGCACACCCATGAAGCTGACCCTGACTGCAAATAACAGTCAATAAATAACAGAAACAGAAACAAGAGAGACGTCTGTTTCTTTCTCATGTATAAGTCCAAAGGCAGGCACTCTAGGATTACTTGGCAAAACTATCAAAGACCCAGGCTTTTTCCAGCTCACTGCTCTGCCAACCCCTCAAATGCGGCCCCACCCTCACGGTCCAAACTGTCCCGTCTGTGTTCAAGGAACTGAGGAATGGCCAGGGTGCTGGCGTGCAGGGAGGGAGGCGGGGCATGGAGCCCTCTGCAGGCTCTAGGGAGGATCCATCTTACTCCTCCCAGCTTTTTGTGTTTGCTGACAATCTTTGGTATTTCTGGGCTTGTAGACTTCTTGTATCTTATCCCTGTAGCTTAACATCAACTACTTGCTTATGTCCAAATTTCCCCTTTGTATAAGAACACCAGTCATATTGGTTGAGGGGCTACCCCAATGACCTCGTCTTAACCAGGTAAAGGGGGTTAGGATTTAACCTTAACCAGGTCCTGGGGGTTAGGACTGAGACATATATTTTGAAAACACAAGACAACCCATAAGAGAAGGAGATGGTAAAGACCTGATGGGAAGGGTTGTGGAATGGGGTGAAGAATTAAGCTTGGTTTTCTCCATTGACACGGAATGGCCAGCATGGGCAAATCTGTAGAGGCAGAAATTAGATCATAGGTTGCCAGCAGCTGGGGGTGGGAGGAAACAGGGAGTGGCTGCTAATACACACAGGGATTATTTTTTGCACAACAGAAATGATCTCTAGTTAGGGTGTGGGGATGGTTGCACAACTTTGTGAATATTCTAGAAAATGAACTGTATGTACACCTTAAAAGAGTGAATTTTATATAGTATATGAATTATATCTCAAGAATAATAATTTTTAAAAACCAACCCCAGGACCATGTTAACAAACATCTCAATAGTGAAACTACAAGCTAAGAAGGAAAAAAAAAAGACGATTGAATAGTATATTCAAAATATTAAAGGAAAACAATTTCAAACTCAGAATTTTATATCCAGTCAAACTGCTTTCAGATATGAGAGCATGATAAAAAAATATTTTTAAGAAAGAAACTTTGAGACACAAGACCCATGCAAAACTGTTTGGGATGAAGTATTTAAATACGAGGAGAAGATACAAGAGATATAGGAAGTAAAGGTGCTAAAATTCCTTGAAAAATATAATTATTGTCCTTAAGAAATCTCTAATACCAGATAAGAGAAAATATAAACTAAAAGTTACCAACATAATGGAATGGGAGGAGTAGGAGATGAGAGGATGCTAAATTCTTATGTCATTATGGGGGAAATATACGTATCAATTTTTTTCAAGTAAGAAAAGAATTAAAAGGAAACAGAAAAAGTGGGATAAACTGAAATGATAGTAGGAACAGGTCCAAGCATGTCAATAATGACAATTATTGTAAATGGACCAAATTCACCTTTTTTTTTTAAAGATTTTATTTATTTGACAGAGAGAGAGAGAGGGAACACAAGCAGGGGGAGTGAGAGAGAGAAGCAGGCTTCCTGCTGAGCAGGGAGCCCGATGCGGGGCTCGATCCCAGGACACTGGAATTACGACCTGAGCCAAAGGCAGACGCTTAACGACTGAGCCACCCAGTTGCCCCCAAATTTACCTTTAAAAAAAAAAAAAACCCACAAAGATTGGCAGGTGGCATTTTTCAGTCCACATAAATGAACAGATAAATGTGATCGTTAGATATTTGCACCTTATGCAAATATGGAATTGTGCAATTCAACTCTGACAGGCATTGAAAATATCCAGACCCGGAAGGAAGAGTTTTTGGAGCTGGAGAATGAAATGTACTCTCTCAATCGGGGGTTAGCAAACAAGGGCTTGTGGACTAAATCTGGCTGCCACCTGTTGTATGAGTGGTGAGCCATACGATGGTTTTTACATTTTTTTTTAATGGTTGAAGAAATCGAAAGAAGAATATTTCACGACACGTGGGAATGATACGAAATTCGAATTTAAGAGTCCATAAAGGTTTAATGGGGCACCCACCACACCCACTGGCACTCCCAGAGTCTAGAACTTTTTTTTTTTTTTTTTTTTTAAAGATTTTATTTATTTATTCATGAGAGACACAGAGAGAGAGAGAGCGAGAGAGAGGCAGAGGGAGAAGCAGGCTCCCAAGGAGCAGGGAGCCCGATGCGGGACTCGATCCCAGGATTCTGGGATCATGACCTGAGCCGAAGGCAGACGCTTAACCATCTGAGCCACCCAGGTGCCCGAGTCTAGAACTTTTATGCAGCAATGGCAGAGTCGAATGTTTTCAACAGAGATCACATGCCCTACTAAACCTAAAATATTTACTCTCTGGCTTTTTATAGAAAAAAATGTATTGACCTCTCTTCTAGATACTCTCTAGACATAAAGAGATTTTGTGGGAGGTGGGGTTGAGCAAGGTGGCTTGTGTCTTGTGAAAATCTTACTTAGGGGCGCCTGGGTGGCTCAGTTGGTTAAGCAACTGCCTTCGGCTCAGTTCATGATCCTGGAGTCCCGCGATTGAGTTCCACGTTGGGCTCCCTGCTCAGCAGGGAGTCTGCTTCTCCCTCTGACCCTCCCCCCCTCATGTTCTCTCTCTCAAAGAAATAAATAAATAAAATATTTAAAAAAGAGAGAAAATCTTACTTAGACGTGAGTGTTAAAAACACCGGTGTAGCTCAGTGAGCACAAATCAGCCATCAAAAAGTACAATTTGCCCTGCCAGGGAATCTTTTCCTGAGATTACTTTTATGGTTGGATCCTAGACATCAGTGGTGTCTGTGTAGGAATTGCCTTAGGGTCCACGCGACTGCAGTGCATCCATTATATGAAGTGAAGGTGAACTGCCCTTCAGGGGATCCATGGGCAGCAAGTGCGTTTTAGAGACACATCGCTGGTTGGTGGGACAGGTTAATATTTAAGAAAGGCACAGATTTAGCTGTTAAATTCCTAGGGTTGGGACATTTTCCCCATGTACATTAAAGCTCTGTGGTACTAGCCTAGGTTGAGATGGGGCCGGTCCGAGCTCATGTGGAAAGGCTTGGCTCGGGCGCCTGGGTGGCTCAGTTGGTTGAGCGACTGCCTTCGGCTCAGGTCATGATCCTGGAGTCCCAGGATCGAGTCCCGCATCGGGCTCCCTGCTCAGCGGGGAGTCTGCTTCTCCCTCTGACCCTCTTCCCTCTCGTGCTTTCTATCTGTCATTCTCTCTCTCTCAAATAAATAAAATCTTTAAAAAAAAAAAAAAAGAAAGGCTCGGCTCTTGCTGTCACCGCGTTTTGCCAGGGAAACTGTGGCTCTGGGCGTTTGAGAAGCAACGTGAAAATGCTTTTCTGAAGTCTTGAGAGCATTACATCAAGAAAAAAAAAGGAACCAATAGTAAAAGTGTCAATAAAGGGGGGAAATTGTTCCCTATCTAAAGTTAATGACACCTAGGCATTCGTGGTGTTTCACGTTCTCCTGGCGACGGGACCCCTTGCATGTTAGCCGCTGCAGTAAGTAAGTACTTACTTACAGAGAAGTACTAAGTGACCCACAAAGCGTGAGGCTCACAACACTATTTATCACTCCCAGGTCTCTGACTCCAAGCTGAAAGCTCTCGGGCTGGGCTCTTCTCTGATTTTAATTGCCTTTCTGCACATTTTCTTAAACGTTGGGCGTGACTTGACACCGACTTCACCTCTCACACCTTTAGGTTGTTTTCATGAAACAGACGCACTGCTGTGTGCCCCATCCACAGTACCACGGCAGGCTGTCCTGCTTCGCCATCGAGAAACCGTCCAGGTTACTCCTTAGTCCTTTTCCCGGTGTTTCTCCTTCTTGATCAACTCTTGTATCTGATTTCTTAGAACACACACAGCGGTTTAAGAGTCGACCCTGTTTGTGTAAAGGGAAGGCATCTGAGTTCCCTATTGCTATGTAACAAACCACCACAAGACCTAGCCTCGAACATGGCCATTAATCATCACCGTTTCTGTGGGTCAGGAATGTGGGCATGGCTCCGCTGAGTGCTCTGTGCGGGGTCTCCCACAGGCTGTCTCGGGCTGGGGTCTCATCGGAAGGCTCAGCTGAAAGAATGTCCTTCTAGGCTCATGTGGCTGCCGGCAGAACTTGATCATTTGGGGTCCGTTAGATTGAAGGCCTCAGCTGCGGGCCATGGGACTCCCCATCCTGGCAGCTGGCTTCACCAGAGCTGGCAAGCTGAGAGAGAATGGGGTTGGCTAGCAAGACGCAGGCCTGTCCACAATCTAGTCCTGGAAGTGATGCCCCTCCCGCTAGTCTCCCCCGTTCTCTAGGGGAGACAGGGCATGGACCCCCAAAGCCAGCAGTGATGGGAGCCATCTCAGAAGCTGTGCCCTACACAAGGACATGTGTATTTACTTGCTTGATTACCTATAGAAAATTTCTGATAGAACACAGAATAATTTGTTAGGAATTGTGGGTAGTGATCACCTCCAGAAGTAAGACTCGGGGACTGGAGACAGTGGAAACTCAGTCTTTCAGGTTTTACTGTACACTTTTTTTTTTTTTTTAAGATCTATCTATCTATCTGAGAGAAAAAGAGAGGGGGCATGTACATGAGTGGGGGGAGATGGAAAGAGAGAATCTCCAGTAGCCTCCTCCCCGAGTATGGAGCTCATATGGGACTCGATCTCAGGACCCTGAGATCACAACCTAAGCCGAAATCAAGAGTCAGATCCTCAACCGACTGAGCCCCCCAGGTGCCCCTTACTGTATACTGTTTTACTTTTCTTGTACCATAAGCATGGATTATTTTTATTTTTAAAAGGAAAAACGACACTCAAAGCTACTTTCCAATAACTGTCATCTTTTTAAAAGTAGTCTAGACCTGAAGAACGAAAATCAGTAAAGCCAATTCACTTCTGTGTACAAATTAGCTAAAAAATATAGAAAAGAAGTAAATATTTTAGCAGTAGTGTTTTTCATAACATCATAAAGCTAGATTATCTTTCCCAACTATCGAAAAAGGGAAACACACCTCCCAGATCGTTCACTTCCTTCACAAACATGTCACTGCATTTGGTGTTCACTCGGGAGCTCAGAGCCGGGTGGAACTCAAGTCTCTTTTGGAGCTTGCCCCTAATCCTCTCGTTGTTCCCCATTCAGCGCCTGCTTTGGCTTCATCAGGGGGCTCAGCTTAGCGTCCAATTTCCCCCAAGCCATGACCTTCCCCTCAGTGCTGCCAGAGAAAATACAGGATGCCCAGTATGGCCCATGTAACATTTGGGTCATACTTATACTAAAAAATTACTGGTTTGCTTATCTGAGATTCAAATTTAACCAGGTGACCTATAGTTTTATTTGCTAAATCTGGCACCCTCACCAAAGATGGCCTGCACGGTTCCTCCAGCCAACTAAGCACAGTGAGTCTTGACGGGAGGATGATGATTCTGTCCCCCAGGGGGACACAGTTAGATGCGTTCTGAGAGCTCATGCTTTTTTCTCCTCACCCAGCTCACCTAAAGATCTGAGCAAGTCTCAAGCAGCTTCAAGAATTCGCAGGTAGAAAACGATTTAAGGGACCTGACAGAGACTATAATTGCTTTTTTCCTTTTTTAATTAATAAAGAGATTTTACTAATGCCCCTGTCCAGCACATTTCACTGTGGTTAATGTTCCTGGGAAGAATCAATTCAAATTTTGCTGATAACACAAATGGGGGGGGTCCCAGTAGCATCTTATAATTCACAAAGTAATTTGTTCAAGATTAATACCATTTCCTATGGGAGCTCATATTGCTTTTACCCATAATGTATGTAGTGTAGACACGAATTTTATCCCCTTGTTATTCTGCTTCTTAAAAAAAAAAAATCCATTACAATTATTTAAGAAAGTTTCCCCAGGAAAATCTTAACCTGCCAGGTGGATCAGAACCACACTGCAAGGCACAAAATATGAAGTTGTATTTGTACCATGTGCTGTTACTCCTGGGGAAAGCATATAATATTTATACCTCGGACAGGAGGAGAGCAAGAAGGGAAATGAGAGCACCCGTGAGCAAGTTCATTTTCCCCGGTCAGACCAGTGACAAGAAAAGCAAGAGCAAGATGTTGTCAAGGTGTTGGTTGGGTTGTTTTTTTGTTTTGTTTTTTGGGGGGTTTTTGGCCACCAGCAGCAACAGGGCTGGGAGCGCAATGAGTGAGTGAGGGTGATGAGTGATTCTGCTAGCTTCTACTTTAAGATTCATAACTGTGTGCCTTACTGAGGTATTAGAATGCCTTTTTAAAGATCCAAGCACACATTTAACAAAGAAAATGACAGATAATTTACTAATCCAGAACCCTGGCAATCGAAGGTCAGCCCCCCCACCCCCATTTCAACCTCAATAATCTCTCAAACCAAAGTGATTTTTAGTTTAAGAATTTGGCCTTGATTTTATTTGCATGGAGGGTCGGGGAGATATAAGATGGCTGTGTGCCCTTGTGCAAGTTGCTTAACTTCTCTGTGCCTTAGTTTGCTCCACTATAAAAAGGGGATAAAAACAGAACCTAGTCACAGAGTGCTTCTCAAGAGCAAACAAGTGAGTTCCCAGCCTCTAACGCTGCGATCAGTTCTCATTAGTGGCTCATGAATACTTTTATTAGTGTTCCATGTGGGTGTGAAAGCAAACAGACCAGCCCCAGGGAGGGGAATGGGGACAGCGTGAGGTAGAGCCTGGGCAGCAGGGAGGGGACTGCAGGGGGACCCGTGGGAGGTCTTTAGAGGACCAGCTGGGGACCCTTGGGGACAGGGGAGGGGAATGATCTCTGCTGACTGGTTTCCTCACGGCCTAACACTGAATGTTACCGCGTCATTCACATTAAAATGGTTACTTGCACGCTACATGAATTCCACATCAATAAAGAGAAATCCTTGCTGGAAAAAAAATAACCTGGGACATGTATCTTTCCTGCGTCAAATCCTCCAGAGGCTTCCCGAAGCAAATCCAAACCCCCTACGTCTCCCCGCAACAAAGGGGCAGCCTGCACACATCTGCTAGACAGGAGCTCAGGAGAAGAGAGGGGAAATGGGCATGCAAGAATTTGAGATTAAAAGTCTTCTAAGTCACATCATGGTGGGGGGCGGCAGAGGGGGGACATTTCCCTACATATAAAATACCATTTAGATTATTTTAAACTTGGAGTCATTTGGCGGCAAGACACCATAATTCTTTTAGTTCTCAGAGCTAGAGTTGCCGGATTTAGCAAATAAAAATACAGGATGCCTGTTAAATTTCAGATAAACAATGAATCATTTTTTTAATGTGTCCCAAATATCTCATGGGGCATACTTATACTAAAAACTTCTGTGTCCTGTATTTTATTGACAAGGCTTGGGGTGACCCGGCCTTTCACCCCTTTCCCCACTAGCCTCTTCCCACTTTGTTTCCAACTCCCCAAGCCCTCAACTCCGGGAGGGGCATGGTTCTAGTGCCGGGAACAATTTAAGCTCTTTCCTGCCCCAGGGCCTTTGCACTGGACCTGCTATGTTCCTGGAACCCTCCTTCTCCCCCCATGCCTGGCTCCTTCTCATCCTCACCAATGAGTCTCACCTTAAATGTTCTACCTTAAGGAGGCCTCTCTTGGCCAATTTGATTCCCTCCCGGGCCTCCACATTATTTTGTATCTCAGTCCCCTATTCAATTCCTTCAGAGCATTCATTCCATTCATCATCATTTTGTTGACTTTTTATTTCTTTTATTTATGTATTATTCATTTAGCCTGTTGCCCCCCATCTGGATAGCAGCAACACTGATTTATCTTGTTCTCCTTACTCAGTCTTTCATGTGTTCATTCAAGAAACACACAGTTCCGACTGTGTGCCAGGCACTGTTGCAGGTGCCATTGATAAAGTCCCTGCTTCTTATGAAAATGGGCCTGAAGGTCTGTGCTTGGCCCTGGTTCATCTGCTGTCACTCGAAGCATTGGCTTGTGCAGGAGGCAGGGACAAAGGTGAGTCCCCAGGGACGTGGGGCCTCTATCACTTGCTTGGTGGAGCTGCTCTAGCCCCTTTGGGCACCTAGTCCATGTCCTGGGGCCACGGTCACAAAGCACCCCAAACTGGGAGGCCGCAAACGGCAGAAATTTATTCTCCAGAGTTGCGGAGGCTGGGAGTCCTCAGTCAGGCTGTCTGCAAACCACATTCCCTCCAGAGGCTTTAGGGCAGAGTCCTCTCGCTTCCGCCAGCTTTGGGGTGCTACTGGACATCCATGACATTCTTTGGGTGGCCACCGCGTCCTTCCAGTGTGTTCCCATGGTCACGTAGCGCTCTCCCTCTGCGTGTGACTGCATCTTCACGTGGCCTTCTGGTAAGGACACTAGCCATTGGGCTGAAAGCCAGCCCTAATCCAGTGTGACCTTGTGTAAATTACAGCGGCAAAGCCCCCATTCTCACATTTTGAGGGGCTTGTTGGACATGAATTTTGTGGTGGGATGCCATGCACCCACTGGTATTTTCATTAGAGCTTTTAACCTAATTCGCCAACGGATGCTTCTCCCCCAGATCATTAAAACAAAGCCTACCAACGACAGTCCTCATTGGAGCCGCAGAAGGACCTCGGGACAGACACTGCAAGTGTTAGCTCTTCATTTACAGCGAGGATCCAGAGGCTCCGAGGGTCTCATTTCCTCCCAGGCCTCTAGCAAAGGATGAAGGAAGGCTCAGATTCAGGTGCCAACACTTTGGTCTTGCCGCCCCCTCCCCTGCATCTCTGGCAGCCAGGCACCTGCCCCCGAGGTGCACCATGGGGATCGCATGCCCATCCACATTCTGGAGCAGTCCGGCTGCCCGAAGCTCATGGCAGTGCTGCCAGGACCCTGGCCAGAGCTGGGCCCAAGGTCAAGGGAAGGACCCCAGGACCCTGGCATGCCCTGTGTGGCGCCCTTCCCCAGAGTTCCGATCTCTGAAAGTGTCCCTGCCTCAGAGGTACAGGACTTATTCCTTCTAATTCTGGTCCCATCAAGTGGGGGCCATGCTTTGTCTATAGGCCCTGGATTGTGTTAACCATTTGTGAGATGTATTAGGTTCCATCGCATTCTTTTTTTTTTTTTTAAGATTTTAATTTGAGAGAGAGAGAGAGAGAGCACGAGCAGTGGGGAGGGGCAGAGACAGAAGCAGGCTCCTTGCATTGGGGCTCGATTCCAGGACCCCGGGATCATGACCTGAGCCAAAGGCAGATGCTTAACTGACTGAGCCACCCAGGCGCCCCTCTATTGCATTCTTAAAATTAAATTATGTTCTAATCATATTTTCCAAGACACCCAGAACTTTCCAACATGAATCCACAGTAGGAGAGACCTAAGCAGGCTGTTCTTGGGAGCCTCCTGTTTGCTGAAGGCTGAAATTTCAGCTGCCTTCTTAGCTTTAAAAAAAAAAAAAAAACAACTTTCTTCCATCACCCACATTGAAATCTCTGTAGAATAACATAGGTTCTGTCTGAGACGGCTTCGTTGCAAGAGAATTTACCTTTGTTGCGTGAAGGTCAGAGCATTGTGTGTGCATACACCACGGGGCCAGGCTGCCGACCACAGTGAGGAAGAGTGGCCGGTGATCTGCCAAATTAGAGCTGCCTGGGTGGGCTTGGAATCGAAACTCCCAAGGGCAATCTATAGATGCAGAAGGCTGGAGATGGCAAAGTGTAGTAACACACAATTTATATACAATTTGCATAAGCTGCACAGACTGAATTTGGTCTTAGACTTTTATAAATACTACCTGTTATTTCCTTTAAATAGCTCTTTTTTTTCCCTCATGTACCCTCTCTCATAGATCCAGCATCCTGCTCCTTTCCAGGATCTACAGAAGAGATGCAAAGGGACCAGAATGAGAAGAACAGAGAATGGTGCTGAGTCCAGAAAAAATGCCCCACATTTGCATGCACACACACGCACACACATAAACACATGCCCTCACACAAACACCTGTACACATATGCATTCACACAAACACCTGTATGCACACACATGCACTCACATAAACACATGCACTCGCACAAACACCTGTACACATATGCATTCACATAAACACCTGTATGCACACACATGCATTCACATAAACACCTGTATGCGCACACATGCACTCACATAAACACATGCACTCGCATAAACACCTATATGCACACGCATGCACTCGCATAAACACATGCACTCACACAAACACCTGTACACATATGCATTCACATAAACACCTGTATGCACACACGTGCACTCACATAAACACCTGTATGCGCACACATGCACTCACATAAACACATGCACTCGCACAAACACCTGTATGCACACACATGCATTCACATAAACACCTATATGCGCACACATGCACTCACATAAACACCTGTATGCGCACACATGCACTCATATAAACACATGCACATACATGCACTCACATAAACACCTGTATGCACACAATGCACTTGCACAAACACCTGTACATGCACACATGCATTGGCATATGCACACGCATGCGAACACCTGAACACACTCACACGTGCACACGTGTGAACACACACGCACTCACACAAACACATGCGTGCACACACGCCTGCACGTGCACACACAGGCACACGCCCCAGGCCCTCTGAGAACTTCCACCTTCAGAAAGGGTTGTTCGCCCACTTAGTGACACCTGGTAGACAGGTACCATGGGAGTTTCGATGGTCTGTCTTTCAAGGAATGTTTTTCTCCTAGATGCTGCTACCTAGGAATCTCTTGTGCTGTTTGACTTCATCACTGGTAATAAAAACATCTGCTGTAGAGACTTTTTTAAAAATAATAGCTTCCCTTTGTTCAGTAAATTATTTTGTATCAGCATTATTTTTTTTATTATTGAAGTATAGTTGACCTACGAAGACACTTTTCAATGACCCAGATTTTATAGGTCTTTGTTAGAAAGAGATCTTGTTGCATCTTTCTGAAACGTAAATTCAGTTTCCTGTCGCGGGTGGCTGGAGCTGAATTCCTGAGGACAAGCTCCACACAGCCTTGGAGGCTGCTCACACCAGTGGCCCCACGTGTGGAGAGCTCACCCCGCTCACTCACCGCAGCCCCACAGCCACCCTCGGTCTGCCTGTGACATCCCCACCTGTGTCCTGAATTCCGCAAGAGCCCAATTAAGAGTCTGCATTTATCCAAAGTCTTGATGCCGATGCCCTTGGAGGAGGAAGGGGATGGCTGAGCCTGGGAGTGACCATGAATAAACATCAAACAACAGAGCCTCTTCCGCTGCTTCATGCCATCACTCTTCAAAAACATTAGCATCTCCCCTCGATCACAAAACAACCCCAGCCCGTCTTGGGAGCACCTGGCCTGTGTCTCCCTTTGAGGCTGTGCACAAAACTGGGCCGTTCTGAACACTAGACTCTTATCAGATTTTAGGATAATCGAACTTCCACTCCCTCAGACTCTGGGTTTCAGAGAAATGGCTCGGGAAACTCAATGCACTCCATTCTACTCTAAGGGTACCGACGACAAGCCAAGTGACCAGCAGATTTTTCCTTCCTCCCTCTCCCCCTGTCTTTGAGAAACCTCTTTTGTCGGAGTATTTTCCACTAGCAGGAAAACTGACACCTGTGCGGACAGGTTACCTGCACACATTCATAAACTCACTCATGTGTCACATGCTTTGGGAGCCTTCCCACCTGCGGGCCCTGTCCTGATCTTCAAGGGACTCTGGACAGGTTGGGAGGGGGGCGCCTGCCGAGCCAAAGTCCTCACTTCTGGTTAGGGAGCAACGACAGCAACAGAGCAAAAAGAGGGCTCGCCTGGTGCCATTCCCAATTTGCTACACTTATTTTCCCTAATCATCCAGTTAAAAAAAAAAAAAAAAATCAACCTTCTGAAATTATTTAGCATTCAAATTCCAGTCTCACTCTCAATAAAAATGCTTCTTTTCCCAGGTACAGTCAGTCAGTTCTCATCATTCCCAGATTCTGTATTTGTGAAATCGCCTGCTTGATAAAATTGATCCGTAACCCCAAAAGAGTACCGGACACTTCTACGGGCATTCTCAGATGCGCGTGCAGAGCGGCAAACGTGGAGGCTCCGCCTTGTCTCTGTCCTCCCCCCAGCAAAGAGGCCTGTTGAGTGCCACCTTTTCTCTCGTTTGTGTGTATTTGTGGATGATTCTGCCATTTGAAATGGCATTCCCAGGGGCGCCTGGGTGGCTCAGTTGGTTAAGCACCTGCCTTCGGCTCAGGTCATGATCTCAGGGTCCTGGGATCAAGACCCGCATCGGGCTCCCTGCTCTCCCTCTCCCTCTGCCTCTCACCCTGCTCATGCTCTCTTTCTGTATTTCTCTGTCTCAAATGAATAAATAAAATCTTAAAAAAAAATTGGAATGGCATTCCCGCACAGGAGCGCTGTGTCATCTCCTAAGTGCAGGGAGGTATATGATGGTCTCTGGAGAAAGCACCCTGTTACATCAGCTGCTCAGGCTGTGAGTTCAATGTGCATGCAAGCACCATCGGCATTAAATCACGCGTCTCTAAGCAGAGGCTCACGGAAAACAGGTTACATATTGATCAGCTGATGAAAATTCGGTGATCAGGGGCTCACGGGAATCTGAGCCCGCATGTCCCCAGGAGAGATGCTTCAGTGTTTGCTAATTCAGGGTTCAAGGTGACTTCCTCGGCTCAGCAACCGGAGTAAGAAGAACGGGCTGTGTCTTTTAACATACACAGGATGCGTAGTTCATTACACTTCTTTCCGTGTAGGAAATGAGCACAGAGGGCAGTATCAGAGCCAAGGATGGGCATAAGCAATTCCTAATGATCTATTAAAAGGTGATTTTCTTTTTGTACTGATTAGCCCAGCTCCTCCCAGGAGTCAAATGCTTATGCGGCACCACATGCCGAGAAGAGGAAGATAGTGATCCCATGGAGGGATAAGGCTGGGGAGACCCAGGGCACCAACCTGGTCCGCATGCCCCTTGCTTGGGTCAGTAAAGTAATGCTCCTTGGACTTGCACACACAGACTCGAAAATCAAGGAGACATGATCTGCAGATATAATTATTGTGCCAGCTTGCAGGAAACCCCTGGCTAGCCAGAATATTCCGTCCTGTTAAATTTTGTTTCTCACTTCCTGTCTTCTAAAGCCATGCTTCTGAAACCTTAATGTGCAGACGAGTTCCCCCAGGGGTCTAGTTAGCAGGAAGCTTCTGATTCAGGACACCCAGGGGAAGGGCGAGGTCCTGCACTCCCCACAAGCTCCCCACTGAGGCCAGTGCTGACACCAGCAAACCCCCTTTGCACTGAAATGTACACATACTTGCATTTTCTCTCGCTTGTACCCAAAAGATCCCAACTACGACATCCAGGGACATCAGCTGGTTCTTTCCCACCCTCAGTGCTGCCCTCTTGTTCTGTGTCTTTCCTCAGGCCCTCCTCTTTGCTTGCAAGGCTCACAGCCCCTCCTCCAGGAAGCCTTCCCTGCCTGCCTGCTTCCTGCCCTCCCCTGGAATCTCAGGAACAGAGGTTGAGGAGCAGGCCCCAGGGCACTGGTTCTCAACCTTGGCTGCAGACTTAGAATCGCCTGGGAGATGTGAAACCACCTAATGCCCAGGCCACACCCCATACCAATCAAACCGGAATTTCTATGGGTGGGGCCCAACATCCCTTATTTAAGAACCAGGTCACAGGTGTGTGCTTTGTCCAATATTTATAAAGTTTCAATAGCATCTGACTGGCTTTCCGAACCTGTCGGTAAAATTCAATATGGAAGTTCAGCACACCAAAAACTATTCAGCCTTAAAATGGAAGGAGGATCTGACACAGGTGCAGCATGGTTTCTGCATTCTTGAACCCAACACCGTGGGCAGAGAAACACGATATTGTCCTTGGCCACACCCGGGTCACAGAACACACCCCCCTTCTGAAGCCCAAGTTTAGTGCTCACGATTGAGAGGTAAGGGAGTGGTCTCCAGGGAGAGAGATGGTGCGGCGGGAAGCCCACCACAGCATGGTCCCCCGCCCCTGACCGTTGGCAGGTTGGATGCCACACCAGACTGCCCATACCACTGCCAACTGGACAGCCCCTGAGGTTGGTGGGAGTCCCGTCTCCTCCAGGACCTGCCTCTCTGATGCTCTAAATACAGAGCTCCAGCTATGAAGGGTCCACACTGTGAAAGTTTAAAAGAGTTCATTGGTCATTGAATAGGCCAGTGTCGTTTAAAAACCACCATGAGGGGCACCTGGGTGGCACAGTTGGTTAAGCGTCCGACTCCAGATTCCAGCTCAGGTCATGATCTCAGGGTCCTGGGATCAAACCCGGAGTCAGGCTCCACGCTCATTGGAGAGGAGTCTGCATCTTCCTCTGCCCCTCCCCCTACTTGCTCCCTCTCTCTCTAAAATAAATAAATAAATCTTTCAAAAACAAAATAAACACTTCAGAATGAAATTATTAGCAAAACAAACGTGCGTGGATAGAATTCAACTTTGGCTGAAGAGCCTTTAAAATCTGGCACCCAGGGGCTCCTGGGTGGCTCAGTCATTAAGCGTCTGCCTTTGGCTCGGGTCACGATCTCAGGGTCCTGGGATCGAGCCCCTCATCGGGCTCCCTGCTTTGAGGGAAGCCTGCTTCTCCCTCTCCCACTCCCCCTGCTTGTGTTCCCTCTCTCGCTGTGTTTCTCTCTCTCTCTGTCAAATGAATAAATAAAATCTTTAAAAAATAAATAAAATAAAATCTGCCGCCCATCCCACGGTAGGAGCATGCAGATCCCACTGTGGTACAGTCAACCCTTGTTCCATGTCCCTCCCACCTCACCCACTACCTCCTCCAGCCACCTGAAGAGTCAAACCATTCTCATGCCTGGACCTATCCCATCCCCATGCAGATCCTTAAACGACCCAGCAGTTGTACCACCAAACTGCACAGTCCTGGAGAAAATCGAACACTAGCCTGGAATAATGTTACTTCTCGAATGTACCTTGGATAATTCAGAGTTCATTTCCCCTAAGACTGCCTTGTACCCATATGTCCGGAGGAAGTTACCGTTCAGGTAACACACCTGGATGATTACCATGAGCAATGAGGTCACATGTCCATCTTGCCAGAAGGTCAAGAATTAAGGGCGAGGATGTCTCAGCTGACATCAGCATCACATGCGTGAAGGATTTCTCCCGCGTCGGACACCCTTTGGCTTCCTCACTGAAAAGATGCAGAAGCTTTTGTCAGAAACGTGTGACAAGTAGATGGAGGACTTGACCCTTGTCTAAAAGCCCAGTGAAAATGACTTTTTAAGATAATATTTCCTATGTTAAACATTTCTGATCAAAATGTTCCTGCTATTCGTTATTTAACTGATGTTTGCATTTTCAATATGCTGAGAGACAGTGTCGCAGTGCTCTGATCTTCAGCAGTTTTCCAAAATAAACTTTCTATTTTGGAATCAGTTTAGTTTTACAGAGAAGTCGCAAAGATAGTACAGCGAACCCCAAACACCCCTCACCCACCTCCCCCTCTCGAACATCTTCCATAACCGCAGTGTCTTTGTTGCCACAGAGAGCCCGGTAGTGGCCTGTCACTACTAACCAAATTCCAGGCTTGGCTCGATTTCGCCAGCTTTCCCGTTAATGTCCTCCTGGTGTCCCTGAAGCCCCCCCCCCCCAGGGACCACAGCACTCGGTGGTCAGGCCCCCTGGCCTCCTCTGGCCTCCAGTCCCTCCCTGTGTTTCTTGACCCTGACAGTCTCCGGAAGGATTGGTTAGGTGTCGTGTCGAATGTCCCCCAATCTGGGTTTGTCTGGTGTTTCCCTGTGATTATGCCGGGGTTATGGGTTTTGGGGAATAACCACATCAAGGTGAGGCGCCCTCTGACCACATCATAGCAGGGGCTCCTGACGTCCATCCCACTCATTCACCTTGATCACCAGGTCAAGGTGAATCTGCCAGTTTTCTCGGCTGTAAAGTTTGTTTTTCCCTCCCTAGACTCTTTTTTTTTTAAGATTTTATTTATTTATTTAGAGAGTGTGAGCAGGGGGAGGGGCAGAGGGAGAGGGAGGGAGAGAATCTCACGCAGACTCCCTACTGAGCACAGAGCCCGACGATGGGAGGCTCCATCTCATGACCCTGAGATCACGACCTGAGCTGAAATACAGAGTCAGACGTTCAACAGACTGAGCCACCCAGGCACCCCCCGCGCCAGACTCCTTATTTTGGAATGAGGGTGGGACCTGCCCCCATCTCCCGGGAGGGGTGCATGCATGAGTATTTCTTCCTTCAGCAGTTGGTTGGGTGAGGGGTGCACACACTGGAACTCTCCCCCACATAATTATGATAGTTACCCCTGGCAGAGACGGCAGACCACACAGCTCATGCAATTGTTACCTAGTTGCATTTCTTACTGTTCAACCCAATTTGAAGAGGTGAAAAGTTCATTTTAAAAGGGTCAGAAGGGGCACCTGGGTGGCCCAGTCGGTTAAGCAGTCAACTCTTGGTTTCGGCTCGGGTCATGATCTCAGGGTTGTGGGATCGAGCCCCATGTCAGGCTCTGTGCTCAGCGGACAGTCTGCTTGAGGATTCTCTCTCCTTCTGTCCCTCCCTCCCGTTCACACTCTCGATCTAAAATAAATAAATCTTGGGGCGCCTGGGTGGCTCAGTTGGTTAAGCGACTGCCTTCGGCTCAGGTCATGATCCTGGAGTCCCGGGATCGAGTCCCACATCGGGCTCCCTGCTCAGCGGGGAGTCTGCTTCTCCCTCGGACCCTCCCCTCTCTCGTGTGTGCTCTCTCTCTCTCTCATTCTCTCTCTTTCAAATAAATAAATAAAATCTTTTAAAAAATAAAAATAAATAAATCTTTAATAAATAAATAAACAAAAAGGGTCAGAAGATGGAATATGATTCAGCCATAGGAAGGAAGGAGATTCTGACATCCACTCCAGCATGGATGAACATTGAGGACGTGATGCTCAGCGAAATAAGCTTATCATGAAAGGACAAATAGTGTATGATTCCACTTGTACGAGGTCCCTGGAATCCTCTAATTCACAGAGACAGAAAGTAGGTGGTGGGCACACGGCTGGGGGTGGGGGGGACGGCTACCGCGTCCCAGGGCAGAGTTTCAGGTGGGGAAGAGAACAAGAGCTCCGGGACCGAAGGTGGGGGTGGCGGCACAACAGTGTGAGTGTACTTCCTGCCACCGGACTGCGCACTGAAAATGGTCAGAATAGAAGTTTTCTTAAAGATTTACTTATTTTAGAGAGAGAGCACAAGTGGGAAGGGGAGAGGGAGAGAGAGTCCCAAGCAGGCTCCACACTGAGCACAGAGCCCGATGTGGGGCTCGATCCCACGACCCTGAGATCGTGACCTGAGCCAAGACCAAGAGTTGGACACTTAACTGACTGCACTACCCAGGTGCCCCCAGAATAGTAATTTTTACGTTATGTGTATGTTATCACCATTTTTTAAAGGCAGAGAAGGGGTGAATGAAATTGTCATCGATTGCTGATGATGGTAGGAGATTGGTGGAATTACTTATGGTTGGCCTCCACAATGGAGTACAAAGCTGTAGCAGCAAAAAACAATGAAGAAGCTCGCTATGAACAGATATGGGGTCGTTTCCAAGATACAATATTTTTTTAAAAGATTTATTTATTTGATAGAGACACAGCGAGAGAGGGAACACAAGCAGGGGGAGTGGGAGAGGGAGAAGCAGGCTTCCTGCGGAGCAGGGAGCCCGATGTGGGACTCGATCCCAGGACTCTGGGATCATGACCTGAGCTGAAGGCAGACACTTAACGACTGAGCCACCCAGGCGCCCTCCAAGATACAATATTAAGTGATAAAAGCAAAGTACAAAAGAGCATGTATAGTCTTCTACATTTTGCCTAAGGAAGAAGAGATAAGAAAACCTGTATGTGCCTGTTTCTCTGTGCAAAGAGAAATGCAAGGAGATAAACCAGAAAACAATGATGGTGGGGACCTACAAGGGATGGGGGACAGGGGCGGGGGGAGGGATGTGGGCAACAGCGGCGCTTCTCACCTGTTCAGAGAGTTTCAAGTTTTTGAAGCACTTTCTGCATACTTGAACAAGGATGGGAAAATTAAAACCCTAAAACTAAACAAAATGAAAACCAATTAACCCAACTGCCCTGTGAATGGCTGTCATTGCCCCACTGAACCCCAAGCACTCACGAATACAGGATTTCACTACCTGTGTACCCCATCTTGGTCAGGGAGGGGCGGCGGTGGGGGGGCGCAGCACAGTAGGAAAACTACAGAGAAGTCCTGAACTCTTTACCAGACTTGTTGTTTGTTGTAGGAGAAATTGTGGAGCAGTTCTGAAGCTATTTTAGGTCTATGATAGGACTAAGCAAATAAATAAAGGTATTGATGGTGTTGGGAGAAGAGTAAAAATATGTCCTGCGGAATGGGTAGGAAGAGTAGATAGTGGAATGGTCACATCGCCTCCAAGACAGGCTCATGTGTGAATGCCAGCCTTTGTGTGCAGGTATGTATCCGTGTGTACATGGATGTGTGTGTGTTTGTGTGTGTGTGCGCACACGTGTTTATTTTCTAGCTCTGTCCACTGAGTCTCAAAGCAAAGACACCCCAGCAAGCATTAACACACCCAGCACCCAGATCTTGGCCCCTAACACCCTTCCTCACTAACAGAAACCAAGGCTCCCGGGAAAAATGGCTGATTTTTCCAGGACTGGGGCAGAAAAGGCCAAGATGAACCTGAAATACCTCCATCTACCAGAAAGCAAGGAAGTATTCCAAAAAAGATGATGGGGGCTGGTGTAAAGGACCCAAGAGTCAGTTTGACAGGGCTCCCACTGATCACGCTTGGGATAACTTGAACACCGAGACAATTAAGAAATTGTAATGAACTCACTTCTAAAAAATCAGGAGTCCACACCAAAAATAAATGCATAAATAAATAAATGGGGGAGAAAGGAGGGTTGCTGCTTACAGTAGGATGCCAAGTGCCAACTGGTATGGGTGGAGGGATGCTGATTTGGAAAATGACCGTACTACAACCACCATAGAGAGGTTGGTAAAGGCAAGAATCATTAATGGATGTCAAATCGAGCAGGGTAACTGCATGAGGAGGAGGGTATTTGCGTGGCATCTGCCCACAGATTACTTATCGGTCACAAGAGAAAAATCCTGCCCTGTGGTCGGAATCACATCTCCAGCCAGGGGCAGCTGGAGTCGTGGGTCTCTACACGTGACACCCTGTAAAGGCCACTTACATAGAATTCCGACTGGGGGCAAGTAACTGAACCGGACCATGAGGAAATATCAGAAACCCCTCAATGAGAAACATGCTATGTCTTCTCGTGGGGGTAGGCCTGTAGTCCATGAAAATGTCAACGTCACAGAAGACAGGCAAGGCAGAGGAGCTGCTGGAGATTAAAAGGAATCAAAGAGACATGACAACTCCGTGTAATATGAGACCAATGGACTGGGAAAGAAGGTGATAAAGGACATTCTTGGGCCAAATGACATTTCTAAAATACGTATTGATTGAACCGAAGATAGCATTGATGTGTTCACATACATCATGTCTTAGTGTGATCATGAAATTTGTGTTGACCTCTCCAATCCCCTGAGACAGAAATGTTGTCCTAAAATGACAGTCAGTTTACTCCAGAATGTGAAAGAGCATAATAAAGGACAAAACTTGAAACATGATTTTTATTTGCCTTTGGTTCATACTACCTGGGTCTGGAAAGAAGCTATGAAACGTGATAAAATTTTAGCGAGGTTTGCTCAAATTTGCTGGGCTTCCTTCTTAGCTTACTGATTGATGTCCCTCTTAAAACATGAAAATTACTCTTGACGTTGCCTGACTAGCAGAGATTCTGGGTCTTAGCAGAATAAATGTCTGTGCTCAAAGTCAACTTTATTGATTATTTAAGGGGACAACCAAAACCCAAAGGTGTTTCACCTATCAAAGAGCTAAGGTTCTTTATCAGCCCATTGCCTTCTGTGTTTATTGAAAATTTTATTTCCACCTTGATTAAATAGGTAACCAAAGATTGGTTCCCAGGTACTCCTGATCCTATCTTAATCAAGTATCTGAATCTCTGCTGACAACTTTTTTATTTTTGCTTTCCTAAAATTGGGTCCTAAATACAGAAAAACAAAATAAAACCATGAGAATATCTTTTTCACGAAATACCATCTCTATGATTTTCCCAGCAGATCCCTCCAAAAGCCACACAGATTTGTTCTCTCGCCTTATAAAAATAGGTGCTAGACACAGGTTTGTGCTTGTGTTGACAGCGTGGGCACTGTAGGGAAGAGTAACGCGGTCAGAGGAGGCTCTCAGCCCGCCGTCACAGGTCAGGACCTGTGACGTAACTGTCATCAACAGAAGTATCTCAGAAATGCTGGGCTACCCAGGAGTCTCCCCTGGATCCATTTTTATTTTTTTATAAATATTTTATTTGAGAGAGAGAGAGCATGAGTGAGTAGGAGGGTGCAAAGGGAGAGAGAGAATCCTAAGCAGATTCCCCGCTGAGCACAGACCCTGACTCGGGGCTCAATCCCACGACCCTGAGATCATGACCTGAGCCCAAACCAGGAGTCAGATGCTCCACGGACTGAGCCATCCAGGTGCCCCTCCCCTGGATCCTCTTTAATGCCCTGGCTTTCCATAATAGTTGTGAACAGAGATGAACATACTGATCAAACCCCTTTATGAAATAACTCCATCCTGCTTCCTGTGTTTCTCTGTACCCTGGGAGCACTGTGCCTCTGTTTGTCCACAAGGGAATCAAGTCACCAGTCACAATCTCAGAATGTTTAGTGGGCCTCAAACTTACTTGTCTAATTCGAACATTCTCTAGGCCAGACATTCTCAACGGGAGATGTACATCAGAGCTACCCATAAAATTTTATAAGAATAGAGATGTCTACCCCAGACTTATCGAATCTCTCTACTTGATGTTGTTGGTTAAAATAAATAAATAAATAAATTTTTTAAAAAAAGATTATGTCTCAGAATTATATGTCTATCTTGAGATTTTTTTCCTTTATAAAAATTATGTCCGTCCACAGTTATAAATCAGATGTAACATTCAGTGCCTCAAGACAAGCTTAATTGTTAGCCCTAGAGACATTTTGTCTAAACGAATTTTTGGAATGGTTTTATTACCTTGTTTTGTGTGCCCTGGAGACAACCAGATTTCCTGGGAAGTTACCTTGTTCTGATTATGAGCTCTCATCAGGCTCTTCAGATCTGAAAACTCTCAGTAATAAAGTTACCAGAGCTGCTAAGACGTGGTGGGCACAGATGGCCGTTTCTACCGCTGGGCCATCTCTGAGCCTCGGCCCCCAGGAGCTCTTCAGATCCTTGACACTTCACAGAAGAAACCGTTGGGAACAGACTTCTGAGCTCAGACAGCTTTCAGAGCCAAGGTCCAGCGAAACAGAACTTTTCACTTAGGACTAACAGGACTTGTAGACGTTTGTCTGGGGTATGGTTGATGTCTTGCTAATGTTCTATGTTTTGGATACACGGGGAAGCCCCCTCTCTTGCAAGGTCATCTGTAGTCCACAGCAATTTAGTAAAACTACTTTCAGAAGATGAAGTTAAACATTTAAAATATGATTTTCACTGAACCTGAAGAATCCGGAAACTCTTACTTCTCACGGCAAAATATTGAATTGCATGGGTTCAATAAGCATCTGTTTTACTTTTCACCAGGATGCAGTTTTCACCCTGCATGCCCAGGGCTGCCCCTGAAGCGTCACATGGGAGACCACGTTCACTGAATCGGGTAGGACCAGCCACTTCAAGGAAGAAAAGTTGCTTTTGGTTATAAATCCATGGCCACCAAAGCCCTTCCAGGGAAGCAGCCCTGGTAACAGGCCTTAGAGGGGCAAGGAAGGGCACTCTGGGCGGCCCAGGGAATCAGGAAATTTGGCAGACTTTGAGGAGTGAGCAATTCCCCCAAATTTGTAGGTGCTCTGGGGCAGAGAGCTTCTTGGGCTTGGTTTTGATGCCTCCGGAAACAGAGGCGTCTGAAGGCTAGTCTGAGATTCCGGGCGGAGACTTCCCACCACGCAGACTCAAGAGGGCCTGCGTGGTGAACGGGCGCTCCGGCCTCCCCTGCACAGACAGCCACGCCAAATCTCGGGAGACCATCCTATGCCGTGCCCAGGGGTAGTCTTTCCCGGGGATTAGCCACACCCTGGGGAGCAGGGAGCAGGGGAAACAGAGGCTCCTGTGAGTCCTGACTGAGACCCCGGGGGTAGCTCTGCTCTCCTTCACGGCTGATTTGCTCTGAACTCTGCAAAGCTTAGAAACGGATACTAATGCAAACTCCCTGCTTCTGCCGGCCTTCCATGACGGCCCGCAGTTTGTGGAGGGCCTCAGATGTCTCCGGGTCCTGGCCACACAGGCTCTACTGACTCACCACGCGAGACGGAACCCTCCAGAATTTCCGGGGTTGCCCCAACACCCAGACCTTGTTTCTCTATGCATCCACCACACATTCTTCCCGAACTGGACCTGAACCCAGAACAACTTCTGACTCCTGTCCCTTTGTTTCACGGAGAACCACAGAGCATCATTACGCGACCTCAGAATTTTCTTCTCCGAAATACGTTCCTTCCCATCCTCTCTTGGGCCTTGAGGTGACCGAGGGCAGGGGCTAAAGACTGCAGAGGACGGGGACTCTTCTACCTCCTGTGAATGTGAGGAAAGCTGGGCGGCATTGCTCAGACCCGTTCACCGGCCTGCATCGCGAGGCTGGCGTTCTGCCGGCAGAAAGACACGCAAGCACTGCAGTGTGGCATTTGTGGGCCATCTGCCTGGTCCAGCCAGCTCCCATGGCGCCTGTCACTCCTCCGCTGGGAGATGTCAAATTGTCCAAGAAAGGGGGGCAGGGACCTCACGGCCACCCGCCAGGATGCCTCTTTCCCCCTGCAACCTGCTGACCCACGGAAGAGGTCTTTTCCTAAAGCCCGATTGCTCCTTGACAGGAGGCAGGGTCCTGGGATACACAGTGACTCAACCACCGAGGAACTCGGGGAATTTGCTTCGGTGGGACAGCTGAGGAGAGCTGGTCACGTGCCCTGCTGGTGGGACAGATGTTGGAGAGGGATTTTGTCCTGCTCTCCGGCAGAGAATCCCAGAAGGCCCCGTTCAGGGATCTCATCTCCTTTGGGTCACGGGGCTGTTTTCCTGACCTTCATGCACTAAGCGTTTAGCACCGACCTTACACCATTTCCTGGTTTTTAGAAAACCTTTCCCTGCCCTGCCTCTGGGGAAGGGAGCTCCCGGAGGCCAGGGCTGTCTCCTTGACTGCTGGGAGCAGGGCCCACCGCGGGTCTGAGCATGATGGTGGTGAGCACAGGGACATCCAGCCATTGGGTACCAGAGCCGGGAGCCTGCTATTTAGTCCTTTTGACGATGCAGGGGAGTAAGAACTACCTTCTTCACTCTACAGATGAACAAATAGAAGCCTAAAAGGATGAGTGACTCAAGCACGCTCCCTCTGGAGGTGAGGAGAACGGCCACGGTCCCCAAAAGACTGAAGGAGAGAGAGAGGGAGGGAGGGAGGATGGACCACAATGATGGGAATTTGCCAGTTCGTTGTGTCTCCCCCCAAAAGTGGTAATGTTTCTTCTGAACTAGGAAACATTCTCTCTGCAAATTCCCAGTGATGTAGAACCGTGCCACCCAATACCACCGCCACCAGCCAGCCACATGTGGCTCGTAAGCCTTGGAAACGTGGCTGGTCTGAACCGAGAGGTGCTGTAGAAGACACATGGCTTTTCAGAGGCTTAGAATAAGAAACAAGGATATAAAATAATGTATTGATGATGCATTTCAACCACACGCTCAAGGGGTAATATTTTGGATAGAGTTAAATCCACCGTTAAACCTCCTCTCACTGGTCTCTTTATTTGCCGTGTGGCTATGCGACCCTCTCGTTCCATCTCAGATAGGCAGAGCTGCTCCGAAGACATGAATGAGACTTGTGTTCATCTCGGTGTCTTGCTGATGTCTGCGAGAGGGGACACTGCAGGTCCTGCGTGAGATTCCGGCCCCTCACGCCAGCCACGCCCCCAGCCAGGCAGCCAGCAGCAGATATGCTGAGAGCCTCCTCTGCTCAGGCACTTGCTGGGACACATGCAAGAGCAAGATGCTCCACACCCTGGGGTTCAAAACCTCATGGGGATGGGTCCTCTGGTGGGCAGAATAATGCACCCCCAAAATGTCCACGCCTTAACCCCCAAGATGTGACTATGTTAGGTTACCTGGCAAGAGGCAATTAAGGGTTCTAGTCAGCTGAGCTTATAAGATGATCCTGAATTATCCAGGTGGGCCCAGTGTCATCCCAGGGGCCCTGATACATGGAAAAGTCAAGTCTGGGTGCAAGAAGAAGCAGCCCCCTACTGACACGACCCCAGCCGTGGCCCATGAGCTCCAGGCAGCACTGTATTTTGAGGGGGAGGCAGCCCAGAATGAACAGGGCTCTGGACGCGGTAAGCAAACTGACCTGAAGCCCCTTACCCCACCCCCCAATTCCCCGCTCACCCGACTTGCCTGGGAGGATCCTGAGGCCACTTCCGTGGACTCTTCCCCGCCCACGGACAAGGGACAGGGCTGTTTCCTTCCCAGCAATGACAACTAATTCAGAAACTATTCCAGCCCCTCACCTGAAAGCCTCTCAAAGAGGGCTTGGCATCTGTTCCAATGACACACAAGCATTCTCGTCCCCCAACTAACTTTTAGACTTTCCTTTGAAGTCCGCAGGGGAGAATCTGCACGCCCGTGCTCAGCTCATCCTGCTACCTACAGTCCCCATCCCCAGGCCTTGCATTTGGGCCCCCTGACCACGTAGGCCCAGCACCCCTCCCGACCCCTCCCTCCCAGCCCGAGCCAAACGCTTAATTCACACAGGACACAATTAACCAACACCGAATGCCCCACAGTCAATATCAAGCGCTGAGTAAATAGGACATTCAGTTGGAGAACATTCCGGAGGTTCTGGAAGCCCAAAAGGTTTTTGGGGCTTGCGCAAAAAGTTCTCCCGAGCATCTCCCACGATCTACCTGCACAAAGCTTCACTGAGCACAGACTCCGGGAAGCAGGGGCAGGCCCGGTGCTGGGCTCTGGGGGTGGAAGCCAAGCTCACGACCCCTGCCCTCTGCTACTGCCCGGGAGCCAGTTCCTGTGAGGAGCAAGGGCTCCAGCCTGCGCTGCCAGCATCAGGCGGGCCACCTCGGAAACTTCTGGAGGGAGGGACCCGTCTCTGAGGCTGTGCTAGCAGCCGAGGGGCCCTGCCCACCAGGCCAGGGAGGCAGGAAAAGTGTCCACTCCAGAGGGCCAGTGGCTGGGACTGTGGGAGCCTGGTCTCCCGTGGGTGTAAACCAGGCTCCTGCCCTGCAGAGCAGGCCATCAGTGAACGCCATCCCTCAGTGTCCCAGCTCGGCCTTTCCAGCTGAATTTCTCAATACTTTTCTTGGAAGCTGTCCAGTACGTACCAGAGAAGAGTCAGAACAAAGCAGCTAACAGTAGCGAGGAATACCGTCTCAGCTCTCCTCACAGATAACCCAGGTGGACGCACCGCGGACACTGCCTTGAGCACGCTGGGAAAGGCCCGGAACCAACCTTTCCAGCGGTCCCCAAAGGCGCAGAAGCGGGGCTGAGGGCACGTGTGTCGGAGGTGATTGGCGGCCCTTGGGGGAAGCTGCATCTGTGCCTTGTTTGTTATAATTGGTTTCCCGGCCCTGCCTCCTTGATTAACAGCACACGTTTCTCTTGACAAAAGTGACATGCCAGTGCCTTTTGATCTAATCCTAAAAGTCATGCTAGTGAGCAGAACCTAAGCCGGGAGCAGGACCCCTGGGTCGTTTCTCACAGGAAGGTCTGGACAGAGCGGCTTCTTGGAACTGCGCACATCACTGTGTCCACGCAGTGACAGTTTTCCTGGTCCGCTAACTCACCACACACTTCAGAAAGAGGTTGCCTGAAGATCCTTGGCCGCCTGAGTTGGATTCTGCAGAGGGAGAAAGGGCTGCTCAAAGAACGTCTGGAATTCAAACCAAAAGCTCAAGGCACCAACAAACACCAAGAGGGGGGTTAAGGTGAGACAGGACATGGGCATGATACCAGAGTGTCTCCCCCAAATATTCGTGAGTGACAAAGAGGAAGGTCAACATATCAACAGCATGAACCCCCTGATGCGATGCACGGAAGGATTCCTCCCCCAAATCCGTGACCTTGATCTAGTCAGAAGGACTCATCAGACAAACCCAATTTGACAGACATTCTACAAAACCCCACGAACAGTGTTCTCAGAAAGGGTCCCGGTTGTACCGGGAACGGAGAGACTGACAAACGGTCACAGACCAGAGACCAAGGACGCGGGGTCCTAGGCAGGAAGAAGGACCTGAGAGGAGGAGCTGATGCCCTTGAGCCAGAGCCTGGGGCTCGGGGAGCGGTGCTGGTTTCCCTGGTTTGGGTCCCGGTGCCGCCACTGTGGCGCTCACAGTCCCTGAGGAGGCAGATTCTGCACCACAGTGAACACGAGAGCTCCGCCAACTGTCTCTGGGATTCTTCTGTGAGTCGACAATTCTTTCATAAGAAAGTTTTTCAAATGTTAAACCACACACACACACATACACACACACACACACACAGAGGCCCTGCTCTCCCCCAGATAAGGTGCCGGGCTCCTGGGGTGGGGGCACCCCCAGCTGCTGCCGGCCCCCCGCATCTCATCCCTGCCCGTCTCCACCAGGTGTCCTGTGTCAGTGTGTTGACCCGTCTCCTGCGTTGGAATTGCAAAGAACACTGTTGTCAGCAGAGCAAAACCATCGATTTTCTGCCCATCCGTCCACAGCCGAATGCAGCCCAGGTCTAAGCAAGAGGGACACAGGCCCCAGAGCCCCGCACTCTCCTCCAAGGAGCAGACAAAACGTTTTCTTCCCGGTGAATCACGTTTCCCAGGAGGTTAACTTCCCGGGACAGAAAGGGTGACACCTTCGGTCCTAAAAGGAACTTCGGGAAGCCCAGGGATGAGGGACCGTGCTCGGCCGTGTTTCTGGGGCCTGAGCCCTGGGAGCAGGAGCATCATCCCAGGGAGAACACGGGGTCCGCCCGCAGGGGACGGGCTGGGCGGGCGGGCAGCGGGTGCGGCGTCCTTGGCTCTCCGCCGGCAAACGCGAGCGCTCTCGTGACTGCCTGTGAACTGCAGCTTCCTGGTGTGCGGTTCTCATGGCTGCGCACAGCGGTGGTGTTCCGAACGGCCCTTAAAACGGGACCTGCGGCTTTTCCGTCTGAGCTGCTGACATGTCATCCAGACTGAGGAAGACCCGGAAACTTCAGGGCCACATGAGCCACAGCCACGGCCGCATCGGCAAGCACCGGAAGCACCCAGGAGGCCGGGGTAATGCTGGTGGCATGCATCACCCAGGTTACTTTGGAAAAGTTGGTATGAGACATTACCACTTAAAGAGGAACCAGAGCTTCTGCCCACTGTCAACCTTGATAAACTGTGGACCTTGGTCAGTGAGCAGACACGGGTAAATGCTGCCAAAAACAAGACTGGAGCTGCTCCTATCATTGATGTAGTGTGATCAGGCTAGTACAAAGTTTTGGGAAAGGGAAAACTCCCAAAATGGCCTGTCATCGTGAAGGCCAAATTCTTCAGAGCAGAGGAGAAGATTAAGGGTGTCGGGGGCGCCTGTGTTCTAGTAGCTTGAAGCCACGTTTGGGGGCGTTCATTAAATGCTAACAAGTGATTTTCAAAAAAAAAAAAAAAAATGGGACCTGCGTGTGCACGCTGTGCAGGGGGAAGTTAACGGTGCGTGTCCCCGGGGAGAGGAAAAGAGGTTTAAGAGCAGCGTCTATGAGACGCCCAGCGCCCCACTGGCAGCCACCCCAGGCAGCCAGAGGGGTCTGGGCGCTGGGCGGGGCCGCCGCAAATGTTTGCACAGGTGAGTACAATTCAGAAAAGAACATCAGCTGAAGTGTTCCGGGGGGGTGGGCGTGGGGGGGGTGGAGAGAGAGGGTTCCAGGGAAGAACCTCAGCCCGTGTTCACACATTGATCCTGCTGGTGACACTGGGTTGTCCTCCAGGAGCCGGCCATAGAAAGGCTTTGGCCCCCACCATGCAGGATTCCAGAAGCCTTCGGTGTGAGGCCTCAAATTAAGAACCAATATTACATACTGCTTTGACATCTGACAGCAGGGAGCCTCGAGGGGCCTAACAGCAAGCCCCTCCCCCTCTGCCCCGGGCTTCCATGGACAGGTCGTCCTTATCAGATGGAGCACAGCTCCCACCTGTCCCTGAATGGCCGACTTCACATCCCTTGCTGGCCCATGAGATGATTCGACCAAGCACAGCACGTCCTCCCATGGGAACAGGGCGGCAGGGGGGGACCTTGCCCTCCTGCTCCTACAGCCTACCGTCCGCAGCCCCTCTGGCTCACTCTGTTCCCAAGCGCCACGGCCGTGGCCCTGCGTGACCCGGGCCATTAGGACACGGTCTCTTCTGCCCAGTACTGGGTGCTGGGTGTCCACCATCCCCAGAAGCCAAGGGCAGGCATGCCTCCTTCACGAAGGGGGAGGATAGGAAATAGCTAAGACAGGCCTCGGGTCCCTAAATCCATCTGACGCTGGGGTTCTCAGCCGGGGTGACCTTGCCCCCTGTGGGATGCTCTGCAGCGTCTGGAGACTGGCACTGGTGGGTCGGCCCGGGGATGCTCAACTCCGCGCAGGGCCCAGGACAGCCCCCCCACGGAGACCTGTCAGCCGCGCCAGGTGAGACCCACAGCTCTGACACCTATTGCTGGTTGATCAGCCACGCTGGGTGCAGCGGATGCCTCCCTCCTGGAGAGACTTTCTTTCCTTGGATTCTAGAACGGCATTCTCCCCTGGATGTCCTCCTGTGTCCTCCCTCCTGTGCCAGCTCCCACTCAGACCCCTGACTCTAAATATTGGGGAGCCCCAAGGCTCAGTCCTCCCTTCTTCTCTGTCCCATACATAACCATCACTCCCTGCACTAGTGAGAAGTTAGACTCCCCTCTGCATGCTGGCACTCCCAAATTAACATCTCCTAGAAATTCTCTCTTCAACTTCTTGAGGTTTGTGTATCTAGCTTGTCAAAAGGCAACCCACAGAAGGCTGGGAGAACATATTTACCAATCATATATCTGGTAAAAGACTCCTATCTAAACTTCATAAAAAGCTATTAGAATTTTTTAAAAAATGGACAACCCATTTTAAAAATGAGCAAAAGATCTCAACAGACATTTCTCCAAAGAAGATGTACAAATAGCCCATAAGCGCACGAGATCATGCTCCCCATCATAGTCATCAGGGAAATGCTAATCAGACCCACAGTGAGATACCCCCTCACACCCACTAGGACAGCAGGAATCAAAATGTCAGATGAAGCAAGGGTCGATGAGGACGTGGAGAAAGTGGAACCCTTATACGCCACCCACGGACATGTAAAATGGTGCCACCACTTTGGAGAACAGTCTGACCGTCCCCCTAATTATTAAACCTTAATGCTGCATAATTCAGCAATCCCAAGGAGTGATCCCAGGAACACACACAAGCAAAGGGAACACAATCATGTACTCAAAACTTGCCCATGAATGTTCCCAGCAGTGCTATGCATAATAACCAAAAAGTAGAAGCCGTCCAAATGTCCATCAGCGGATGGATCAACAAAATGTGGGAAATCCACACAGCGAATCCACTTACTCAGCCATAAAAAGGAATACAGCCCTGATACTCCCTAAGACATAGATGATCCTTGAGCACATCGTGCTCAGTGAAGGAAGCCAGACACAAAAGGCCACATATCATATGATTCCACGTATATGAAATGTGCAGAACAGACAAATCCACAGAGACAGAATAGGTCGGTGGTCGCCAGGGGCCAGGAAGCAAGGAATGGGGAGTGATTGCTAATGGGTATGAGACTTCTTTCGGGGGTGATGAAAATGTTCTAGAATTGCTTGTGGTGATGGATGCACAGCTCTGTGGATATGCCAAAAACCCTGAATCACACTCTTCAAATGGGTGAATGCAAAAGCAGATAGAATCCAGCTGTCTTCCGGAGTCTTCCGTGAAGCCAAATAGTAAAAATATTTGCAGGGGCGCCTGGGTGGCTCTGACAGTTAAGCATCTGCCTTCGGCTCAGGTCATGATCTCGAGGTGCTGGGATTGAGTCCTGTGTTGGGCTCCCTGCTCAGCAAAGAGTTTGCTTCTCCCTCTCCCACTTCCCCTGCTTGTGCTCTCTCTCTGTCAAAAAAATAAACAAAGTCTTGGGGCACCTGGGTGGCTCAGTCGTTAAGCGTCTGCCTTCGGCTCGGGTCATGGTCCCAGGCTCCTGGGATCGAGCCCCACTTCGGGCTCCCTGCTCAGCAGGAAGCCTGCTTCTCCCTCTCCCACTCCCCTTGCTTGTGTTCCCTCTCTTGCTGTGTCTCTCTCTGTCAAATAAATAAAATCTTAAAAAACAAAACAAAAAAAATCTTTAAAAAAAAAGACTTGCAAAAATATAAAACCAAATCATCCTTCTTGCTAATTCTGGTGGGTTGTTTTTTTGTTTTTTTTTAATAAAGTTATCTTTCATAAAAACATGTTACTTATAGTTAACCACTAGTGGATTTATTATTGTTACTTTATTTTCTTTAATTTTTTATTATTGTTATTTTAAATGCATTAATAAATATTTTAAATTTTTCTCAAGTTCAATTTCTAATATGATAAAGATTGGTGGATTTACCCAGAACTAGCTTGATGGGTGTGGCCCTGTGCAATCACACAGGGCCTCCTGCTCAGAAGGACCCCACACTTGGGGGTATGTGGGTGGCTCAGTGGGGTACGTGTCTGCCTTCAGCTCAGGTCATGATCCCAGAGTCCTGGGATCAAGTCCTGCGTCGGTCTCCCTGCTCAGCGGGGAGTCTGCTTCTCCCTCTGCCTCTGCCGCTCCCCCTGCTTGTGCTCGCTCACTCTCTCTTTCTCTTTGACAAATAAATAAATTAAAATCTTTAAAAAAAAGGGGGGGACCCCACACTTGGCCTTGATACTCTGCTCTCACTGTCTTAAAATTCTTTTTTTTTTTTGTAAGTGAAGTCCAACGAGACAAGAACACATGCCCTGGGCCCTGGATTCTCAGCATGCAGGCTGCCTCCTGCCACCTCACTGCCTACCTCAGACACCCACGCCTCGACCTTCCGGTGCCTCGGACCCGCCCTTCAAGTCACGAGGTAAAATACGGGATACACAGTTAAACTCAAATTTCAGAAAGAAAATGTCTTAAATATAAGTATGCCCCAAATATGACATGGGACATACTTATGCTGAGAATTATTTGTTTATCCAAAATTCAAATTTAACTGGGCATCCTGCATTTTCACTTACTAAATAAAAAACTCTCCCCACCTGCCTCCTCCTCCCCACCCTGCCCCCACAGCCACCCAGAGACTGAGTCAAGTGGCCCCTGGGTGCCTGTGACAGCCTCAATCACCCCGCACGTGTCCTAGGCCAGCTCTGTGCGTTTCTTCCTCCTTCCAACCTTCTGACTCTGCCTCGCCTACTGTTGGCTCTCTGGGTACAGCTGGATCCCCCTCTGCACCCTTGATGTGGAGCGCACAGCCCATCTGAGCATTTGGCACTCCCTCTGCGAGCTGGAGGTGCTCTGGCCCATCAGCCAGGAGACACGACCCTGTCCCACACCCGGACTGAGGGGGGCTTCTCCCAGCCCAGGGAGCTCCATCATCCTGCCAAGAGGAAGGCTGACAAATTTGTGCTCACTCCTGAGTATTCAAAGCCACCTGAACTTGGAGCTGAAAGAGACCATTAAAACCAAAAAGCAGAGGGAAGCGGGGAGGAAACAAGAGGGAGCCAGGAAATGGGGTTGATGCAGAGGGGCTTTGGGTTAAGACATCAATGCCCGCACCTGGTTCTAGCCAGACTTGCTGCGTTTTATGAAGCCACCCATTCCCTCCCCCTCCTCTCAGAAGCAGGATGTGGCTCTGATTTTTTTTGTCTAGTATGGGTGGAAGGGTGCTGGAGCCTCCAGCATTTTCTCCCGGCGTATCCTTAGCTGGGGCAGGGACAGACACAGAAATCACCCCATGTGAATGCAGGAGGGGGCCCAGGCGAATGCCCACCTAGAGCCAGTCAGCGCCCCCACAGCCTCACCAGCACCCCTGGGACCCTCTCTGGAGACCAGCCATCCCCATCTGACTTCTGGAAAAGCCCAGCTCCCACCTCCTCCTGGAAACCTTTGCTGCATGACCGCGCCTTCACCCCCTGCCTCCCCCGGCACCCCCTTGGGCCCCACACACCCCAGCAGCATCCTGAGAAAGGAAGGCTCTGGACTCTGGGCCAGACAGATCTGGGCTGAAGGCCCGGCGGGGGCTTTTCTCTGCTGTGTGGGCTTCAGGGAGGCACCTGGGCCCTCAGAGCCTCCATTCTCTCCTCCCAAAAGGGAATGACGGTTACACTCACCTCTCAAAGCCACTTAAGGCTGCCAAGAAACAGTCCATGCATCCACGGGAATGATGGGCCCTCGGTAAGCATGCAGAAAGCCAGAGGTCTCAGCGACACTGTCCTGGTCAGGACCCCGGTGTCAGCTCCCCGGTGTGCTTGTCATGCTCTCGGCCACGCCAGCTTTCTCCCCGTGTCTCAGGCTGCCCGGCCCTGGGAGCTGGAGCCAGGCTTTCCCTGGAGGAGGGGAGGGTCGGGGGATGAGCAGAGCAAGATCTAGGAGAGCCGTCAAGGTGCAGGGGAGACACAGGCCAGCTTCCTGCAGCCCTGGGCACGTCCCAGCGTCTTGAGGGTTTAGTCACATCAGCAGCACCGGGGAGGAAGCCCAGTCCAGGGGGCTACTCTCAGGGTCTCTGCTCACAGAGCCCACAGAAAGGGGGCTTCCTACAGGGGCTGCAAGGCCGACCTGCTGCTGTACGCCCACCCCAGGGTCTTACTCTACAGGAGCTTCCTGCCAATTAGCCTTTTCTTCCCTCTTTACAGGAGGGAAACACAGTCTGGAGGTCCCCTGGGCGTCTCCATGTCAGCATCTATGCAGCTGTGTCCAGTGGTCCTGCCCCATGTCCAGACAGAAGGAAACAGTGCTCTGCCCCCAGAGACTCGACTTCCATCAGGAACGAGACGCACACACCTCAGGCTGCAAGTGAGGGGCTTGAATGAAGAGAGAAAGGCCAAGTCTGCTTCTCTGTGCCAGCTGGGGGAGCGAGGGGTGGATGAGGCCCAGGCCTCAGCCCAGCCTCAGGATCGGCGGGGAGCTTATTATGCAGAAACCCACAACCCCACAGACCTGCAGAGATGCCCCCGAGTGTGCAGTGCAGCCAGACTTGGAGGGCTGGGGCCACCCTGCCTGACAGCAGCAGGGGATGGGCCCCAAACGCAGAACCCAGCAGGTGGAAACGGGCAGCCAAGGGTGGTTAGGTCACTGCTGCCCTCAGACACTGAGTCTTGTGCCTCAGAGCCTCCAAACAAAGACAGATCCTGGGGTCACTGCTTGGGGTCCATGATTGATAGAATGATGGCTCCCCAAAGGGTCCACACCCTAATCCCTGGAACCTGTACCCACGTGCCTTATACGGCAAAAAAAACTCTGCAGATGGGATTGAGTCAAGGATATCAAGGTACTGGATGATCCTGGGTTATCTGGGTGAGCCCAGTGTCACCCCAGCCGACCTCAGAAGTGAGATCAGAGAGAAACGGGAGAGAGCATCAATCCAGGGAAGGTCAGGGAGATCTGAGGCACGAGAAGGACTCCTGCCCACTGTTTCTGGTTTTGCAGACAGAGGAAGGCCGGCGGCCGAGGAGTGTGGCTGGTACCCCAGAAGCTGGGACTGGCCCTCAGCTGGCAGCCAGCCCAGAGACAGGGCCTCGGTCCTGCAACTGCCAGGCACTGGGTTCTGCCAACAGCCTGAGCAGCAAACAGACTCTCCCCGGGTCCCCAGAAGGAACGCTGCCCAGTCCACGCCCTCATTTTAGCCTGGGGAGACCCTGGCTGGGCTTCAGACCTCCAGAACTGTGAGATAACACACTGGGGTGGGCGCCTGGGTGGCTCAGTTGGTTAAGCGACTGCCTTCGGCTCAGGTCATGATCCTGGAGTCCCGGGATCGAGTCCCGCATCGGGCTCCCTGCTCAGCGGGGAGTCTGCTTCTCCCTCTGACCCTCTTCCTTCTCGTGCTTTCTATCTCTCATTCTCTCTCTCAAATAAATAAATAAAATCTTTAAGAAAAAAAATTTAAAAACACACTGGGGTGCTGTAAGACACTGGGTTTGTGGTGCTTTGTTAAGGCAGTGATGGAGAAGGGAGAGGGGCTTCCGGTTGGCAGCAGCCCCTGACGGGAAGCCCTGCCTCTCTCCCCCGTTAGGGACCCATGGGGTTACAGAGGCCCTGCGGCATTCCCCACACTCAGGCAACCCCTACCCGGTGCCGACCAGTGTCCAGGACCCACCCAGGGTGGGCGAAGCTCAGACTCTCCTTCTCCAAGCCTGGTTAGTGTCCTGGGGTGGCCTCAGCAAAGTACCACACCCCGGGGAGCTTTAACCCCAGATCTGATCTCTCACGCTCTGGAGGCCAGAATAGGAAACCAGGGTGCTGCAGGGCTGGGCTCCCCTAAAACCTGTAGGCTCGTTCCTGCGGATGTCCTCACGTGGCCGCTTCTCTGTGTCTCCTCCTATAAGGATACCAGGCACTGGATTTAGGGCCCACCAGGATGCTCTCATCTTGAAATCCTTAACTAACTACAACTACAAAGGCCCTATTTCCAAACAAGGTCACGGTCACAGGCTCTGGGTAGACATGACTTTGGGGGAGGACCCTATGCACCCAGCGCAGACCCTGGGGCACATCACCTCCCATGGCCTCCCTCCCTCCCTCCCACAGGCCTGAGTTCCAGCCTCAGTTTCGCACTCTGCCCACGGACAGGGCTGTGAGGGGTTCCTTCACAGAGGGGGACCTTGGGCCCCGAGTCAGCTCTGCCTGAGCCACACAGAGCCTGTCACAAGACTAGAAACGTCCCCAGGAAAGCTTCTGGGGCTGCACACACCCTTACACACCCCCTCACAGCTGCTGGACGAGGACGCAGAGCACTCCCACCTTTGTGCGCCAGTTCTGGGTGACGCTACTGCAGGACAGCCCCCGGCGCGGCCGGCAGGACATGTACGTCCTCCGCTGCCCTCCCCACCCTCCTTACCCCAGGCTCTGCTGTGCAGACACGGGCACATCCCCCCGTGGCCTGAGGACTTAAAACCCTGTGTCTACCTGTGTCTTAAAGCCCTGTGTCTACCATGGGACAGGGAGTAAATGTTCGTTTCTGGCGGGGATTAACACTGAGCTTATGATACTTAATAAAAACCAGACTGCACCCCATGGCATCTCACCCGGAGTGGCACCAGCCTTCCCAACCCTTCTGGGGAGGCACGACAGGGTAGGTGACCTGGGCGAGCTGCCTACCCACGTGGCCCCACAAGCAGGAGCCACTGGTGCAGATGGAACCACCATCCTTTAGCTTCCAGATCCTTCTCCACACCTCCCCATCCAGAAAGTGAGGGTGGCATGAACCTTGTCTGAGGCTGGCTCCTCACTTCCGGAATATTCTTTCTGGCTGGCCCACCCTGTTGTATTTGTTTCCGATGCTGCGTAACGAACGAGCACAAATTCAGCAGCTTAGAACAGCACCCACTTACAGCCTCGCTATTCCCGTGAGTCAGGAGTCCGGAGCTTCCCAACCAGGTGTTGGCCAGGGTAGCGTCTGAGGTCCCAGGGATCATACCAAGCTCACGTGGTCGTTGACAGAATTCATTTCCTTGCATTTGTAAGACTGAAGGCCTAGGTTTGGGCTCGCGGGACCAGGACCGCCCTCAGCTCTGAGAGGCAGCCTGTGGCCCCTCCTGCCAGGGCCCCGTAGCCACTCACAGCACGTGGTTGGCTTTCCGCCAGGCCAGCAAGGGGGGGTCACTGTGACTTCTGCCCCTGCCTTTCTGACCTGTTAGGGACTATGAGTGCCCCCCAAAACTCCTATGTTGAAACGCCAAGCCCCCAGGTGACAGCCACACTTGTCCTCCTGAGGTACAGCTCTGAGGGGGTGTCCACCCGAACCCCTCCCACCGCAGCTTGGGCATCGCGGCTCAGCCTTGAGCAGGTGAACCGAGGTTTGCGTGCTCTGCTGGCTCCCGTCATGCACATGGCCCGACGCAGCCTCTGTTTACCCATCTGTAAAATGGGGTTAATAGCACAGCTACCTGATGGAGAAATAGAATAACACTGATGAGCGTCTGCCTGGTGCGGGCCCCGTGCTGAGAGCTCTCACACGTTCTTCTGGGTGCAGGAAACACCAGCGGGCATTTTTCTCATCGGCCTCTGCCTCCTTTCCTTCTTTCCCTTTCTTTCTGACTCCCCAGACTTGTGGGCTCTTCTGAGCACATCACACAAGGCCATGGACTCCCGAGGCACAAAGGCATCCCGGGTTTGTTTCCTCTTGCTCTTCTGGGCCTGCCTGTGATCTGCACCCCGGCACTTCTCCCTCCCAGCCCGTGTGTCTCCCCTCTTTGCAGGACCAGCAGGACCAGCCCCCCCATACACCCCCTGTATAAGGGGGCTCCCCACCCCACTCCCCAACCCAATCCAGACAGTGACACCGGGGGTCAGACTGTTTCCAGATGCTTCTCCCAAACAGACGTGTGGCCTGCTGCAACGTCACTCCGTCTCCCGTCCTCTCGTGGAACACGGGCTTCCCCTTCGTTGGCTGGCCGAAGGGTACGTCTCCAGACAGGCTCTCCATCAGATGCCCTGTCTTTCTTCTTGGAAGCCAGAAGAGAGGCAACAGGCTCAGACCAATGGTGGCTGTCGATCCCCAGGGCTCGGGGCTGCAGCGAAGGGCCGGGAGCAGAGAGGCAGCGAGAACAAGATCCCCAATCGTTCACCACCTGACTGCAGGTCCGCTTGCCTCTTCCTCAGGACACTTGAGTAGGAAATCCTCCTAGCAACAGTTTTGCATGCACTGTCTTGCTTGACTGACTTTTCATACGGCTCTTCCAGCAAAAAGCACATGCAATTGTGGCTCAGATTAAGCAGTATAAAAAAATCTCTCAGCCTCAAAGCCAGGAGCTTGGCTCTGAGGGGGAGCAGAGTCCCCGGCCTCTTCTCCCTGGCAATCTGGGCAGTGCCCGTGCTGGGGGTCGAGTTAGAGGAGTCTCACCATTTCTGAAGGTGGGGCCAAACATCCCAGGGGCAGAGGGCTCAAGGGCAGGGCCGTCACCTGAGGCTGGGCGGCCTACAGGTGCTTGTGCATCTGGTGGGTCTCCTTAGCACTGATGGCCTGCTGTCGTTGGAGTCCCCCTCGAGCCAGGCCTTCAGGCATTCTCAGCCAGGCTCTGCCCACAGCCCATTTGGAGATGTAGCCCTGGCACCCTTGTCCAGAGGGCGGCCCTGCTTCTGAACGCCAGCAGACCGGCTCCAGGAATCAACACAGGCCGTGCCCAGCATGCCCACCCTTAACCCCACCTGGGGTTTTGAGCAAACCTCTTCTGCCCAAGCCAGCTTGTCCAGCACAGACTATGCCCCCAGATTATTCCACAGGAGCCCCCGCCCCCGCACTCACCAGCTCTGTCCTGGGAGCAGCCCCGGGGTCTCCAAGAGGTGCAGGGGAGGGTGAGGTGGGCAAGGCCAGCCCCTGCCAACTTGGCCTCCCCAAGCAAGGGGCCACAGAGGGGCTGCTGCTAGTGGGCCCTGGGCCGTGAATACATGCCCGGCCCAGGCCCCCGGCTGCAGAGCCGCCCCCTCGGCCCTCACAGGAGGAAACCTCACCCTTGTGCCCCTGAACTTCCCTCAGGTTACATCTGTGGTGGGCACTCCTCAATGAATACTTCATGTCCTGGGAAAATTAATAACCCATCCTCCTACGCCAGAGTTTTCTACGGAAGTCCTTTTTTTAAGAAATTGAGCTGAAATTCACGTTTAAGGAAATCACCACGTTTAAGTGAACAATTCAGTGGCATGTGGTACCTTCACATGCTGGGTGACCAGCACCCCTATCTAGTTCCAAAACACGTTCTCCTCCCTGCAAAGGGAAACCTATGCCCATCCCTCCCTGGGCGCCTGGTAACCACCACTCTGCTCTTTGTCTCTGTGGATTCGCCTGTCCTGCACATCTCACATAAAGGCAATCATACGATACGCGACCCTTTGTGTCTGGCTTCTCTCACTCATATGTTTCTAAGATGCGTTCACGATGTGGCGCGTATCAGAGCTTCAACCCTTTTCGTGGCTGAAGAAGAGCCCAGTGCATGAGGAGACCACGTTCTATGTATCCGTTCTTCTGTGGATGTTTCCACCTTTGGCTCTTGTGAGTCATGCGGCCGTGGACATTGTGTGCATTCTCATCTGTACACCGGTTTGTAAACCTTCCGGGTAAATACATGAGGGGCCTGCTTTACACTCATGGTTTTTCCTAAACAGCCTGACCACTGCCTCCCCAGCCTCGCACCTGCAGGGTCCCCCGGCCCGGGCACAGCTGGGCTCCTGAAGGCGGCAGGCAGGCCGTCCCTCTCCCAGGGCTGCCCTCTCTTGCGTCCTGCAGCTTCTGTAGTTCGTGCTGTGTTTTTCTGGTTATTTGAAGAGTGGTTCCTCTCCTCAGGGAGCTCACATAAGACAGACACATAGGAAATAGAGAAAGAGTGACTTTGGAACCAGAGAGTCCCTGGAAGGAGCACGAAGGACTGCGGGCTACAGAAGGCATCCAGAGTCTGGAGGCTGCCACGGCTGCCCAGAGGAAAGCATCGAGGGTCTGCATGTTTTTCCAGGCCCGTCCTGGCGGCGATGCAGCTGCTAAGACCAGCAACTCCTGAATAGGAACAAGGAGCTCCCAGGAAAGAGGCCATATAAAGTTTGGGAAGGGCCTCTGGCTCTGGCTGAGGGGACAGGTCCTGAGAGTGTCCGCTCTGGCTGAGGGGACAGGTCCCAAGAGTGTCCACTCTGCAACATGGAGACCAGCCATGGGGACCAGGAGGACCAGGCCTTTCCCCAAAGCACCCCTGCTCCTGGTTGAAAGGGGCTCATAGGTGCTGCCCAGAATGGTACCCCACCTTCCAACCTCCCCTCCCACACCTGGGACTGCCCTGCAGCCAGTCTTAGAAGCCTGGGAGGGGAGCAAGCAGGCCCTCCAGCCCTGGAGACAGGGACCCCCTCACGGAAGGACAGGTCACTGCAGAGGGGCTCCCGGCATCCTCCAGGGGAGGGAGGGAGCCAGGCCCCATGCATGGCGACAGCCTTGTAGCTGGTGAGCACTCAAGGGATGTGGGTACAAGGACAGGAGGAGGGCAGGGCACTTTCTGGGTCCCCTCTCCTCTTCCGGAATGAAGATTCATCATAGGGACATACTGTCGGGCCAGCAGGGAGGGCAGATCCAGGGCCCAAAGCTCCCCTGCCTCCAGCCTGGCATGGAGGCCACTCAGGCCAGGGTCTGCTCAGGGTTCCCAGAGCCCGCGTGCGGAAGGCGCAGGGTAAAGAACACTGTCCTCACCCCCAAACCAGGTGCACCTGCCTGTCCTGGTGGGTCCCCAGCCTCTACCAACCATGGCCCGAAGGCCTGGGGCTGGTGAGGACCCCCAGTCCCAGCCACCCCATCCCAGTGCGGCTGGCTTAGGAGGAGTGCAGAAGGAGTCCCCAGGCCCTTTCTCCTCCACGGAGCAGAACAGGAAGAAGGTAACTGAATCAGCACTTCTTGCCCCATCTGGAACATTCCAACATGGAAAACCCACTCAGCAGCTGGGGAAACAATTTAGGGACCTTAATTAAAGGCCGATGGCTCTCCCACAGAGACTCACCCCCACATGCAGCCGGGAGGACCCACCACATCTGCCCTCAGTGTGTTCTGAGCCCCAGCTGGGCACCTGGCTCTGGGCGTTGGCAGCCAGGGCCCGTTTCCACTGGGAGGGGGATGACCGGAACCAGCCAGTCCACCCTTTCTCCTCACTGTTTCCAGTCTGCCTTCTGGGCACCAAAGCCAGACAAATGAGCAGCTCCCACAGCTCTGCTTCCAAGAGGCTTCAGGAAGGGAAAAGTGGGTCATGTCAGCGAGCTTAGGAAAGGGACTCCAAGTGTGGGGAGGAAACGAGCCCAGTGTGAGAACACAGCCACCCCTTTCTGAGGCCGGCTCCCTCTCTGTCTGCGCCTTCTGTGGGGAAAGGCATTCCAGGCACAGGGAACAGCATGTGCAAAGGGGACCCAGGCCATGGCAGGTGGAAGGAGCTGACAGGGGCAGAAGCTCAGGGGTGAGAGGAGCGTGCAGGCTGGGGGGTGGGGGCAGGTTTCCAAGGGCCTGCACAGCTGCAGTCAGGCATCTGGTCTTCATTCTGGAGGCAGTGCGGGTGGGGGGAGCAGACTGGAGTGTTTTAAAATAATGGGATCTGGTTTACTCGGAAGACACCCCTCAGGCTGCCGTGCAAGCTAAGAAGCTCATTGCAGGAGAACAGAAGCAGTGTCCTAAAGCCGTCCAGGCATGAGCTGGTGGACGTCTGGATAAGGGTGTGTCCAGGAAGAAGAAGAAACAGGCATGGACCGGGCTGGGAACTAGGCTCCTGCCTCCCTTCCCACCCGTGCCGCCCAGGACAGGCTGCCACACGGTCACTAAGTGAGGTCGAAGCCCCGGGAATGGGCCGGAGCCGCCAAGCCCAGAGTTTGCCACCCAGCAGTGATTCCTTCCTCCTCATCGTTGTTACAACTTGGGCCAGTCCCCCGGCACCCACATCAGAGGTCAGAGCTGGGGAGGAGGCCACAGGAACATCGTGCCCACATCTGCCCACCACATTTCCAGCAAGGTCTCTTGGGAGCAGCCCCCAGCCCGGCCCCTGGCCTGACCCTGATGGCAGAGCCTAGAGACAGTGCTGGCCCCTCAGGACAGGCCAGACAAGAGTGTCCTCTGGGCCCAGAACCGGCAGGAACAGGGACAGGGCTCCGGACTGCAGAGCACAGAGGCCCCCATCTCCCTCCCCATGTCCTGTTGAGCCTTCTCTCAGCTGACCCCAGGTCCATACCACTCGCGAGGTCAGGTGACAAAGATAGTAGCTGCCCTGCCTGATGGGGTCACTGGTTCACAGTCAGCCAGAAAGGGCGCTGCCGCTGCCCTGGAAATCCTCCCTCATTTCAGCTCTGGGGCCGAGGACGCACAGCTGCAGCAAGGAGCCCAGGGGTGGAAAGGCCACAGCAGGGCCAAGGATTTGACCCAAGGCCTGGGGTGCAGAGGATGCAGCCATGTCCCGGGAGGGCCCAACACAGCTAGGCCAGGCCAGGCTTGGGCCTAAGGGTCCCTGGAGGCCATTGGCGTGGCAGTCTGTGGACGCCTGGCAGGCAGCACTGTGGTTGGGAGTAGTCATTCTGGAAGGGGCCTCTGCACTCCCGGGGGAGGGCTGGCTAGGGCCCCGGAGCACGGCCTAGTCCGGCCTAACTCAGGAGCTGAGCATGTAGCTGGGCTGCATTCCCCCCTGCTCATGCCCCAGGGGAGAGAGCCTGTCTCACACAGAACTGGGGCATCCAGGGCCTGGGGGAGGAGGTGGGACCCAGAGTGGGCGGTCCTGTAGATTGTGCAGGGTCTGGAGGGTGGGCAGTGCCTGGGTGGGTGGTGCCAGACTGTCCCAGCTGCTTGGAGGCTGTTAGAACCACCACCTCCTGCCCATCACACTCACTGTTGGGCAATTTCACCAGATTTCCAGGAGGAAGCATCCAATGGGCATTAAGATGTGGAATTAGCTGAGGTCATGGGTGTAGCCCTAAGGGTTGGATAGATCCAACTTAAATCCTGCCCTAGGCTTCAAGTGGGCCACCTAGGGCCTCCGTGTCCTCATCCAGAACATGGGGACAACATAGCTCAGCATCCCAGGGCTGACCAGAGAGCCCGAGGGCCGCTTCCAGAATCACCAGGTTGAAGCTGTGTCACTGGACAGGCCCTAAACCTCTCTGAGCCTCAGGTGCTCATCTGTCACATGTGGCCAAGCTCACTGCGCATCTCAAGGGATGTATAAGGACTGGGTTTGGGACCACTCCTGGCATATGAACAGTGTCCTGTATGGGAGCTGGTGTGATGATCCTTTCCCTGTGCCGTGGCCCCTCCAACCCCCACCTTGCAACCCTCAAGGTGACGGGGAAGAACACAGACCCAAACTTTATTTCTTAAATATTTTCCTCTACCCATCATCTGTACACGGGCTGCTCTGGCCAGGGGATGGGCACCAACTGAGGTTCCTGAGTGTCCACACAGGATGGCCTGTCCTGCTCAGTCCCAACCGAAGTCCTGGCCAGTCATCTGGTAGAACTTGCGGTTGAAGGGCCGGTAGAAGTCCCGCAGCCGTTGGACCACGGCCGCGGGCACCCGGGGGTGGGGCCGGCCCTTGGATTTCCCCAGGCAGCGCGGGTTGCTGCTCCCCTGGGCCTTCTTGAGGCAGGGGAAGCCCTTGGTGGCATTGAAGTAAAAGTGCTTGTCCGTGACCACCCGTTTGAGGCCCAGGAAGTCCTGCACACGGCCCACCTCTCCCGCCGGGTCGCTGACCAGGCGCTCGCCGCTGACGAACAGGAAGCGGGACAGGGGGAAGAAGCGCAGCCAGTTGTCCAGGTGCTGGGCGTATAGGCCGATGCGCACGGCACTCCAGGCCGTGTCCACAGGGCCCAGGCCGTGGCGGAAGGCCAGGGCACGGAAGCTGGGCAGGCCCGGGGTCTTGGAGAGAGTCTGGGCATAGTCGGAGATGGCCCGAGTCACGGGGTTCCGCACCACCACGATCAGCTTCGTGTCCGGGGACATGCCGTGGATGCGGCCAGGAGCCTCCCGAGTCACGAAGTAGCTAGGGGTTTTCTCCATGGTGATCTGCCCGTCCAGGGTGCGTGGCATCAGGCTCCTGGGCCACGGGGGTGAGGAGAGGTAGATGAGAGCGGGTACTGGCCCCCAGGGACCCAAGACTAACCTCGCCTTCCTCCAGGGATGTCCCAAACCTCCAAGGTGGGCAACCCTTCCCCAGCAAACCCACCCATCCTACGTGCTTGGGTGGGCAGCCTGGGATATAGGCCTTGAGGGCCTCCAGCCCCAGCACAGGCTCCCCGCCCCCCTCCCAGAGCTAGACTGTGCCCACACCCAACACTGCTGGGGCTCTGGCCCCAGACCCAGTTCTCCTGAGGCCAGCGGCCTGGACCTCCCCCCACACAGCCCCACCTGCCTTCCCCGCCCCACAGGCCCCTGCCCTGTAAGTACTTCACACGACACTTTCAGTAAGTAGCTGATGGCATCCCCTCATCAGACCATTAATTATTGACAAGTGTCCCCAACAAAGGGCAGCTTCCCCCTTCCCCCTCCCTCCCCTGCACAGCCTCTCTGGCCTCTGATTATAGCCCTGCTAATTCTCACTGACCTGGACCGGATCAGAATGGATCCACTGCACACTGAAGAACAGTGAGTGCGGTGGCCTCCGGACCCGTCCCAAGTCCCCCAGCTGCCTGGGCCTCCCAGACCTGGCTTACACCCCAGAGTGCCAGGCTGCAGCTGCAGCATTTCTGGCCCAGGGAAGGGAGCACCGATCCCATCCCAAGGTTCTGGGGGAGTTGGCTGGCGACAGCCCCCTGACCACCCAAACCTGGGGCAGCCCACCCCGCCAGCCCAGGGGGGCAGGTACCCTGAGCAGTGTCTCGAGGCCACACCTGCCAATCAGGTAGTACAGGGTGAGGCTCAGCGGGGTGTGGCCTGGCCTGCTGAGCAAACAGCCCTGGGGGAGGGCCAGGAACTAGGTCAACATAGGCATAGGCTGTGGGACCTGTGCTAGAGAGGGGAGGCCTCTGCGGGCTGGCCCCACCTCATGTCCTCTGAGGGAGCTGCCCCTACCTGGCCCACAGCCCCCAGGACTTGTCCCAGCCAGGGAACTGACCCAAGGGTGGAGTTCAGGTTTCCATCCAGCCTAGGGGACGCAAGTCCCTGGGAGGCTGGGCCTGAATTTCCTCCTTATGCTCAGACTCCCAACAAAACTCAGGCCAGGTGGACACGCAGATGCACAGACCCACGAGGTGGGGTGCTTAGCTTGGAGGGTGCTAGTGGTGGGACAGGAATGTGTACATGTGAGTCCAGGGCATGCCACTGGTTCCCTGACACTCCCCCCCCAGGGGCTCTGGGGGGTCAGATGGGCTGCACCGTCTGCTAGCTATGGGAGCTTCCCCCTCCCTCAAAACCAGGCTCCAGGCAGAGCTGGTCTACAGAAGCAATGGGGACAACTCTGCTTCTCCCATCTCATGAACGACTGGGCTGGGACTCCCTCCACGCTGCTCACTGCCCCATTTGATAGGCAGGCACACGGAGGCTCAGGGAGGAAGAAGGAAGGGCAGGGGGGACGTTAGCCCACAACCCTGGACTGCAGCCGGGATCAGTTTGGATTCTGCTCCCAGAGCCCCGGCACCCCTCAGCCTGCCTCCTGCCACTGGGAGTACAGTTGGGAATAGTCCCCAGTCCTCCCCCTCCAAAGGGATAAGTTCAAGGACACCTTGGCTGGTGACAACACCAAGGGCTGAGATGCAGGACTCATGAGATGGAAGGGAAGTCTCCCTGCACTGAGCCTCACTGCTGAGACCCACAAAGTGTGCCAGGCTAATCAGAAGCCACCGTCCCTGGGGTGCTGGGTGGGGCATTCAGTTCAGCATCCCACTCTTGGTTTCGGCTCAGGTCTTGATCTTGGGATCGTGAGATCAAGCCCTGTGTTGGGCTCCGTGCTCAGCGGGGAGTCTGCTTGGGACTCTCCCTCCCTCTGCCTCTGCCTCTGCCCCTCCCACACCCCAAATAAATATGAAATCTTTAAAAAAGAAGAAGAAGAAGTCACTGTCCCTCCCTTCATCACCTTCCCCAGGGAAGACAACAGCCCCGATTGCTCAGGGGATGCCGCCCCATCTTCCACACACTCTTTCCATCCCTTCTACCCCCCGGGCACCCAGTGGCCCCAGAGGTGCACCATCTTTCCCTTAGCAGACTCAGCACTTCGGCTTCTGAACATCCTGCTCCCGTTGGCTCCTGCCTGGTGGGGAGGGGGGCTACAAGGAAGAGGTAAGGGGACATCAGCACCTACCGCTGCTGTCTCTCCAAGGAAGTCAGAGGAGGAGCCGAAAGAGGTGCCTCAAGGACCCACCATGGAGAGGAGTGGGGATGGGGCAGGGGCTGCAGACTTCCCTGGCCCACTCCTGCCACACACCAGCTTGAGCTCTGAGATCTTTGGATCAGTGACTCTCCCCAGGCCCGGCCCGGGGAGCGGAGTAGGGTGGGGATGGGGACTTTTGAGGGGTGGGAGAGACTGGGGAGGAGAAGAGGAGCAAGACTCTGACCCCCACACGGCAAACATCTGACAAGCTGTTCTATGGACCCCCCCCCCCAAGTTCATCTGGTCTGCATTTCCTTGTGGCTTCAATCCAGCCCTGGGCGACTCTCCCTCATCCTCAGCCCTGCTCACTTGGTCCCACACCTCTCCTGGGCCCCATCCAGCCAGGCCTGGGACCCAGCAGAAACCAGTCCTGGCTTCTGTGTGGAACCCTGCAGTGCTGGGGGGAGCGGGGGCCTTGAGTCCCCAGTCACATGAGCCTCTCTCCTGGTGAGCAGCGTGAGATAAGTCCCACTGAAGCCGGGATCCCTCCCCCCACATACTTAGACCCCAAATTCACTGCTCCTGCATTCGCTGCTTGGGCTCCCAGAGCCAGGGGGGTTCCCCCACCTGCATCCTTCCCCATCTCCTTTCACTTTTCCAAAATGCTATGATCAAAGTAGAGCCCCCACCTGCCCCTCCTCCCTCCTGAACTGAGACTTTGGGGTGTTTGTGTGACCCTCACAGCTGACAAGCAGAAGGTATTCAGTGAGTGAGTGAATAAAGAAAAAAATGCTGAGTTTGGGGGCACTTGAAGGTCACAGTCTGCAAGACAGAGGACCTTCAAGAGCCTGTGAGATGAAGTTCCTGGAGCCCAGGAAGAGGCAACAACTTTGAGCAGCCCAGGACCGACCTTCCAAGTCCATGGGAAGGACCAAAGTCACTGCCTGAAATGAGATTGGTCACAGCCCTGTGAGTAAAAGGGGGAGGGTCCCAAAAATTCAACTGGGGTCACTAGCTGCTTCCTCCTCTACTCAGTGCCCCAACTCCCTACCCAGAGCAGGGCTCTGCACCCACTGGAGGCCCAACCCTGGACCTGAGAGCAGACAACACTGCCAGACCGTGCCCAGGGTGGGGCAACTTCTTTGCTTTAGGGGAAACTGAGGCAGGGATGGGCATTTTCAGAGGCTCACTGAACACTCACAGCTGGTGGAAAGGACAGATAGTCCCAGAGGCACAGGGCAGCTGTGAGCACAGCAAGTCCACCTCCACACTTGTCAGTACACGGCCACAGTCCCTTTGGGGGCACCTGGATGCACGCACCCCAGAAGCTCAGCCAGCCTGGCTCCTGCTGGCTCTGCACTGGCCGGCGAAGGGTCGGTGCTAGCCAGCTCTGAGAGACAGCTCTGGATTAATGGAGGCCACTGGCACCTGATCCTTGGCACCCTCTGCGTCCCCCCCTACCCCCAGGGGAGGGGGCTCTAAAAATGAGAAAGTAGAAAGTGTCTTCTCCACCAGAGTTAGACATGCTCCTGAATCTCCCACCTCCCACCTCAGGCACTCCAGGATCCCAAGAACACCTCCCCAGAGCGGAAAATCAGGCCCAGCTGCCTCTCAGGTGCCTCACCCTCCCCAGCACTGGAGCATGCACCCGGGGAGGGGCTAGACAGGGCCTCCGGACCCCAGGCTCTTTGAGAACCCTCGGGGACTAGCACTGCTGCAGACCCTCATTAGCCCAGCTCAGCGCGCCCCCCCCTCCACAGTTCCTGCGGTCAAAGCTCTGAAGTTCGCTATAGGTAACAGTGTGTCTTCCACCCCACCCCCGCCCCTCCTCCTCTTCTTTCTCTCCCTCTGCATAGCAGTGAGGGATTAGGGATGCTTTTGGATGCTGCAGCACTGTCAGAGTGGGGTAGCTGTCTCTCCCTGAGCATCCAGGATGCTGGGACTCAGCCAGTTGGGTCCAAGGATGGACTTGCTTCCCTATCACCACCTGACTTCCCTAGGACCCCCAACAGCAGCAACCCTTCAGAGCTCAGGACCCAGGATCCCCGTTCTCACTGGGGCCCCTCCAAACACATGAGTGGTTTTAATGCAAAAGGCAAAGATAACAAATAGGAGTGGGTGGGGGCCGGCCGGGTGTGGGGTGGGTTGGGGGGGGAGGGGAATCTGGGAAGAGGAAACTGGTGCACCGGGGAGTCAAGAGTCTGAGTCCAGCCACCCTGCACTCCCCATTAGTTCCCCAGGTGACCTTCGGCTGGGTCCTCTCTGCCCGGTACTTGGGGATGAGGTGAGAGCTACCGGGAGTGGGGTGACTCACTCTCCATCTGGAGGACCTCATTTCCCCGCAGGAAGGGACAGGGCACCATGGCAGGCTTGTGCACAGTTGAAGGAGGCAGAGCACAGGGCCTCACGCTGCTTCAGCCCGGACAGGGTGCTCCCCCACATTCTGCCCCGGCACCCCAAGGCCATCCTGGTAGGTGGCAGGGCAGCTACAGAGCCCTTGACATGAGGCTGGGGTCCCAATTCCCACCTCTTCCTCCTTTCTAAATAAAACCCACACTTTCTCCAGACCCCCAGAACCACGGAGAAGGATTCCTCTTCCCAGGATTGAGGCTTTGGGGAGGGGGCAGACACTTTCTAGGAGGCTACAGGGAAAATACTTGGGGTAACTGGCCAGAGGTCAGACACGCTCTCCCAGAGTGATCCAGTGGGGAAGAATGGATGAGCATGAAGCATTTCTAATGCTTCTCAAACCCCACTAGCTTCCAACTACTCATCTGGGATCGAAACTCCTCCTCTCCAGTCTTGCTGAGATCCCTCATTAACCCTGAACCAGGGTTTTCCCTGGACTTTTCAAAGTTTCTGGGAGCCCCCGGCCAGTGACTGCTCCTCCTTTCTGTAAAACGCAATGCAGGGGGATCGTGTCCCCGAGGTCAAGCCTCGGCCCCCCACCCAGGCTGGTCTCAGCCCGGATCCCTGGATACCTCACCCCGCCGTGTCTCCAGTGAGACCCCAGCGGCGCACATGCTGTTGTTCGAAGGCACTCGCCAGGGCGCGCACCGAAGCCGACGGGGCGGACAGGCCGGGCGCTCACCGGTACCAGGCGAGGCCGCGCTCGTAGCACCTGTCGAAGAAGTGGGGCTCAGAGCCGAGCGCGCGGACGTCGGGGTGCAGCCGCAAGAACTCCAGCAGGGCGCGCGTGCCGCCCTTCTTCACGCCCACGATGAGCGCCTGCGGGAAGCGCCGGCGTCCGGGGCCGCTGGCCACCGGCAGGCCTGGCGCCCCGGGGCTGCCGACGGCGCGGAGCGACTCAGCGCGCGCGGGGGCCGGCACCGGGGCGCGGGCGGCCGGCGGGCAGCGGCTCGGGAGGGTGCAAAGGCAGTAGGCGCCGAGCACCAGCGCGGCGAGCAACAGCGGCACCCGCGGCGCCCGCAGCGCGGCCCCCGGCCCGGCCCCCGCGCCCTGGACGCCTCCGGCCCCGCCGCCCACGCCGCCGCTACCTGCCATGGGGTTGTGCCGCGCCCAGGCCCTGGATCGGGGGTTGCAGGAGGGAGCGCATCCCGGCCCGTGCCGCGCTCAGCCAGCCCGCGCCCGGCTTCTGCTTTACGCCCCGCCACCGGGCGGGCTGGAGCTGGCGGGCGGGGCGGGGCCAATAAGCCCCGCCCGGCGCCGAGGCCCCGCCCCCGGACCACTGCTCCGCCCGGGACTCGCCGGCGCCGGTGGAGGCCCGGGCGCAATTTGGAGCATCAGAGACTACCTGGACGCGCCCTCTCGGACACCCTGCGCTCCAGCCCGCTCGGCTCCAGGGTCGTCACCATTATGCGCCTGGGTGCTGCGGTGACCGGTCGGCTCTGAGAGCCATGACAGGACTGAGGTGCCTGCCCCAGGACCTGCTCCTAGAAGATGGATCCCGGGCCCTCCCGGACCAGGGCGGAGCAGCAGGTGCGCGGGCCGAGCAAGTGGATCGAGGAGGCGCGTGGACCCCGGCCCTGCTGCGCAGAGGGTTTCCCGGGCGTTGAGGGAAGTCTGAGGGGTGAAGAGGGCGCGCTTTGCTGACAGTAGGCTTGCCATTCGTCAGGGTCACAGCCCTGGCGTCTGGAGAGGGTTGGCCAAGTATGATTACCATTTTAGAGTCCGGGGAAACAGGCTCAGGGATGACAGGCGTCTGTCCCAAGGTCCCATGCAGACCTATCTCCTGACCCTTTCTACCATGTCACACCGCCTGTCTGTGCACCTGGCGTTGCCCTGGGGTGTCAGGGACCCATCTCTGACGCTGGCAACGTGGCTCCTGTCGGAGAAAAGATTCAGGAGAGGCGGGATGGGGGAATGGAAAGAGGAACCCAGGTCCTGCCCCCAGGAGCTCCTGCTGAGGAGCAGTGAGATCCAGGGGTTACTCACAGTTATGGGACCTGCTGGGCACTGGACACTCTGTGGGAGCTTTATGCACCCCCAGGTTCACTGAACCCCCAGCACAGCACAAGAAAAGCACAGAGGAGAGAGGGCTCAGTGAGCAACAGTCCCGGGTAGACAGGGAATTGGACCCGTCTCCTCTCTCCACCTCTGCCCCAGACTTCCTCACCGCAAGTAGGTTCCCCATGGGTGTGGGCTCCCCAAAGAGGCCAGCCTCTCTCCAGCGGATGCTCAGAGTCCACTGCCCTGGGTTCTGCTTGTTCCTGAGACTAAAGGCATCTGGACAAGTCCCAGAAACCTGGGGTACCTCCAAGGGGCAGGGGCCTCCATGACCCACAAACATTTCCAGGGCTCCCACCCACAGGCAGCCCTGGACTGAGGGGGCTCTGCAGAGCCAATGGGGTGAGACCACTGATCAGGGCCCCAGCCCAGGTCCCAGACACCAGGCCTGCACCTGCTTGTCAGGGCAAGACTCAGCCAGGAGCCCTGGAGGCGGGTTGTTGGCACAGCACTGTCGGTGCATGTTGATACACACAGGGTCACAGGAAGTTCTTCTTCGAGTCTAGCTGAGAAGGGGATTTGTTCCAGACAGGCTGGTTCTCCTTAGAGCTCTGCTGGGTGGGGCCCCACTCCACCTGCAGCACCCTCCCACAGTCACAGGAGGCAGCTCTCAGGGCTCCGAATGCAGCACTAAGCCCTGGTGGCCCCTCTGTCTCCCTGCCCAGCACAGGCATAGTGGGTTTCCACCTCCCAGCCTCCACTCATGCTGTTCCTTCTTCACTCATGCTGTTCTTCCCACTGAGAATGCCTTTTCCTCAGCCCCCCAGCCCTCCCGCCACCCAGACACCTGCTTCAGGGCTTTCCAGAAGGAATTTATCAAGAACAGCAGGACACTAATATGCTGGGGGCAGGGGAATGAGGCCAGAGACAAGGACAGATTACTAGCTGACCCCCTCCCTCCAGCCACCATCCAACTGTCAAGTGAGGGGTGGGTGCAAATCTGGGGACACCCAGGCTGGCAGCCTTGGAACATTTGCTCACCAGTGTATCCCCAGCACCTAACAGAAACTGGCTGATACTTGACACTTGACAAACTAGACACTTGTTAAAGGTCAGCTGGTGGAAGGATGTAAATGGAGGGAGAGGGCAAGGAAGGCTTTCTGGAGGAGGTGAGGGTCAGGCAAGCATCCCGAGGACAGCAGCAGCAGAGAGCATGGGGCAGGGGTGGAGGGCAGAGGCCCGTCTCCGAGAGGGAGTGCACCCTCGGAGCCCAGCCTGGGCCTCTTGTTCCTTCCTCCTCAGTCCTGATGCTGAGTAGCAGCTTTGCTGAGATGTCACGTCCATACCATGCCTCTGAGCCATTTAGCACGTAGAATTCAGTGGTTTCCAGTATGCTCACAGTGCCGTGCAACCTTCACCACAGTAGATTTTAGAACATATTCATCACCCCAAAAAGAAGTCCCACCCCCATTAGCAGTCACCCCCCGCTCTCCCCTCCCCCAGCCCCTGGCAACCTCTAACCTGCTCACCGTCTCTACAGATTTGCCTGTTCTGGACGTTTCATGTAAGTGGAATCATAGAGTACGTGGTCTTTTGCAACCGGCTTCTTTCACTCAGCATCACGTCTTCAAGGACCATCCATGTTTTGGCAGATTCAGAGCTTTGTTCCTTTTTATGGCTGAGTAATGTTCCACTGTGTGGATGGACCACCTTCTGTTATCCATTCGTCTGTTGAGGGACGCTGGCTTGTTTCCGGCTTTCGGGTTATTGTGAATAAGGCTGCTGTGAACGTTCGTTCACAAGTTCTCGTGTGAACACGTCTCCTTTCTCTTGGTCATATATCTGGGAGGGGAATTGCTGGGTCACACAGTCACTCCATGTTTAGCCCTTTATGAAGAGTCCTTTTGAAGGTTGAATTTGGGCATTTCAGAATCTGCCTATCTGTGCTCCTCACACACAGGGTTGCTGCCTCCCCTCCTGCCCGGGATGTCTGAGGGCCCCTCCCATCTGCCCCCACCCCAGCTTGCCGTCAGGGTCCAGCCCTGGCTCTCCACTGGCTCCTGCCTCTGTGATCTAGGGACAGTGGATCCCCCTCTCGAGCCACATGGTAGAAAGTGACTTGAAAGAAACCAGGCCATGGGAGCACAAGGCTGGTGATTGTCCCTGCACCTTGAGAGGGTCACCCACCTCCTGCCTGTCCAGTCTCACCTCCTCTGTCAAGAAGAAATGCATCAGCAAGTCTCTCTGCCCACCCAGACTTCCCCGGGGGTGAGGGGAGCTTGGCTTTCAGGGTCCAACATGGCTCAGTCCCCCTTCACCCAGTCTGGGCTCCCTGCCCAGGCAGGATGGCCAGGCAGAGGTCCGTCTGTCCACCCTCCCTAGGCCAGTCGCCAGACATTGAGCTAGTCAGGTTTGTTGTGCTGGCGGGCAGGGAGAAGAGAGACCTGGGGAGAGGAGGTGGGCTGAGCTTCAGCCTGCTGGACCAAGTAAACACCATCCCTGGGGGAGATGACAGGGAGGGCCAGAGCAGAGCGGGACAGAGAGCGCCCGTCTAGGGAGGGAGTCCTAGGGAGGAAGCTCATGGTGAGGGGAGAGCCCAGCCTGGCCTCCCAGACCCATGACCCAGCTGCCCAGCTATGTCCGAGTGCCTCTGCAGACTGTAATTACTCCTTCGTGGGTGATTGTGAGCCCCATCTGTCTCCTCCCCCTACCCATGAGCTCTGCAAGGGCAGGGATGGAGTCAGTCTTGATCCTTTCTGCGGCTCCACAGCTACCCATGGTAAGCACTCATGAATGTTTGCTGAATGACCAGTGGACTGGCTCTGTGGGGGCGGGGGGTGTGTGTACGTGTGCAGCTGAAAGAGCCTACGTGCGCACCCCTCCCCACACTCCTCTCCACCTCTTTCGCAGCCTGTCCCCTCCGCAGGGTGGGCACCCCCAGCAGGAGCCCCCACGGGCAGCAGGGTGGGGTGTGTAAGCAGCTGCCCTGCTCCGGAAAGTGATTACTAACACTGTGCATCCCTCCCTCCACGGGGGACAGCTGGGGGAGATTTCACACATGCGGGGCTTCTAGGAACTCCCTTCCCTGGAACCACACCCCTACCCCCTAGACCCACTCCTGCAGTCTGCTGGGGTTCTGGAGCCTACAAGGGGGGCCAAGGCGAGGGGGCTGCGGCCGAGGGCATTCCCAGCTGTCCTTGATTTGTGTGGGGTTTTTCCACTTCAGATGCCGGATTTGCCTGAGCACATAGAGGATGCGGTTTCCTCCTGGAGAGGAACCCCTGAGAGACGTCTACCCACGACCCCACCACCCCCCCGCGCCCTGGGAGCCCACTGTTCCCACCTCACCCTGGTAGGGAGCACTGGGGGTCGGGGGGTGGCACGTGCAGCCCAGCTCAGTGCTTAGAGGTCCTTGCTGTCACCCAGCTCTGCCCCCTCCCAGCAGGGGAACTTGCAGCTGTCAAGTCTCCCTGAACCTCACTTTCCTACTTTAGAAAGCAAAGATGACACTAGCCCCCATCTCTCCAGGTGCCTAGCTCCCAAGCCGTTTATGATAAGGAGGCAGTGGACGAGTGACGGGGACCCCAGCACAGGGGTGCCCTGAAGCTGCTCCCGCCCTGGCAGACCTCACTACTCATAATTCATCTTCCCTGGAGACAAGACTGGAGAGGAAAGACTTTCCTGGGGCCTGGCTTCCTAGTGACCAGCTCCCCCTGGGGACAGTGGGGCACAGAAGGCTTTGCCAAGGCAGATGAGATTCCCAGTGTCAGGAGAGACAGATGAAGAGGTTCCCTTGGCCAGAAGTGGGGAGGAAGGAGGGCCTCCGGGATCAGTAGCCACACAGAAGCGGTCACACACCTGCAGGGAGCCTGCCTGAGGCCGCAGGATTTGCCGAAAGAGGCCAGACCCCTCTCCTGCGCAGGTAGGGCCACCAGCTGGCTTCCAGCCCCCTCACTCCTTTCCCTTAGGTCTTCCTGGAGCCATCAGCACAGAGTGGGCAGGGATAACAATATAGCAACCCTTCCAGGGTGCAAGAGGGGCTTGCTGGCAACAGCCTGTATCCTCAAAATGAATCTAAAGGGTCTCATGCAGACAGGACTCTCTCTGCCCCCACACCATCCCCACTTCCTCCAGCTTCACAGCCCCAAGCCAGGCCTCTGAAAGCAGACGCCGCTTAGCATCCTGGGGAAGGCTGGGTATCATCTCAATGGTCCCCACATCAGGGCACTGGGGCTCTGGGGCCAGATCTAGCCATCCATACCCTGTCGAGAGTCCCCAGGGATGACACGGTGACTGTGAGCATGTTCCATTGGGAACGAGGAAGCAGGTACAGGCTCAGGAGCCCCGTGCTCTGCAGAGGGCCCTGGACCGTGTGTGCACGTGGGGTGTATGTGTGCGCGGGTGTGCACTGTGGGGGGTGTTCACAGGCTTGCCACTGGTTCCCAGCCACCTGTCCCAATGTGGGAAGCCCCAAGTGTGCAGCTCTCCACACACCGGTGACCTAGGCCCAGAAGCAAGTCCAGCCTGGCCGGTGGACGGGACACCAGAGAAGGCCACACTCCATGCCCCCTCATTTCCAGGGGAAGCACGCCACCAGCACAGTTGGCCAGACAGGCATGCAGCCAGTCTTGTCAGGCTTGGCCCTCAAGGGAGACCCAGAACCCAGCTGCCAGGACTGAGCATCTTGGGGCAGGCGCCTCAAACTCCTCCCCTTCACCAGCCCCCGCCCTAAGATGCAGGCTTCCTGGTCTGACCAGAGGACCCTGAAAATTGACCCCCAACCCCCTCCTCAGAGAACAGTGACTCTGTTCCCTACACCGGCCCTTGCCGTCCTCCCTCTGACTCCAGCTTCCCTGCTCTCCCCATACCTCCAGACACACATCAGGGGTTCCTGGTCAGAGATGGGGGTCCAGCAAAAATCCACAGTGTCTAGACTAAGGGAACAAAAAGCCACTAGAGTCAGAGGTGGAGGGCACAGCCCAGGCAACAGGCAGACTGCACCATGGGCGTGCAGAGCCCACAGGGCCCTATCTCCTGCTACTCCCGCTCCCGAAATGCAGCTGCCAAGCCCTTTGAAGCCAAGAGTAGCTTGTAAACGTCGTCGTTGGAGATGAAACATGATAAGACATGAAGACGGGCTGAAGCATGGATAATCTCTGCAGTTTTACAAGGAACAAATCACGCCTGGAGACAGACCTTGGGGGGTGGTGAGGGCTTGGGGTGGAGGGAGCCTATCTGCAGGTAACCCTCGGCCCCTCCCCTCCAGTCAGCCACAGGGGGCCCACCAACTGTCTTCTCTGTGCCTCTGGCCCCTAAGCTCTGGTAAGCAGAACCCCAGGGCCAGGGTAGGGTGGTCAGTGGTCCTGGGGTCCCTGCATTTCCCAGACCACGGACACACTCATGGAGATGTGTGGCTTGGCTCACTCATCCAGATAGAGGGAGTGGGCAGAAGTAAGTGGAATCTGGTATCTGTTCCTTGGTTACTCAGGGCTCAGCATTTGGGAAGGGAATGAGATGAAGGTGCTGTGGTCTCTGACCTGGGCAGGGGTGACACCTGCAAGGGGACAGCAGGGACCCATTCTGTGCACATGTATAGGAGACCTGCCCAGGGCCCCTGCGGTGGGGGGGAAGGAGAGAGCCACCAGGAGAGGCTTCTAGAAGGATTCTGGCACATAGGGAGGGGATGAGGAAGAAGGAACAGCAAACTGGAGAAGGCAGGAGCACAGGGGCATGTTTTAGAAAGGAGTCTGGCTGGCCGTGAGGCCCGGCTGCAAGGGTCTGGGTGCTGGGGGTGTGGATAATAGAAACCGCATAGTTATGGTGCATGACTCTGCTATCATCTGGGGAGTGGAAATCTAGCTGGAGAAATGGGGTCTGTGGGACCAGAGCCAGCAGAGTCTGGGGGAACCGCTGAGGGAAGTTTGTGGTCTGTTATTTTGCAAAGATCACAGCAGTTGGGGGAGGCTAGCTCGGGGCCAGGCAAAGATGCGTGGGAGGTGGGAGCCCGGAACCTGGTGCCCCAGGGTGGGCCGGGGTGTGGAAGGGCCGCGGGGAGGGGGAGGCAGGGGGCGTCGGTGCACGTGGGTCCCGCCAGGCTGCCCTGGAGTAGGGGCTGGAAGCGTCCAGCCAGCACCCGCGCACCCTGCAGCCGTCCCACCTCCCCCACCTCTGTCCCGCTCCAGCTGACTCGGGCCTCGACTGCTCTCCCTATGCCCGTCACTTTTGCGAAGCCCACCAGATGGGCCCTGCACCCTCGGACACCCGGAGACCTCAGCCTGTGTCCCGGGTACTGGCATGTTAGGCCTCAGTCTGTGTCCCAGGTACTGGCATGAGGGGCCCCGGGGACGCCGGCGCTGACCACGGAGCGCCTCGGGGGTCGCGGGGCCCTGGGCCGCAGCGCGGACCCGTCCTCGTCGTCGGAGATGCCGCTGCGCCCCTGGCGGCGCCTCGGGGAACTGCAGGGCCTGGCCGACCCGGCCTGGGGCACGTGCAGCGCGGAGCGAGCTCGCCCCCTGCCAGTGGGTGCTGCGCACGGTGCCTGCGAATATCTACGGCAGAGCAGTGATGCTAGACTGTGTGCTAGATATGGGGAGGGGTCCTTGACCACGGGTGCACTCGGAAGGGGGTCATCGCCCTGGGTCCCCTACCAGGACATCGTATGAGGGTGGGGGCACGGTGGCGGGCTTGGCGGTGACCTTCGCTGACCTCTCTGGGGGCGCCTCCTCCCACTTGCCGGCCCAGCCCACAAACAGGCCTGGAGTCAGGGGGTTCCTGGGACCTAGCCATCGGCAGCACTCCCACCGGGGTCACGGCTGTCCCTGGCACTTGTCACTCAGAAAAATGGAAAGCCATGAGTGAGCACAAGCCTCACGCACTGTCAGTTCACTCACGCCCTCCGCTGTGGGCCCCTGCAGGGGGTCAGTGGGATCCCAGACATTTGTCTTCTCTCTCCCGCCAGTGCCTTGCCCTGGGTGCCCCTGCGTGCACGGGCCTGCCGGCTGCTGGTGACTGGGGTTGACAGAGCACCACGAGCTGTCTGCCCCTGAACAGAACCCTTGGCTGCAAGGCCGTGCCCTGGAGGTTCCACTTGGCACGGAAGGGGGCACTGGTGGGGGATGGCGGGAGCTGGGTTCTCAAAGAGTCTTTTGTTTCTCAAGGAGGAAGCAGGGCTGCAGGCCAAAGGGGATGGTGTAACCCAGCAGAAGGAAGGGGGTGGGGGGAGATTTATGATTCCACAGGAGACACCTCGCTCCCACCCAGCCCCCGGCAGACAGACCCTGCTCATAGCCATCCATATCCAAGCTCCTGATGAAAGGGGACCTCAGGGCTTTGGGGCCCACCCTTCTCCCACCACCCCTCCAAGGACCCTGCTTCCAGCCCTCCCCACTGCCAGGGAACCTGGATGTGTGGGGGTGTGCTTGGAGCCCGGTAGTCAGGCATTTTGCTCTCACGGCATCTCTCCCAGCCTCACCAGCCCCAGCACCAGCCCGAGACACCCACAGTTCCTTCAGCCCACCCTGCTATAGATCCGGCCCCGGAAAGCCAGCCCCAGGGCCATGTCCTGGACACATCGGTCCAGTTTGCAGAAGGCCAGCCTGTTCTTGGATCCAGTTCACTCAGGGACATGCTGAGCCAGCATGCTGAGCCAGGAGTGCTGGGAGAGATGAGCAAAGCCCAAAGTCCATCCTAGCCCTGGGCCTGGAGATTCCTGCTAACCACTCAGCGGGCTCCCTCCCCACCGCCAGGCAGCTTCAACATGCCTGCTGCCTTCAGACTATGCTCAAAAGGTGGTCACCACCTTCCCAGAGCCACTGTTCCTCATCTGGGGCACAGAGAAGAGGAAAGGGAAAGGTGTGGGCAGAGAGAGCCTGAGGCCTCAGGCAAGTCCCTCCCCATCTCTGAGCCTCCTGTTCCTCCCCTGCAGAATGAGTGCCTGACCCACGACGGTTAGGGTAGAGACTCAGGGCAATGTTGCCCATGGAAGGGCACTAAGCATTCAGTCCCTGCGTACCTACAGTGGGCTTGCCCTCGGCCAAGGCTGGCTGCTAGACTCGGAGTGTGCGGATCACAGGCTGGCCTAGGCAGTGCCCCGGGGCTGATGACGATCCCGGGTGACTAGGGCAGCCCCAACTTGGGACACAGAGGGGCTCCTGCAGGAAGAAGTCAGGCAGAGGTAGGAACTGGAATCATGGGGCAGAGGGCACATCCTCTGCAGTCCCAGGCGGGGGTGGGGGATGTTTCTAGCAGTTGCCGTCAGGACTGGCCCCCAGCAGGGCAGAGTTGGAGATGTTTTCTAGAGAGGGAGGCTGCCACACTGCGGGGTGGGGCAAAGAGCAAAAAGCCCCTCTTGCATGGGGTTCTTTTGCATGGTTCTCCGTGGTGCTTTCTGTCAGTGCTGACCCCTCCCAGCTGCTGCACAACTTCCTCTGTGCAGATGACCACTGGCCAACTCAATGTCCGGAATCTAACCCACAGAGTGACATCTGCTTGGAATCCACACATCTGTCGTCACCCTCTGCCCCACCCCCCACCAGGAGACAGGCTGGATTCCACAGAGGAAGGTTAAGTGCTCCACCCAAGGTCACACAGTGAGCCAGCAGCCCCTGCACAGACCAGCGACCCCTTGCCAGAGCGGGGACCCCTGGTATGTGGCTGGGGATCGGGGGTGGGGGGTGGGGAAGGGCAGTCCCGTCATCAAAGAATGAACAGACCAACAGTGTCACCTGCCTCCCTGCCCCTCCCTCCCCACCCATTGACACCTCATCCCTCCTCTACCACCCCCACCCTCACACCTGCAGGCCCCAGTCCTCCCAACATGGGGATGCTCCCAGCTGCTGAGTATGTCCACTTCCATGACGCCTTCAGAACTAGGGGATGACCACAGGATGGGCCCCCGGGGAGACAGGCCTGAGCTGAAAGTCCATTGACCGCCCGCCTCCATCAGCCCTCCTCTGACACAGAGCGTGTGTGTCCCCTGGAATTGGAGTCAGGCCAGAGCCCGTGTCCAATAGTCCCCGGAAAGTCTGATTATTTCCTTTTCGCTGGTGCACAGTCACCCCAGTATAGGTCCTTTTGGGGAAGGCTGGGGGAAAGATTAACAGTATACAATTTTTGGCCATGTACCAAGATCTTTCCTCAAGGGGACCCAGCCTCCCTGGGTCTGTAAACCGGCTCAAGTCTGGGAACTGACTGAGGGATCATAACTTTGTTTTTATGATTCAAATTAGACTTCTGTTCACTTGACCTGGAACACTTCTGTTCGTTCAGATCAGTAAGAATTCAGGAGGCTTCCCTTCGATTTCACGTCCAGGTACACCGTGACCAGCTCGCCAACGGCCAAGCTCTCTGCGCCTCACACCAACCTGACTGGCGCTCCGACTCCGCGGTCTGTCTCAGGCACCATACCCTCCTTGCCTTGGGCACATGACCCCTGCCCCTCGGGATCCAGTGATCCCCATTGCATTTCGTTTTCCCAGCTCGCTGCCAGTCCTGTATGTAATTTCTGGCCTCGAGAAGATGCTGGGGCTTGCTCACAATCATGGTGAAAGGCATGTCCTCTGGACCCGAGGTGGGGGAGTGGGTTTTAAAGGATAAACCAACTGTGACACTCCCATGTCCCTAAGCCTTTGGACCCTCCCTCCATCAAAGCAAGGCAGTACAGGCCGCCTTCCGGGCCATGTCTCAGCCAACCGAGTGACCAAATAGTTCGAGCCCCCTCTCATCCCGAGTTGTACCATTAAACCTCCAATCTCTGCTTGGTGAGCCCCTATCAATAAATTCAGCCTGATCCAACTTTACTTTCCTTTTACCATCATCCCACCCTTTAATATCCATTTTTTTAAAGATTTTTTATTTATTTATTTGACAGAGAGAGCACAAGCAGAGGGAAAGAGGAGAAGCAGGCTCCCTGCTGAGCAAGGAGCCCGATGTGGGACTCGATCCCAGGACCCTGGGATCATGACCCGGGCCGAAGGCAGCCGCTTAACTGACTGAGCCACCCGGGCGCCCCCCTTAATATCCATTCTTACACGTTCCTGGATTTGTCCATAGAATTTGGAAAAATCATGTGATTCTTCTGCAGTGCAGCCTACCCCCCATGGGTGGCATTCTGACCTCCCCCCTCAGGGCAGGAGCATGCATCTGTCTGTCGCCTGCCGTCTGTGCCCTCTCAGGGCCTCTCTGCGTGCTCTATGCTGCCACCCGGGAAGCTCCTCTTGCTTCTCTCATCTGTCATTGCTGAGATGATCCTCCCGTTGGCATCCTCCTCCCTGACCAGTGGGGCCAAAGCACCAGGCCCCTCATTGCCCCTCCACACAGTCTAGCATCACTGCTCTGCCGTAAATATTCACAGCCCGACCATCACCTGACGGGAACTGTCCCTCAAACACGCCGGAAGGCCCTGGGGCAGTGAGGCCCCTCTGTCCTATGGCTGCATCCCCAGCAGCAGGCTGCACCTACTCAATGAATATTTGCAGAACAAGTGAAACAAGGTGTCCTGGCATCCCTGAAGGGAATGAAGACAGCAGGCCTGGGTTCCATTTGTTTACTGATCTCCTGAGGACTCCAGGGGGGAGTTAAACTGGGAGGGGCCGTGGCATCACCCACCCCCCCAGGTGTGTGCAAGAAGCTACAGCCACCACTTCGTGGGAAGGTGTGAGCTCTGGGCTGTGAGCTCCCCAGCCCTGACCTTGCACAATCAAGGTAATGGAGCAACCACTGTCCTAAGCCTGAGTGAGGCAAGGTGTACCCACCCGGATTGTGAAACAGGGAGGATTTCTTCTCTCAAAACTGAGAGACCAGGGGTCTGTGCCCTTGGCCCGCTCCTCCAGCAGGTCACAGATCTTCACCACTCTGGCTGCCTGGAAGGGTTTCATCAGAGTGCATCATGTAGTGACCGGAGTTGGGGCAGCCGGTGAAGGCTGCCTCCCTTTGCATTCTGTCTCCCCGTATAGCCTGGGGGAGATGGGCACGAGCTTTGGCGAGGGCCAGAGCCCATCTCAGAATCGGGTCCCACAGGGGTGAGTCCAGACAGGCAGGGAGAGGGCAGTGGGCTGAGGAGAAGAGAAGGTGGGGTGTAATCAAGGCTTACAGCCTACTTCCCTGAGACTCCCATATGAGCAGGAGGCTAAGGTGAGCCCACAGCTGGCCCTCCAGGCTCATCCTGGCAGCAGGCTACGGGCATCATGGCAAACAGTGCTCTTCCCAAAGACAACCTGCGCAAAGCCAAGACCTCCTGATGCTTCAGCCAGCCCCCACCCCCACCCCGTCTGAATGTCTGGGGTTCCAATTCCAAGGTGCGATGGCCAGAGTGTGACCAGGGCAGTGTCCAGCTGGAATGGGTATGCGCTGCCCACCTACAGCTCCTGAGAGCCAGAAGTTCCTTTGCCTAAAAGAAAGGAGGGAGGGGAGAGAAACACAAGTCACTGCTACATTATGCTTCAGATGCCATCCCGAGCTAGCCAGCCAGCTCCAGCCTGCAGGACCGGGCAGCTGGGAGGACTCAGGCACCCAGCTTGGGGGAGTCTGTGTGCCCCGTTTTGTTATACGATACTTTTCATCAGCTACGGTCCTGCTGGGGGCACATGGGGAGCTGGGATTTGAGCTACAAAGGGTAGGGAGGAGTCCAGAGGGGCTGGCTGGGCAGAGACGTGGGCTGGCTTGTGAGCACCTATGTGAGCAGGAGGCCAAAGGGCCAGAAGGGATGCCGTGCTCAGATAAAACTCACATGGGAAACAGCTGCCCAAACTGCCAGCACAGGGAGCCCTGCTTTCCCAAAGGTCAAGGTTGGCCACTTTGCTTTTACGTTTCATTCATACCACACGCCCGTTCCCTATAGTAATAAGGCAACGGCTTTTCTCATAAGTGAAAATCCCCTTTGGGTTTCTTCCAGTTAGTGAAAACAGGCGCTAACGTATAAGGTCTTTCACAAAAGTGTAGTGGCACAAGGGAAACTTTCAGAAAGCGAGAGATACTCTTCACTTAACACCATTCTGGCTGATGAAAAGTTTCGTAGGAGCAGTCTATTTGCAGAGAGTGGGAGAAACCCGTAGTAAGCATACTGCCCACAGGAGCATATAGCATATTGCCCCCGGGGCACCACGTCAATGCACCTGTCCTCAGACAGGCCTGTGAAGGGGGCTTAGCAAGCAAAGCCACCATGCAGAGGAGGAGACCCGCTCAGAGAGGCTGAGCAGCAAGCCCGTGGCCACACAGCCCCAGCCCCAGCCCTCGGCCTCTGCCTGGCCCTGCCTGCCCCTCCAGTCTCCGGGAAGAGCCAGGCCCCCACAGAAAACCCTCCGCCTCATCCACCCTCAGATGCCCCTTTTTGGGGCACACATGATCAATCAGGACACCTGCCCCTTTGGGGTGGCCCTGGGCAGCTCCTGAGCAGTGTGCTTTGGGGCCCCCAGGATTTGTCACTGTAAGTGGATGAGAATAATGTGCCCGCTGCCCCTGGCCCTCTAAAATGTCAACAGGCCTGTGTCCAGCTACCGGAAGGTGAGCTCACCTTTCGGGATGAACTTCAGCGAACTGCTAAATATTCAGAAGCGGGACTGCCCCGGCTTGGGGCCATCATTCAGGAACTCATGGCCCAGCCCGTTCCCACATTTGCCGCAGGACACCTGGCAAGACCACGAAACAACCATGCAGTGGCCCCTCCTGCCACCAGTACATGGTATCCCCCCCCAACACCCATTTCCCAAAGTAACTGCTGGTGGGGGAGGTCGATCTCCATCCTGGGCCTGCACAGGAAAGCGGTCCTGTTTCCCTGTTTCCATCAGGACCCCAGGCTCTCCCTGACCAACACCCCCTCACCATCCCCTGCTGCTGCACCCACCTTTAAGGCTTCAGGTGAGTTGCGCTCTGGACGCTTGTCCACACTATCAGCATGAATGGTCTCAGTGAAGGCGGGCCACGGGGATGAGTGTGCGTACTTTGAGCGGCTGGAGAAAAGCTCATAGCCACACTTGGCGCACACATAGACACCTGGGGGCAGAAGGAAAGGCAAAGGCAGATACATTGGCTCCACTCTCTGGGGTGAGCTGCCAAATCCTCACTCCCAGAACAGAGCACTGTCCCCATTTGCAGGGTGGCCTGCACATCCTCCCCACACCCTCGCCTGCCACCCCCAGGCCTGGGTATTGGCTCCATGAGGCACACACCACTGAGCTCCCATCCAGAGGTTCTTAGCATGTGCCAGAGCCCAGGAGAACCGCTTTTCACTTATCTCATTGACTCTTATCAATAGTCCTGTGATGTACACCTTGCCATTTTAGCTTCGCTGTTTTAAGTAGGCAGGTGCCCATGCCCAATGTGGGGCTTGAACTCGTGACCCGGAGATCAACAGTCACATCCTCTACTGGCTGAACCATCTGGGTGCCCCTTTTCCAGTTTCGTTTTGTTTTCTTAAGAGGACCTTTCCGGTTTAGAGATGAGGCAACTGAGTGATACAGAACACTCCACTCGAGGGTGTGCATTCAGGAAGGAGCCCAGTGGTCTGATGAGGATGCAGCACATCCAGCCCTGCAGGCCCCAGCCCCCCTCTCTTCCCAAGTGGCCATTCCTGATGCCCAATGAAGCCTTAAGCTGGACTCCAAGCCACTGGCCTGCTCTCCACGTGGGAAGAGAATGGTCCCAACAAGAAGGTCTCCAGGACAGACAGAGGGCCCAGGAAGACAGAGGGCCAGGGAAGAGAACAGGTTTTAATCTATCCCCAAAAGATCACTTTGAGGGGGGGAGAAAAAGGTTGTAAAACTGACGTCCGTCACAGCTGACGTCCACAGATGCCCAGTGTCACAGCCCAGCCCCCTAGGGGGCTGACACCCAACAGATCCCACCCCAGGGAGAGCACTGCCCTAGTCTTATCTGTGGGCATGCTACCATATTAGTCCATTACCAGGAGGCACAGCCCAGAAGGGCATCTCAAAGCCTGGGGCCAGGGCTGAGGGTTGGCCATGCCCCAAACCACCCCACCCCTCCTCCCCCACCTCCACTCAGGCTGTCTGGTCAAACTTCACTGGCACTGAGTGGCCTGGCAGCTGGAACCCCAGGGCTCTGGGCAGATTGGGGAAGCACCCAGGCGGGCACATTGGGTCAAAAGGGAACGCTCTGTGCTTGCCGGCTTACCCCGCGGGTTCCAGGAACAGGGGAGGGGAAAAGGCTGGGGTATCATCAGCGGATGCCGTTGGACAAGATCATCCATCGCGTCCCTCTGAAGTCCAGATCCTAATCTGGACCCTCCCCCCCCCCACTGGCATCACCCCTTCCAAGTACCCTGACCCCACAGATTCCTCCGGGAAACCGCCTCGCTCACGCAGTCCTCGAGGTCATCGACCCCTCTCTCTAGTGTCCCCTCTCCCCTCAGGTACCCCTTCTTTCCAGGCCCCCAGCCCCCTCTCTCCTCCGGGACCCCCTTTATGCACACTCGCCCCCGTGGGGTCCGCCCTTCCGGGGTTCCAGGGCTCCACCGCCGCCCGAGGGCAGCGACGCCCCCTCTAACGCGCGCTCCCGCCCCGCTGTCCTCTCAGGAGGTCACGGATCATACCCGGCTCAAAGTGGTTCTGGAAAACCTCGCCCCCGAAGAAGCTGCAGAATGACATGGCACCAGCGAGACAGCTAACGTCCGCCGCCCGCTACGGATCCGAGGCCGCTGGCCCGCGACAGCCGGGTCTGCACCCGGGGTTCCGCCCCTCCTCCCGAGGACAAATCACTGCCCGGAGCCTGCCGGGCAAACCAGAGGCCCCGCCCCTCCAGAGGACCAATCACGTCCAGACACGCCGAGCAGCGGCGCAGGGCCCGCCCCGAGGCCCCGCCCCCGACATCTCCTCCCCGTCCCCGACACCGCCCCCCGCCTCCCCGCCCGAGCGCCAGGGGGCGCCGCTGAGCTGCGCCGGGGCGGGGCGGGGCGGGGCCACGCCGCACCGGTCCTTCCCCGAGCCGAGCCCCGGGCCACCCTCCTTTCCGTGCTCCCAACTCTGAGACACCGCGGGCAGAGTCGCCTCCGCACTTTATTAGACAGCGAGGACAGGCGGGGGTCGCGCCGCGCTTCCTTCAGGCTCCCTCCATCGCAAGCCGCCTACAGGTCTCCCGAGGTCTCTGGCTTTTCCTTCTCAAGATGCTTCTTCTGGGGACCCTGGTTGGGGGGTTGGGGGAGACACAGGAGCGCTAGCCACGGAGGTCTGGCCGGCAATCCTGCCCCTGGCCAGCTGCGACTCTGCTTTTCTTTCCCTGCACGAATCAGTGCCTGGGGCTGGGCTCCTACAAGCCCTGTGGCAGGGATGGGAGCAGGGGCGACTCAGTGCCCGGGGCTGGGCTCCTACAAGCCCCGCGGCGGGGACGGGAGCAGGGGCGAATCAGTGCCCGGGCCTGGGCTCCTACAAGCCCCGGGGACGGCAGCAGGGGCGCCCCCGCCACCCTCACCCGCTCTAGCTGCCCTGCTCTGGCGCAGGAAGGGTGTGGGGGCTCCGCCCCAGGGAACAAGGGGTGGGCGGGCTCACCATGAAGACCCTCTTCTCTTGCGCCGTCTGGAAGCGGCCGTGGCCAAACTTGGAAGTGGTGTCGATGAACTTGAGTTCGATATTCTCCAGGGCCCGGCGGCTGTGATGCACCAGGAGGGACTGGGGGTCCGTGGGAGAGGAGAGCCAGATGTAAGGTCCTCACCCACCCCCTCCCGCCACCCCCAGTCCACACCGGGAAGGTCTCACTCACCCAGCTCCTGCCAGAACACCTCCCTTTTTGCTTCCCCCATCCCCACCCTGCTCCAAGCAAGGCCCCCCAACCCTCCCACGGCCCATGGGGCTCCGGCTCCCCACCCACCACAGAGGCGCTGACCTTCCTCAGCGTGATGACCCGCTTCTTGGTGCCCGCGATGCAACCCTTCAGCATGACAAAGTCGTTGTTGACTTCCCCATAGTGCGGGAAGCCGCCCTGCGGGAAGGTGGATCAGGATGCAGACCCCACAAGGGGCTGCCGAGTTAGGGGCATCTGCAAGCCTGGCCCCAGGGCAACACCCTGGATCACTAATCAGGGCAGCATCTGAGCCACATTCTGAGTCCTTCCTTACCTCATTTCACAATCTACATTTTAGTGAGGGAGAAACTGAGACTCAGGGATGTGGAGTCCCTTGTTCTGGGCCCTGTAGCTGCTCCTACTGCAGCTGGGATTTGAACCCAGGGGGCCTGAGTGCAAGGCCACAGTTACAGCTTCTGTACCCCACACCCTGTGACAGCAGCTGGAGTGTAAGCCATCTGCAGAGGAGGTTCAGGATGCGGGAACAGCATGGTTTGCCAGTGGCCACTCTTTGGGGCCTGAGCTCTTGGGGCAGGGCAGTACCCCACGTGCCTGCTCGCACATGCATGCCACACCCGCTCACCAGTGGTGTAATGGACTTGTCAGTCACATCGTAGCTCGTGGACGCATTGTTCTTGACCACCTTCCCATCCTCCTTGTGCAGCCCCCGGCCAATACGGTAGATCTGCCAGGAGAACAGGGCACATGGCGGGCCACAGGTGGCCTCCAGAGCCAGTGGTATGTCTGTACCCACCGGCACGTGTGCTTGGACCCAGGCACTGGCAGGGGCGTTTCAGAGCCTTTGGGGGGGCCAGCAGTGTCTGGGTCACGCACCCCACCCACTGGGGTCTGGTCATGAGTGTCCCTCTACCACCGGGACTGTGGACACACCTTCTTGTTGAGCTCTGTGCGGTGGTGGTAGCCCTTCTGCCCGGCCCGAGCAATGGAGCAGCCCACACGGGCAGGGTGCCAGGCACCAATGCAGGCCACCTTGCGCAGCCCCTTGTGGGTCTTCCGTGGCAGCTTTTTGGTATGCCAGCGGCTCGTGACCCCTGCAGGGGGTGGAGGGGGGCTAGTGCCTGAGAGGCCAGTCTGGCCCCACCCCCTCCAAGGAGCCTTCCCGAAGCCACCATCCCCACCCAGCCCTACCTTTGACACCCCGGCCCTTGGTGACAGCAATGACATCAATGACCTCACTCTGGCTGAACACACTGTGCACCGGCACCTGCTTCTCTAGCCGGGCCTGGGCCCAGGCCACCTTCTCAGCCACCGTGCCGCCGTTCAGCTGGATCTCCATGATGTGGGCCTTCTTCTGCCGGAAAGGCAGCAGCTTCATCTGCAGGACATGGCACAGCCAGTCGGCTCCCAGAGGCTCCCAGCCCCCATTTGCAGATATGGCATGACTGGCTGGAAAGCCCCGGCCAGCTTTCATGCATGCATTTGTTCAACAGATGTTCCAGTGCTTGGGTCTGTCTACTCACTATGTTCTGTGCTAGGCACTGGGGGGATAGGATAGAGCACGGAATGAGGCAGGCAGGATCCTGGCCCTCAGGGAGACACTATCTAATTGGGAGACAGAAATCAAGTAAATTCTTGGACAGGGCGGAGTATTCTAATGGAATATTGGGGGCAGAGGGGACAGTAATTGCACATAGGGCAGTCAGGGAGGACCCCTCTGATGTGACACCAATAACAAGAAGGAGCCACTAAGTGAAGATCTGAAACTTTGGGGAGCAGAGGGAACTGCATGTGCAAAGGCCCTGTGGCAGGGAGTTGGTGGGATGGAAAGGAGACCAGTGTGTCTAGACCATGGTGAGCGAGGAGGAACATGGTGCAGGATGAAGTCAGAGGTGAGCAGGAGCCTGCCTGTGCAGGTCTTGTGGGGAGAAGCTGGGGCTTTATTCTAAGTGCAGGGTGTGACACTGTGCTTCATATGTTTAGATATCTTTGGTTGCTGCTGTGTGAGGCATGGGCTATGGGGACACAGGTGGAAGCAGGGACACCGGCCATGGCATAGTGCTCAATGAGTACTTATGGAGCACCTACTGCATACAAGACACAGACTGAGTGGGCAGCCGTGGCCCCTGCCCCCATGGAGCTCCAGTCTGTCAAGGGAAATGGACACGACCAATGACAGGCATAACTAGGAACAGCAAGGGAGGAGCGGGGTGCTGCTCCAGGCCTAAGCGAGCAAGCCTTCCCTGAGGACAAGATGCCAAGGCGTGTTCCAGAATAAGCCAGAAGGTGTTAGTAACCTTTTCAGCCCACATCATACCAGACCCCATGTACAAATGTTGGCTCACATACATACTTGTGCAGGCCCCAGAGGGAGGGGGTTGGCCCTCAACGCTGGACGTTTGGCAGGAGATCCAGGCCTTTCAGGGTATGGGAGGGCACTGGTTGAGCACTAGGCATGGCGGGTGCCCCACAGCCATCAGAGCACACTGACCCCCAGCATGCCATCCCTGGGACAGCAGCTGGCCAATGCGCGGCCAGTCACCCAACCCTTTGGGCCTGTGCCCCAGGCTCGTGGTATTTTTAGGCTGACATTTGCCAGGGCTCCTGGAAGCTGGGGTGGAGGAGAATGGGGGAGGGTGGGTCCAGGGCATGGACTGGCAGCCTGGGTGTGGACAAGGTGGCGGGGCTGACCTGAGTGTGGACAATGACACGGATGACCTTGCAGTACTTCTTCATGGCGGCAAAGTCTTTCTGCAGTTGCTTCTTGCCATCGGCATCCCGCCACCTCTTGCAGGCCTTGGTAAAGGCTTTCTTCTTGCTATTATGCCTGAGCCAGATGCAGGAGACACTTAGAGGGGCCAGCCAGGGCAACTCCCCAGGCCTGTCCGGGCCCCACATGCCCACAGCCCACCATGCAGTGCTCTTAGAACAGTGCCTGTCCCCTCCTCCCTCCTTCCCTTCCCGGGGAGGCCACCGCTGGGCCCTCCCCTGGGGTCCCTGGGCTGCTTCCAGCCACCTGCTGGGAGCACAGACTGTCCCTCCTTCTCCAGGTCTCGGGTTCCTCCTCTGCAGAGTGGACACCCTCCTGCCTTCTGAGGCCTGCGAGTGAGTGTCAGATGTGCAGAAGCTGGAGGGAGGGACAGGCAGCCCCCCTACCCCCGCCACCTGCCCATGTTGCTAGAGCTGCAGACCCCACTTGTAAAGCCAACAGCCAGTGCTGGCCAGGCACCATGCCACTTCGTGCTGAACCCTCACCCAAACTCTGGAAGATGGATGTATGGTCCCCGTACTACAGATGAAGAAACCAAAGTTCACAAAAGTCGAAGCCCCTGGGAGGGGCAAAATGGTAACAGAAGAGAGAGCCAAACCAAGGCCTGCTACATTTGGTGAGTGCTTGCTATGTGTTCCTGTGACCCTCACAGTAGCCTGCTGACACAGGGACCGTCCCCCCGATGCTGTCCCCAGCCGATGGTGTCTGTGATGGGGGGGCGCAATCTAAGAGGCTCTACGAGGTCAGCCAGCTTGCCTGCGGTCATCCAGCCTGCTCTGGCTCAGGGGCCCAAACCTGTCACCTCCCACAGAGCGTGCCAGGACAGGAGTGCCTCCAACTCCGTAAGGATGGGGGTGTGTGTGAGGTTCCTTGGGCAGGTAGGCCTTCCCTTTCAGGACTTAGAACCAGGGAAGATCTAAGTCTTCCAAATGCCTTTCTTTCTGATGAGAAGAGCTTGTCAGCTGGCTCTTTCCCCTTTTCACTCTGGCTGCTAGGAAGCTCTGAGCCAACTCTGGCATTCCATCAATTAGCCCCTTAATTTAACCCTTAATTAGAACCCTCGCTTTCTCTCTTTCTCTATCCCGATCTCTACTCCAGTGCCCTGGCCCTCGTCTCTCACTGAAGCAAAGGCAACCCCCCACCCCCAGCACACACGTTCCTGCCTGCCGTGCACTGCAGACACTGCGCCCGCCTGTCCCCCGCCACCGTCCCAGCCCAGGGCTGGGGATGGAGGCACGGCCAGCCCACGCGTACGCCCCCTAGGGGCGGCCCCCACCAGTCCTTGTAGAAGCGGCGACGGCACTCGTCACTAAGGTGCTCTGCAAAGATCGTCTTGAAGCTCCGCAGGCCGCGAGGGGTGGCCACATAGCCCACCACGCCCACCACCACCAGAGGCGGTGTCTCCACAATCGTCACAGCCTCCACTTCCTCCCGCTTGGAAATTTCTGGAAGAGACCCCAAGAAGGAGCATGGAGGAGGGCCCCGTGGGGAAGAGCCAACTCCAGCCCCTCCTGCCCGAGGGAGAGTGGAGCACCGCGGCCTCAGGGAGGGCTCCCACTGACCTCAGTCCCCAGCCTGCCCACTCACTGCCCCCTCCCTCTCTGCTCCGCCCTGGGCATGGAGCAGGTGCTGCTCAGGGCCCTTCAGGTGCTCTGCGCTCTGGCTCGGAGATCTCAGACAAGGCCTGACCTGCTCCCCGCCTCCGTTTCCCCACCAGGTCATCTGGAAATGGGCTAGGAGAGCCAACAGCCAGCCCGGCATCCCCCAAAGGGTAGGGTCGGGATTCCTTAAGCTGAGCACACATGAACATTCTTAATTTTAATAGTCATGAATATGTGCGGATGAGCTCTAGAAAAATACCTATAATTTGTCCCGAACCAATGATTTTGTAGATGTTATTTCTGAGACTAATACAAAGTAAAAGTATTTGTTTAAAATAAATATTAGGAGTGGGATATCTGGGTGGCGCAAGCAGTTGAGCATCTGACTCTTGGTTTCGGCTCAGGTCATGATCTCAGGGTTGTGAGATTGAGCCCCACAAGGGCGATGGTAGGCTCCATGCTCAGGGGGGAGTCTGCTTGAGATTCTCTCCACCTCCCTCTCCCTCTCCCCACCAATCGCGCGTGTCCTCTCTCTCTAAAATAAATAAATTTTTAAAAAATAAATAAAAATAAAACACATATGAGGAGAGATGCAGATGAGATGGGCAGTTGCCCAGAATTTGGAGGGGTGGTGGCTGAAGCTCTAGAAGGGCAACAGGAAGGACCCCTGTGGGGATAGAATGTTCCACAGTAGCGCACTTAAAGGGGGCAGAACCCCATAGAACTAAATGCGCATGCACACTTGCCTCAACCAGGGAAACCTGAACAGGATGGGTAGGTCGTATGCCTGTCGATACCCGGTTATGACCCTATTACTATAGTTTTATAAGCTATTTCCATCGGGAAACTGGGCAAAGGGTGCATGGGATCCCTCTGTCTTACTCCTCACAGCCACGTGTGAACCTACCCTGATCTCAAAATGAAAAGTATATGGGGGCATCTGTCTTTGAATTGTAGCTCCTGCCCTTACTAATTGGGCAACCGGCAAGTTTCCGAACGGCTTAATTTCCTCATCTGTAAAATGGGGGCCAGGACAGAACACACCTCAAGGTGTGGCCAGTGGTCCGGGCTCCCTGACAGTGTCCTGACTGTGGCTCCCACGGGCAGGGCCTTGCCCTTTCTGGGGCTGCTTCCCCTCCTGGACCCCAGTTCTGGCTCCTAGCCTCCAGAAGTCTTTCCAGATCCCCTGCAGGCAGGGAGGCTCCACACCCTCCCCATGCGTCCGCCTGCAGCCACTCACTGAGCCCAGGCCTGTGCACCTCTCGAAGAGTGTGCGTCATGCCCGCCTTGTAGCCCAGGAAAGCCGTGAGGTGTACGGGCCGGCTGGGGTCGTCCCGAGGCCAAGTCTTCACCTTGCCCCGGTGCCGGCTGCTCCTCTTGTGGGGCAGGAAGCCCAGGTGTCCGTGCCGAGGGGCAGAGAACTTCCGGTGGGACTGCGGGCAGGAGGGGAGGGAGGTCAGAGCTGGGGTGTCCCTGGTGGGGGCGGCTGGATGGGCCCGGAGCCCCGCCCCAGAGAAGTGAGTTAGAGAGCCCAGACTGGACCCCGGTGGTCTTCGGTAACTCCCTCCCTCAGTCCACGGGAAAGGAGGGAGGTTGGCTCAGGGCAGTGTCTTAGGGACAGAGCCGGCACCAAGCCCTCCTCACCCACAGGCTTCCTGCTTCAGTGGGCTGCGCGTGCTGGGCCCAGGAGGGACAGGCCCACACTGTGGCTCAGGGCTAAAGGACAGGGAGCCACTGCCATCTGTCCATCTTCCTGCCCATTCTAGGCCTGGCAACCTGAGCTCTGGGCCCCTGTTGTCCCTTCAGTCACCTACTCCCCCATAGGCCCGAGGACCATCCCTGCTGGGAGAGACTCCAGAAGCCCACCTGCCCCTCCCAGGAAGCCAGCTGGCTCCTGCCCCCCAGCCCACTGACCATGGCAGCCGGTCCCCGCAGGTCAGGAAGGGAAGGGGCCTCCCGACAGGCACCGGAGGTCGAGTGGCAGGGCCAGAACGCACAGCAGCCAGCTCCCAGATTTAGCCCCTGGCAGGGGAGCTTGTTCACGTCCCGTGGCGGGCATGGGCTCCCAAGACAGGAGCAGGCCCAGCCTGGGGCGGGGCGAAAAGGGGCATCAGATGGGCAGCCTGGGGTGGGGATACCTGAAGCCAGGCCTGTCACTCCTGTCCTCAAGGACCCTGGGACTGGCTCACACCCACTCTGTTTTCTGCCTTGTATTACCCTCCCAGGACAGGAACACCTTGGTCTGCTAAGGAGTCAAGGAACCCCAGCTGGGAAGGGGGCTTCTTCCAGGCTTGCTGTGACGAGGGTCTGACCCAGTAGGCAGGCAGTGAGGTGGAGGGAATTCCTGTCCTGTCTTGAGGGTGGTGAGCCTAGCCTGGACAAACTGCAGGGTGCCGGGGCGGGGGCGTGGTAACCGCTGTGATCCAAGAACAAGGAGTCTATACGGTTATAAAGTTCCTAACCCGGAGAATCAGTTGCACAGGCGTAAAATGTCTCTGAGGGCCTGCCTGTGGGCCTTGCCTTGCTGATGCTAAGATTTTATGCAACTCAAATGTCACAATTCTCTGTTGTTGCTGTTGTTACTCGCAAAGCTACTTTTATTATTTGGGGCTGGACCGCACAGGAATAAAATCCCTGGGAAGGGGCAAACCTCAGCCCCCCGAGTGGCCCAGGGCGAGAGAGGCTACCTGAGGGAAGGAAGCACAGGAGGGATGCCCGCAGACTCAGGGCAAAGGGAATGCGGCCGCCAGTGCGGAGGCCCGAGTGCACTGCAGGACACGTGGCCTGTGGTGGGACTGACTCCAGGCGCACAGGCCAAGAACCAGAGGGCTGGGCACAGAGCCACAAGCTACTTGGGTTCCTCCCTCTCATCTGCCTCATCCCACTTCTGCTACATGATCTCCAAGTCCCTCTGCTGCCTGGTAGCAGCGGAGAGCTGCCAGCCCGGGGCTTTCCCTTAACCGAGGTCTCTGCTTTCTCCTACTCTGGTGAGCCATAGTGGTGGCGGCCACGGCTCCAGCCTGAATCTGTTGGGTTCCCTTGTTCAGTCCAATGTTGCAGGGCAATGTTAAGATTCTTTTGGTCAGGGCGCCTGGGTGGCTCAGATGGTTAAGCATCTGCCTGCGGCTCAGGTCATGATCCCAGGGTCCTGGGATCGAGTCCCGCATCAGGCTCCCTGCTCAGCGGGGAGACTCCTTCTCCCTCTGCTTCTCTCTCTCTCTCTCTCTCTCTCTCTGTCTCTCATGAATAAATAAATAAAATCTAAAAAAAAAAAAAAAAAAAAGATTCTTTTGGTCAGGGGGTGCCTGGGTGGCTCAGTCAGTGAGGTGTCTGCCTTCAGCTCAGGTCATGATCCCAGGGTCCTGCGATCGAGTCCTACATCAGGCTTCCAGCTCAGCGGGGAGCCTGTTTCTCCCTCTCCCCTCCCCCCTGCTCCTGTACTCTCTCTCTCTCATACATAAATAAATAATCTTTAAAAAAAATTCTTTTGGTTGCACAGCGTGTGTTTCTAAGAGTTCATGATTTCACGATTTGACATTTCTATGATCAACGATTCTCTGCATCCATAGAGTTGATGGCTCCCCCGCCCTGGCCCCAGCCTCTAGGCATGAAGTGACCAGCACCCTCCCTGGTACTGGTCAGGGGCCATGCCAGGTATGGAGATCACCAAGGGTGGTCAGCAGGGCCCTGGTCAGTGGAGCTGCCCCAGAGGGCACACTGTGCCCAGAGCCAGGGCAGAACCATCAGAGCCACACCAGAGCACTGTGCACCCAGGGGCCCCCAGGGCAAGCCCTGCCTCTTGCTCTGCCCCACACAGGACCCCTAAGCTCAGTGGCATTAGCCTGTCCATAAGAGGCTCTGGAAGACACAGCAGAGACCAGAGAAGGCTGGCTGTAGGGAACGGGCAATTCGGGAAGTCTTCCCGAAAGAGTAGGGCGTTGGGTAGGGCGTGTTATTTGTTGATGCTGTTATTTGTTTGTTCTAGCGGCCTGAGTTCTCCAGAAGAGCCCAGCTGTGTTCATCTTGCTCCCTGCTGCACTTGACACGTGCCTGTACACCAAGAAAACTGAATGGTTTACTTATTCCTGTGTCTGTCTTGTCTTAGAATGTAAGCAGGAGGGCGCCTGGGTGGCTCAGATCGTTAAGCATCTGCCTTCGGCTCAGGTCATGATCTCAGGGTCCTGGGATCGAGTCCCGCATCCGGCTCCCTGCTCCTTGGGAGCTTGCTTCTCCCTCTGCCCCTCATGAATAAATAAATAAAATCTTAAAAAAAAATAATGTAAGCAGGAAGAAAAAAAAAAAGAAAAGAAAAAGGAATGCCAGCAGGGGCCTCTGCCTCGCTCCCCAGAGTATCCCACGCGCCGAGAGCAGCGCCCAGCTCAAAGGACGCGGGACCGGAGGGGAGCGTGCGCAGTGCTGCCGCGGCCCGCCATTGGGCGGGCCGAGGGAACTACATGTCCCATGCTGCCTCGCGAGCACCGCCCCCCCATCCCGCGCAGGCGCAGCCCCGCTAGGGCGTCCTCTGCGGCGGAAGAGCTAGGCGCTGGGGGGTTGTGCGTCCAAGAGTGGATAGCCCTCGCGCGCGGCCGCCATGCCGGACAGCTGGGACAAGGACGTGTACCCCGAGCCCCCGCGCCGCACGCCTGCGCCCTCGCCGCAGACCTCGCTGCCCAACCCCATAACCTATTTGACAAAGGCCTTCGACGTCCTCGTGGACCGGCCCGTGACCCTAGCGAGAGGTACAGACCCTATCCGGGCCTCGCCGCTCCCCAGGGCCCCTCGCCGTCCTTCGGCGGTCCCCGCACCCCTTCGCCCGACCCCGGGCTTCGCCCCCGTGACCATCCCCCGCCGTCCGCACTTGCGGGCCGCGTCGCCTCCTTGGACCCCCCGCTCCCCACCGTCACTGCACCCTGGGAACGCCCCTCACTCCTACACCAAGACCACTCACTGCTTTCGCGCCTCCGCCGCCTGGGGAACCCTCTACGCACCCCTGGTCGCCGTCTCCGGCCTCGCCCAAATATTAGCGGATCGCAGTCTAGCCTGGGACTTGCTAAACCCCATTCTCCCTGCACGCTTTGCGTCTAGCGTTGGGCGCAGAAGGCAGTCAGCAAACGGGTGTTGCCAGCCTTCTGCACAACTGCTGCAAAATGATCGGGGTGGTCAAGTGCTGGCCGAGGTCCCTTCAACCTAGATGTGCTGTGACTTGTACTCCGTGTGTGCTTACGCTTAAGAACTGTCCAGATCCCATCTCTGGTCCAAACCGCAAGAGAATCACTATATTCCAGGCCCAGTTTGTTGTTCAGCTAGACCAGTGGAGGCAGCAGCAGGAGCACACTCTGCCCTCAGTCACTGGTGCCTGGCATTTCATCCATGCATTTAACTCATTCATTCGTTCAAACAACCCAGCCACCCACGTGCTGCGATGCCCCGGTGGCTCCTTTCTTTGGATAAGGTCAGCAGATCAGAACCCCAAATCTGGAAAAGGCACAGCAGTGAACCCACTCTTTCTTAGAAAGTGTTTTGTGTGTCTGGAAGGATGAGATTTCACTAGTTCCAACTTACCAATTTCTGGGTGGGGATGCTGAGGCCAGGTTAGTGGCAGCAAAACTGGCTTGGGTCCTCTGCCTACACGGGAAGACCCTGTGTTGTGGGGAGGTTGGCCAGCAGGTAGGACCTATAGTAGGGTGTGGGCTTGCAGAGAATGGGTTCAGAATCCTGAATTCTCTCTGGGCCTACGTACTCTACTGGGAGCTACCCCCGGCATAATACACATGGTGCCTGGATCCCAGGAAGCCCTCCGTAAACCATAAACGGTGGACCTCACCATTAGTAACCCAGGACAACCAGCCACACCTGTTCTCTGAGAGTCTAATTAGCAGTATTTGTAAAAGCAGTCTGCCCCTTCCACGTCTTGTGAGAAAGAAGAGAGCTAAGAGCAATTTTTGTGGCCTGTCCAAACCAACGGGGCCTTTTGAGTCTGGGGTTTTTTCTTTACAGAGTTTATAGAGCGGCAGCATGCGAAGAACAGGTATTACTACTACCACCGGGAGTTCCGCCGTGTGCCAGACATCACTGAGTGCCAGGAAAAGGATATCTTGTGCATGTTTGAAGCAGAAATGCAATGGAGAAGAGACTAGTATGTCCTGCCTGTGTGTGTCCCTTAGGAAACACTGAGCCTCACTCAGCACCTCTGTTGGGTTCTTAGCCCCAGGGGTACCATGGGATGGTGGCCAGCCACCAAGGCCTCCTGGGGTTCGCCCAGATCTTGAGGGTGGAGGGGCCAGACAATAGGGCCCTAAGATCTTGCTTTCATTCTGCTATCTCTGGGTACAGGGAAAAGATTCCTCTTGAACCACCTTTGTTTTTTTCAGTAAAGTTGATCAAGAAATCGTCAACATTATCCAGGAAAGGCTGAAGGCCTGTCAGCAGAGGGAAGGTGAGAACTACAGGCAGAACTGTGCCAAGGAGCTGGAGCAGTTCACCCAGGTGGCCAAGGCCTACCAGGACCGCTGTAAGCAAGCCCCCACCCTGAGCCTGATCCTTCAACCCTAACTTCACTGCCCAAATTGTGCCAGTTGGTTGGGGGAGGGGGTGATTAAGAGAATCACTATATTCCAGGTCCCTTTTCTGTTCAGTATGTTAGCTGTTTCCTCCCCACTTTTAAAAAAAAACTCTGGTCTGTATCCTGGTAGATTTAGCCCATGACTTCCGTCCCCCTCTTTCCCAGATCATGACCTGGGGGCCCATTATTCTGCCAGGAAGTGCCTGGCAAAACAGAAGCAGCGGATGTTGGCAGAGAGGAAGGCGGCTAAAGAGGCCGCCACTGCCTAAAGCAGCTCCCTGAGCACCTTCACAAGATTACTATTAAAATAAAGAATAATTAAGAAACCTGTTTCTGGTGTCACCTTTAGTTGCCAACCTGGATCTGTTGACCTCACTGGTCCGATCTCCCTTTAAATCCAGCTACAACTAAGCTCATAAGAAAAATACACAAAAAACACTATTAACAAGTTTTAGTTCACTTTATTTTTCTTGTATAAAACTAGGTGGTGGCCACAGCTGGAGCCTGGGTCCTCTGCACAGAGACTCTGGTGTGGGTCTTCACAAGATGATCAGTGAATTCCTAGAAAAAGACACAAGTCTTTAGCTGTAGCCACACCTCAGCACCCTGTACACACCTGTCCAGGCTAAGGAAGTGGCTAGGCAGCCAGTACCTGATATGGAGACTTGGTGAACACTGTCTCCTTCCAGAGGTCAGGGGTGAGATAGCTGTAAGTCTTGGAGATGGCATCAAAAGTAGCCTTAGCTGGAAAAGAGAAAATAGAAGGTTGGCGGATACACGTGACACAACACCCCAGATGCAGACAGAAAATGTTGCGCTCCTAGGAACAGAGAGGCCACTTGGGGCCAGTCTGCCGTGCATTAGGAGGGCCTTCCTCTCTCTCTCAAAATACGCCAAGCACACACTGAGTATGATAAAGCGGAGCTGAGAGAAACCACAGCCTCTCTGAGGGCCACCTACCGAAGTTCCCCAGAGTGGCAGTGCAGCCTCTGGCTGAAGTGTAGCAGTCGTCAATACCGGCCATCATCAGTAGCTTCTTGGGCACAGGGGCTGAAACAATGCCAGTGCCTCTGGGGGCGGGGATGAGACGCACCAGCACAGAGCCACAGCGGCCAGTCACCTGCAAAAGGTGGAGGAGTCAGGAGATGGCCTAGGGGGAGTCGGCACCACCGGAGGCCCCATTACCCGCCAAGCCTACCTTGCATGGGACAGTGTGAGGCTTGCCGATCTTGTTCCCCCAGTAGCCTCGCCTCACGGGGACGATGGAAAGCTTGGCTAGGATGATGGCCCCACGGATGGCAGTGGCGACCTCCTTGGAGCACTTAACACCCAGGCCGACATGTCCGTTGTAATCCCCGATGGCAACAAACGCCTGTGAGGAACCTGACATGGTTAGGGGTCCGCTGGTCGGCACAGCACCAGCAGCCACCAACTGGGCCTGTGGCGCCCCTCAAGGAAGGAGTGGCCACCGTGAGGCCACTCTGAAGTCCTGAGGAGATCCTTTCTCTCTCTCCCCGTTACGAAAGCCACGCGTGTAGTGACAAGCGTGACCATGCAGAGCTGAGAGAGTCTCACCCAGCCCCTTGGCAAGCGCAGCCCAGGAACACACGAGGTGACTAGAATACCTTGAACCTGGTCCGCTGGCCAGCACGGGTCTGCTTTTGCACAGGCATGATTTTCAGAACCTCATCCTTGAGGGATGCTCCCAGAAAGAAATCAATGATCTCAGATTCCTGTGGGATAAAAGATTCCAACGAAAGCATTCACTAAAAAACTCAGGAATCACCTGTAACCATTTCCCCTAAAGAACCTCCACCCAGCTCCTAGAACTACTTTTCCAACTGTCCACATTTTGTCTCCAAGTCGAATACCCTAAGTCAAAAATGGGGCACCTAGGCATTCAGACGTGGAGCCTCGGCCGGGGTGGACAGGTACCATCCCTGGACCCAAGGCCAAATAAGCCTCCCGGGAACCCCCCTGCCAACGCCCTGTCTTGAGGTGGGGAAGGGAGAGGACCCCCTCGTTACCTTGATAGGCAGAGAGAAAAGATAGATCTCCTCTAAAGACTTGATCTTCATGTCCTTGACCAGGCGGCCCAGCTTGGTGACGGGGATCCACTGGAGGAAGAAAAGGCGCCGATAACTACGGTCGCCCGATCGGCACCGCCCACGGGCCCATCTCACGCGCGAGGGCCCGAACCTACCTCCTTGTCCTCGGCCTTGCCTCCACGAGCTCCGCGGCCTCGACCCCTGCCCCGACCACGGCCGCGACCGCGGCCCCGGATGCCGCTGCCGAAGCCTCCGCGGAAGCCGCCGCGGCCTCCCATTCCGGGGCCCCCGGGCCCTCCGGGCCCTCCCGCAGCACCGGCGTCATCCGCCATTTGCTGAAAAGAACGTCGAGAAAGAACCAGTCAGCGAGGCCCTGGCACCTGCGGCCGCCCGGGGCCAGGGCTCCCGCCCAGCAGCGCCAACGCGCCGCACCGAGCCCCGCCAGAAGGCCGCAGATCCCTGTCGCCGGGCCCGCGCACGCGACCACCAGAAAAAACACTCACGTGTTCTCTCGGAAAAGAAGAACGAGGTCGCGCGGAGGGAGTATTTATACCACGCCAAGTGCCGCGAGATCTCGGCTGCCCCGCCCCAGCCGCGAGTTCGCCACGGGCCTATAAGGGCGGTGGAAGCGCACTTCTGGGTTTCCCCGCGCGCTTCGCGTGCGCTTGCGCGCCTGTGGCTCTTAGTGGCGCCGCCGGCACTGCCAGGCTACCCGGGGCTGCAGGTAGGTCCGCGCCCCGCCGCGTCCCTGGGTGGTAGCTGGGAGGTCGGCGTTGGTTGAAAATCACCCGCGGCTTTGGCGGTAGCCGCGGGTGAGATTCGGCGCCTACAGCTACCGGGGGCCTCAGCTCACCGCCCACTCGTCCGTGTGGGCAGGTGAAACCCAGGCCCCGACACGCGCCCCGCCGGCCCCGGCACGCGTGTGTTCTGGCCTCTGGCCTCTGATCCCTGACCCCGTGTTCTCTCCGCAGGATGCCAACGCCCCGACCGTGAGGCCCACGCCGCCAGGACCGCGGGGAGAGGGGAGCTCTGCTCTCAACGCCCAGTGAGGTTGTCGGTCTGAGTCCTGCACGTGTGGGTGTTCCCGGTCCCCCACGCATCCGCCTGGTGGTGCATCTGTGAGCGCAGGGAGCAAGGTGTGCAGTGGAGGGGAGACCCCATGAGACACCTCTTGCCGGCCAGCCGGATTCCGCGTCGGATGCCACAGAGGGGTACAGCTTGGGTCCCAGGGGCTGGCAGGTGACTCCTCCGTGGCATCCCGTGAGTGGCAGGGCCAGATTTGAAATCCTGGTGTGTTTCACACACCAAATAGCTTCCACAGTAGCAGATAAAGTACCTTTGAACTGGGCTACCAACCCACTAGTGAGTGTGACAATGAAGGGAAACATCGCTAAGGTGGAGTTGGAAGGCTAGAAGGGGGAGCTCTGCCACTCAACATCAATTACAGACCCCAACAGGGAAGGATGTAGGGATTACTTCTGCAACTCAGCCAGTGAGAAACTGTCATCACCCTTGAACTCTTGCTTTTGTCCAGGGGACTTCCATCCCTCCCAACTTTCTTTCTCCAGGAAATAAAGTTCTTTTCCTTTGTTTTTTGGGGGCTTGCTTGTAGTCTTGCCATAGTTTGCATGTCCTGAATTGCAATTCTGGTTATTTCCAAATAAACACACTTTTGCCAGTGAAATAGTGGACTTTTATTTTTAAAGTTAACCCAAGAATGAGAGTGTCAGATTCCCAGCTCAAGGGCTTGCATGGGCCCCATATTGCTCTCAGGAGGGGGATAGGGTCTGGGATAGGATTTGGTGACCTTGGTATTCGGTGCTACCGAATGTGCAGTTATCTATTATGTGCCTCACGTGTGGGAATATGTTGGTTTCTCAGGTGGAGACTGATTTCCCCATGTCTTCTCAGAGGCCTGCCCACATCGCCAGAGCCGACCTGTTCTGGAAAGCTTTCCCACAGACTAGGCTCCCCACTATGGTGGTACCACAGGTTGCATGGGAATTTGGTCCTCACTTCCCTCCTGATCTGTACTCTGGAGCTAGCGCCATGAGTCTTAGATCCTAGGAGACCTGATGGTGGGTCGATGTCAAAAGTCCCTGGGCTTTGGAGATCCGGCCTGGGCAGCACTATTTGAGGAGGGAGAAGGGAATGATTCCTACATTCCTGCCAAAGCCTCAGCTTTGGGGAAAGAGTCCTCAGAAGTTTAGTTCCCAGCCTAGTGCTGCTGGGGGATCAGCTGTCAACCACTCCCAAGACAGGGGCTTCAGGGACCCGCCCAGGTCCAGACTACCTATTCCTCAACTCTGAGCAAGGGCCAGATGGTACAGGATCCCAGTGGGCCCTGAGCCAGGGCTGTGATTGGCCTGAGCTGGACAATGCCACTGTGAGGTCGGTCCCCTCCTGCTGTGAAATGGAGGCTCCTGAGCCCTGGGGGTCAGTGGAGCTGCTGTCCAGACACAAATCATGGTGAGCCTGGGACCCTTTTGCCTCTGGCCCTTAAATGTGTTCCTAAATTGAGACCTGTCCAGAGCTGGACCCCATTCCTCACTCTGAGAAAGGGTGAACAGTGGGTTACAGTCTACCCAGCAAGACAAGGAAACCAACCTTTGCAAGGGTTCTGGCCACGTCTAACTCCAGACCAAGACCAGCTTCTCCAGCTGGGGACTGGTAGTCTTGGAGGGCCTTGACCCTCACAGCTGCCCCCTCAAAGTGGGTCCTGACCCAACCCTCCACTTGGGGGGCCCACCTCCCCAACCTGGGGTTTCCCTCTGGGTATGTAGCTGGAACCTGGTCCAGCCAGGCACTGATTTTAGCCTGACCTTTGCAGAGTGGTGGATATGATCTCAACCTCTTCGCCAGCCCTCCCGACTGCAACTTCCTGTGCTCCGTGTGCCACGGGGTTCTCAAGAGGCCAATGAGGTTGCCATGCAGCCATATCTTCTGCAAGAAATGCATCCTCCGGTGGCTAGCCAGGTGCTAGTGGGCGCCCAAGAGGCTAGGAGGACAAGGGCAGGGCTGTTTCCATCCCTGTGGCCCAGAACAGAGAGGAAGGTGGGCCAAGCATTAGGTCACAGTGGGCATAAGAGTCAGCTTCCAAATCTAGGACACTAAAATACATGTGTCCCCACACCCTGGGGTACTTACAGCCCATGGCCCCAACCTCAGCTGAGTTCCCCAGGAAGTACTCAGGCCTCTTCCAGCTTGAGAGAAGGGACCACCTGGGAAGGCGTGTTGCTGTCTCTTGGTCCCTTTCCACTCCCAACACTCCCCACCCTCCGCTCCTGCCTCCTAGACAGAAGACCTGTCCATGCTGCAGGAAAGAGGTGAAACAGAAAAAGATGGTCCATGTAAATAAACTCCGGAGGACCATCGGCCGCCTGGAAGTCAAGGTAGCTTGAAGCACCCACTCCCAGCACCCTTCTCGCTCCTGCCAGGGGAGGGACAGAGCCAGGAGAGGGGGTAAGGAGAATCCTTTCAGAAAGAACTGAGAGTTTCTGCTCCAGCAACACTGCAGCCTCGGGGTCATCAGTCCTGCCTGAGTTTGAGTCCCATCTCTACCACTCACTTGCTGTGTGACTTTGGGCAAGTTACCTAACCTTTTTGAGCCCCTGGGGCCTCAGCTGTAAAATGGGGATTATACAAGATTTTTAGAGGATGAAGTGTCTGCTGTGCTGGCCATCACCCCAATCCCCTAATTTTATAGATGAGGAAACTGAGGTTTAAAAAAACAAACTTGGCTTGTGTACAACTGCAAGATCAACCCAGCCATGTACCTCCCTCCATCCCCCATCCCTCAAGCCTTTGGCCCTGTGCACCTGGTCTCAGAGGTCTAGATTCTTCCCACCTCCAAACATTTGCCCAACTATTTCCCCCTCCATATCATTGATATCATTAGAGCTTGGCAGGCTCCCTGATTAGGAAGGTCCCGGATGGGGGATTCTGCGTAAAGTAGGCTGCTCCAGTGCTGGCCATGTCCGACCTGGTTTGGCTCACATGGTGCTCTCCCCCCACCCTCAGTGCAAGAACGCGGAAGCTGGCTGCTTGGTGACGTGCCCCCTGGCCCATCGAAGGGGGCACCAGGACTCATGCCCTTTCGAGCTGATGGCCTGCCCCAATGAGGGCTGCACGGCACGGGTGCCACGTGGGGCCCTGGCTGAGCACTCGCAGCGCTGCCAACGTGGGGCCCAGCAGCGTTGCCCACTGGGCTGTGGGGCCGCCCTGGGCCCGGTAGAGCGTGCACGCCACAACTGGTACAGCGAGCGGCGCGACGCCTGGACCCAGCGTCAGGAGCGCAGCCGGACCCTGGTGCTGGGCCTGCTGCGGCGCATGCGCAAAGTGCACCGCACCACCAATCTCATCCGCAGGCAACTGGCCCAGCTCGGAGACTTTCTGGAGGAGGACGACGCGCTGCTCGTGGGCGCCCCGCAAGGGGAGACCGAGGCCACCCCAGAAGGCAGCATTGGGGCCGAGGTGTGGGGGGCCCAGGGCCAAGGTACCTTGTAAACAGAGGGGTAAATAAACGCAGAGCCCAGGCCTGGCCCGTCCTGCCACCTCTGTGCTTGCCGGCCTCACAGCTTTATCCCATTTGACACACACACACACACACACCCCCCGCCCGCCCCAGGCCTCACAGCTTTATCCCATTTGACACACACACACACACACACACACACACACACACCGCCCGCCCCAGGCCTCACAGCTTTATCCCATTTGACACACACACACACACACACCCCGCCCGCCCCAGGCCTCACAGCTTTATCCCATTTGACACACACACACACACACCCCGCCCGCCCCAGGCCTCACAGCTTTATCCCATTTGACACACACACACACACACACACACACACACACACACACCCCGCCTGCCCCAGGCCTCACAGCTTTATCCCATTTGACACACACACACACACACACCCCGCCCGCCCCAGGCCTCACAGCTTTATCCCATTTGACACACACACACACACACACACACACCCCGCCCGCCCCAGGCCTCACAGCTTTATCCCATTTGACACACACACACACACACACACACACACACACACACACACACACACACACACACACGTTTGCCTGGTTTCTCTTCCCTCAGATGCCTCTTCCTCGCAGAGGTTTTCCCTGAAACCCTCCCAGTCTCCTTCCTGTTACTTCTACCTGTCTGTTAACCAACTTCCCAGCCAGTCACACAAACAGCTCAAAAACCTGAACTCCTAGGAAAAGCCCACGCCTCACAATGACTCACAGGGAACCGCCATTATCTCTGACCTCCTGCCCCTATCGTCTCAGTACTCCCTGTAGCCACAAGCACTGTCCCCCCCAACAGCCACAGGGGTCCCCGCTTTACTCATTCAGCCGACACCTTACCTCCCGCACCACCTCATTTAAAAGTCCCTGATTGTTCTACAGCACTAATCGCTGAACGCTCCCGATTATTCCTTGCCCGTCCTCCGCCAGCCCTCTCTCCTTTAGCACCTCCTGCTCTTGTGCCTCCCAAATGTCTACAACAGTGTTTTGCACATAGAATGTGATCAATAAATATTTGAGTCTCAGAAATTACCCGATTTCTTTATTTACTGCGATATATATCACACCAGACCATGAGCACCTGACTGCACTTGTACCCAAATCCCAGAAGGCCGAGGGGCAAGAGTCTTGGGATGACTTTAGTAAACATTTCCTACGACTCCTTTTTAAAATTTCCACTAAAAGGCAAACAGCGGGCAAACCCCGTGCCCTGCAGTCCTCCGTCCCAGAAGCCCCAGCCGCCTTTAGGCGGCTCTACACTGGTTCCTCCAGGCCAGAAATGCCTCCACCAGTTTCCGCTTCCTGACACAGCAGGCACTGCCCACAGCAAAGATGGCGCCGAGCGCGCAACCTGATGGCCTCACAGTAGTCGTGGCCGGTGACGTCATCTGCGGCGCGCCGGCAGTAAGGAGTGGCGCCCCTGTTTCTCTCACGCGGCGGCGGCGGCGGCGGCGGCGGCGGCGACGACGACATGGGGGAGCCCGTGGCGGGGGTGGGCCGCTTCAAGGCCAAGTGAGCTGGGGCGCTAGGGCTGTGGGTGCCGCCCAGGGAGGGAGCGAGGTTCGCAGCCCGAGTGGCAAATGTGCTCGCCCTGGACCGGGCGCCCATTCGGGTCTGGGCAGAGCCTGAGGGCGGTGTACGAACTGACCCGCGAGATTAGTGTTGGTTGCGTTATTACAAAGTGGGAGAGCCAGCGTCGGTTATTAAATTAGGAGCCGGTTTGGGGTTGTGGATGAAAAATTCTAAAGGAGGAAGGGGCGGGCTGAGCGCAAGTCGGGGCTGGTCCTGGACCGCAGCGGGAGGCCCCCACCGTCAGGTACTGGGAGAAGAACCACTTCTGGGCAGACAGCCTGGGGGCTTTCACCTCCTGTCCCTCTTCGACATGGAGCAGGAAGAGAGGTCAGGAGATGGGCGGTCTGCTGTGGCCCTGGAGACCCTGAATCCTGGGCTGATTCAGTTCCCCAAGGACTCTGGCGAACATCTAAGTGCTTAGGGCCCAGGACCGGATGGACTCCTCCCTGCCGTTGAGCTCGGTCTGATGGGATAAGCATACTAAGCAGCTCATTTTTATCAGTGGGAGTGATGAGCAATACCAAAGGGAAGGCCTGGGGTCAATAGCATCTCTGTGGCATAGTCACCTGGGCTCCACGGTTGGGGACTCCATTTCATGTTGGTAGCCAAGCCTCCCCTAGTGGAGTTAGGCACCAGTGAAATCCGGGAAGAGAGACCCAAGCCACATACGGGGAACAGCCTGTGTGACACAAAAGTATAGCAGAGGTTTCTCCAAGTCAGGGTCTTAGAAACACATAAGGAGAGGGGAGGGTTTTAAGGCAGGGTAAAACACTTAGGTTTGGAAAGGCCTTTCTGGCAGCAGGACTTGAGATGGTAGAGAGGGGGCCTGGTGAAGAGGCTGGAGCAGCTGTCCAGATGAGCGTGCGGTGGCCTGGACCACCGCGGAGGCAACCGAGAGGGAAGGGATGAGGGCAGTGTGAGGCTGCAGAAATGAGGGCTACTGGGGAGTGGGAGGAAGGAGCTAGGGTTGAGGAGGGGGCAGGCTGCAGCTGAGAAGGAAGCTGTTGAGGGGGTGTTGTTTTGGGCCGGTATCCTGGGCTGGTACCCTGGGCTGGCCTCCCGCCGCCAGCAGAGGGCCCCCGAGGTCTGGCCTACTCCACTCTAGGGGAATCTGGGAAGACGGGTGTCACACTGCTGGTACTGCCTCAGAACCTGGTGTGCATCACCGCCCAGCTCTGGGTCTCACATCCTCTGTGACACCCACCTCACGGTGCTGCAGAGAGAGGACAGTGAGAAGAGCCATCTCCAATCCCTTGCATCCCCGCCTCTGCCTGGGAACTCCTCAAGGCAGGGGCCTTTTGGATTGAGCTCTGGGAGAGCACCCAGCACAGAGCTGGGCACTGGGGACCAAGGGGTGGGTGACTCACTCTCTCCCCCTGTTCTCTCTCTAGCTATGCTGTGGAGCGCAAGATCGAGCCTTTCTACAAGGGCGGGAAGGTGCAGGTACCAGCCCAGGGAGGGGCAGAGTGGTGGGGCAGGCAGGGGCTGCACAGAGTTACGTTGGCTGAGACCCTTCTGTCACCAGCTGGACCAGACTGGGCAGCATCTCTTCTGCATTTGTGGTACCAAAGTCAACATCTTGGATGTGGCCTCAGGGGCCGTGCTGCGGAGCCTGGAGCAGGTGAGGGTGGGGAGAGCCAGGGCAAGGGGCTGGTGTGGAGGGCAGTCTGTTCTCATGGTGCTCTGTATGCTAACTCTCACCTCTAGGAGGACCAGGAGGACATCACTGCCTTTGATCTCAGCCCTGACAACGAGGTATACGGGGCAGGGATAGGAGGCGGGCTTCGGTACCTCTCAACCAAACTTTGAGCCATTGAGGACATGTGGCCGTGCCTCTTCTCTCCCAGCTGAACTGCATTGTTCTCTAGGTGCTGGTAACAGCCAGCCGGGCACTGCTTCTGGCTCAGTGGGCCTGGCGAGAGGGCAACATCACCCGCCTGTGGAAGGCAATACACACAGCCCCTGTGGCCACTATGGCCTTTGACCCCACTTCCACACTGCTAGCCACAGGTAGGGCCCTGGCTGGGTGGCTGGGCTCCTGGAGGGCACACAGTCAGGGGTCTTCAGGCACACCAGCCCCTTCACCTCAAACACGTTCCCACAGGCGGCTGTGACGGGGCAGTGCGTGTCTGGGACATTGTGCGGCACTATGGGACACACCACTTTCGGGGCTCACCAGGGGTCGTACAGTGAGTAGAGGGCAGCAGAGGGTGGACGGGGCCTTATGCCCAGGGACACACAACTCACCTGCTGCCCCACCCCACCCCCCACAGCTTGGTGGCCTTCCACCCGGACCCCGCACGCCTGCTGCTCTTCTCCTCAGCTGCAGACGCCACCATCCGTGCGTGGTCACTGCAGGACCAATCGTGCCTGGCTGTGATGACTGCCCACTACAGTGCTGTCACCTCACTGACCTTTAGCACTGATGGCCACACCATGCTTAGGTCAGTGGCCAGCCACCCAGGCCATGGCAGGAAGGGGAGGGCCGCAGCTGAGACCGAGGACTGAGGTGGCTGTCTCCCCCACCCCCCCAGCTCAGGCCGCGACAAGATCTGTGTCGTCTGGGACGTGCAGAGCCACCAGGCCACAAGGACGGTGCCAGTGTTTGAGGTGGGGATGCCAGGGGGCCGGACCAGTCGAGGGGGCGGGGGGAGGGTGGGCTACTGCCTCTGACCCACTTACCCTCAGAGCGTGGAGGCGGCCGTGCTGCTGCCAGAGGAGCCAGCGCCTGGGCTGGGTGTGAAGTCTGAGGGCCTGCACTTCCTGACAGCTGGAGACCAAGGTGTGTGTGTCCAGGCCAGGGTGGGCAGCAGGGGCTGGGGGAGGTCTGTGCACTGGAGTGCCAGCAGCCCGCGTTCCCTCACAGGCCTACTACGCGTGTGGGAGGCGGCCTCCGGACAGTGCGTGTGCACACAGCGGCGGCTGCCAGGCCCCAGGCAGGAGCTGACCCACTGCGCTCTGGCCCACCGTGCCGGCCTGCTCCTCGCTGTCACTGCCGACCACAACCTGCTGCTCTACAACGCGTGCTCCCTACGGCTGCAGAAACAGGTGAGTGCTGTCCCTGCTCAGCCCGAAGCTGGGGCTGCCAGCCCTCCACTCATGCAGGCTCTGGCTTGTGCCCCTCCGGCCCCTGCCCCCACAGTTTGCTGGCTACAGCGAGGAGGTGTTGGACGTCCGGTTCCTTGGGCCCAAGGACTCCCACATTGTTGTGGCCTCCAACAGCCCCAGCCTGAAAGTGTTTGAGCTGCAGACAACGGCCTGCCAGATTCTCCACGGCCACACAGGTCAGGGAGCTGAGCTGATGCCCGCAGCACTCTCTCCTGGGCTAGAATGCTCTCCTTTACTGTCACTGATGGCCATTTTCTCTCTAATTTCTCCCAGACATTGTCCTGGCCCTGGATGTGTTCCGGAAGGGGTGGCTCTTTGCCAGCTGTGCCAAGGTGAGGCATCTGGAGCGGTGTGGAGGTATGGGTCCCAGTGGACGACGCCCAGCCCAGCCTCTGTCCTCACCCCTTTGATTCCCAGGATCAGAGCATCTGTATCTGGAGGATGAACAAGGCTGGCAAGGTGGCCTGTGTGGCTCAGGGCTCCGGGCACACACGCAGCGTGGGCACTATCTGCTGCTCTAGGTAGGGGTCAGGGCTGGGGTCCGTGGTGTTGCAGAGGCCCAGACCCTGCTAATGGGGTTCCAGCTCAGGGAGATGTGGAGGGGGAGGCTTCGGCCTTGGTCTTTGAGGCTCCAGGCTAGGGATGTGTAACAGAATGCCAGGGATACCCAGCTGCTCTTGGAGGTCGGGGCTCCTCAGAAGTGGTCTTGGGGCTGGGGGAATTAAAGGGGAGAGGCTCGGGGTGCCTGGGTGGCTCAGTCAGTTAAATGTCTGCCTTTGGCTCAGGTATGATCCGAGGGTCCTGGGATCGAGCTCTGTGTCAGGCTCCTTGCTCAGCAGGAAGTCTGCCTCTCCCTCTCCCTCTGCCCCTCCCCGCTGCTCTGCTCGTGCTTTTTCTCTCTCTATCTCAAATAAATAAATAAAATATTAAAAAAAAAGTTTGGGGGAGATGCTTCAGGGCAGAAAGAATGAAATCAAACAAAGCTCAGGCAGAGGGTGCCTGGGTGGCTCAGTTGGTTAAGCAACTGCCTTCGGCTCAGGTCATGATCCTGGAGTCCCGGGATCGAGTCCCACATCGGGCTTCCTGCTCAGCGGGGAGTCTGCTTCTCCCTCTGATCCTCTTCCTTCTCGTGCTTTCTATCTGTCGTTCTCTCTCTCTCGAATAAGTAAATAAAATCTTTAAAAAAAAAAAAATGCTCAGGCAGAAAAGACATTCCCTGCTAAGGGGGTTGAGGTCTTGTGACCAAGTCACCAGGTATGGTGGACCAAGGGCGGGTGGTGGGGGCTCGAGTAGACAAGTGCACCCACCCCTCCTCGGTCGGGACCATGGTCCTGCAGGCCCAGGCTGTGATGCCCTGGCAGACAGGGCTGGCTGGGGCTCAGCAGGGGTCTCCCCGCCCCCACATCTGGCCTCAGGCTGAAGGAGACGTTCCTGGTGACGGGCAGCCAGGACTGTACTGTGAAGGTGTGGCCCGTCCCTGAAGCCCTGCTCTCCAAGGGCGCAGCCCCAGACGACGGTCCTGTCCTTCTCCAGGCTCAGGCCACACAGCGCTGCCATGACAAGGTGATGGCACACGGGGGCAGGGGCAGGGCCAGGGCCCTTGCTGGGATGGGGGTCTGAGCTGCCCCCTGCTCCCATCACTAGGACATCAACAGTGTGGCCGTCGCCCCCAACGACAAGCTGCTGGCCACAGGCTCACAGGACCGCACAGCCAAGCTCTGGGCTTTGCCGCAGTGCCAGCTGCTAGGTGTCTTCTCCGGCCACCGGCGTGGCCTCTGGTGCGTCCAGTTCTCACCCACGGACCAAGTGCTGGCCACAGCCTCGGCTGACGGTACGATCAAACTCTGGGCGCTGCAGGACTTCAGCTGCCTCAAGGTGAGCACCCCCTGGCCCCTACCCCCCAGGCCCCGCCCACCACCCTGGGGTGGTCTCACGTTCTCCCCTCCCCATCCTGCAGACGTTCGAGGGGCACGATGCTTCCGTGCTGAAGGTGGCCTTTGTGAGCCGTGGTACCCAGCTGCTGTCCAGGTGAGTGGGCTGGGGATAGGGGTTGGGATGAGCTGCAGGATGGGTCTTAGCACTGAACTCCTCCTGATCCCAAACCCAGTGGCTCTGATGGTCTCGTGAAGCTCTGGACCATCAAAAACAATGAGTGTGTAAAGACTCTGGACGCCCATGAGGACAAGGTCTGGGGGCTGCACTGTAGCCGGCTGGACGATCGTGCCCTCACCGGTGCTGGCGACTCCTGCGTCATCCTCTGGAAGGTATGGAGGTTTAGGGGGGGCGTGGGGACTGTGCAGGGCTGCATCAGGGTGCTCATCTGACCTCGCTCTGACACTAGGATGTGACCGAGGTGGAGCAGGCAGAAGAGCAGGCCAAGCGGGAGGAGGAGGTGGTCAAGTAAGTCTGGGGGTCCCCGCCCAGTCCCCTTGAGTGCCATGCATATGTCTACCATCCCATACGTCACACCCTCGGAGTGGGGCATACAGCCATCACCTCTGCTTTATGGCGTGGGAAACTGAGGCTGGGAGTGCAACACAGCTCGCCACCAGTGGATGTTTAGGGCCAGGCTGTGGACTCCTGGGCCAGCCCTGTGATGGCTCTGCCTTCAGTCCCAGCCAGGTCCCCCAGTGACCCTGTCCTCCCTCCTTCCTCCACCAGGCAGCAAGAATTGGACAACCTGCTCCATGAGAGACGGTACCTGCGGGCGCTGGGCTTGGCCATTTCCCTGGACCGGCCCCACACTGTGCTGACTGTCATTCAAGGTCAGTGCTGCCTTGGGCCATGGAGGGGGGGCGGGGTCTTGGGTCCATCTTGTGCCTTTCCTTGGGGCTCAGCCTCCCCGCCTCCCCCCCATAGCCATCCGGAGGGACCCTGAGGCCTGCGAGAAGCTGGGAGCCACGGTGCTGCGGCTGCGGCGAGATCAGAAAGGTCAGGGACAGATGGGCAGGTGGGGCAGTGGCCAGGCGGGGCAGGGCAGCCAGTGGGCAGGTCTGACTGTCCTTGTCCCCCAGAGGCCTTGCTGCGCTTCTGTGTCACGTGGAACACCAACTCGAGGCACTGTCATGATGCACAGGATGTGCTGGGGCTGCTCCTGCGGCACGAGGCCCCGGAAGAGCTCCTGGCCTACCCTGGCATGCAGGCCTCCCTCGAGGCCCTACTGCCCTACACCGGTATGTGGTCCCGGCCCCGGGCAGGGCGGGAGCTGCCGGCCAGCCCCCACGAAGCCCCTGACGTCCCTGTGTCCTCCCCCAGAGCGACATTTTCAGCGGCTCAGCCGGACACTGCAGGCAGCCACCTTCCTGGACTTCTTGTGGCACAACATGAAGCTGCCCACCCTCCCTGCGGCCCCCTCTGTGGCTCCCTCAGCTCTCTGAAACATGCTGCAGGCTGTCCTTTTCTATCCAGACTCCCCATGTGTGGACTCTGTCTCACTCCATGTCCCTAGCCCCCAGCCCCGACCTGCCCCACGCGTGCCCTGGCCTGGCCAAGACCCAGAAGGCCCTGCTTCTCAGCACAGACACTGGGTTATGCCTCAGTCAGAAGAGCTTTATTCGGGAAATGGGAGAGTATGGTTTCCTGGCCCTGCCGGCCACGGGGCCCCTCCCTCAAATACTCCTCCCGCAGTGGTGGTGACGGTGGCGACTTGTCTGGTGTCAGTCGTCCCTGGGGTCTGGAGCCTTGGGCCTGCCCTCTGTGCAGCTCCACACACCCTCGAGGGGGTCCTTGGGTGCCAGTGCCCTGCGGGTGATGGTGCAGCAGCGGCTCTGGATGGCGCTCAACAGAGGGCGGGTGGGCACGGTAGGGGGAAGGGTTGTGGCCTGGGGGTTCTCGGGGGAGCCTTGGGCCTCTCCCACTCTGTCCTCCTCACGGTCCTCCTCGCGGTGGAGCCCTGCGCCACTCAGGAGCGCGCCCAGCCCGTCGGGTCGCAGCAGCACAGCGGGGAGGAGACCGCAGCGCCCTCTGAACCTGCGAGGGGGGCGGGAAGGAGGGTGGGGTTTGGCTGTTGCTGGATCCTGCCCCCCATCCTGGGCCCCGCCCAAGTTCCACCCCTGCGCACCTGCAGAGCCACCAGCCACGATCTGAAGTTTCCAGCACGCGCACGCGTGCCCCCGCAGGCACTGACAGTTCATCTGCATGGCTGCTCTCATAGGCTTGGGAAGCGCAGAATTGAGACCCTGGGAGTGGGCATTTGGGGGTCACTGTGAGGCCTCAGGGACCAGGACTCCCACCTCTATCTCCTCCCCCCATGGAGTCACCACCTTCAGGCATCCCCCAGATGATGGGACCAAGTACACTCTGTCCCCATGTCCAGCAATCGCTCAGCTGTTTACTGTGGCCCAGCTTTGCCACACACTGCCCAGTGGCGGTGGCTGGCTTGGGAGGGGTGGGATGGGTAATTACCACTACTCCCTAGGGGTCGTCGTTCTTGGCCTGGAGCCGCTTCCTCCAGGTAGGGAGCAGGAAACCACGCTGTCTGCTGGTCTTCGTTTGCCACCAGCCACCAGCCTGTGCACAAGAGGTGGGCGGAGGTTCAGACCCCCAAGCCCTCTCAGGTCCTGGGGGCAGATGGGCGAGCTCTCTCAGTCCTGTCCAACCCCACCTGAGGGATGTCGCAGCAGCACATCTAGGATCTCCTGGGCCTGTGCATGGAAAGGTCGGCCCTGCGTGTCCCGGGTGCTGAAGGGCTGCAGGCAGCGCAGGCTCTGAGCCTCCAGGCCACGGATGGCAAGGCTGTCCGCCGGGCGGGGTAGGGGCTCTTCAGGAACGGGCAGGATCACCAGACTGGGAAGGGTAGCGCGCAGGCGAGGGGCGGGTGGGAAGTGTGGTGAGGGCCTGCCACCCCTCCCCAGTCTGCCCAGCCTTCGCTCCTCCCCCAGCCTCCAAGGGCTCTTGCGGGCAGGGAGTTGGGGATGAGGCAGGCACCTGCCGGGTGGCAGCGCGGGCTCCAGGTCCAGGGGTTGTGGTGCAAAGAAGCCGGTGAGCGCTGAGCTCCGAGACACGCGCGCCGCCGCAGCCAGCAGCGCCCGCGAATAGGTCTCCAGCAGCCGCAGGCGCGCCAGGCCGCGGCCTGTGCGCCCCCCGCGTACCAACAGCGATGCGTCTGCGGGCACGACGGGAACTGGCTGTGGGACCCCGCCCCAGGGTTCCCTCCACCAGGCCGCTGGTGCCCCTGCCCCTCCAGGGATCCCTGCGGGCCTCCCTACCGGCCTCACCGGGAAGCTTGGGGAGGACGCGGTCCGATCTCCGCAGCAGGCCCGCCTCTACCGGGAAGGTTTCCTTGAGGGTCTTCTAAGGGAGAACCAGCGAATCAGTCTCAGAGTCCACCGGTTCCCTTGGGAGGGTGAGGGTTCCTTGCCGGGATGGGGGTCGTAGGGGCTTGGACGCCCCCGCGGGCTCAAGGGCAAACGTCCAGGCCATTGGTCCCTCCGGCAGCGGGGGCACTCGGGTTCGCCCCAGGCTCACTCACCTGGAGCGTCTTGAATTCATCCCAGCTCCTGCGCACGAAAGTGTCGCTGTCATCCGACCAGTGCACAGAGAAGGCAAATGTCTGTTGGGAGAAAGGTTGAGGCGCCTTGGAGGTGCTGGGCCAGGAATTCCTTCCTTCTTCCTTGGGGCTGGCAGCGACTCCGCCCGTCATACCTGAAGCCGCGCTGTCTGCACTAGGGCTGCTGCGCACACTGACACCGGGTGCCGGGGGTCAGCCATCGCTGTGCTCACGGGTCCCGGTCCTGGGCTTCTGGAGTGGGTAAACTGTGGCCAAGGGTCCCACTGCGTCCTGGCTCACACGGTGGGGGGGCGGGGGGAGAGAAGGAGGGGGGCTCCCGGGCACCCGGAAGACTGATTGGAATTCCCCGGCTACGCCCCAGACCTGCCAGGTTCTTGTATCGCTGCCTTGCCCCTGGGTCTTTCCCAGGTTCTTCACTGTGCCCAAAGTAGATCTGGGTAGAGGGACAGGAATACAGGGCTTGGGGGTGGGGAGGGGCAGAGAGGCGGTGGAGGTTGGGGACTGAGTCTGGCCCGTGGGAGGAGGAGGAAAAGGAAGAATCCTCAAAGTGCCGCCAGGCTTGGCCCCGCTCTCCTGGCTCTCCCACACCCGGTGTGGTGCTGGGACTAGCGGAGCCTCCTCCAGGGCGTGCCCCCACGGCTCTGTCTTGAACTCACCTGGGAAGCTGACTGCTGTTGTCATCAGGAACCAAGGACCCAGGGCTAAAAGCTTTATGTACTTTGTTTGGCTCACATTGGAGGAAAGGTCTCTTAATGTTTCCAAATCACAGAGGAGGAAATTTGTATTAAATAGATAATTAATGTCAGTTTTTCTGGATGTGGGGGTGGACCTCACAGGCTCACCCCAGAGGTTCCCCTGTGGTGGGGAGACTTGGGGCAGGACAAAGAGGGTCCTTCTCTGCAGTCACTGGCACTTGGGGAGGGGGGGTTGGTGACTAGGACTGTTTTGAGAGCTGCCTCTAAATTTATGATTTATCACAATTTACTGCTAACACAGCCTCTGAGATCAGAAGTCACAATTCCCCCACTAACGGGTGAACAGGGGTTGGACCCTAGAATCCCCAGACAGTGTGTGCTCAGGTGCCCCACATCTCTGGGCTGCTTCCTTATAGGAAAGACTTCCAGAGCTCCATCCAACCCTGGTATATTTTGGCTCTTCCTGCTGTTGGGGCCACCAGCTCTAGGTTGGGACTCCTACCCCAAGCTGTCTAGGGAGGGGTTAGCCTCTAGGACATCCCTCTCGGAAATCACCCTAGCCTTGACAAAGGGCCTTTGTGCATCTGTCTAATCAGTGGCTCTCAAACCTTCTCTGATCTTGGCCCAGGCAACGAACACCTGCTGACATAGGCCTGAATTGCAGCGTGCATCAGCCCAGCTGTCACGCCCTCTCTGACCTCAGTGGGGGCCATGCTGAGGTCCCAGCTGGCCTGGCAGGGTCCAGGGTGGGGCAGACACTTCTCCCATGGGAGACCAGGAGAAAAGCTGGGAGAGGGCCTGTTTATTCACAGCCAGGGTCCTCCTAGAAGGGTGCTGAGGCCCCCTACCTGCCCCACCTGACAGCCCCTGCTTCACATCCCCAGCAACCCTGGTTCCTTTTTGTTCTCTCTATAGACCACAGGCTTATCTATCCCTTGGACAACTGCCCCACCCTGTGCCCATGCTCCTCACTAGCTCCTATGAAATTCACCCTCCAGAGGAATCTTTGCAAAACACAAAGGGGATCAGGTTGGGGTGGCCCTACCCCAAATTGTCCAGCACCTTCCTATGGTCCTTAAATTCCCAGCTCCCACGGCAGCTGACGGGGTCCTCCGTGTGCTCCTGTCCACCTTTGGATCTCTCCTCTCACCACCTTCCCCAAGTCCTGTTCCACTGGCCTTTCTGCCCATGCCCACCTCCAGCCTTGGCCTTGACTGCCCTCCTCAGCTGATTCCTCATCCTTCAGGCCTCTGCCTAAGTGTCATCTCCTCAAGGAAGCCTCCTGGATTTACCACACCCCTGTTCATGGTTCCCACCTGTTTCTCAGGGAATATTTGTTTTGTTTTTAAAGATTTTTATTTATTTGACAGACAGCGAGAAAGGGAACACAAGCAGGGGGAGTGGGAGAGGGAGAAGCAGGCTTCCCGCTGAGCAGGGAGCCCGATGCGGGGGCTCGATCCCAGGACCCCGGGATCATGACCTGAGCCAAAGGCAGACGCTTAACGACTGAGCCACTCAGGTGCCCCGTCAGGGAATATTTGTTAGTGTGACTTTTTTTTTGTTTTTGCTTTTTCCGTCTTGACCAATGGACAATGAGCCCAGAGAGGAGGTCAGGGACGGATCTTGTGCCCCGCCCTGCCCAGCGCCTGGACCAGTACTTGGAACAGATTAGACACTACACAAGTATTTTCAGGATGAATGAATGTACGTATAGAAGCTGCGGCCACTCCCGACGTGGCTACAACCCCTTCAGGCAGGCTATAGGGATCCAGGCTACTCCTTGCCCTCAGGAGCCCAGAGACCCGCCAGCGCCCGTTGCCATGGCGCCGGTCACCCGGGCTGACCCGCGGGACCCAGGCCCTAGCGCGCGCCCCACTCTGTGCGCTCACCGCGCCACCCCGCGTTGCCAGGACGCCGCGCGGCCGGCCGCTGGGCGCGTCCCAGCTGAGGGCACAGAGCCTGGCCGCGGGCACGCGGGGCGGTCAGAGGGGAGCGATGGGGGCGTCACGGGCCGGAACACGGACTTCGCCTCGGCCGCAGCCTGAGTTCACGGCGCGGCGGCGGCGTGGTTTCCACAACACGCTGCTCTTCTACTGGAGGAAGCGGGAGCGCCGCCACGGGCGACGCGAGTCAGGCTCGGGACGCGGATCGAGGCCCAGGGGCGCGGCCAGGACCCGGGCTTCCAACCCCGCGCCCGCCCCGGCCCAGACCCCGGCCACCGGCTCTGTGGCCTCTTGGGCATGCGCCGCGGGCCAGAGCCCCACCCCTCCGCCCCTCCCCGCCCTGGGCCCCGGCCCCAGCTCGAGCACGGCCTCCGCGCTCGTGCCCGCGCCCGCGCCCGCGCCCGCGGCACGCGCGACCGGCTCCTGTGGCCGCGCCCTAGCGCTGGCGCGCGCGCTGGCCTGGAGACCGACTTGGAGGCCCAGCTGGAGGCCGAGCTGGCCCGGCAGGCATTGCGCGGGCAACATGGCGGCGCCCGGCGAGCGGGGCCGCTTCAGCAGCGGGAACCTCTTCTCCTTCCTGCCCGGTGGCGCGCGCTCAGAGGTGATGGATGACCTAGTGACGGACGCGCGCGGCCGGGGCGTGGGACGAAGAAATGCCGCCGCCTCCGCCCCGACGCCAGCCCCGGCGCCGAACCCCGATCCTCAGGTCGCCGAGGACCCCTCCCGGAGGCGGCCCTGCCGGGCCTGCGTGGACTTCAAGACGTGGATGCGGACGCAGCAGAAGGTGCAGATGCCCAGGGCCGCCACTTCCCCTGGTCCCGGCCCCCACGCCTTGTTCTCAGGCATCTGCGCCGACCTCCGGAGGCCCAAGCCGAGCGGTCCCACAGGCCCTATGCCTCACAGACTTGTGCCCCCTCCCCAACCAGGGTGGGCTGTTCCTACACCTTTTCCCCAAGGGAGGCCCGGCCTTTAGGGTTTCAGCCACTCGTGTGTTGGATCGGCGGCCGCAGGGCTTCCGTCTCGAGTCAGTGGGCCTCTGACTGTGGCGGGGGGGGAAGGGAGCTCTGTGGGCTTCCGGTCCGGGGAGGCGAAACTGACCCTTGGTCGGCCTCCTTCCGCAGCGGGACAGCAAGTTTAGGGAAGATTGTCCTCAGGACCGCGAAGAACTGGGCCGCCACAGCTGGGCTGTCCTCCACACCCTGGCCGCCTACTACCCCGATCTGCCTACCCCTGAACAGCAGCAAGACATGGCCCAGTTCATACATTTATTTTCCAAGTTTTATCCGTGTGAGGAGTGTGCCGAAGATATAAGGAAGAGGTAAGTGTGTCTGCATTGTCTGTAGGCAGCAGAGCAATCCCTCCTGGAGCCCGGGCCTGGGGCCCCCCTGGCTGATGTCATAAAGGGGAGCCTGGAGAAGCAGGTGCAGAAGTGGCAGAGGGTCGCCCAGAGCAGGGACCACCAACAGTGGGCATTGGATCAACTAAGCGGTCTCCTTTCCCCTCAAGGGCCAAGATGCCTGGGGCTGCTGCTCCTGCAACCAGAGGCTCTAGGCCTGGCTTCACTTACAGAGTCCCTTGCTTGGTATTCCTGGAGGCTCGGGCAGGTTAATGAGTCCACTTTGCCTGACTTCTGGAGCAGGACTGCTGATTTTAAGGCCTTGAGAACCCACTGCTTTTGCTTCCGGGAGCCACCTTTTCCTCCCTGGGGAGCCCCCTTTTCCTCCCTGGGGAGCTGAAGAGCTGTTGTTTGGCACCTATAGGTGTTTCTGTGCTGAATGTGGGGGCCAGGGCAGCCCTTGCCATTTGAATCCTGGGCAGTTAGAACAGCTCTCTTGCTAGTCCGAGGCCCCAGGGCCCCAGGTGCTAGAAACAGGTCTGGTTTTCAGTTATGCCTTTGTGCTGCCCCACCCCTTCACACACTGCCTGGGGCCAGGGATGCTGGGGTGAGGCTTCCTGATTGTTATGAGGTTGTAAAGTTGCATGATTGGTGCCTTAATGTTTTGCTTTGTGTTCTCGTCCGGGTTTGCCGAGCTCCCCAGGTGAGGGGTTGAGCAGGCCTAGGAGTGTGCCACTGTTGGACAGTGCAGGAGCAGCCCTGTTCTGGGAATGCCTGTCTCTCAGAGCACAAGGGCCCTCATGGCTGTAGCCGACAGCCGCCCCAGCTCTCCTGCCTGGATGGAGCTGGCAAGGAGCCAGTGGGGCAGGGGCGGTGGGAACCGCGGCCTGTCCGCACCTTCCACCTGCTTCCCCCACAGGATACACAGGAACCAGCCAGACACACGCACTCGGGCATGCTTCAGCCAGTGGCTGTGCCGCCTGCACAATGAAGTGAACCGCAAGCTGGGCAAGCCGGACTTCGACTGCTCACAAGTGGACGAGCGCTGGCGCGATGGCTGGAAGGATGGCTCCTGTGACTAGGTGGTGGCCGGCAGAGCTGTGGGACGGAAGCCCAGGGTCTCCGGGCAGCCTGGCCAGAGGGGGACGGGGCACTCATTAAAGTGTGTCAGAGCCAGAGCCTCTCTTGTGTCAGTTGGATGGTCCCCAGACACTGCTCGGGGGCCCTCTCCCTCTTAGGTTTGGAGGAAAAGCAGGGGTGCCCGCTGCAGACACCCCAGTGGCCCGTGCTCCTCCCCGTGGGCTGCCGGTGAAGGAGACAGGAGCAGCCCAGGCTGGGCGGCCGGCTGCTCACCTGGCACCCTGGTGCCCACTTCCCTGCACAAGAAGGTGACAGGCCCGCCTGGGCCGCCTGTCCTGCTCCTTGAGGGAGGGCTAGGCCACTGTCCTGGCTCAGAGCCTACGAGGAAAGCACAGGCAGTCTTTCCCGGAGGGCCCACCGGTGCTGCTGCCTGCCTCTGACTGCACGTACCTGTACCAGGCCTGTCAAGAGGCTTTGTGAGGCCAGCCCTCTCAGAGCTGGAGACCAAAATAAAATGGTACAGAAGTGACTGAGGGGCTGGCTTTGGTGTGTTTTGTGCTGGGACTTGCGGTGATGGGCAGGGCCTGCCCTTGCTTCCTTCCATCCAGGTTCTGCTCCGTAGGAGGGGCAGCCTGGGAAGCCAAGTGCTGGAGCTGAGGGAGGGTCAGAGATCAGTGGGAGGTCGGATGGCACCAAGTCTTCATGTCCCCAGCAAGGACATTGTTTTAATACTCTCCTCCCGCGACAGGACGGTCTTGGAGGATTTGGAGCCGAGGAATGGCACGATGACTTCCGAAAGGTTTCTCTGGCTGTTGAGCTAGGATGAGGCAGGTATGGGTGGGAGCAGGGACGGCAGGCACCCCTGTGGCACCTGGGCGGGTCAGAGCAGATCGACAGGCGGAGAGAAAGGAGCCAGAGTTGACTTGGGGGGTTTGGGCCCTAGCACTGGGAGGATGAAGATGCTCTTGGGATCTGTGCTCTGGAGAACGCTGTAGGTGGGGCAGGCATAAGGGTGACCTGCATGTAGCTTTTGGGCCTTGCCAGGTCTGCTCAGCCGCACCTGCTCTGAGGCTTGGCTCCCAGCTGGAACGGACCAGCAACAGTATGCCCTCCCTGCGGTCGTCATGCACTGGTCGTCTCTCTCCCGGTAGCATCTTAGCCTCTCCCTTCGGCTCAGCTTCCTCAGCACCTTCACCCAGCAGGTGCCACAGGGGCTCTGGCTTCGGCAGGGCCTTCCCCCAGAGAAGACAGCGATGCAAAGAAATGGGAGGCAGAGAGCAGCCAATAGAGAAATTGCTCCTCGTTCCTCCCGTCGAGGAATTGTTCCCAACACGTGGTTTTCTTCTGGCCTCTCCCAAGTCAGCCACCAGTTGGAGAACCAGCCAACTTCTCCAGGGAAGCCGTGCCTGGCTCAGGAACAGAGTGCCTGGATGTGCTCTCCTGTCCTGCCTCCCTTCCCTCTTCCCCTAACTCTGGCTTCCTGGAGATTTCACCCCCCAATCCAGGCTAAGACAAGTGGGACTGTAGTTTGAGGGGAGGTTCTGGCTCAAGCTGTCAGCTCACAGACCAAGGGACTGGGCAGAGAGGGAGGAGAAAAGCCCCAGGATCATACTCTAGGGCTCCCAAAGTTCAGAAGTTACAGGAGCTCACAGGGTGGACAAGAAGAGAGAACCCCGAAAGGGCGATGAGAGGGGCTGGTGAAACAGGGATGTGAGGAGAGGGTGACATCTGCAAGCATTTCCAGGAGGGTGGGGATGTCTGGATCGCCCTGGCACTAAAGGGGGCAACCAAAGAGGAAGTGGCTACTGCTCAGGACAGACTGGATACCCGGTGTCGGGGGCTTGCAGGAAGACTCGTGGGTGGCACATCTGGCTACGCCTGCCTTGGGGTGGGTTCCACAGGGGGTGGACCAGACGTCCTCTTCCATCCACACAGACAGCACAGCAGGGACCCTTTGAGTCCCAGCTCTTGACTTCCTGATGTGGTGGAAGAAGTCAACCAGCTGTCTGTGTGTGATATGAAGACAGTCCCTACCCCCCACGGGGCCTTGTGAGGCGGCTTGGCACTGTAAATGCTCAACAGATGCAAACGTTTCTTTCAATGCCTAGGCAGAAACATAGCAGTCGTCCGGGACCCTGCCAGGCTGGCCGGGAACACGAGGGAGGGACCCTGTCGAACTTGGGCTGGGGGATCTATGGAAGAGACCCAGCAGGGGCCCCCAGCTTATCCAAATTCCCCATCTCTCACGCTTCTTCCCACCCCTCGGCCCCCGACTAAACATGCCAGCCACAAGTCAGTTGGGGAGACCCAGGAGTGTGAAGGGCTCAGTGAGCACCCTTGGAATGACAACATCCACCCACAAGAAAGGAGGAGAGATGTCCCAACTCCCACCCATGCCGGTCTGTGGGCTCTGCCCTCCTGGACAAGTGCCCCTGGGGGGCAGAGGCCTTCTCCCTCCCTGTCAGGGAGGCTAGAACCCTCTGAAGGAGAAGCTAGGATGTAATTGGGGGGTTCATAGGAAAGGACCCAGTAACTGATCTCTGGTCCAAGGGGGAACCAGGTTCAGGGAGTTGGGCTCCCCTTTCCTGAGGGCTGGAATGGGGAGCTGCAGCCATTGGGAAGACCTGGAGCCCTTGGACCTCTGTTACCCCTTTGCTCACGGAAGGGCCCAGCTCAGAGGGGCAGAATCAGGTTTGTCTGTCTCTTCGCCTGGCTGCCACAAAGGCTGAGCCTAGCGTCCACCTTTCCTGCTGACTCCTGACTTCACCTGTGAGGGGAGGTGGTGGACTCAGTCCCCGGCCCCCCAGACCCTGCCCCTCTTGGAGCCTGGGGGGTGGTCTCGCATCTCAGACCGGGGTCTAGTAGGTGAAGGGGGGTGTGTGGGCGGGGCGCCGGAGGGAGGGGCGGGCTCCAGCCCCGCAAGCGGACCAGTTGGCGGGGGGCACGGGCTCGGCCCCGCCCCGCGCGCCCCCGCCGCGGCCGGCGCGCGCTCCCGGGAGGCGGCGGCCGCAGCGGCAGCACCAGCACCAGCACCAGCACCTTCGGCAGCACACCCGGGCGGCCTCGGGCGGGGCTGGCCGGACGGACAGACAGACAGAGGGCGCCGGGGGCGCGCGTCCCTCCTGGGCTGGCCATGGAGGGAGCATCGTTTGGCGCGGGCCGCGCGGGGGCCGCCCTGGACCCCGTGAGCTTCGCGCGGCGGCCGCAGACCCTACTGCGGGTCACGTCCTGGGTGAGTGGCCCCGGTCCCGGCCCCCGCCCCGGTCCCGGGTCCCGCCTCGCCTTGCATCCCTCGTCCCTCCCCGCTGCCCCTCGCCCCTCGCCCCTCGCCCCTCAACCCCATCCTCGTCCCCGCCGGCCCCTCCCCCGCCAGCCTCAGGTTGGGGTGACGTCACCGGGCTGGGCGCGCCCACCTACGGGAGGGGGAGGGGCCGACGGCAAACGCCCGGGACCTTGAGAGGTCACCGCCCGCCGCCCCCATCCTCCAATTCCTCCTTAGGTCTAACTCCGTCCCCTTCCAAAGCCCTCGCCCCGTTTTTCCTGTTCTCACGACCTGGAAGCGGACACAGGGGCGGGGACGGGATTGGGTCTGAGCACTCAGCCTCAGCACGAGGAGGGGGCTATGGAAGCCGAGTACTATCAGGCAGCGCTTACACCTGCTTCGCCCGCACACAGCCTCCAAGTTCCTTCCAAGGGAGCTAGCCCTTTCCCAGACCCTCCAGTTGCAATTGTGTGTGTATGTGGGGGGTGCGCTGGGATTCCTCTGGGTGGGGCAGCAAGAAGGGGTTCTGCACGGGGAGGTCTTCCTGGGGGTGGTGTGGGAGGGGCAGATTTGGGGACAGCCTAGACTACTGGGGCATCCCTAGGCCAGGTGGCCTGCTCCTCCTTCCCACCTCTCCAGGCAGGAGAGATGAGAAGGTGGGGTGACGATCTCTGGGTTTTATTTAGCTGGTGGCACCTGGTGCCAGCCAGCTGCACCTACTGGCTTGTCTTCAAGGAGAGCGGTGCCCAGGGTGGGGTGACTTTGCGCAGATTAGGAAGGAGGAACCGTGTGTTCTGGTGCGAGCTCTGGTCCGACTTGTGGACCACTCTGGGGGGACATGTCCATGCCCTGCACCTGGGTTTCCCTCTTGACTCCATCTCAAGGAGCTGGAGAGGGGGAGGAGAAATGAAGTTAAAACTGGAGGTCTTTTTTTGGAAACACAGGCTGCCCAGAGCTAAAAGAGCAGCATCTGGTTTAAAATGACTGTGGTCCAGGGGTGCCTGGTTGGCTCAGTCTTCAGAGCATGCAACTCAGGGTCATGAGTTCAAGCCCCACGTTGGGCGTGGAGCCTACTTAAAAAAAAAGAAAATGTAAAATGACTATGGTCTACCACCTACCTGCCTTTCAGCCCTTGTGGTAAGGGGATGCTGAAGTTGGCTGAGCCCCAGAGTTCAACAGTATCGCCTTTTTAAAAAAGGACTTGTTTGTTTGTTTATTAGAGAGTGCACGAGTTGGGGGAGGACAGAGGGAGAGTGAAAATTTCGGGCATACTCCCTGCTAAGCCCGGAGCCCTAGCCCTACTCGGGGCTCAATCCAATGACCCATGAGATCACTACCTGAACCGAAATCGAGTCAGACGCTCATCCAGCTGATCCACCTAGGTGCCCCAATACTATCGCCTTTGAGCCCAAACACGATGCTAATAATCAGTCACACGGGGCTATCATCCATTGGGTGCCCACCAAGTGCAGGATGCTGGGTGGGCATTATTTTCTCTGGCCCCAACACTGCGTGAGCTCTACCTGTTACTATATTTGGCATGTTAGGAAGCAGGGCCACACAGCTCCCAGATGCTGAGGGTAGGTTCCATGAAGGACTGGGTGACAGCTGTGCCCCTGTCCTTGCGCTGCTCCCCGCTGTGCTCTCAACACCCCCTTCTCCACACCTGCCTCCCACAGCGCCACCCGCTGGAGCCTAGGAATCACTGGTCCAGGTGAAGGCTCCTGTTCCTACAGTTTCGAGGGGGCCATGCAGACCCTGTGGGCCCCACACAGTGCCAGTGACCCAATTTGAATGTCAGCGCCGTCTTTTATCAGCCAAGTGACTTCACTAATTGAAGCCCCAATTTCCCCATCTATAAAGGGGATGACAACGGCCCCCTTGTGGTTTGAGGGGAGGATTCTAGGAGGAATGCATGTAACGTAGCGGTTTTAAGCATAGTGCTTGGGCATAGTAGATGCTCACTAAATAGTAACGCTGTCCATAAATTTAAAATACCTGGGGCAGGTATTAAGGCGGGGTGCCCGAAGACCCCACCCACAGATGGGCCCCGTGCTGCCGGGGAACGTAGGGACAGGCCCGAGGGCGTGAGCAGTCGCGGTGGGTGACAGAGACCGCGGCTAAGGGGGCCACCGCAGGGCTCTGAGCGCCGCCCGCCGCCTGCAGGTGTTCTCCATCGCCGTCTTCGGGCCCATCATCAACGAGGGCTACGTGAACACCGACAGCGGGCCCGAGCTGCGCTGCGTCTTCAACGGGAACGCGGGCGCCTGCCGCTTCGGCGTCGCGCTCGGCCTTGGGGCTTTCCTTGCCTGCGCCGCCTTCCTACTGCTGGACTTGCGCTTCCAGCAGATCAGCAGCGTCCGCGACCGCCGCCGCGCGGTGCTACTCGACCTGGGCTTCTCAGGTGGGCGGGCCGGGGCCGGGGGGCGGGGCCTCTGGGCTCCGCGGGGCGGGGCGGGGCTTGCCAGTGAGTGCGGGGCCGAGGCCCGCGGGGGGCGGGGCCTCCCCTGACCCTCCCGCCTGCCCGCAGGGCTCTGGTCCTTCCTGTGGTTCGTGGGCTTCTGCTTCCTCACCAACCAGTGGCAGCGCACGGCGCCCGGGCCCGGCACGCTGCAGGCGGGAGACGCGGCGCGGGCCGCCATCGCCTTCAGCTTCTTCTCCATCCTCAGCTGGGTGAGTGCGGCCGGCGGGGGCCGGGCCGGGGCCGGGGTGGGGCGGGGTCGGTGCTGGCTGACCCCGGGCTCCCCCTCAGGTGGCGCTCACTGTGAAGGCCCTGCAGCGGTTCCGCCTGGGCACGGACATGTCGCTCTTTGCCACCGAACAGCTGGGCGCCGGGGCGGGCCAGGCCTACCCTGGCTACCCGGTGGGCAGCGGCGTGGAGGGCACCGAGACCTACCAGAGCCCTCCCTTCACCGAGACCCTGGACACCAGCCCCAAAGGGTACCAGGTGCCTGCCTACTAGTGGCCGGCAGGCCCCCACCGGGGCTGGAAGGCTGCCCCCAAGCCAGGGTCCAGGGTTTCCTGGGACCTCCCTCAGGTCCTCCTGGCCTAGTGCCAGGGACAGAGAGGGTGGCCATTGTGGGCCGTCTGGGGCCAAGAGAGGGTAGCTCCCAGGGTGCCTAGGCTGCCCCCTCACCCCAAGTTCCCCCTGTTCCCTTAGTCGCTGACCCCAGGCCTGAGGTCTTGAGGAGGGGACAGTGCAGCCCTGGACATGTATCTTCCAGCCTCTAGTGGATCAGCCTGCGAGCAGGTCATTCCTCTCATGAGCCGGCTAGCCTGTGGCTCACCTGTCCACTCTGGGGTCGGGTCTAGCTGCCCTCCGTAGCTAGGTGCAGGGGCTGTCCCCGGGAGCATGGGCACTGCTCCCATCCCATGTCCCTAGGGGTAGTGACAGTCCCTGCTTCAGAGTTGTGGTGGTTCACCCTGCGGGGCTGTGTGCACACTGTCTGGAACCTCCATCCGTTTGCTTTCACGGGCTCGCTAGAGTAGCCTGGTCCTGTTGATGTTGTGATTGTGGTCAAGTCTTCGGGCTTCACCTCATAGTTCCCTGCAAGCAGCCCCACTGTCTGTGGCCCCTGCTCCTGCCCCTACCTGCCTTGGCCCAGGAGGCTGCCCGGATGTGGGCACTTTGGGCTAGGAAGGCACAACATGGCTGTAGGCCTGGGCACCAGCCCCTCTCCCACCCCTTCAGTAAGACCTTGCCCGAGGGAGGCTTGGGCACCTGGATGCCTGGCAAGACAGGCAGGCCCCTCACAAGGAGGGAGACCTAGAGGCTCCATGTGCCCACAGTGCCCTGGACACGGCCCATCTGTGCAAACCCCTTTACCCTCCGCTTCCCAGACCAGCCCCTCAGCAACCTGCCCTGCACCCCGTTTTACAGCACAGCCTGAGGTTGGGGTCCCTCTGCGTGGCTGACTACTCATGCATCACTCAAAGTTATGTCAATACAAACGCGATTGCCGGGCTCCATTCTCGCAGAGAGGCACCTCCTTCTGGAGTTGCAGTTGGGCAACTACCCTGTACATTGTAGCATAGACCAATTCTGTGTGGGTATTTAAGTGAACATGTTTACAGTTTTTGTATATATGGATCTTTGCCTCCTTCTTCTGAAAGAACACTCCGTGACTGTATATCTTCAATGTCCCATGTTTCAACTGCAACTTCTTTACAATAAAAGACTGTAAGTGAGTTTACCTGGCCCCGAGGCTGGCCGAGTCATTTCTACCCCTGCTGCTGTGGGTGCCCGAGGGGCCCAGAACCCAGGAAAGGGCAGCAGGTGGTGGCCAGGCTGATGTCCACATTCTGGGGGTCCCTGAGGCCCCCACTGCACATCCCGCTGGGCTGCCCCTGGGTTGCTCAGAGCCGACTCTTGGAAATGCTGGGGAGATGCCCAACTCTTCTCCTTTTTAGAACGGCAGGACTAGGAATTATTTCTTGTTGCCGCACATCTTTAGCAGTTCCTTCATCAGTCTATGGATCTGAACTTCTTTCGTGTTACTACCACGTTCTTCGGGGATCGTTTTACTGGGAATATAAATGTGAAGTCTTGCTCCTTAGAACTTTGAAGTTATTTCTATATTCTCCTTTAGGATTCTATACTGTTGACGAGGGCAGCCATGACAGTATGATTCGTATTCTTTAGCGGGTTATCTGTTTTTTCCCTTGGGAAAACTTAACTGGGATTTTTTCCTAAGTTGTGTCGAGATGTGGCTTTTTAAAGAATTATCCTTGGGGCGCCTGGGTGACTCAGATGGTTGAGCGTCTGCCTTCGGCTCAGGTCACAATCCCAGCGTCCTGGGATCGAGCCCTGCATCGGGCTCCCTGCTTGGCGGGGGGGCCTGCTTCTCCCTCTCCCTCTAACGTTCCCCCTGCTTGTGCTTCTTTGCCCTGTCAAATAAATAAATAAAATCTTAAAAAAAAATTATCCGTGTTAGTGCTTATTTTTAAGATTTTATTTATTTATTTGACAGAGAGAGAGAGCACGAGCAGGGGGGAGCAGCAGAGGGAGAGGGAGAAGCAGGTTCCCGGCTGAGCAGGGAGCCCAATGTGGTACTCGATCCTGGGACCTGGAGATCATGACCTTAGCTGAAGGCATACGTGTAACCGACTGAGCCACCCAGGGGTCCTGTTTTTTTTTTTTTAAAAACAACCATTTACTTTTTTTTTTTTTTAAGATTTTATTTATGTATTTGAGAGAGAATGAGAGAGAGAGGGAGTGGGTCAGAGGGAGCAACAGACCCCCCGCCGCGCAGGGATCCCGATGCGGGACTCCATCCCGGGACTCCAGGATCATGACCTGAGCCGAAGGCAGTTGCTTAACAAACTGAGCCACCCAGGCGCCACTACTTTTAAGTAATCGCCACACCCAACGTGGGGATTGAACTCACGACCCTGAGATCGAGCGTCCCATGCTCCTCCGACAGAGCCAGCCAGGCCCAGTGCTTGTTTAGTTTTCTGTTTTTTTTCACCGCACGGAAAAGCAGTCATTATGTCTTTACGTGTCACCTTCTGTTCCTGGGACCCCCCCTCAGGTGCTGCAGGCAGCTTCCGGAGCCATGTTCCCCGGCTAGCTAACTCAGCCTCTGGAGATCTCCCCAGCTTGGTCCTGTTTGCTTCTGAACCCATCCACTGGGATTTTTAGCTCAGTTACTTGTTCACATCCAACTATTTAATAATGTCCCAGCTGAGGGCAGCGGGGCTGAGAACCGTCCCTGGTGCTGGAGGGCTGGCTCTGCCACGTCCAAGCAGGCAGGGCTGTCTCGGGTAAGTGTCTTGTCGGTGCCCCGGGCTCCCCTTCCAAAAGAATGGTTGTGGCCATGGGGGCGGGCTGCGGGGGCAGGCCAACACAGGGGCAGAGCCCAGCGCAGGGCTTGGCACACAGCCAGCACTTCAGTGCTGCCATGTGTTAGCGTGGTTCTTGCTTTGTTAAGAGCTTGTTTTCGGGGTGCCTGGGTGGCTCAGTCGTTAAGCGTCTGCCTTTGGCTCAGGTCATGGTCCCAGGGTTCTGGGATCGAGCCCCGCATCGGGAACCCTGCTCGGCGGGAAGCCTGCTTCTCCCTCTCCCACTCCCCCTGCTTGTGTTCCTGCTCTCGCTGTGTCTCTCTTGTCAAATAAATAAATAAAATCTTAAAAAAAAAAAAAAAAGCTTGTTTTCAACGTCAACGAGATCCCCCATTTTCCAGATTACTTTTCTGTGGGGCTGGTCGTCCTCAGGTCTGCAAAGGGGCTACCGGCTGTCCGGGGAAGGCCGGTGACCTCTACACAGCCCATTGGTGGTTCAAGAGTCTGAAGGCTCTTGTCTGTGCTGGGCCCCGAGCGCCGGCCAAGCTCGCAGCGTCAGGCAGGCAGCACCAGCGTGGCCGTGTGCCTCTGGCCATCATCCTGGGTACCCCCATCCCCACTTCCAAAGACGTTTCTTCTCACGTGAGGACATTTCCTTTGCCTGATTTGGATGTGGCTATGTGTTTAGAACTGTCTTCTACTATTTACATGTGTTTAGGGCAGAAAGAGGTGATTTCTCGGTCTGGTCCCCTCCTGAGATACTGTATCCAAATAATTAAGCACAAATTATTCTCTGGCAGAATTTCAGATGCGCCCTCCACTGCTTCTGAAGCGCTCTTGTTTATCGTTAGGAGCTCTTTACTAGCCTGTGGGTGCTAACCTGGAGTCTATAGACTCCCACGTCCCGGAAGGATGGTTTTACTTGGCACACAAGCACAGGTCAAATGTGGCTGTGTCTGTTCCTGGAAGGCCTCGGCAGCGCCAGATGTCCAGGGCCGGGCCCCAGGCCCAGACCGGCGGCTGCGTCCCGAGAGCAAAGCCCCACTACCCAGCTGTGCATATGGGTTGCCCCCCACCCCAGGGGGCCCCTGGCTGTCCACCGGAGCTGGGGCCTCGGACGGCTCTGAGCCCCCCTCGCTGCAGGGTGACCTGGGAGGGCAGAGAAGCTCAGAACACCAGCTATGTGCATTATTGCAAAATAAATTTATTTGAAGATACACGGTCTTATAAAAGGTCAGAGTCAATTTGAGATCCCAGATTCAGCTTGTCTCATACAAGGATTCAACTTCAAGTAGCACAATTTCGTGTCTGCTTTTAATCCTGAACGTTCTTGAATCACGAAATAGCCAACTGTTTACACAACACGCTCAACATCTGACTCCGGCCCCGGTGGCCCCGCAGCTTCTGGCTTGGGGGGCGGCGGCGCTGTAGCCCTCGGGCTCAGGGGGCCTGGAGGGGGCCCGCTGTTGCCACCAGCTCTGACAGCATGGACAGGTTCCTGCGTCCCGGCCCTTCCCTCCCCTCGCACCTTCCAAAGCAGGAAAACACAAACCCAGACCAGCCCAGCACGGAGGCAGGGGTCTTTGCCCACCTCCCAGGAGGAAACTGGATGGACTCCTATGTGATGGTGTGCGGACAGGGTGGGTGGGCCTTCCTGGCGACCCCAGGCGGGCTGGCCGGCGGAGGGGCCTGAGCGGCGGCCTCAGCAGGGCCTTACCTGGCTGCAGGGCAGCCGGGAAGGAGGGAGGAGGAAGGAGGCTTGTGGGTGTGGCAGCTCCTGCCCATGCTGGGGGGGCTACGTGAGGATCCTGGCGATGGCTTGCAGGGACGGGAAGTCGTTGTCCTGGGCGGCGTGCAGTGCCTGGTGGCCACTGACATCACCGTGCGCGAGCACCTGCTGGCAGGTGGGGCACACGCAGCAGTCCAGGCCCGCCGGCCGGGTGCTGGCCTGCCACGCGCTCTTCCTGTTCTTCTTGGCCTTGGTGCCAGGAGGCCTCTCCCGGCCCCGGAAGTGCGTGTGTGCGGACAGCAGCTCCTGCTGCTTGGCCGTGTCGGGCAGGAGCACCAGCAGCTCGTTGAAAATCTTCTGGAAGTTCTCCCCAAGCAGGTCGCGGCAGCTCTTGTAATACTGGGCTGCGGAGATCACGCCCTGCCACCCAGAGCCAAACCCAGTCATGCCCAGCCCGGGCCTGAGCCCCCACAGTGGCCGTGCTGGCCCCCCACACCCCTGCCTGGCTGACCTGTCTGAACTCCCCCGAGTGGCTCTTGAACTTGCCAAAGCGGGCCTCGTCACTCTGCAGGAAGTCCTTGATGGACTGGATGAGCTGAAGGTTCCTCTCCCGGAAGTTCTCGGGCACCAGGTAGACCTGTGGCGCAGGTGTCAGTCTGGGCCTGAGGGTCGGGAGACGGGCAGGAGGTCGCGGCTTAAGCCTTTGGGGTGGACCAAGATGAGGGCACTCCCCGGCCTCTAGGGGCACGAAGCCGGGTGACCCACCCCCACTTACGCTTTCGTGGCGGTGGCAGTACTGGGGACACAGGCTGGGTGGGGGCTGGGCAGGAGGCCCGAGAAGCCAGGGGGTGGCTTGCTGACGGGTGGCACCAGGCCGGGCGGAGGCGGGGGTGGGGTGCCCTTCAGGAGCACCACAGCATTGAAGCCTGCATGGGGCGGCACAGCAAGACCTGAACGTGACCCCTGCTTCCCACGTGCTGCTGTGGCTTCCCCTGCCGCCCAGCCCACCGAGGTCGGGCTCTGTCCAGCAGGCCCAGGGCCCGATGACGCACATGCTGAGCTCCCTCACGGCAATAATGGCCTAGGACGACTTACTCCCCCATCTCCAGAGAGCGCTAGGATGGCCCCCTTTTACAGGGAGGCAAGGGACGTGGAGAATAAGTGCCCTGCTCACACTCAGCGGTGCCGCTAGGCTTCCCTCCCCCTGCCTGCTGGCCCGTGACTGCCCCTCAGGGTGCGCTCCCCTCGACCCTGGGGCTCCAGTCTGACTCTCCTACCCTGGCCCCCTCCCAGATGCCCAGAAGCGGGCCGGAGCCAGACACACATACCTGGGGGAGGGGGCATCCTGGGTGGGCAGGGGACTCCGAGTGCTGGGAAGTCTTCTTGGGGTGTGGGGCAGGCGGGGGGCCCCAGGGGCCGCGGGAGCCCAGGAGGTTCCTTGGGCGTGCTCCGAGCTGGGGCCGGCCCCTCTGTGTGTCCATTGACGATGAGGGCAACGGGCCCCTCGGCTCTGCCGGCGGTCGTGGTGGGGGCCTGCTCGGCCCCAGGGGGCCCATCTTTGTCAGGAGGCTGTGGGGGCGGTGAGGTGGCAGCCGGCTTCTCCGAGCCCACCTTCTTCTTCTTGCCAACCTTGGGGAGGGTCTGGGTGGAGGCCAGCGCCAACAGGGAGGAGACGGCTACCGTGGTGGGCACGCTCCGTAGCTCCTGGGCAGTGAGGCCGGCACGGCCGGCCTCCTCCTCTTCCTCCTCCTCCGACGGTGGCAGCGCGCCCTTCTTGCTGCCCTTGCCTGCCTTGCCAGCCTTCCTGGGGGGCTGGCCGCTCCCACCAGCAGCCTGGGCCCCCGAGGTGGGATGCACCACCTTCTTGCTGCCGCTGCTGTTCCAGGCGGAAATAAGGCTGGTGGGGGCAGCGCTGGGCTTGGAGGCGGAGGACACCAGGGCAGGGAAGTCATCCTCCTGGAAGGTGCTCCTGCCCCGGGCAGGGATGGGGTACGCCAGTGCCAGCCCCACGGGGCCCAGAGCTGCCGCAGCAGAGCACGAGGCAGAGGAGGACGCAGAGGCGCAGAGGCTGGGGAAGTCTTCATCCTTGAGCTTCGAAGTGGGAGGTGGGAGGGTGCTAAGCCCAGGGAGGGGAGTGGCGTCAGTGGCCTGAGGGCCCTAGCCCGCCCCCCCCCGCCCCCGGCACCCACCCTCCGCAGGGCCCCCCCCCCCCCAAGCTGCGCACAAGTGTACCTTGGAGGCGTGGCCCCTGTGGCCTGGCCGGTTGCCAGGAGGCCCTCTGGGCTTACAGGACCGTTGGGCGAGGCTTCCTTGAGGCCTAGGAGACACGAAAGGACCCTATGTCAGGGCTGAGCAACGTGCAGGGGGTGGGAGCAGACCCTCCAGGGTGAGCTCAGGGCTCTGCCCTGTCACTCCCAAGCACCGTGCTGGCCAGGAGCCTGCCTCTCCCCTCCCAGGTGCCCACAGGCACAGCCAGCTCACCTGCTCCCTCGCCCTGAGTCCGGGGCAGGCGCCGGGGGCCGCGGAGCTCCTCGAGCACCCGCAGCCCTGCCTCCTCCTTCTTGGCCCTGCCGCCCTCCTCCCGGTCCTCACTCCTGCGCGTCTCCTGCTGCAGCTGCGGCACGGCCACCGAGGCCCGGATGGCAGCTGCCACTTCCCGGTCCTCTTCTTCCCTGGAAGAGGAAGGCCTTCAGGCAAGGCAAGGTCAGGGACCACGGCGGCATGCAGGGCGAGGAGCTGGGCAGGAGCCTCCCCCACCCCACCCCCCCAAGCCTGGCCACCAGGAGCTGTCCTGGGGCCAGTGGAGCTGGTGCCCGCCCGCCCTCGCTGGCCAGGAGAGGGCGCTGCCGACTCAGCGGGACTCCTGAGCCAGTGGGTCTCAGGCTGGAGCTCCCAGGGGGCAGCACATGGGCCCAGTCCGGGGTCCAAGATGCCTCCATCCTGCCGGACAGTGGGGACAGCACCTGGCCTGAGCATGTACCTGCAGCATGAGCGTTTCACGGCACGCCTGCCCTGAACCCCTCCCCCCCCAGTAACACAGGCCCCTCTGGCCCACCCCCACCTGCAGGGTCCTGGGGCCTCTGGCTAGAACTAGGGAAAAGAGTAGGGAAATGTCTGCTCACTCAGGACACTAAGCAGGCCCCGCTGCCGCCAAGCCAAGGACACCAGACACCAGAAGGCCAAAGTCCCCCGATCCCCGTGCGCCGTCCCAACCCAGCTGCCAGCCACCGCCGCCTCAGGGGGTAGTACCAGGAGAATGTCAGCGGCACGCAAATCCTCCCACCTCTTGTACCTCCAGCTTCCTCGACGGCTCTGCTGGGCTCCGCGACCACTGGCCCGGCCGGCACGGCCCTGACGGTTGTACCTGTCCACCTCCTCGTAGTCCTCACCCCCGACGACCCCTGCGGCCAGCACACAGCCCGTCAAGGGCCTGGGCCAGCCGAAGGCCGGTGCTCCAGCTTGCCCAGCAGAGACTTCCCCCCGCCCCCGGCACATGAGACCCGAGGACCAGCTCAGAACAAGAAGTGGACAGGGAGAAGAGCCTGCCTCAGCCACGACCCCCACACAGCAGCTCCCCCAACAGCGCTCCCAACCCTGGAGCCCCCCGACCCCCAGCCGGCAGATGGGAGACACACGACGGGCCAGACTGGGGCCCGGCTGTGGGGCTTCCAAGCCTCGGGGGTGATCGTGGGCTCAGAGAGGTATGTCCCCCGTCCTGCCAACACATGACGGGCCAGACCGGGGCCCGGCTGTGGGGTTTCCAGGCCTCAGAGAGCGCCAGGCTGGAGCCCGATGGATCCCCGCTCACTCACCCTCGCTGCGGCGCGAGTGCCGGGGTGCGTAGCTGAACTGCAGGTCAATCTGGCGGTTCTGGCGGGCCTCGGCACGGCTCCGGCTATGGCAGGCTGTCCTGTGGGCCTTGAGGTCGATCTCGGTGCGGAAGGCGTGGGTGAACTGCTCCGTGCTGCAGCGGCCCTCCTCACACAGGAAGTGCTTCTCCCGGAAGTGCTCGCGCAGGTAGGCGTAGTCGCTGGCGGGGCCGGGGTGTCAGCAGGAGTCTGCGGGCTCCGCCACCCCCGCCAGTGGCCCCGCCCAGCCTGCTCTGGTGCCCGGGGCCCGCGCCCACCTGTAGTAGTCCTGGGCTCCATCGGAGTCACAAAAGTGGCAGAAGTAGTGGTCGCGGCGCAGGTGTTTGAGCAGCTCATCGTTGTCCAGGTAGCGCTCATCACAGAACTTGCAGAGCGGATGCCCGCGGTGTGACGTGTCATCGGGGTCCCCCTGCATGCGGTGCCGCGCCAGGTCCTTGCGTGAGTACCATTTGCGCTCATAGGTGAAGATCTGCAGGGAAGAGGGTGCTGGGTGCGGGCGGGCCCCTTCCCACGGTCCCGCAACAGAGGGCTGCCTTGGTCCCCCGACCATACACACACAGCACTGTATGCACCAGGAGCATCCCCCTGCCTGGGCTGGGTGAGGCAGGAGAGCTAGGGGGACGAGGGGCCTGAGGCAGCACAAGCCCCCCGGGGCCCAGCCCCCAACCGCCTGCACCCAGCTCTCCCGGGGCCCCCGGGTGGGCTCCGTGGCCCAGGGCGCACCTTGAGGTGCTTGAGGCACAGCTTGCAGCAGAAGAGCTCGTGCTGCTTCCGCATGTGCTGCTCCAGGTCCCCGAAGAGGCCGAACGGCGGCAGTTCAGGGCACTGTGGGCACTCGTGCTGAAGCAGCTGCCTGGAGAGACACCGAGGGCCCCCCCAACCCCACAGGCACTCAGTGTCACCGTCTGGAGTGAGCTCCTGCATGCGCCACCCGCGGAGGCGGTGCTGCTCCTGGCCAGGATGCTAAGCTCCGCGTTATCGGGGCACAAACACTGGGCCCACACCGGGGGCCACCCCCTCACCTGGAAGAAGAGGATCACTCCCGAGACAACTGTACCCGTTTATGGGGTTTTCCTGCCACGGACTAAGAGCCCAACTCCCAAGAACTCGAGTGCACCTCACAGAGCCCCAGAAAGTAGGCACTGTGCACTCCACCAGAGTGTTTTCCCTGAATGTGCTGCCCCTGTCCCTATTGCCACCCCAGGGGGCTGCTATGAGCATCCCTGTTACAGGAGAGGAAACAGAGCACAGGCCCTGACATCTGCACCCCAGGGCTGTGAGGAGCACAGGAGGGCTCAGGGATGTGCCCATCCCCAGTGCAGGGCTGGCCACAGGCCCTCGGAATCCCGGGCTGAGGATCTCTCTCACCTGTACAAGGCAAAAACTTTTCCATCGGCAAAGTAGATGTCATATTTTTTCTCGTGCTGCAGCTGGTGGAGGGGGATTGTGGCAAAGGCAGGAAGCTTCTTCCCAAAGACCACCTGGAACCAAATGAGGGGGGCTGGTGAGCAGGGCTGTGGGCACCCAGTAGAAGACACCGTCAGGCTGAGAAGAGGGAGGCACTCAGACCCTGCTGAGGAGGCCGAGGCCGGCCCCACAGGCAGCACTCTCTGCCATCCTGGGCTGCCCAGGCCCCTCTCCTCACCTGCAGCCCGGGGGCCTGGGGTGACCCATGTGGAAACAATGCCCAGCCTCGCCACCAGGGGGCGGCAGGCTCCCCACTCATCCAGGGAGGTCACCCCAGAGGAACAGGGGTCAGCAATGACCCCCCGGGGCAGCGACAGGGAAAACACATGGGTGTTGAGCACAGGGCAGAGAAGGTAGAAATGACATCCAAGAAGCAGCTATGGAAACAACGCCATCAGGACAAGCCAGGTGACCACACGTCACGCCTGGCCACCCTCTGTCCACCCACGATGCCATAGGAGGATTTCCTCGCAGGCCTCGGTCACGGCCCCTGGCTGCCTCCTGCCTATTAACCAGCTGCCAGGGGTGCCAACGTGCCGAGGTGGGGTGCGTGGGGGGGCCTGGGTGCAGACACCTGTGCCGCCTGGCTGGTTCCCAGGGGGTCTCTGGCACACTCAGGTACCTCCTGCCAGGTTGCCCCTCCACAGACCCCCATCCCAGCGCCCCCAGGATCCTCTCACAGGCTCAGGTCCCCCCTCTGCGCCAAGAGCACAGCTCCCTCCAGGGCTCCCTCCTCTCTGGCCCCCACTCCCCATCCCTGGACCAAGACCACACCTTCGGTCTCCTCCTCTCCACGACCCTTCCCACTCCACTACTGTCCCCCACAGTCTAGGCCTGGTCACTCGCCTCTGCTCAGCGTCCTCACCTTGGGAAGGGTCATGTCAAGGTCATCCCTGCTCTGTTTAGGCTCAGCTAGGCTCAGCCAGGGAGGACATCTGGGATTACAATGGCCATGCACTTGGGAAAGCAGGGGACTGGCTGGGGAGAATGGTGGTCACACTGTCCCCAGCAGCAGGATGGTTAAGACTGGTTCCCTGGGGGTCTGGGGGAGAAGCTAGGGAGCTCAGTCTCCACTTCTCTACTGTCAGGAGAGCGTGCTGACCCCCAAGCCTCCCCCTGCCCCCACAGCCCAAAGGAGGCATCATGGTCCAGCCACACCCATTCTGGGGGAAGGCGGAGGATGAGCAATGCCCCAGCAGGCCTTTCTTCCCCTTGTCATCCTGTCTGGTGAACTGGCTGCCTGCTCCCGCCCCTGCCCCATGTGGATTTCGGGTGGGTGCTTCACTGCAGCTAAGCTTCCATGGCTGCCCCCCCGCCCTCCCACCCGGTTCCCTTACTAAGCCCCTGGGCCTCACACTGGCCTCTTCCCACAGTTCCTGTCCTTCCAGGACAAGGCCACACCCAGCCCTGCCCCATGCCACTCACAAGGGCGCCTTCCCAGCCCTGACCCCAGTTCCTCCTCCCTCTTGCCAGGGGACCAGCACCTGCACGCGCAGGGCCATGAGCCGGCCACAGATCACAGGGTCTGTCGTGGGATAGCTGCCGGGACTCAGGGCCCTGCTTACACCAAAGCAACACGGGCAGCAGGGGCAGCGTCCTCCCGTGAGAGAGCCCCCTGCCGAAAAGCAGCCAGTCCAGCAACTCAGCAGAGGAACAACTTCTTCCCCAGAGGAAGCCTGTGCCGTGATGCCACTGTCAACCACCGTCTCCCCCAGCTCCAGCGCCTGGGTCTCAGGGTCTGCTTGGATCCACTGGGGGGCGGGGGGTGTCTTACTGCTGGCACCCTTGCTGTGGACAGAGGCAGGGTGCCGTTCTCAGGGGCGTCTGTCTCTCCTGAGCAGTTTGATGGGGCAACCAATTCTGGGCACACCTGAGCCAAGCCAGGAGAGAGAGGACACTGGGAACCTCAGGAAGAGGTTGAGGAAGGGGAAGGCTGCGTTTGTCTGAGAACGAGGGTGAGCAGGTTTGGAGCTAGGGGTGGGAATAGCAAAATGCTAAGGGCCCCTCCTAGACAGGCTGTAAAACCAGGACTGGGCCCCTGAAGGCCTGCGCCGGCATCAGGACCAGTGATGAGTACACAGAGGGCAGCAGAGGGTGAGGCACATGGCGAGACCAAGTCGCTGAACAAGGACCAGGGCATGGGGGCCCAACCAGGGATGGGAAGGAACCCACCAGGGATCCAACCAGCATGGCCCAAGACCCACCCACCCATCGGTGATCACCCCGATGAGAGACGGTCATGGATCCGAGGACAGAGGCACAGGCCAGGCCTAGACACTTGAGGATGGACCATCTTGGGAAGCCCCTGGGTCGGCCAGGCAATCGATGTCAAAGGGGGAAAGGGCACCCCTGGGTGGGCCCCAGGATGGCTGGGCCAGTCCCTGAAGAGAGGGAGAGGGAGATGGGATGAGGGCTCTACTCAGACCCCCACAGGGGTGGGTGTGTGTTCCTGCCTGGGGCTTTGTTGCTCCCCACTCCCAGTATCCAGTGGGCACTCGATGAGTGGAAGAGAGGATACGTGGTGCCAGCAGAGACCCCTGGCGAGAGTGAACCAATGGTGAGGGTGAGCAGTGAGGGCCCCACCAAGGAAGTACAGGCCCCAGAGGAGCCCAGGTGGACCAGGCTGGTGGGGAGGGGCCCTGACACCAGACAAGCAAGGGCGGTCAGCAGGCCCCACCTCCTGACCTGCCATCAGCCTCCTTCCCACATCTTGCCTGTGAAGTGGAAGGGAGACCGTACTAGCTCAGACACACCCCACTTTGTACAGCAGTCCCACCCAGCCTCTTTGACAGAGATGGGCTGGAAAAAAAAAAGAAGAAAATGGACCATGTGAAAGGTGAGACCAGGGAGGAAGGTGGGGGGCGCTGATGTTGGTCTTGACTGGGAGCTGGCCTGGCCTCCACCCGGAGCACCTGCTGGGCAATCCAGCTGGATCTGGCTCCGTGCCTGACCAGCAGCTGCAGGGCTGCTCTGCGTCTGCTCTTTGCAATGCCTACCCCACAGCGGGCACAGGGAAGCCCCGAGCCAAGGTGTGCGCCTATTCCGCACAGCTTCTTGGCATGCTTTCCTCAGGGTTTTTACAGACTGAGTCCCATAAGGGAGGACAGAGCAGAGGCAGCCCCTGGAGGTAGCTGTGGGATTCCCGAGTGGGCATGGCACATTCAGAGGACAGTGCAGGACTCAGCCAGGGAACAGGAAGAGCTAGGGTGGAGCTGCAAGTTCAAGAGTGGGAGGCAAGCAACATGAATCGAAAGGATCGTCATCTCCCAAAGTTCCCAGGACACCATCCTGCTGCCCAGTAATTCAGGGCAGGCCTAAGAGGAATGCCAGAATCGGCCAGAGGCACCCAGTGCCAAAGCATGCTCCAGTGGGAGCCTGCTGAAAGCTCGCGTCAAGAGCCGCTTGCCACAGAGAGCACTGGAAGGGTATGGGACCCACAGGGAGCAAGAGAGGCCATGTACTGGCCACAGTAACCACACAGAGGTGTCTGCTCACTTCCAGAGTGAGACCTGCAGCCCCTGCCTTCCTGGACGGAACTATAGGTGCACTGGAAAACCTGGCCCTTCAAGAATGACCTCATGCCATGCAAGACTAGCTGGCATGGCAGCCTTGGGCAGAGCTGGGAGGCGCTCACTAAGCCACAGGCCCAAGCATTTCTCGACAATTTGTGCACCCCAGATCTCTCCCAGGCCTGTCTCTGTCCACCCCAGTACACACTAATAGCGTCTCCAAGTGTCTTTTTTGAAAAATGCACAGAACAGGTGCTCATGAAGAGCTCACGGAATTACAGCATCGTCTTGGCTCCCCTAACATAAATGTCTACCTGGAAAAAAAAAAAAAAAGGAAACAACACAACTAAAGAAACCCACTACTCAACAATGCCGTTTCTGCGTCACTTCTAGGAAGAAGAAAGTCAGATTCCCTGGCAGATGTCACCAGCCCAAGCTTTCCATGAACAAACCAGAGGAATTTCACAACACTGGAAGCAAACATATCTCAAAGCAAACCAAGAGAGTTCCAACTAGGTGCTTCCAGCCAGCATCTGGCATTATGGGGACGATGGGGGAAATCTCCACGGTGCCCTCTGATCCCCTCCAGGGCTTCCAAATCTGGACAGAGTCAGAAACATCCCCACCTCCACTCTGGAGCTGACCCCCTCACCACCACTCCCCGTTAGAATTGGCAAGGAGGAGAAAAACTTCCTAACACTTTTAACCCCATCCGCCTACAATCCTAAGGAAACCTCAATGGTTCAGCCTCCCCTCTCTGGTGGGCAGGTGTGAGTGCCACCGCCCCTCAACAGATGAAAGCACCAGTCTCGGGAGGACCTTGCCGGAGTTACCCCGAGGGGCCCAGACACATGGCTGGAAATACCCACTTTGACCCTCTGCTTCCCGGACTGCCATAATCGTCCCCATAGGGACTGCTCCCTCTTCGACCCGGCGGGGCCAGCTCCTGCCTGCCGGCCCCAGAAGCCCCACAGTCGGCCCCACGGTCGGGAGCCCGCCCCGGGGGGCCCCGCCAGGCCCGCAGCCGGACATCAGGAAGGCAAAGTCCCCTTCCGGCCGCGCCCCGCGCCCGCCCGGCGCCCCGAACGCGCGGCCCGGCCGGCGCGGCGCACCTGGCGCAGCTCCTCGCGGCACACGGCGCAGTAACGCTGCTCGCACAGCACCCGCATCTTGGTGGAACAGCGGTAGCACACCGGGTGGTCGCAGCGGCCCAGCGCCGTAGCCTCCAGGTCCCCGCAGCACAGCACGCAGCTCCCGCCGCCCCGCTCGGGCACCGCCGCCGCCTCCAGGGCCGCGCGCCGCCCCTCGGCGCCCGCCGCCACCGTCACTGCCGCCGCCGCCGCCGCCATGGTCCGTGCTGCGGCCCCCTCCGGCCGGCGCGGCGCGGCGCGGCCTGGCTCCCGGCGGGCCCGCCCCTTCCGGGCGACGTCAGCGCCCCGCCCAGTAACGGCCCCGCCAGGCGGAAGCGCGAGCCGCCACTTCCGCCCTAGCAGGGCGCGGGAGGCCGGGGGTGCGAGCAGGACTGCGGGATGGCGCTGGGTGGGGGGCGGCCTTGGGGCCCGGGCGGGACCGCGAGAGGGGGCTCGGAGCCCGGGCTGGAAACTGGGGGCCCGGGCGGGACCGCGGGCTGGGGGCGGGGGGCGCGGTCCGCAGCGCGGCCCCCCTCCGCTGCCTCTGCCGGGCTGCCCGCCCGGTGAGACGCCGCGCCGCCAGGTAGCTTGGAATTTCAGAGCAACCACGCACCGCGCTCATTGTGGTTCCGGTGAGTACGCCCCTGTTGTGGGTAGGCCGTCTTTGTGTTGACATGCTACCCCGCGTTGATCTGAAATGCAGATTTAACCGCATGTCTTGCAGTTTATGTGCTAAATATAGCCGCCGTATCGGGAGCCCACCGTTTCTGACCAGCCAGACCGCTTGTATTTGCAGCGTACACGGGCCTGGTCACCAGGCGCACCCCTCCCCCCCTCCCCCGCCCGCCCCGGCCTCCCCAAATTAGAACTTCCTGCAAATCTTTATCAGAAAAGACTCTTTTGGTGACATCCTTCTCCAAGCCGGGGGCTATCTCCCCCGATCCTGATGGGAAAATCAGGCAGGGAACTTGCGTTCTTCACTGGGCACACCCAGCTGAGCTCGGGGGCTTGGCGCAGAAAAGCCTCAGGGCAGGTTTGCTGAATGGACGGTGGTGAATACTGGGCCTCAGGTCCCTGCAGGTAGGCTTCCTCCCTATCCTTGGGGGACAGGCACACTCCAGACCTCCCTTCTATCATTAAAGGAGGCAAGTCAAATCTGAAGCCTTCTAGAAAAGGCAGTGTGTTGTTGGGGAGCGAGCCTGGACTTTAGAATCAGACAGAAATGGGCTTGAAACCCCAGTTCAGCCACTTATTTGCTGGTGAACTTGGTTAGCTCACTGAACCCTTGACTTCCTCAATTGGAAAGTGGGCATCATCACACCAAGTGAATCTGGTGGACGGGCCAATGCACATGCCTTCTCACTGTCACACAACCCCACTAAATGACAGCAAAGGAGTAAAAGACTGCCAATCCACAAGTCCCAAGAGAAGAAGAAGGGAGGAGGCAGCTAGTGAAAGGTGTCAACAAACTTTGGAAGGACAGGAAGAGTGACTCACTTTACAAAGCATCCTTAAGACCTTTGGGGGGGGGGCACCTGGGTGGCTCAGTCGTTAAGCGTCTGCATTCAGCTCAGGTCGTGATCCCGGAGTCCAGGGATCAAGCCCCGCATCGGGCTCCCTGCTCCGCGGGAGGCCTGCTTCTCCCTCTTCCAGTCCCCCTGCTTGTGTTCCCTCTCGCTGTGTCTCTGTCAAGTAAATAAAATCTTAAGAAAAAAAAAGGACCTTTGGGGGGAACCCTGATAAGAAGTTTCACTGAGGGTGAAGTGAGGCAGGGGACTGAAAACGAGTGCCTGCAAGTCAGTGCATGGAACCCGGCGACCTGGGCCCTCCTCCCCTGCCCTGACTTTTGTATCCAGTCCACGCCCCTCTCCCTTGCTTCCGTTCCAGAAACTGACCAGCTCCAGAGAAAAGCTTCACTGCCTGCCCCATTACAGAATGAAAAGCCATTCCTGCAGTGAAGGCCACTGCCTGGCAGAGTCATGTCCCCACAGAAAGAGCATCAAGTCTCACTCATACATGGGGACAGATGGTCAGCCAAGGATCTCCAGACTCAGGAGGAAAGCCTGCAGTGTGAAAGATGGACCAAACTAAGCAGACCCAGGGAGCAAAAGGAAGCTTCAGAAAGAACTGTATTTGGGGTGCCTGGCTGGCTCAGTCGGTGGAGCACATGACTCTTGATCTTGGGGTGGTGGATTCCAGCCCCGTGTTGGGTGGGGAGCCTACCTTAGGAAAAGGAAAAAAGAGCTGTATTTGATATTCCCAGAAAAGATGCTGCTTCCGTGAAATGAGAATAGGATGCCTTGAATAATAACAAGCACAAAATAATCAGAACAAGAAAGGGCTCTTAGAAATCAAAAACATAAGTAAAAATTCAAGAGCAAATTGGGAAGATACAGTTGAAATCTCCCAGCAGGCAGACACAGACAGAAAATAAAGAAGCTGGAACTCTGAATCTAGAAGGTGCAGTATCTAATTAATAGGAATGTCAGAGAGAACAGAGAAAGTGGAGAGGTGCAGATTATCCAAGAACTAATAAGACAGTACGGGCTATCACTGAAGGACCTGAGTCTTCACACTGAAAGGAAGGGCCCAGCCATGGAAGAAAGGCCCTCAGCAAGTGACATCATCCTGGCGTACGGCGGACAGGTTTAGGGAGGAGGGGGTGAGGAGGGAGAAGATCCTAGAAGAGGGATGAGAATAGGACTTGACTCCTGGACCACTGGAAGCCAGAGATTCCCTCAGATTTCTGAAGGAGTGGGATATCCATCCACAAACTCTACAACCAGAAAATCTTTCCATTAGGCATAAAGACACTGTCATAAAAGGGACAAATTATTTAGGTCCCATGTCCCCATTCACATGAAACTACCAGATCGTTCGTGTCTCCAAAATGTTAGGGAGTACCAGTTGGAAGATGGCCTGGCATCCAGAAAATGAGTTCCAATCCAGACAAGAGCCAAAGCAGAGCGTGGGATGATGCCCATGTGGAGGCGCCAACGTGGATGTGCGGGAAAAGGGGGTGTGCAGGGGAGTAGGAGGCCACCATCTCCCACAGGGAGCCTCCAGAGCAGACATGGAACCGATCAGGGTGCCCTCACGTGCTTGAGAATCTGGAAAAGGTACTGCGAGGAACTCGACCTATCTCTCAGAACCTTTGGGGGAAAATAGCACAATAAGTATGTAAAAAAAGCAATCAGATAGGAAATGTAATCGTAGTACATTTAGCAGAGAACAATATTTACGCAGCCGTAACAACATAAACGCTGGCTAGTGAGTTAACCAAAATTTGTGACAGTTCTAGGATGGAGAGGGTGTGAGAGGGCCAAAGCTTCATCTAAATTTGTAGGAAGCCTTCTGGTGCTGCCTAAAACATAAATCACAAATTGTCGGTTTATAATCTAAGGGTCTGTGGTTCTCAATTGGGGGTGGTTTTATCCCCAGAGACGTTTGTGGTGGTCACAGCAGAGTGGGAGCATTACTGACACCTAGCAGGTCATTAGTTTCCCGTGGCCACTGTTAAAAAATGACCACAAACTTTGCGGCTTCAAACAACACAGATGTATTATCTTACAGTTAGGAAATTTGGAAGTTTGAAACAGGTCTCCCTGGGATAAAACTAAGGTGCAGGTGGGGTGCACGCCTTCGGGTGAGAATCCATCTCCTCTCCAGCTGTAGAGGCCCCCTCTTTCATCTGCACGGTGCACCCTGCCAGGCTCATCCTTGTCACCCCTCCTCCTCCAAAGCTGCCTCCCTCCACACTTACCCCACGTGGTGGCGCTGGGCCCACCTGCATAATTCAGGACCATCTGCTTCCATTAAGGTCCGCTGATGAGAATCCCTAATTTCATCTGCAACTTTGATCGCCGCCCCCCCCCCCCCCCCCCCGCCGGCTTACCGCGTCAAGTAGCTGTGCACAGGTTCCAGGATATCTGGGGCACATCTTGGGCAGGGGCTGTTAACTCTGCCTTTACAGGTGAGTGACGGCCAGGGATGCTGCTGACCGTCCACCACAGCACAGGACCGCCCCCACATGTCGGTGCGGCTGAGGGTAGGCACCTTGACGAGGTCATAAGTTATGCTGGGGGCTTCTGGCTGGGGCGCGGGCGGGGGTGGGTTTAAAGGGAGCTCCCCGGGAGCTGAACTCTGCTCTCTTGTTCTGGGCCGTGGGCATGCAGATGTATGCATATGTAAAAACAAATGCACTTGTGAAGACGGAGATGTGCACGCTACTCAGGGTGCATTAGTTACGGCTTCTTAAAAAGACCACAGATTTTTGGAATAGTTAAGTTTATGGTTTTTAAGTAGGGGGTGAATACCAGAAGAAACAGCTGAAGGACCTGGAAGCTGTTGCCTCTGGAGAGCATGACTGGGATGCGAAAGGGTGGGTCAGGGAGTTTGAAGTTTTTCCTTATGCTAGCATTATATTAATCATGTAAATTACCTCAATAGAAACAGTTTTTAAAAAAGAAGACAAAACAGGGTGCCTGGGTGGCTCAGTTGGTTAAGCGACTGCCTTCAGCTCAGGTCATGATCCCAGAGTCCCGGGATCGAGTCCCACATCAGGCTCCCTGCTCAGCAAAGAGCCTGCTTCTCCCTCTGACCCTCCCCCCTCTCATGTACTCTCTCTCTCTCATTCTCGCTCTCTCAAATAAATAAATCTTTAAAAAAAAAAAAAAGACAAAACAGATTTGCTCAGTCACTGCGTCCTTAGATGGAGTCCTTGTTGGGGCCAGGCTCTGAGTGGTCCTGGCCCACAGGCAGCCTGGTGCTGTTGGAGAAAGGTGGTGTGCAGGCAGCCCAAAGCCATGCTCCCCTGGTTTCTAGGAGGGTGTTGGGTGGATGAAGGGAGAGGTGAGTCACAGAAAGGAGAGTCAGCGCTCATGGGCCCGTCACCTCCTCCCCTCCTCCCCTCCTCCCAGAGTGGAGCTTTGGCTCCAGACCCCTGCAGTGGGGGGAGGGGGGAGGCCCTTGTCACTGGACCCCTGGGCTCCGGGCTGGGCGGGGCTCAGAGCCCCTCCTCTGTACCCCACATTGGGAGTTCCCAGGACTGTGGTGTGCTTTGCTCCCCCAACCCGGCCCTGGGCTCCCTCCCCTGGGCTCCCTCCCCACGTGCCTTCTGCACAGTCATCCAGCAGGAGTCCTGCTCCATCTCACTGGGGCCTTCATCATCCCCTGCACTTCACAGCCATAAACAAGCAAGACGGGTATTGTGCAGGGTATTTTCTTTAACACTGTTTTGGAGACTCATCCGTGCTGGTATCTGTAGCTCTATTTCAGTGTTCTAACGGCTCCAGACCCCGTTACCACCTAGCCGCAAGTGATCCTACTGGGCCATCTCCAGGGGATGTCGGGCTCTCCCTCGCTGAACTGGGTGGGGTGGGGGGCTCCAGGTAGGTTTCTTCCCCCCCCCCCCAAGTACTCTTAGCCCGGAGGATGTGCAGCGTCAGGGGACCTGGTGGCCCACATCGTGCTGCGCTGCCCGCCCACTGCACACTCCAGGCGGCTCTCCAGGCCAAGGGCCCCCCTGGGGTGGCTGCTTTCCACACGGCTCCGGGGTCCCTGTGGTCCTCCAGGCCCCTCCAGGTGCACCCAAAACTCCCTCTCCATCCCCTACCTCACCAGTCCCTGCGCCAGTCACCCCTCCATCAAAGTGTTTTTACTGACAGCTTAGGAGGCTGGGTACAGTAACAGCAGGGGATGGTAGCCTGACCATGTTTTGAGCAGCTACCATGTGGCAGGCATAATGCCAAGACCCGTGCCTGGATTAATGCTCACATTAAGCTGAGGAGGGGCTCTTATCATCCCAGTTTGCAAGTGAAGAAACTGAGACAGGAGAGGTTGAGGTGCACACCCCCCGCATTCCCACCACCAAGCACAGGGCGCTGCGCTCAGCCCACTTCTCCCCGTTCCACAGGGCCTTTGAAGGGAGGGCTGCCATTGCTTCTAACTGCCCCCCCCCCCCAGTGCTCCCTGCAACCAAGTTGGGCCCCTCCTGCCTTAGAGGTGCATCCTCTGTACTCCCAGCCCCTCTGTGGCCCCTCGATAGGGAGACTCGGGAGGAAGGACTTTGTTCCCTTCACTCCCAGAATCACGCCTTCCCTTTTGCTGCAGAGACAGGCAGAGGGTGAGGAGCAGTTTCCATGGAGAACTGCAGTTCAGGTCCCCAAACTGGTGCTTTCAGGCTGGGGGGTCTAGGTCGGACCCCACTTACACCACTGCTTACCCAACAGGTGATCTGAACAAATCCATTTTCCTTGTGCCTTACTTCATTGATAAAGGAGGTCAATAATCGTCCACTTTAGGGCACCTGGCGGGCATGCGACTCTCGATCTTGGACTTCTGAGTTCAAGCCCCATGTTGGGTATAGAGATTACTTTAAATTTAAAAAATTTTTTATTGGGGTGCCTGGGTGGCTCAGATGGTGAGGCGTCTGCCTTTGGCTCAGATCATGATCTGAGTCGGCTTCTCCCTCTGCCTCTCCCCTGCTTGTGCTGTTTCTCTGTCTTTCAAATGAATAAATAAAATCTTATAAAAAAATAAAAAGATCAAAAGTCCTAGAAAGGGCTTTTATTAAAATAAATTTTTTATTTTATTTTTTAGTTTTTTAAAAGTATTTATTTAGGGGCACCTAGGTGGCTCAGTTGGTTAAGTGACTGCCTTCGGCTCAGGTCATGATCCTGGAGTCTCGGGATCGAGTCCCACATCAGGCTCCCTGCTCGGCAGGGAGTCTGCTTCTCCCTTTGACCCTCTTCCCTCTCGTGCTCTGTATCTCTCATTCTCTCAAATAAATAAATAAAATCTTAAAATAAAAAATAAAAAGTATTTATTTATTTGACAGAGAGAGACATAGCAAGAGGGAACACAAGCAGGGGCAGTGGGAGAGGGAGAAGCCAGCTTCCCGCTGAGCAGGGAGCCCAATGTGGGGCTCGATCCCAGGACCCTGGGATCATGACCTGAGCCGAAGGCAGACACTCAACGACTGAGCCACCCAGGCGCACTTTATTTTTTTTAAAATATTTTATTTATTTATTTGACAGAGAGATACAGCAAGAGAGGGAACATAAGCAGGGGGAGTGGGAGAGGGAGAAGCAGGCTTCCCGCTGAGCAGGGAGCCCAACGTTGGGCTCAATCCCAGGACCCTGGGATCATGACCTGAGTCAAAGGCAGACGCCTAAAGACAGACACCCAGGCGCCCCCTTTAAAAAAATTTTTTTTAAATAGTTTTAAAAACTGACGCTTAATGACTGAGCCACCCAGGTGCCCCTAAAATTTTTTCAAAAGATTTTTATTTGAGTGAGCGAGAGAGAGAGAGAGAGTGCACACACAAGCCGGGGAAGAGGCAGAGGGAGGGAGAAGCAGACTCCCTGCTGAGCAGGGAGCCCGATGCCAGAGCTAAATCCCAAGACCCTGAGATCATGACCTGAGCCAAAGGCAGACGCTGAATGACTGAGCCACCCAGGCGCCCCTCCGAAATCTTTTTTTTTTTTTTTTTTTTTTTAATTATCCCACCTCATGGCATTGTTTGGAGATCAAAATAAGACATTTCAGGGATGCCTGGGTGGCTCAGTAGGTGAAACGTCCGCCTTCGGCTCAGGTCATGATCCCAGGGTCCTGGGGTCGAGTCCCATGTCGGGCTCCTTGCTCAGCAGGGTGCCTGCTTCTCCCTCTGCCTGCTCTGTCTGCTGCTACCCCTGCTTGTGTGCTCCCCTCCGCCCCGCCGCCCCGGCTTCTTTCTCTCTCTGAGAAATAAAATCTTTTAAAAAAAGGAAGAAGACATTTCAGGATCCCTGGTGTCTGGGATCAAGAAAATGTTCCATGAGTGGTGTGGTTGCTGGGGGTGGGATGAGGCCTGATTATTTGGGGGTTTACATCCTTCCTGGGTTGGGGCTCAGGCAAGAATGGGTCAGGCTCTGCCCTCTGGAAGGGGTTGTTAAACACATACAGCCACAGACAAATACTCCAGGAGACTATTCAGATGAGGGCCATGTAGGCAGGATCCGGAGTGATGAGTGCAAGTCTGCTGGGTTGGGAAGGAAGGGAAGGATGTTCTGAGGACAGAAACAGAGGCGGGCAGAATCACAGTTTGTTGGGTAAGGCAGAAAGATGAAAACTGGCCAGAGACAGTGGTCTTGTGGGGGATCACAACCAGAGAGTAGCCTGGAGGTCCACAGGGCCTTCTGCCCAGGCCAGGGCTGGGGTAAGAGGAGGGGTTTACTTTTTATTCTGGAAGCCATGGGAAACCACTAACCATCTCAGGGAGGGCTCCATGTGACCAAGTTTGTGGTTGCAAGCATCCAGCCACAGCGGGGAAGTGGGTTGGAGGGCTCCCACCTGCTAGTGTGGGAGAGGGTGGGAGGGGTGGGGGGACAAGAGACAGCCCTCAGGAGAGGAAATACACAGAGGGTTCTTGAATGATACAGGACCCCCACCAGTTAGCGCTTCTGACCCCACTAGGGTTCTTATAGCCCCCCCAGTCAACTTCGCTGGTGCCCAACCTGCAAGAGCTCTGGCGAAGGAGGCATCCCTTTGCCCATGTCCGCCCATCTCCTCAGTTCTTCTTTGAGGGGGAGCAGGGGCGCTCCCAGCGGAGCGTCAAGATGAGCTCTAGGTGAAGGCCCGCCCACTCAGAGAAGATACTCCAATAACCCACGCCCCTGTCCCAGCAGCCTGGGCCCCTCTTCCCTCTCCATCCCTCCCCCTACCTTTTGGGAGCCGAGCGAGTACCGCGGGGGCGAGCGGGGCGGGGCTAGCGAGCAGTTATAAGCTAGCCCCGCGGCGCTGCGCCCCCGACGCTCCGGCTCCCCGACGCCGCAGTCCTGCAGCGCGCCCAGCCCCAGCTGAGTTAGCTCCTGGCCTGCCCCGCCGGACGGCCGTCAACCTGAGCACCCTGGCGCGGGGTACGGGCGTGCGGGGCCCTGCGGGCCGGCCGGTGCTCGCATTGTTGCTGCTCCTGGCGCTGCCCGCTGGCGCCTGGTACAAGCACGTGGCGAGTCCCCGCTACCACACAGTGGGCCGCGCCGCGGGCTTGCTCATGGGGCTGCGCAGCTCGCCCTACAAGTGGCGCCGAGCGCTGCGCCCCGCTGCTGGGTCCCTCGCCTGGGACACCCAGGGCCTGGGCGCGTCCCCCCAGGGGCTATCTGCCAAAGACACCCTCTCTCCGGCGCCCGTCCCCCGCGGTGCTCTCCTGCTGTCCTCGGGGGTTCGGGAACTGTTGGAGATGGGACGCAGGTACTCCCGCGCAGGGCTCGAACTGCGGGCGCGAACTGCGCCGCCCGAGCCCGAACTGGAGCCGCGGCTGGGCGCCCATTCCTGGACCTCCGTGAAGCGGGACAGGTACGTGGGGAGAAAAAGGGGGCCGGGACAGCAGCGGGTGGAGGATGTCTGGAGAGATCTGGGCCCGGAGCCCACGCCCGCGTGCCCACGAGACACCCTAGGACCATCCTATCTCTCACTTCTTGCCCAGAAAGGCTTTCCAGGAGCTTCCTACCCTTCCAGGCTTGGCGGGGGGGGGGGGGGGGGGGGGGGGTAGGGAGGGTGGGGGGGGAGGTAAGGGTTAGTGGAGGGCTCACAGACTTCTCCCCAAGGTCCTGCTCTGTTCTTTCTAGAGCCTTCAGAGTGTATCCTGTTCAGCCATGGTCTGCGCAGTGAACCACCTTCGCCGGCCCCCACCTCTCCCCAGGGCCATCCTGAACGCAGCCCTTGCTGGTGACGCCCCCTCATCTGACCCAGGAGTCTACTCCTCCTCCTGGGCGAACAGCTCTGGCCAGGCCAGGTGGTCTGGTCAATAAAAGCTGCCTGGTTCATGCGTTCCCGTGTGTGACCCTTTTCCTCCACGCTGTATACTTGGCATCTAGCTTTGGGGTGTAAACAGCTGCATTCACACCCTGCCAGTTACAGGAGCCCTCTCCCTGGCCAGGGGATGCCCCCTCCTAACGATCTCGATCTGTAAGTCCTTGTGGAGGGGGAGAGGGGACAGAGGCAGAGACACTGCTGGGGACTAGGTCCCCTTCCTTCTCTGCCAGTACTGCCCCTCCTGTTCTGGGGTGGGGTCATCAGACCAGGTCCCAGGGTCCCACAGGAGAGGAGAGGTCTCATGGGAGGTAGGCACAAGTCAGACCTTGGGTCCCACTGCCATCCACCAGAGAGAGGAAAACAACTCATACCCTACTAGCTGAGCCAGAGCTCCCACCCCAGCCTCCCGGGAGCCCCAGAGTGCCCCCTCACTATGCTTCCTGACCAGGCTGGGGAGAATGTCTTCCTTAAGGGACCTTAAGACCAGCAGCCTACCCAGCCTTTCCCACGTCTCCCAGGATTCATTTCAAACCTGATCTCTTTCACCCCCCTCCTTCCCTCAGCCAATGGCTTCTGGAGAGGAAGTGAGAACCCCTGGCCCCCTACTTCAAGGTCCTGCTCCTCTTCTAGGGAGGAAGGGCCCCTTGCCTCCTCAGAGACCCTTCCACCTCTAATCCCCTCTGCATCTTCAGTTATTGGCTCCAACCCCCACGTAAATATGCTCTGCTGTCATGAATAAGGACCCCTGGGCCCCCTCATAGCTCCTGCTCACAATTGTGTGGGCCCCTCCACCCTTCTGCCTCTTCGTCAACCCTCTTCGGTGTGGGCTCTGACTCCCACAACTGTCCTGGGCCTCGATGCGACTAGTCACTGTGCCCTGATGCTGTCTGCCCTTGGAGCCCTCCCTTGGCCATGTGGCAAGGCCTTCCATTACGGCACCCAGCCATGACCAGAGGAGGGGTGGTCCCATGCCCGTCGAGCTGGCTAGCTTTGAGATACTCACATGGAACCAGCCCCCACATTCTCCTTGGCCTCTGGAAGCCCCCATCTCTCCTTACTGGCAATTCCTGCCCATCTCCTGGGTGCACCCTTCTCCCCATGCTGTCACCTAATGTGGGTGCTCTTTTTTCTCCACCCTCCCAATTCTTACTGACCCCTGACTATATTGACTCTGTTTCCAAATCTGCACTGAGGGAAGGGGTGGCCACAGACTCCTCAGGTCAGCCCATTCTCTGCACTCCAAGTCCATTCCTCCTCCTGCTTCTTGCCAAACTCGGCCTTTCAAAGCATGGGCGTCCTGATGACCTAACTTCCAGACCACAACACCTCACTCTCCACCACCGATGGCACAAAAATCCACGTTCCGGGGTTGGGCCCCAGGGCTGCTCTGTCCCCCAGTCTCATTGCTCCTTCCCCTTCCCCACACAGACTGCAGGACCTGTGGGCAGATTCCAGAACGGCCCCATGGTCCACCCAGAAGAAGGACTCCAGGGCCTCAGGCCATGTTAAATGCCCTCCTCAGGGCTGCACCAGCCCTAGACCCGCCCTTACCCAGGCATATAAATCTGTTTCCAGGGGTCTAATGTTTCTCCAGTGCTCACCAGCGCCGGGTGCCAAGTGGTCTGCATATGTTTGGTCACAAGTGCTGGACACTTGGCGAGGCGCTGGATTTCACGTTGCCTGGAGGTACCCCAGTCCAGGGAGATTGGTGCCAGGTCCAAGGCGAAAGAGCAGTGCTGATTAGGGATTTGGCAGAGGCCCGGCTTCTATGCCTACCACCTTCATGGCACCCCTGTGCCCCTGCAGTGCAAGCAGCCCCAAGGCGCCGGCCTCAGCCGCCACCCCCACCCAGCAGGGCAAGGCTGTACCGCGTCGGGGCCAGAGGGGCGGGGCCTGGGCCAGCCCCTCGGACGAAGCAATCCCACCGCGAGCCGGCAGGCGGCGCTGCGCGGCTGCTCTTCAAGGCTGCAGCCCCAGCCGGCGCCTGCGGCGGTGGGAGGGGCCAGGCGCGGGGCTTGGGCGGGCCCAGAGCTGGTGGGCGGGTTCCTGCGCCATCTCCCTCCGGTGGTCCGCGCCCGCGTTCTCCCCTTCTCTCCCTCTCGGCTCCGGGTGTCGTGTTCTCATCTCTCTTTACGTCGCGCTGGTCCCGCCTGCTCCAGTTTCGGGCTCTGAAGAGAGGCCTGGGGTAGTCTGAGGGAGGAAGCCGTAAGCGAGGCCCGGTCATCCCGTGGGGCCATTAATGCCCATTAGGGAGGCGGCGCCGGTCCGGGAAGCTCCGGGCCATTACCCGGGCGTCCGACTAATGGCTCCACCCCACAGACGGGCCCCCAAACCTTCCCCTGGAGGGTGACCAGGCCTCTATCCACTGCCACGCCCCAGAGTCCCCGCCCAGGCCCAGGCCCCGCCCATCGCTGGGGAAGTTGTAGCTGGGAGGGTAGGTTCAAAGCTCAGGGGACAGCCCCCTCCCCACCACTGGAGCCCCGGGCCAACCCCCACCCCAGGTGGACCCTCAGATATCCAGGAGAGGGAAGCCCCGAAAGGTCTACTTCCCATCAGTCTCAAAGCCTGTGTAGCAAGGTGGCAGCGAGGGCGTCGGGGGTGGGGGTAGGGATCACCTCCCACCTGGCCTCCCCGCCTGCAGCTGGCCTTGCTGATCACCTCTTCTGGCCCACTCCCCGGCGACCCCAAACAGCTTACAGCCCCTGAGCACCTTTCGGTCCGCTCTTCTGGGTTGTTGTTCATGCTGTTCTCTTGGCCTGTTTCTCTGCCTCCCACTTCTGTCTCAGCCCGAGGCCCGAGGCTGAAGGAAGGGCGCCGGCGAGTCTGCCCAGGAGAGCAGCTGGGTTAGCTTTCCCTGCCTCTTTGTTCGTCGGGGCCCCATACTTACCTTGTTCCCTCTCACTCATTCCTGCTCCCCCTTTGGAATTTACCTGCACTTCTTCCGAGCTGCCTTTATTCTGTGGCTTTTACCCACCCCCTTTATTACTCTCTGATGTTGCCTTTGTAACTCTGTTACTTTCCTGGTATTTCAGCTCCTTTTTTGCTTTGGAGCCTCCTTTGTTAAGCTATGATGCAGTGTTCTGGCCCCTGGCTGTGACCACATGCCCATGGTTACCCCTCCCTCCAGTGGTGTTCTGTTCTCCACTGTCTTTACTGACTGGTTGAGGCTGATCTTGCGAGTGTCTGTCCTATGGAGGGGGGAGGAGATCTCCAGGCCTCCCGACCCACACCCGGAGGACCAGGGGCTCCTACCTTCTCTACCCCCAGCCTGGGGGTCTCCCATCCAGCTACCTCCCTAGACTCTGGTATGGCCCCATGCCACAGCCTGGCAGGTCCTGGCTGGTCCTGGTTGCTATGGGGTGACCCCTAAATCCCACCTGGGGTGGTATATGATAGACCGCACCCATCCTCACAGCCTCCAGGAGCAGCAGCACCAGGCTGGGTTCAGAGAGGCCGTCACAGGCCAGACACGCAGCCTCTGGACAGGCAAACAGACAGATCGAGGTGGCCAGCTAGGCAGGAACCTATGGCAGCATCAGCCAGGAACTTAGAGGTGGGGGTGGGGAAGCAGCCATGCAGTCTTGGCCTAAGTGGCTTTTAGGGGCAGCAGCTGGGTGTGGACACCCAAGGGGCCGCAGCCCAGGAGGCTGCCCAGAGGAGAGCCCTGTGCTTGGGTGGGGGCTGGGCGCCCAGGCTAAGGGCACTGGAGAGGGGAGAAGGAGCAGCAAGGACGGGACCTGAGCCGAGCCTGCTTCTGCCCACATGGGGAACTGTCTGGGCTGGCTATGCCTGACCCCCAGGGACCAGGTATGTGCAGGGGGCTGGGCAGGCTGGGGAGGGGCAGGCTGAGAGGGAGCTCAGCTGTCTTCCTGTATCCAAGGCTGAGAAAGAGTTCCATGATAAAATGTGGACTTGGAATCTCACAGCAGTGCCTAAGAGGACCTGGGGAACCTTGCCTGGGTCTCGTTCCTCTCTAGAACTCAGTTTCTTGATCTGCAAAATGGCCTGAGCACCCTTGGGTTTTTCCAGATAAAGCGTACTCAGAGGCACAACAGAGCATAACCGATTTTCTCTTGTCATTCTTGTCTTGTTGGGGGAAGGGGCACTCATGCTGGGGATGGCCAGATGCTAGGGGAGAAGGATGGAGGGAAGGGTGGGCTGGGGCAGAGGGGCATCACAGGGGTCAGCTCATGGGAACAGCTTCTGTGAGCACTGATCCCAAGCCAGAGGTCAGAGGCCAAAGTCCTGGATACATTTCATTTCTGCCTGGGATGAGCAGGGGCACAAGTGAGGGGCCCTGGCAAAGAGAGAGGTATGTGTGTGTGGGGGGGGGTTGTAATGTTTAATAGACATCCCCAGCACAGATAGGCACAAACGATCTCCTGGGGAGGCCCAGGGAGCCCCTGCCCTCCAGAATATAGGGGAGGGCTGCTGCCTTGTTACTTCCAAACTCCTCTTTTTGCCTCCTGGCCCGTCCTGGGATTCTGTTGGGCCAGGGCAGCTCCGGGTGCAGGAGAGATCCAGATACCGGGACAGCCGGGGAGGTGGGGAATGGGGGTGGGGGGTGGGGGGGTGGAGGGTGTGTTCTCGAGGATGGTGGCCAGAGCTGTGTCCCTTGTTCTTACTCTCTGCCCCGGTGTGGGGTTCCTCCGCCTGAGGACCCTTTCTCCGAGGAGGACACCGCCTCGGTGTCACGCATACAGTAGGTGCTCAATAAATGTTCCTGGGCTAGGAAGCAAAGACTCTTGCGCCAGGGAGGCTGCCCAGAGTCGGGGCGAGACAGAGGTGGTCCCTAGGCCCTAAGGCCTCCCCCCCACCCCCCGGAATTGGCGGGGTGCCGAGGCCAGGCCACAGCCAGGACCAGCCGGGACTCGGGGCGGGGGCGGCCCCATGGAGGAGGCGGGGAAGGGGCGGGCGCGGGGGCGGTGCCAGAGCCGGAGCCCGAGCCCGAGCCCGAGCCCGAGGCGACGGGAGCCGAGCGGGAGCAGCCGAGGGCGCCGCCAGGTCCCCAGCGCCGCCGCTGCCGCCTGCGCGCCGCCCCCCGCGCCCCTGCCTGCCCGCTGCAGGCGTGAGCGCCGTGGCCGGCCAGTGGCCGTCCGGTGGGCAGCCGCCGCCATGGCCGCCCCGGAGCCGCTGCGGCCCCGCCTGTGCCGCCTGGTGCGCGGCGAGCAGGGCTACGGCTTCCACCTGCACGGCGAGAAGGGCCGCCGCGGGCAGTTCATCCGGCGCGTGGAGCCCGGCTCCCCCGCCGAGGCGGCCGCGCTGCGCGCCGGGGACCGGCTGGTCGAGGTCAACGGCGTCAACGTGGAGGGCGAGACGCACCACCAGGTGGGTGCCCGCGTCACGCCCGCCGCCCCGCTGGGCCCCCTCCCCGGGGAGCGCGGCCCTAACCCCGCGCTCGCGGGGGGCGCCAACGACCGCCGTTCCCGGCGCTGCGTGCGCCCAGGCCTCGGCGCCCGGCCCCGGGGGCCGGAGAGGGGTCGCACGAGGGCCTGCGTGGGCTCCCGCTACGAGGTGGTGGACGTGGCCACGGAGGCAGCGGCCGCCGGCCTCCTTCCTCGCCTCTCCCCCCCTCAGGAAGCTGGCGCCTGCACCGCGGAGGGGGCATCCTGGCAGGGAGGGGCCCGCACTGCGGCTCCTCGCCCTCGGCCCCAGCACTTTAGTCCTGTTCGGGCCTCAGTGTGCAAGGAGGCAGGCGTCAGTCACCTTGGGGGGTCTCCATGCTTTGCGGGCCCGGAGTGCTTGTCTATGAGTGTAAACACGTGCTTGTGTACACAGCTGGGTATGTGTGCACACGTCCCTCTGGGGGTCACGCCCCTGTGCCCACATCGGTCCTGGGGGTACCTGAGGGGTGTCCCAGTGAGGGCACACCTGTATGTGCCTGTGTCTGTGTGTGTGCATGTGCACGTGCTGCCCTGTGCGTGTGAATATACAGGTCTGCACCTCTAGGTGTGTGCGTCCAGGCCTGTGGGTCGGCCTGCCTTGCTACGTGTAGTCGTCTGTGTGTGTTGGCAGGTCAATGTACTAATGTGTGTCTTGGCTGATGGTGTCTGGGTCCCTCAGAGTCGCTGCTGGTGGCAGCATATGCCTCTCCTTGGAGGCTGCCTGGCCCTGTAGGGGCCGCTGCTGCAGCCCCCTGCCCCCTGCCGCTGGACATGAGGGCCAGAAGCAGGGCAGGGTCTGTTCTTGGCAGGTTCTGCTCCCTGGGGACTCTCTATCTCCTACTGGCTAGGGACTCAGCTGGCCAGAGTCCAGCCTCCCTCCACCCCTTCTGCTCAGGCTTCTCTGTGTCCTCCCCATCACCCGTGAGTCTGTGACCTGTCTTCATGACCAGCCCTGGGGCCTAGAGATTAGTATATTGGTTCCCGGCTGGGCCAGCAGCTGAACTCCAGCTTCTACCCCTGAGCCCCCTGTCTATCCGTCTGTCTGCCTACATTCTGTGTTCCACCCAGCGTGTCCCTGGACAAAGCTGTTTGCTGAAGGAGGGTGGGGTGCAGGCCAGAGGTCTGGGCTTGACAGACCACAGGGAGGGGTACCAGAGTGCCAGCTGGCTTTGGTTTAGCGGTCACTGCCACCCTTGCCCCAAGAGCACCTGCTTCTCCCAGGGCCTCGCATGCTGGTCTCGAAGTTTACACACGGGACCATGCTGGCCCAGGAGGGAGGAGGTGCTCTTCCAGCTCCTTGTTTGACACATGAGGAAACCGATGCTTGAGGATATTGAGCGTCTAGTCTGGGTCCCACAGTCAGGAAGTGGCAGGGTGCTGGGCTCCCCCTGTGGTTCTCACCAAGAGAGAGGAGAGGGCAGAGGAGGGCCTGGGGGAAGATGGGCCTGGTTCACACCCTCCTGTCCATTGACAGCTTCTGCCGAGCAGCTGTTGGGGGCCCTCTCTGCCCTCCCCCAAGACTTGGGATGGGAGTCTTGTCCTTCCTACCCCAATGCCCAGGGGGCACCGACTGCTCCTTCTCCCCGCAGGACACACACTGACATGCACGCTCCACGGTCCCCCACACGGTCTAGACACTTCACAGACACTTGCAAAGACACACGTGGCCCTCATGTTGCACTTGGTCCCACAGGTGGCCTCTGCGTGCCCGGTCTGAACCCTGCTTCCCAGGTTGTGTGTGGGTGTCCCAGCGGGTGCCTTGCCACAGGAACCAGGCCTTCCCATCTCTGCAGGTCCAGCAGGGACAGGTGGTCATGGTCTGGAGGCAAATGGAAGGCTCAGAGGCGGGGGTTTAGACATCCATGCTCCACTACTGAGAACAGCAATGGCCACAGACCCTCAGACAGGGACCTAGGGAGACCCCTTGCTCCCTCAACCGCAGACTGAGAGACCCTGAAACAGCTGGATGCACACCTGCACACAAATCTGTGCACACACGCTCACACCCTGAAAACCCCAAGCTCAGCCGTGCACCACCTTCCAGACAAATTGCCTCACCCAGCTTCCTGGCCCCTCCTGGACAAGACCCGGGGCCAAGGCCAGGCCCTGCAGTGACCCTGTAGCCCTGTGTCAGGAGTCCTGGGTAAAGAGGGAGGGAGCTGCCGGTGCACTGGGGGTGGGAGGCGGAGCCGGCGGGCCTCTCGGTCCAGCCACCCACCCCTGGTAGGCCAGCTGCCTGCCCGTGATCCTGGGCCGGCCCTGGGTGGTGCCACTGTCCATGTGCTGCCCAGAGTGCCGACCGCTGACCTGCTCCCCACAACCTTCCCGGCCCAGGTGGTGCAGAGAATCAAGGCTGTGGAAGGGCAGACTCGGCTGCTGGTGGTGGACAAAGAGACGGACGAGGAGCTCCGCCGGCGGCAGCTGACCTGCACTGAGGAGATGGCTCAGCGAGGGCTTCCACCCACCCACGACCCCTGGGAGCCAAAGCTGGACTGGGCACGTGCCGGCAGCCTGGGCTCGGAGGCTGGCCAGAAGGTATGGCAGGCTCTGCACACCAGGGCCACCCCAGCTTCTCCCAGAACCACCATGTCTGCCTCTGGATGGCGGGCAGTCTCCCACTCCACTCACCTCCACAAGGCTCCGTCTCCATCTCTTCTGCCTCTCGGGGCCCCTGGTGACTAACCTCTTGGCTACTTGGGGCCACTCTTTCTGCTCTCAGTCTGTGTTCTAAGGCAGGTGGACTCAGGGGAGCGTGGCCCCGGTCCCTGGTCCCCCATCTCCAGCACTCTTCCCCAGGATGCCCATCAGAGCTCCCTGGCCTAGGAAAGGTCACTCTGAAAAGCCCAGCCTAGGGGCTGAGGGAACTGGGAAGGGTCTGCGGGGATGTCCTGGGATGGATTGTGCCTACCTCTGTGTTCATGTCAGGTGTCTGCCTGTCTAAGGAGCCTGCTTGTGCTGGGAAAGCCTTGAGAGGTAGGGGCTGGTCCTTCTCTGTGGGCAGTGCATGGTTGGGGACAGCCGGGGACACTCTTAAGCTGGGTCCTCAGCTTGGGGTCTAGCGCGGTTGGGGTACTTTTCTCTTCCTTTGTCCGCTCCAGGCCAGAAGAGCTGGAATAAATATGTGCGTGTGCGTGTGTGCGTGCGTGCGTGCGTGTGTGTGTGCGTGCGTGCGTGTGTGTGCGTGTGCGTGTGTGTTGCTATTCTACCGACTTCTGGGTGGCAGGACTTGGGCGGGGGTTCCTACTTGGGGGAGGCCAAGAGGAAGAGCCTGCCCCTGCTTGTTCTACCCCGTTTTTTTAAATTTTATTATTGTTTCTTTATTTGAGAGAGGGAGAGGGGGAGCGAGAGAAAGGGAGAGCGGGCGCCTGGGTGGCTCAGTTGGTTAAGCGACTGCCTTCGGCTCAGGTCATGATCCTGGAGTCCCGGGATCGAGTCCCACATCGGGCTCCCTGCTCAGCAGGGAGTCTGCTTCTCCCTCTGCCCCTCTTCCCTCTCGTGCTCTCTATCTCTCATTCTCTCTCTCTCAAATAAATAAATAAAATCTTAAAAAAAAAAAAAAAAGGGAGAGTAACAGGAGGGGCAGAGGGAGAGAATCCCCAAGCAGATGCCCCATGGAGTGTGGAGCCTGACTCTAGGCTCAACGCAGGGCTCGATCTCACGACCTGTGAGATTATGACCCATGAGATCATGACCCTGAGCCAAAACCACCCAGGCGCCCCGATTGTTCTATGCTCTTGAAGCCCCATGGTACTGTTTCTCAAGCCCATTTTGCCTTTTTTTTTTTTTTAAAGATTTTATTTATTTATTTGACAGAGAACACAAACAGGGGCAGAGGGAGAGGGAAAAGCAGGGTCCCCGCTGAGCAGGGAGCCCCAAATGGGGCTCCGTCCCAGGACCCCAGGATCATGATCTGAGCCGAAAGCAGACACTCAAGGGACTGAGCCACCCAGGCACCTTTTTTCTTTCTTCTCTCTCTCTTTTTTTAAATCTCTTTAAAGGATTCAATCCCAGGGGTTTCCCCAGATCCCACTTTGAGAAAAACTGGCCTGGGGCACCTCGGTGGCTCAGTTGTTAAGTGTCTGCCTTCGGCTCAGGTCATGATCCCAGGGTCCTGGGATCGAGCCCCGCATCAGGCTCCCTGCTCCGCGGGAAGACTGCTTCTCCTTCTCCCACTCCCCCTGCTTGTGTTCCCTCTCTCACTGTCTCTCTCTGCCAAATAAATAAATAAAATCTTTAAACAAAACAAAACAAAACACTGGCCTAATGCCAGTGGAGGTGTGAGATCTGAAGTTTCTGGGTGTGCATGTCTCATGTGTGAGCTGGCCGTCTCTGGGCCTCGGGGGAAGGCGGGCATTTCAGGTGGGAAGCCAGCCTGGGCGCAGGCCTGGGTCTGAACCCTCAGGATGCTTTTTGTTCTCTGGGCTGGAGAGCCCCACGGGGGTGGTCAGGGCCCGAGTTGGGGGCATCCGGGTCAGCTGTGGGGTTTCAGGGAGGTCCGGGGACGATGTGCCGGCTGGGCTGGCTCCCAGAGCACCGCTCCTTCACAGGCGTCTTACCTCCCGGAGGAAGCGCCCCTCCCCCCCCCAGGCGTTTGTCCATTGATTTAGACACAAACGCTGAGTTCACCTTCCTGTGGAAAAATCCGCCCTCGGGGCTTATCTGGAGGGTGGGGTGCTGAGGCACCTTGTCCTTGGGTGGGACCTTCCCTCTCTGCTATTTCAGGCTCTGGGAGTCGCAGGAAGCCTTTGGAGGGGGCTTCCTCTGGGCGTATTTTTAGAGGAACAAAGTGGGGCCTGACTGGCAGGGGCTCTGTGGTAGGGGCCGGCCTGGGGACCGGGACTCCAGGAGGTCAGGGGAGGCCCAGGGGACAGGGCGACCCCCTCCCTCCCAGCCAGAGACCCAGTGTCTAACTGGCTGAGCTCAGAGGGTCTGATGGAAGAGCCAGGCCTCGGCTGACCTCCCCAGGACTGACTGGCAGTCAGGGTGGCTGGGAGGGTGGTGCTTGCCTGCGGCAGGCAGGACGACTAGCTGGGATGGATGTGGTTTGCTCCAGTGCAGGAAGGCAGCCCCTGGGGGCCCCGTGGAAGTAAGAGCCAAGCTGGGGGTCAGGGCCCCGCGAGTCACTCCTGTCCTCTCAGCTCCGTTTCCTCTGTCCCAGCTGGGCTGTGGGAGGTGGGGCGGAGAGGACACTGATGGGGCGGCCCCTCCCATTGGGGTGCTGTGGGGTCCTAGTCAGTGGTGACTCAGCCCCCGGCCAGAGCAGGCTGGGGAGGCTGCAGCTGCAGTCCAGCTGATCCTGACAGTGACGAGAGGGACAGCCCCCAAACAGACGGGGCAGCCTGCGGTACCAGGGCCGTGGAGGTGGGGACAGAGCCTGGGCCCCCACTGTCCATTCTAGAGGCCCTTGGGGTCCGAGCGTGGGCGAGCGAGGGAGGGAGAGTCCTGCAGGGGGTGACCGCCTGGTATGGGGGCCTCATACCTACGGGAAAGCTCTGGGAGCCTCAGCAGGACTGTCTTCTGCTCCGGCGCCGGGGACCCCTCCCTTGCCTCCCTGTCTCCCCAGCCCCGGGTCCTGGGAGCAGGGCAGGGCCTCCCAGCAGCTTCCTTCCTTCCTTTCTTGGGACTGAAACCTAGCCAGTACGGGGTGCCTAGCTGGGGCCTGAGCAGGGGAGGGGGACCCAGACACCACCCTGCTCCCCAAAGTGACTCAGCCCCCCTGTCCCCACCCATCCCTGGGGAGCCGGGGCCGCCGTGGGAGGTGGATAAATGGGGTGGTGGCCTGGGCTGGCCGGAGACTTCAGGCCACTCCAGCTGGACGCTCGGTGCCTGCCACTTCTCTCCTGCCTCCCATGGCCCGCTCTGGGGATGGCACACCACCGGCCCCAGCCCCAGGAGCCCCTCCGCAGAGACCATCCTGGGGACCTGTGCAGGTCAGGCTGGGTGGGGGCAGGGTGGGCAACGAGGACCCCAGCAGCCAGCTTAGCCCATGTCCCCCAGGGTCAGGAGAGGGGATTTGGGACACCCTGGTGACCCTGGTGCGAGCAGGCTGCACCCTGAGCAACAATGGGGGCCTTTCTCTGCCAAGGCTGGTGAGTCATCATCTGGGGGGGGCACAGCCTGGCCCCCGGGGTACCCCCATGCCAGCTTCTTTGTCTGGTCACGGGCTGCGCTGTGAGACCAGGGCTTGTCCGGCTCCGGGCTGCCCGGCTGGGAGCCCGTGGGAGCCTGAGGGCCTGGCTGGGAGGTGGCAGGAAGTGCTCAGAGCCAGGGCCCGGAGCGAGGAATGTGAGCAATGCGCTGGGCCTGCTTGCGCCCCCTCCTGACCCACTGCGTCTCCGGGCCTCTCCACGCAGCCTCTCAACCTGAGGGTCTGGTGCCGGGGGTGGGGCTCCTTGGACGCTGGCTGATCTGGCTGATCGGCAGGAGAGCAATTCAGGCAAGACTTGCAGAGAAGCCTCTTGGCTGGTGTGGTGAGCGGTGGCCTTGCTGGGTTGAGGCAGGGAGATGGCCAGGATGGTCCCAAACCCGGATGTGACTTCTGCCTGGCCTCATGGCCCCGGATACTCCCCCAGTCCTGCTTCCTGTTTGAGGGCCTTGAGAGACCTGCCAGGGAGGTCACTGTGCAGGGCGTGAGAAGAGGCTGCAGGGCTCAGCACCAGGGGGCTGTCCTCTCGAACGCATGTGTTACCGTGTAGCGTGTTGTAAGTGTATGTTTGCATGTCTGGTCTCTGTGGCCACGCGCCTCTCACATCTGGGCCCATGTCCACCTGCCAGGTGTGCTTGGTCCCGACTCTGGCTCTGCTTCTGGCCTGCCAGCCTTGGGGTCTGGGCTCCGGCCGCCTGGATCTGAGAGGCACCTCTGCGGTGCGGGGGCATTCAAAGCCTGTGCCTCCAGGTGTGTCTGGGAGAGGGGCTGAGTCTGTACGGGGGCGCCCTGGAGCACTCGGGGGTCTCACACCCGTCAGTTCAGCTCATGTTGCCCAGCCGAACCCCTGGGGGGGTCAAGGAAGCAGCTGCCCTGTCCCTTGAGTTCCTGGGGTTATGGGGCGAGGTGGTGGCCTGCAGTGGGGATCCCGAGGGCATGTCTGGGCGGGCTTTGGGGGTCCGGAAAGGGGTCCCAGAGGAGGGGTGCAGGCTGGGCAGGAAGAGGGTGTTCTGGACAAGGGAGAGGCCCGGAGCCAGGGCAGGGCACCCGCGCTGTGAGAAAAGATGCTCTTGGGTCCACAGCCAGGCCAACTGGCAGGCCAGAGTACTCACGGTCAGATCTGAGGAATGAGCTCAGAGACCTGGAGGCTGGGAGTGGTCAGGGGGTGGCCTGAGCTGCGGGGGGTAGGTGCCTGAGGCCTGGAGAGCTTCCCTGGGGGTAAGGGTAGGTGGAGGGTCAGGGAGGGGCCCAGGGAACACCCCCCCACCCGGCACCTGCTCACCCGCACGCGCACTCGAGTCCTGAGCGGCCCCGGAAACCTGAGCGGCTGCCTGCCCAGGCACTCCGGCCACCCGCCATGTTTAATTGAGCACCCTCAGCCGCTAGCCACCTACACTGTGGTCGCGGCCCCAGGCCGTGGCTGGGTGGGGGGGCGTCCTGGGGCCTGGCCCTTGCCCTCACTGCCCCCTAACCCACAGCCCTACTGCAGGATGCCCGAGGTAAAGCGAGGCGAGGCCCTGGGTTGTCGATGCGGGGGGCGGGGGGGGTGCGCTCAGGGCATCGTGGGCCTTCTGTGTTCTCGCGGGGAGGGTGGGAAGGCAGGTCCACCCTTGGCCTTCTCACTCGCTTCGGCTCGGCCCCTGCGCCCTGTCCCTGGGCCCTATGGGGGTGGGGGTGGCTCCAGCTTGCTCTGGAATGTAAAAGCAAACACATCACTCTGCCACCAGCCCTATGGACGCCACAGGGAGAAGGGGAGAAAAAACAAACGTCAGCCTCTCGCTCGGGGAGGGAGGGGGGAGGGGGTTCCTGGCAGCGCACCCCCCTAGGGATAGCAGTCCAGGACAGTTGTCTCACCTGGCTGCTCCTAGGTCCCTGGCCTGGGCTCAGCGCTGCCCTTGAGCAGATCCTGTTAACACCCCTGTAAAGCCCCTGGTCCCATTTGAAGTTGTTTTGGGTTTGGAAACTGAGGCTTTGCTCAAGATCCTGCTGCTGGAGCTCAGTCACAGGCACCCTACCAGGGCCCCCAGGCATGGGTACAGAGGGTTTGTCCTGAGACCTGGGGCTGCCGGGCGGGGCGTGATGTTGAGCGTGCGGTTCGGGTTCCTCTAGCCCACCTCCACTGCAGCTGCATTCCGGGGGCCGGAGGCCTTGGCGGGCTGGGTCAGCGGCCTTGGTGGGGGATGATGGTGGGAGATCAGCGCTGAGCCTGGTCTCATGTGCCTGTAGGATGTTGGTGGGCCCCTGAGGGAGCTACGCCCTCGGCTGTGCCACCTCCGAAAGGGTCCCCAAGGCTACGGGTTCAACCTGCACAGTGACAAGTCCCGGCCGGGACAGTATATCCGCTCCGTGGACCCAGGCTCACCTGCTGCTCACTCTGGCCTCCGCGCCCAGGACAGACTCATCGAGGTACCTGTCATGGAGGCTTTGGGGTGCTAGGTGTCCCTCAAGTGTGTGTCTGGGCCTCTGCCCCCAACCTGAGTGTGTGTCTGGGCCCATGTTCCCCCCCGTGTGTGTCTAGGCCTGTGTCCCCCCAAGTGTGTGGGCCCATGTCCCCCGCAAGTGTGTCTGGGTCCATGTCCCCCCCACCCCGAGTGTATGTCTGGGCCCACGTACCCCCCTGAGTGTGTATCTGGGCCCATGTCCCCCCCACCCCCAGTGTTGTCTGGGCCCGTGTCCCCCCTACCCCCAGTGTGTGTCTGGGCAGGGAGGTCCTTGCTGGGAAGAGGAGAGATGCTGGGAACTTGAGCTGGCATTCCTCTTGCTGCCATGGCTGGTGACAACATTGATGAATATTTGATGCCACACCTGGCTGGGTGGCTCAGGGGGCCTGCAGGGGCCTGACTTCCGGCAGTGCTGACCCCATACTGCTGGTGGCAGGTGAACGGGCAGAATGTCGAGGGGCTGCGCCACGCAGAGGTGGTTGCCAGCATCAAGGCAAGGGAGGATGAGGCCAGGCTGCTGGTGGTGGACCCTGAGACGGACGAGTACTTCAAGCGGCTACGGGTCACACCCACTGAGGAGCATGTGGAAGGTGGGCTGCTGCCTGGGGGCCTGGGGATGGGGTGGAGCATAGGGTGCTGGGCAGCCACTGACATCCTGTTCCCACAGGCCCACTGCCATCACCAGTCACCAATGGGACCAGCCCTGCCCAGGTAAGAGGGTGGGAATGGACCGGGTAGGCCCAGGAGACCATAGGGGCACCTCTAGGGATCCCCAGGCCTGGCCTCAAGATCTCCTTGTGTTGGTGTGACCGTGAGACCCAATCTGGCCCAACCACTTCTAGCTCTCATGCTCCCTGTGGGTCCTGTCCTGGGTCAGCCACACCCCTGCCCCATGCGGCTGTTGGCCTTGCGGGTGCCTCTGCCCAGTGCTGGCTGGCGATCTGGAGTCTCACTCCGCCGTCAGTCCTTGGGAAGCTGGCCCTGGCTTCACCCCAGGGGATGCTCGTGTGGCTGATTCCTGTTGTGAGCCGGCCAGGGCTGGCTCCCCAGCCCTCCACAGCACCTGCCCACTTGCTGCCGGTTGTCCGGCATCCTGCCCAGGCTGGGCCTGGAGTACAGTAGAGGCTTGGAGCCTCCTGCCAAATGGAAGACTAGATGCAGCTCTGATGTGCGTGTGGGCACATGTCTGCGTGTGCGCCCGTGGCTCCCGGGCAGGGTCCCTGAAGCCACACCTTGCCCTTTGTTTCCCAGGTCAACGGTGGCTCAGCGTGCTCGTCGCGAAGTGATCTGCCTGGCTTAGACAAGGACACTGAGGTAGCAAGTGCCTGCCCACCCCACTGCTGTGCTCACACGGGGGTCAGAGGCTTTGGGGGTGGGCCTCTGTACAGCCTGGGCAGTGGGGTCACCACCTCTAGGATGCCCTCTGGGGCCCGCTGCCCCAGCCCCACCAGGAGGCCTGTGGGGATATGAGCTGCCCGGGAGGGGTCACCCGACGAGGGGCTTGGGTCCGGGACTCACTCTGGCCACCTGCCTGCTCTGCCTGCCCCCCCATCCAGGACAGCAGCACCTGGAAGCGGGACCCCTTTCAGGAGAGCGGCCTCCACCTGAGCCCCACGGCGGCCGAAGCCAAGGAGAAGGCGAGAGCCACCCGGGTCAATAAGCGGGCACCACAGATGGACTGGAACCGGAAACGCGAGATCTTCAGCAACTTCTGAGCCCCTCCCTGCCTGTTTGCACGGCCCGCAGGCCTCGCCCCACAGGCCCAGCCCAGAGTTCCCCAAGCCTCAGTGGACTGGAGGGGGTGCCTCCTCACCCCCAGAAGCCGTGCTGGTCCCACCACCACCCAGGAACCAATGTGCTTCCCAGTGAGCCCCGTCCTGCCCCCCTACCTGCTGGGTGCTGGATAGGGGAGAGGGGGCCCCCCCGAGATAGAAGAGAGGGACAGAGAGAGGCAGTGGTGACCGTGGGCCCGGCCCTTTTGCTGCTCTGCCCGGGCCTGCTGACTTAAAGGAATTTGTGTTTTTGCTTTTCTTCCAAAAACAAAAAAAGAGAGAGAGCTCCAGTTCCACACATGTTTCCACTTAATACCAGAGTCCCGCCCCCGCCCCTGCCCCCGCAGGACGCCTCTCTAAGTAATTGCAATAAAACAAACCTTTCTCTGCAAACCATTTCCTCCCCACCCCTCAGCAGCAGCCATCCCGAGTGGGCGCCCCTGGGCACTTCCAGGGACAGAGGAAAACGTAGGGGGGCCAGACTGTGGTTGTGGGGGCTTCAGTGTGACGCTGGGGAGGCCAGCTGTGGCTGTAGGAGCTGCCCCTCCGCCCCCTCCCTGCTGGGGGCGGAGGTCACCAGGCCAGGCCCCCATGTCCCTGCTCAGCTGTGGTCTGGGGCACGGGGCCTGGGCTCCAGGGGCCCAAGGATGGAGGCCCTGTGTCCCTGAAGAGGGTGGTCTCTGGACAGGCCTCTTGTCCCTGCGCCACAGCCGCGAGGCAGGGGGAGCGTGGCTGTGCGAGAGCCTGCCTGCCCCCAGGAGACCCCACCCACTCTCCCTTTCCTGCTGGCTCCGGCCCCAACTGACATTGCTGTCTGCCCCGTAAGCCATAGCGCATGCGCGCTCTCCTAATAAACAGGCCTTCCTCAGACCCGTGGCCGCTTGTCCTTCCTGAGACCTCACTTGTGGGTGGGGGGCTGTGGTCTGGGCAGGAAGGCAGCAGCTAGGGAGCCCCACTCTCAGCTGCTAGAAGCAGAGGCCCATTCTCAAGCCTCTCCCACTCCATCCACCCGGCAGTCAAGCCTGACCCCTCTCCGCTTCTGCTGTCTCCCCCTCCCCAGCCCCCTGGAGACCCCCAAAACTTGGAGCCCTGCTCCCTCCTTCATTGGCACACCCTGGGGCCCTCGCTAGCTTCTCCCTTCCCCTGCCCTCCATGCCTTCTGGATCCTTGATGCCCCTGCCCTCACACAGCGCCCCCCCCACTCCAGCAGGTACACACGGGTCAGGTCTATGTCCTGTGGCGCCCGGCCTGGGCCTACTGGTGTTACTCTGCAGGCCAGGTGGCTCTGTAAACATGGGGTGGGGCCTCCTGGCAGAGAGCTCTCAGGGTGCCAAAGTTCAGGGGACGGGTGTAGATCTGTATCCCCAGCCAGCTGCCCAGGTGGGAGGAGGCCCGGGTCTCCAGCGGGCTTCCCACCATCCATCTCTTCTGTCCCGGGCTCCTGCACACCCGTCACCCCCCACCCTCGCCCAGTCCACAGCCGAGATTTTCACGTCCCCATCTCAGCCTCCCAGGTAGCCCCTTCAGACACACCACTCACGCACGTGCTTCCCGGCTTGCCCCCACGCCCCAGGGGTAAGACGTCGCCAGACCCCCACTGCAAACAACTCCCGAGCTTTATTATAAACGGGCCGTGGCTCCCCAGCAAAGGCATGTGTAGGCCAACGCACGGTGGCCGGGCCGAGGCTTCACGGCCCGCAGAGGCTGCGTGCGGCCGGGCACAGGCTTCGGTTGAGGCAGGCCTGGCATTGCGGGTGGACGGGCAGACACGTCTGCTGGCCGAAGCCCACCAACAGTCCGTTGATCTCACTCCACAGCTCCCTGTGAAGGTGAGAGGTCAGCAGGGGAGGGAGACCGAGGGCAGCCCCCCCCAGCCCCCACCCTGCCGCACCGGGGCAGCCAGGCTTCCAGCGCCGCACGAGTCTTCTCCGGGGACTTGGTCGCTGTCTTGGTCCACCCGAGTCTGTTGGCGATTCTGTGCACATGCGTGTCCACCGCTGTGGGAGACAGGACCGGCTCATCACAGGGCGTGCTGGCTGGACCCAGGCCCTGCCCACAGCCCCAAGCCTGGAGCCTGAGTCTCCCCTGCTCCCATCCCCGGGGCTTCCACGGAGGGCAGGTCAGCGGCTTGAGCGAGAGGGTAGGGCCTGCTAGCTGGGGTGCAGGCAGCGGTGTCTCCTGGCCCAGGAACTGGCTGTGAGTGCCAGGCCGGGTACTCACGGCTGGGCCCAGCAGGCCAGTGGCAGGTCACGGCCCCCAGTGCCCGCACCTACCACGGCATGGCCAGGGACAGAGCAGGGCGTGGGGCCAGGCCAGCTGCAGCTGTCCTCTCCGTGGGCCGCGGTCCTGGCTCCCCTGGGCCGGCCACCCCAAGGCTCGGCCTGGGCACCTGCTCTCCTTGCAAGCTGTAGCTCCTGCCTCCTCTCGGCTTTGCAAAAGAGAACCTGAGCCCTACACCTCTTCCCTTCCCCTGCTACTAATGGTCTGGAAAAAGCCTCAGGCCCTCCCCAGATGCTGATGGAGGGCACCCTATGGGCACAGGGAGCACATGCAGGTGCAGGGGTCATGCTAGTGGGTCACCACGGCTCCGCTTCCTCTCCTGTACCACAGAAATGATCATACTGCCTATCCCCCAGAGGTGACCAAACCCTTGGTCCTCCCCCAGAGGCCCAGCCTAGGGCCACTGCACACCATGCGAGCCTCCTGCAGGCAGGTCCTCTGCATGCTTTCCCAGCTTGGTGGCCAAAGCTCCAAGTGGCTGAGCGTATTGCCTCGTGGTCGCCCAGCTGGGACGGCAGAGCTGGGATTGGCTGCTGTAGCCCACAGCTCTGGCTTTCTAATTGAGAGGCTGCTTCCCGGCGAAGCCCCTGAGAGGCAGGGCCCACAGACATCCAGAAAGGGTGACATTCCGACTCTCCCTCCTAGCATGTCTCCTGCTCTGAAAGGCCTGCTCCCTGCGCTGTGGGCCCATCTGCCACAGATGTGCCAGACCCCTCCTGTGACTCGGGACTCAGGCAGCAAAGACAGCAGCCCAGATAAGCTCAAGCATCTGCTGAGAGGCTGTCCGCTGCAGGACCGGGGCAGCAGCCCTAGCCCCTGCCTGGCCCATCGCTGGTCTCTGGGGCTGCTGGGCTCTAGCCTAGCGGCCCTTCAGCCCAAGCGCAGTGCTAAGAAGGGTCCCCACCCCAGGGAGCAGGCTTTGGGAGCTGGGAAGCGCTAGGGAGATTTCTGCCCCGCTCCCCGCCCCCTGCAGAAGTTCCGGAGGAGCACCAGGGTAGGGGCATACAGAGAGGCTGTGGGTCGGGCCCCAGTCTCTGGGGTTTCTCAGAAGCCCCAACTGTCTGGGCAAAGACCTGAAGAAGCAGCTGCAGCCTAACCCAGGGTCTTACTTCACGGACACCACCAATGTCAGGAAATGGATTCCAGGAGGGGCTCTCCCCAGCGCCTCCTCCCCTGGCATCCCCCTGCCTTTACCGTGCCTCCCCCATGGGCCCATTCTTGAGCCTTCCTCTACTGGCCCCCTCCCCCACCTAATGCCGGTGTTGTTCCTTCTGCCCGGATGGCACTTTCTCCTCCCAGCCTGGTCAGCCCCCCTCACTCTTCAGCTCTTGGCTGAGTTATCACCTCCTTCTAGGAGGCCTCCCCACATGCCCCAGACCGGGCCAGCTCTGACAGTGCCATGCACGCCCCCCAGGAGTGTTTCTACCTCACAGGTAAGGAGTTATGTGCTCAACCTCTTTCTTCGTGCCTAGCACAGACCTTGAATCCATCCCCAGGGCCTCTCACAGAGCCCAGTGCAGAGTAGGTGTTCAGCAAACTGGAACTCCTTCCATTAGTACCCACCTGTAGGTGGGGCAGGCCTAGCTCAATGTGGGAAACATCTTTCTGACACTTTGGGCTAAATTGTGGGTGAGGGGACTTGAGCTGGGGTCACAGACTACAGGACGTGGCCAGCCCTGCCCTCCCTGTGTATGCCACTCACCGATGCCAGACACAGTGCCCCAGGCCACTGCCATGGCCAAGTGTGCCATCTTGGGCCCAACGCCCGGCAGTGCCACCAGTTCTGCCACAGAAGCTGGGATGTCCCCGCCATAGCGCTGCTGCAGGATGGCACTGGTCTGCTTGATGTACTTGACCTTGCTCTGAAAGACGGAGGGGGGTGGTCAGCCCTGGAGGTGGAGGGTGTAGCCCTACTTGGGAGGATGAGTCCTGAGGGAGACCCACAGGTGTCCAGAGCTGCCTGTCACCTGCCCTAGACACACTCAGAGGCACCTGTTTGTCCCTGTCCCCCCAAGTGGTGGGAATGAGCCACGGGCAGCAGGGAGACTGAGGGAGGCCCAATGCAGGCCTGGACCAGTGACGTATGTGGGGTCTAGCTCAGGTCCCCTCCCCCAGAGGCCAGGTAAGTTAGGCAGGGCCAGCCATGCCAGGAGCTGGGCTCAGCAGCACCTGGACCTTCAGGAAGGAAGCCTGGAGTCTGGGGCTCCCCCGCCAGCCGCCAGGCCAGCTGGGTGGCTCCCATTCTGGGCCTGAGTAGAGAGGACTATTTAAAACCCATTTGACAAACTGCAGCCCACGCCAATGCCAAGGGGAAGCAGCCCCACCCGCCCGGCTGCCTTCAACAGAGCCGCCCACTCGCCACCCAGTGCTCTAGGGCCTGTTGGGGCTCCAGAGGGAAGGGGGTGACGCACTCCAGGGAGGCTTGGAGTAAACAAAGGGAAAGGCGGGTGGGCAGCCTCAGGGAGGAAGGGAAGCGCCAGTCAGCTGGGTGGGGAGGTGGAGGAAGGAAGGGGTGGGCTGCAAACAGGAAAGGCCAAGGAGGGAGGGCCCATAGCCCTGGCCCCATTTGCTGGTCAGACGGGCAGGGGGCTCTACTGCGAACTCACATCCAGGTCCCTTTGGCCTCAGATGCCCCACCCAGCCTCCTGTACCCCCACAGCCTCTCCTTGGCCTCCTGACGTCTTTCCCAGGCCTGTGGGCTCACCCTCCAGAAGCCTACGGGGTAGATGAGCGTGCCCAGCGTGCTGTCATCTGTCTGCAGGATGCTGTCCACGGTCAGGCCCCGAGCGCGCAGCCGCTGCATGGCACCTGCTGTTACCTGGTCTTTGGTTTGGCTGGAGAGCATCAGTGACAGCAGCACCTGGTACCTCCGCACCTGTTTGCATGGTGACAGGGACCAGGGTAGTGGCAGGTCCTGGGTGCTCACTGTGGGCCGGGCCCCCGCCAAACCCTTTACCACCTCCATCTGTTACCCTGGCCAACGTGTGGGACATCAGCCTCCCACCCACTCTGGCCAACGGACTGTGTGAGGGGTCCGGCCTGGGCCTCTTTTGTTTTCACATATGTAACATGGGGACAATAACAGTGCCTGCCTCACAAAGATTAATGGAAGGCTTAAATAAACAATCACAACACTTACAATCACACCTGGTGCTCGACAGCCAATGCCTGCTACTGTGATTGCTGTTGCCTTGTGGATTATCCTGCCCATCTCACACACAAGCAAACGGAAGCCCCGAGAAGTTCGTGCACCCGGGTCACTGGTAGTGGAGTTGGGATTAGAATCAAGCTGGTCTAAGAACCAGGCTCCAAGGCAGTGAGGTGTAAGGAACTTTTTCTCTCTCAATAAATATTACGAACTCCCCTGGTAGGTCAGGACTGTGCTGGTGGAAGACAGAGCACGAAGCCCCAAGCCACAGGCAGTCCTGACCCGCCGAGTAGCTGCCGTGAAGCAGGTGATGCTGCCCTGTGCTCTGAGACCCAGGTGCTGTCCCCTCGAGGTGCCGCCTGCCGGTGAGGGTGCCAGTCAAGAGCTGCCAGGGTCAGGCTGTGCCCTGACAGAGGAAGGAAGTTTCTTGTCCAGAAGGCAGTCACCAGGCAGATGGGGTGCCTACCTTTGGGGGTGCACTGGGGTCATAGCAGTGCTCAGCCCCCAGCTGGTCCACAGGCGCGTCCTTCCCACTCCTCATGGTACGGATGTTCACCAGCTGCTGCTGCCAGTCCCGGGGCTCCCAGCCTGGTGCCTCCGGGGGTTTGGCGCCTTCTCCTTTCTCATGATCTGAGGCTTCGTAGGTGACACTCAGTTTCTGTGTCTTCCGCTGACGCTTTGTGGGGCTGTGGCTTTTCTTTCCTTCTGCAAAGAAGTGCCATTCAGCAGGGGCCTCAGGTGAGGGTGGGCGTGGGTGTTGTCCCGCCTGCTACCACCCATCATCATTCATTCAACGACCATCCATCATCTACCGCAGCTGGGGCTGCTCTGGCCTCTGCAGCATGTGCTCTGGGGGCAGGTCAGCTTTCCCCATGCCACTGCCCTCCTGACCAAGTTTGCGTTATTACAGGACAACTCTACCCACAGCCTCCACCATGGTGCCCCTCCAATCTCATTTCCACATGGGCCCAGAGAGACATTCCTAAGGCCCAAATCAGACTGTGTCATTTCTGTTTAAAACTGCTCTTTGCTTTTTCTTATACTCATGGCAAACTTCAAACTCCATCCCAGCATCAAGGGTCCTGCCTACCTAGCTGGTATTGTTACCTACTTACTCCCCTTGCCCCCATTTCCTCCTGCCATGCCTCTGTCATAGTGGATCTCCTTGTCTGGACTACCCCTACGTTCGCTGGGTGCCTAGGAGAATCCCTCTCTGGCTGCCCTGTTGCAGGGGCCCTGTGGGTCTCCCTCACCTCCCCCCTCCGCCAGTCCTGTACACACTAGGTCCTTAACGCCTGCAGAATAAACAGAACGAAGACAACGCCCTTTCCCGTTTCCTCTCAGAGGCACCCTCCAGCAGGGGAAGAGGACTTCTGGCTGGGCGTGTCCTCCGCACCTGGTCTCTCTGAGAGAGAAGCAGCCAGGAGGACAAGGCTGGTGTGCCCACAGAAAGCCTGGCCCAAGTGGAGTATCCCCGGACAGGCTACCGGGACGCGGAGAACTTTCTTGTTCAGGACGAGGGTGGGGGAGGTGCGAGCGCCCGGAACTCAGTCCCTATGGACCCCTGCCCCTGCGTCCTGGGAACAGGGAGCAGGGTGGGAGAGCCCCACGTGGGGGCGACTCGGAATCCCTGCCCCCGGCCCCTTGCAGGCTTCTTCCCTCCTCTCTCTCTCCATGCCCCGGTCCGGGCGCCGGGCTACCTGCAGCCGCCTCTCCCCTCCGGAACGGCGCGGCCTCCTCCCCACCCCCCCGCGGCCCGGCCCCCGGGCCCTGGCTCCGGCTTCGGGTCACCATCCTGACGCTCGCCATGCTCATGCCAGAGTCCTGCGCACTACACATCCCGGCGGCCCCCGCGGCCCCGTCATGTGACTCGACTTTCCGCCGAGAGCGTTCCGCCGAGAGCGGCCGGGAACTACCACTCCCAGCAAGCTCGGCGGCGGCGCTCGGGCCCTGTCCGCTGCCGGAAGTGCTGACCAAGCTTCCGGCGGCGCCTCGGGGGTTGGGGGGGCCGGGGTTGCGTTCCCCTTCTTCGCGCGGGGACGGCCCGGCCGCGCGGCTGGCGCGGCATGGGGTGAGTGGCTCGCGGGCCCCCGACCGCCGACGCCACCCCGGTCCACCGTGTGGCTCGGCCGCGCCGGGGAGAGGGGAGGTACTGTTCGGCGCAGAGGCGGCGGAGGCGGACCCCGCAGTGTCACGTCCCCGGCCTTCGGCCTGGAGCCGCTCGAGCAGTCCTGGCTTTTAAGACGGAGCGGGTGCGAGGGGCCCCCAGCTTCCGGAGTCCGGGACAGGCCTCCCCCACGTCGGGGAGGAGAGGGAGGGCAAGCGTCGGTTCCCCTCCCTCACCCGGTGCCCGATGCTGGCCGGGACCGCCAGGCTGTGCTTGAGTTCCTCCCGGGAGCTGTGGCAGGGTCGTGCCCACGCGAGGTCTAGGCTTCCCGGGCGGGCGGCCAGAGGTCGGCAGCGGGGCAGGTGCGGGGGAGCTGTCCTGAGCTCTCCGCCTGTTTTCTTGGCGCAGAAGCGGCCTCTGCTGTGTCCCTGCCCATCATGGCCAAGCCAACAAGCAAAGATTCAGGCTTGAAGGAGAAGTTCAGGATTCTCTTGGGACTGGGAACCCCGAGGCCAAACCCCAGGTCTGCAGAGGGCAAACAGACGGAGTTTATCATCACGGCGGACATCCTGAGAGTGAGTGAGCTGCCCTGCCTGCCCTGCTAGGCTGTTAGGAGGTGCAGGGCAGGCTGGGTTCCGTCTGTCACCAGGTTCTGTGGGAGGTGGGACTGCTGTCCCCAGTGCTGTGGAAGCCTGTACATCTTTCCTTCCGAGGTGCAGGAAGTCAGGACCTTGGGGACTGCGTCTAGCACACTTGAGGTAGTACTAGGATGTCGATGCAGGAGAACCTACTTTACTAGCCATGGTGAAACGCCGTGCTTGGTTTCCACAGGTGATTAGGGTTATAGCCAGGTGTTAACCTGGTAATTTGTGAGTTTCTGGAACAAGCGGGTCTTTGTTTTCCGGTGTGTATTTGAGTCCCCCTACCACGTCCTGGCACCATGTTTTTTTGTTTTGTTTTTAAAGATTTTATTCATTTATTTGACAGAGAGAGACACAGCGAGAGAGGGAACACAAGCAAGGGGAGTAGGAGAGGGAGAAGCAGGCTTCCTGCAGAGCAGGGAGCCCGATGCGGGGCTCGATCTCAGGACCTGGGATCACGACGTGAGCTGAAGGCAGACGCTTAACCAACTGAGCCACCTAGGCGCCCCCTGGCACCGTGTTTTTTAAATGCTGAGTTTCTGCACTCCTGAGGTTTCCCATTCAGAAACAACCAAAATATTCGTTAGCTGGTGAACAGATAAACAAAATGTGATGACATTCGTACAATGGAGTATTGCTTGGCAAAAAAAGGCATGCAGAATTTTTTTTTTAGAAAGAATGTTTTTGTTTTTAGATTTTATTTATTTATTCGACAGAGAGAGAGAGAGACAGTGAGAGAAGGAACACAGCAGGGGGAGTGGGAGAGGGAGAAGCAGACTTCCCGCCAAGCAGGGAGCCCGATGTGGGGCTCGATCCCAGGACCCTGGGATCATGACCTGAGCCGAAGGCAGATGCTTAACAACTGAGCCAGCCAGGCGCCCAAGGCATGCAGTATTGACACATGCCGTAATGTGGATGAACACTGAAAACATGTTAAGTGGAAGAAGCCAGACACAAAGGCCCCCACATAATGTGTGATTCCATTTCTATGAAATGTCCAGAATAGGTGAATCCCTAGAGACAGAAAGTCGATCAGCATTTGTCGGGGCCTGAGGGGATGGGGGGTGACTGCTAATGGGTGTGAAGTTGTCCTTTTAGGGGATGAATATATTCGGGAGTCAGTGGAGGTGGTTGCAAGCTTCGTGAATATACTAAAAGCTAAACTGTATAGTTTTAAATTGTTCAAACAGCTAATTTTGGTATGTGAATTTTATTTCAACAAAACAAAACGTCATGAAAAAGAGAAGTAGTCTGTTCTCACCCCCTGAGACAGAGTCGTAAACTCTCGTGGTCCCCGATTTCAGAATGAGCCGGGCCAGGTCTCCAGTCTGGGAATTCTCGGTGTGGTCTGTGATGACTGGCGGTTAAGGAGAACCGTTGCCTGAGTGCTGGCCCCTTTGCTTCTTTCCTCTCTTGCCAGGAACTGAGTGTTGAATGTGGTATCAACAATCGCATCCGGGTGATAGGGCAGATCTGTGAAGTTGCAAAAACGAAGAAATTTGAAGAGGTAAGTCTGCCTCAGTTGGTTGCTGTTGAGAAGTCTGATTTGGCTCTTTCTAGGAGCAGGGTTGAACGCTGACTACTAATGCTAACTTACGCACCCTTTTAGGGGAGCTTCTGGAAATGCTCTGAGCATAACCCTTAGGGGTCACTCACACGTGGAGGGGGGAGCAAAGGCATTAAGGTTTTTCCAGCAGTTCCGAGAAAGGCTTTTTAATAGTGACTTGCATAAACGCATGCTTGCTTGGTTTTTCGTATCCCAAGAAAGGTAAGGGAATATCAGGAAACCGCGTGACTCAAGGCATGCCATTTCCGGTGTCTTTTTGGGAGAGGTGTCTAGTTGGTGGCATTGAGCAACGTCATAGACATAAGCCTATTTATTTCGGGCAGATGTTTGCAGGCTCTCTTCGGGCATCCCGAGGACAGACTGGGAAGTTGTCATGAGGGCTCTGCTCTAGCTTGGCCCGGAGATTATATGGGCAACTTGGGAGGAGTTGTGGACCAAGCCGATTCGGATTTGCTAAGGGGGAGGGGAGAGCAATCATGATATCCACAGGTCATCTGAAACATGCAGGCCATACGTTACTGAGGATAAATGTGAACATAGGTTTCTGCGTCCATAAAGTTGCCTGCATAGGTATTTGGGGCAGGGGCGGGGGCTATGACTGAATAGACCCCGATAACCCTGAGAGGCTGACAGAGTCCCCCGGGTCGGGATCTGTGTCTTGTGGCATAGGCTTTGTCACTAGGAGTGTTGTGTGTAGGATAAAGGAGGTGAAAGTTCCATAGTATCCTGAAACGGTCAGGATGTGGGTCAGACAACATCCAAAGGATGTTTTAGTCCAACTTTCCTGGACTTAAGAGAATTAAGTCCAGGAAAGTTTGAGTGGTCTGAAAACTCTGATTGAAGGGAGCACGGGACAGTAAATATGGGGCAGAGAAGGTGACAAGAGATTTATTCTGGGTAGCTGCAGGGAACAGGACCCAGGTACCCTGGGAGGCAGATTCCAGAAGCCCACAGCGTTCTCGGCAGCACAGGCTTGGCAGGCATGTGGTACAGAGAGGCCAGGGGAATGGGATTTCTGGGTCAGGCCGCAGATCCAGGCCCGCCTGGTTCTGAGACTCTTTCAGTGGCTTTCTTCACTGGAGTCGGAGCACACTCTAAAGGGGGACTCCTGGCCGATCCCTGGGGGCACCAGGACAGCTCCCCTGGCCTGCTGCTCTCCTCTCCCCACTCAACCCCTGCCACCCAGGCTGTGGCCAGGACCCGCGCGGGTTTGAAGTAGCTTGCAGCCATTCCCCTCGGCAGGTTCCCGGTCACGTGCACTGTGACAGGTGCACGACATGTGGGCTTTAGGGGAGTGAGTTCTAAGTCAGAAAAACTGTTCTCTGTCCTTTGCTCATGGTACTGAGCCTTGAGTGGAGGGGGCCAGCTACCCCCTAACTGTTGTCCCTCCTTGCTGGCGGCAGCATGCCGTGGAGGCGCTGTGGAAGGCCGTGGCGGACCTGCTGCACCCGGAGCGGCCCCCGGAGGCCCGGCATGCGGTGCTGGCTCTGCTGAAGGCCATCGTGCAGGGGCAGGTAAGGGGCAGCGGGTCTGTGTGCAGGTGGGGCTGGCCTTGGGGCGGGGCGCGGGGTGACGTCGGGCGGCCACGGACTGCTCCCGCTGTGCCACGTGTGGACTCTGGTCTTTGGGGAGGGCATCTGGCACCAGGTCTCTGCAGCTCGACTGCCTTAGTGGGCACCCCAGCCTCTTGAACCCAGGGGACCCCGGGCAAGTCCCTGGGCCTCTACCTCCTCTCCCTCAGAATGGGGATGGCTGTTTTTCCTGCCTTCTCTGGAATGTTTTGGGATGTCGATGAAGCCGTTCATGCAAAATGACGGGGATGTGCCCACCATGAGAGACGGGTGGCCTCCTGGTGCCCTCATGCCCCTGGCCTGGGCCTGGGCCTCTGTCCATGGCTCACTGTGCTCCAGGCTGTGGCCATGCTGCTCTGAGCCTTTCCTAGAACCGCAGGCTGCCTCTGCATTTCTTCCTGGAAGGCTCCCTTCCGTCTTGTGTATTTCCTCCAGCCCTCCACACCCCTGCTGTGTAGAGAGGCCTGTCGCCTCGCAGAGTAGTCAGACCATTTTTGTCACGTGCGGGCACAAGCGTGTCTCTTCTTGGCCACAAGCCCCAGGAGGGCTGGAACTGCGTTATCCCCTGCTGTGTGTTCACTGCCGTACCCAGAGCTCCTACACAGTAGGTGCTGTGCACACGAGTGCACACGCACGTGCACATGCACACACCTTATCTGGAGCCACTCCGACGTGCCCAGTTTGTCGTTTACAGCCAGTGCCTGTGGGAAGGATAGAAAGGGTCCCAGGGTCGGGAGTTGTAGAGCCCCCTGTACTTGGACTGTGTATGGCTGTGTGGGAAATCCCACTGGCGGGGTCCTGGCAGGACTGCTGAGCGTGTGCTTCTATCTTCAGGGGGACCGGTTGGGTGTTCTCAGGGCCCTCTTCTTCAAGGTCATAAAGGATTACCCCTCTAATGAAGACCTCCACGAGAGACTGGAAGTGTTCAAGGCCCTCACGGACAATGGGAGACACATCACCTACTTGGAAGAAGAACTGGGTGGGTGCCACAGTGGCTGTAGGGTTTCTCTGGCCTGGGGGATCCTATTGAACCCCGGATGTCAGAAGGCTGCTGAGGTGCAGAGGGGGTGCTGCAGTTTACAGGGATGGCCTGCAGAGGGCGCGGCACCACGAGGTTCTGCTTGCCAGGGTGCAGCCTGGAGCAGCCAATGGTCTCCTGGGGAGCTTGTTAGAGATGGACAGTCCTGGGCTTCTCTCCAGACCTGCTGGCTCAGAGTCCCTGGGGAGTGAGGCCTACTAGGTGGGCAGGAGGTGGTCCGAGTTCTGTTGTAGGGGGAGTGTGCTGCTGACCCAGGCGTCAGCCTGTATTTTATCCAGGGTACCCTGAGGTTTCTGGGAGCTGGGGCTGCCTCGTCATGTCTTCTTCTTGGGTCTCTCTGTGCCCTGGACCTGACCTCCTAGCCCTCCCCTTGGCTGGCCTTCCTCTCTGTTGTCCTGATGGGGTGACTTTCTGTGGGTCTTGAGGTTTCATGTCACCGCTGTGAGGAGAAGAGGAAAGAGGAGGAAGTCAGTCTGACTGGGGCCCAGAGATGGGCTTCAGCTGTCTCCAGGACAGGTGCCGACTGGCGGCCATGCTCAGGTTTTCTAAGGTGATTTGGCCAACGGCCAAGCGTGGCTTTTGTCCCTGTTGAGAGAGTCTCAGGGAGGGGTTAGAGGGCCAGGAATCTGCCTCCTAGAAACGTGCCCAGTGATGCTTGCACAGCCCAGCCTCGGGGGCCCAGGCTCTGAGCATCCAACGCACAAAGCCTGCTGCTGCCCCTCAGCCGGGACCCCCTCAGTGCTTCCTGGGGGCTGGTAAATTTCAGAGTCTGAGCTGAGCTGACCTGCTGGGGCTCCAGCCGAGCCTCCGTCGGCCTGCACATGGTCTGCTGTTGCGTGGGGCTGGTGACATGGCTGACGGCAGCAGAAGGGACCGGGTGTTTTCCCGGGGAGGAGGTGAGTAGGCAGTACATCGCCCTCCTCCTCTTCCTCCTCAGCTGGGTTTGTCCTGCAGTGGATGGACATCGGCCTATCCTCAGAATTCCTCCTGGTGCTTGTGAACTTGGTCAAGTTCAACAGCTGCTACCTGGATGAATATATTGCATCAATGGTCCAGTAAGAAGACTTCCAATAACATCCCTCTGATCATAGTCCTGTCGCCTTTGAGTGCTGCGTGTAGCTCTGCAGTGTGACTAAAGCTGCTGGAATCAGCAAACAATCGGAGCTGCTGGGAGCAGCGCAGCCGCCCTCTGCTTAACGTTCATAGAATGATAGCGTTTTCTCTTTACCAGCCGGGCTACGTTAGCTGAGGTTTTTGTATAGTCATTTTTGTTGTTGATTGTTCACATACTCTGGGAGCCATGAGGGCAGGGGCTGGGTCTTGCTGGTGCTTTCCAGCCAGCGCTGAGCAGTGGTTGGCCCAGGGCAGGCACCTGCTTGTCTGTGGGTGAGTGGAGCCCTCAGAGAGTCAAGTTCTTGATTTAACTGACTTGTAGAGTCACCAGAAAGTGAGATGGAGCCACGCAGTCTCTGAGAAACATCCTTCCACTGACTTTTCGCTTCCTCCAACAGCATGATCTGCCTGTTGTGCGTCCAGACCGTGTCGTCCGTGGACATAGAGGTTTGTAGCTGGTCCTCCCCAGGGTTGGTTCCTCTCACCCTCCTGGGCAGGCTGGGTGGTGGAGCACTTGAGACCCCGGCTCTGGGTTCAGGCCCTGCACTGCCCCTCACTGGTTGTGTGGCCCTGGGCTGGCTGCTTGGCCTCTCTGGTGCTCAGGACTCTGCAGTAAGGGTGGTTGGTTGGATGATCTCCGTCGTGGGGTAGTAGTTCAGGATGGGGACCCACAGTGACGGTGATGCTCACTCGCTCTTGCTGTTCTAAGGAAGGTTGCTTTGGCAGTGGGGAGGGGCGGCAGTCACTGGCCAAAGGAGGGTGGGAAGGAGGCTAGGGGGTCACCTCCCTGCGGGCGGGAGGCAGGGCAGGGCCAGCGTGACCCCCCCCCCTCCCCCCAGGTCTCCCTGCAGGTGCTGGATGCCGTGGTCTGTTACAACTGCCTGCCGGCTGAGAGCCTCCCCCTGTTCATTGTCACCCTCTGCCGTACCATCAATGTCAAGGAGCTTTGTGAGCCTTGCTGGAAGGTGGGGGTCTGAACTGTTGTTTTGGAGAGTTCTTCCCTGGATGAAGTTAAAAGCTAGGCACGTGGACAGGACAAGGGCCATGCTGTGTTCAGGAAATGGCCATCTGCCCTGTTGAGGGGAATCCAGTAACATTTTCCCAGGCGGCTGAGCTGAGGCCAGGGTTTTAGTAGCATTTTGAAAATTCTACAGCCTCTGTGTTTGGGAGGAGGGGGCAGAGAAGCGGCTGGACGCGGAGGGCTTCAGAGCGGTGGCTGTGCGAGGCTGGACCCCGGGGTCTGGGGCTTCTTTCTGCCCATCTCTGATGGCGGTGCGTTCTGTTTCCCAGCTGATGCGTAACCTCCTGGGCACCCACCTGGGCCACAGTGCCATCTACAACATGTGTCGTATCATGGAGGACAGGCGAGTGTGTGCCGGGGCCTGGGGTGGCCCCGGGCGGGCCAAGTGGCTTGGGTCAGCTGCCACAAAGCCTTCTCCGGGGGGCTGAGAGCATTTCTGTCCCTTTGGGGTGGCTGTTTCAGAAGCTTGTGCTAGAGCTAGAGCTTACATCCTGTGTGCCTGCCCTATAAGAACAGGGAGCTTGGGGGAGGCGGCATGGGCTCCCCTGACACGTGGTCTTCCTGCGGATTGTTCCAGAGCCTACATGGAAGATGCCCCACTGCTGAGAGGGGCTGTGTTCTTTGTGGGCATGGCGCTCTGGGGAGCGCACCGACTCTACTCCCTCAAGAACTCCCCGACGTCCGTGCTGCCATCGTTTTATGAGGTGACTTGGTTTGTGCACCATAGAAGCTGGGGGGGGCGGGGACGGGGCGTGGCTTTTGGTCACTTGCTTTGCATCTTGGAGACCATGAGGTTTAGGACCCTTGGAAGGTTTTATTTTTAAGTGGGGGTTCTGTCTTACGGATTTCACCTCCTATAGATAAGCATTAGAACTACTTCAGATTCCCCAACGTGACGGTTTTATCTCGTCAAGCGCTGGTCTTGTTCTTGCTCTAGAGCGAGGCCCGAGATGTAGCTTCTGTGTCGGTGGTGCCCGCCGGCGTTCAGGGCACTTGCTGTGCACGTTCTCACACTGTGGGCAGGGCACCCTGTGAGCCGGGTCCGGGCTCTATGCTGCACAGTGTCCCGGGCCTGGTCCCTCCTGCCACGACCCGCTTTTTGGGCGGTGCTCTTGGTTTGCAGGGGTAGCACTCTGGGTCTGCAGGCTGGTGAGCCAGTGGCCCAGGATTGGCAGTGAGTGGTCTGGCTGAGTCCAGCCCTTTGGAGCCGCGGTAGAAAGACTGTTTCTGGGCTCCTGAGAGACTTCTGTGGCCTGTGAGAGACGTGTGGGGAGCAGGTCCGGGAGAGGCGGTCCTAAGGGCCATGGGACGGGGGGCTTGCCGGGCAGGAGCAGGAAGCAGCTGACCACTGTGTGTTCCCTGGGTCTCTTGTTCCAGGCCATGACCTGTCCAAACGAGGTGGTGTCCTACGAAATCGTGCTTTCTATAACCAGACTCATCAAGAAGTACCGCAGGGAGCTCCAGGCTGTGGCGTGGGACATCCTGCTGAACATCATGGAGCGCCTGCTTCAGCAGCTCCAGGTGAGGTGGCCAGAAGGCCGTGGGCACCAGGGGGTGGGGGGCACTGGGATGGTGGGCTGGCAGGCCATGGGGCCCTTGCCGGGGCGGCTGGGGGCCTGCGGCTCATCTCCCGGTGAGGAGCGCTCTCCCTCCGTGCCTGCCCCACCGCGTGCTCAGACAGCTCCTTGCACTCTTGCCCACTGAAGGTGGCTGGCTTTGACGCTGCTCTGTGCTTTGGGAACGCAGGTGGGCGAGGGGTGGGGTTGGTGTCACTTGAGGCCGTAAGGGTAATGGGATGGTGCCCACTTTGCCACAACTTTGGCTGAAGTACTAACGGGGTGGGGAGGGGAGGACATGGTGCAGTGCAGGGACTGCAGTGTCTAGCATGGCCTTGGGGCTGGGGCCTCCCTGGGGGCGGGGTGGGGGCAGGGCCCAGGGACTGGGGCCCGTGCTTGGGGATGTGCGTGGCCAGGCTAGTGGACTGAGGACTGGACTGTTGTTCCTCAGGGCCTGGCTGCCGGACCAACCGCTGTCACCGACCAGCTAGCCAGGCCCTGCTTCACCCTGGAGTGGCAGGCTGGGAGGCCACAGCCCTGGGGCCTCTGGGAGATGTTTGAGCCTTGGGGACACATGAACATTCTCAGAGTCGATCCCTTTAAGGCCTGCTGGGTGGGCAGAGCAGGACTTCCTGGGGCCCTCACTCCCCAAATGAGCAAGAAGGGCCCAGCTGCCCCGTGTCCCAGTGGGAAGACCTGAGGGGGTGTCTGCATGCAACTCGCTGGAGCTTAGGACTCTGAGGCCGAGTCCTTGAGGGGAGCTGAAGTCACCCGTCCGTAACTGCACCTTTGTGTTGCAGAGCCTGGACAGCCCAGAGCTCAGAGCTATCGTCCACGACCTGCTGACCACAGTGGAAGAGCTGTGTGACCAGAACGAGTTCCACGGCTCTCAGGAGAGATACTTTGAGCTGGTTGAGCGATGCGCAGACCAGAGGCCTGTAAGACTGCTTCTCTCCCAACTTGGCGGGGCCTTTGGCTCTCGGGCAAGAGGGTGGTTGAGGTCAGGCTGCTGGGGGAGAGGTGGGACACCGCGGCTGAAATGGCTCTGCGTGCGTTTGAATTGAAGGGCTGGCCGGCAGGCTCCTGCTTTCCCAGGAAGTCTGCTGGGGCGTCAGCAGGCTGACTGCGTGTGGGACGGTTAAATGTGGTGCTAGCCTAGCGGTCAGCTTCCTCCCACCTGTGCGGAGGAAGGTGCTGGCCGGCTCCGTGGAGGTTTGGTACTTGGTGCATCTGTGCACCGGGCAGCAGGAAGCACTCGTGCCAGAAACCCACAGCCTGATGCCAAGGCTTTTGTGTGGGTTTTTAAGTGAATTCTCACCACTGTGGTTAGTGCCTTTGTTAGTGCCCACCTAGGGAAGAGGCTGGCATTTGTAAGCGGACCCCCCACGCCGGGGCCAGCAACCGGCCGGCCATGAGTGTAGGAAAACCTCCTCGGGGCAGAGCAGCTCATTAATGCCAGGCTTCTTCTTCCACAGGAGTCCTCCCTCTTAAACTTAATAACCTACAGGGCACAGTCAATCCATCCGGCGAAGGACGGCTGGATTCACAACCTGCAGTTGCTGATGGAGAGATTCTTCAGGTAGGGAGCCTTCGGAGGCCAGCCTGGCCCTGGAGCCCGGGCTCGGTCCTGTCAGGGTTTTCCTTTCTCATTCTTGGAAGGAGTGAGAGCAGGTTAGTCTTCCGGTAAGACAGAGTCCTCTGAAGCACCTGCGTGTGCTTGCTCCTGTGGAGTGGTCGTCTAGAAAGACGCTGCTCTGAGGGCTGAGCGCTCTGCCCTGTCGCCCCGTGTTTGGTCTGGATGTTGGCAAGCCAGGCCTCATGAGGGCGGAGTCCGCAGTGGCTCTCCCCTGCCGCAGAGGCGTATGGGCCTGGGGCGCAGGGTGTGGGGTGAGCTGGGGCCTGGTGCCCCCTACCCCGGCCCCAGCAGGTGTGCCCCACCCCCAGGAATGAATCCCGCAGTGCCGTTCGCATCAAGGTGCTGGATGTCCTGTCCTTCGTGCTGCTCATCAACAGGCAGTTCTATGAGGTGTGAGTCCTGTTGGGGGGTGTTGGGGGGGATGCCCTGGGGTCAGTGGGCTAGAGGGGTGGGATCTCTGCGAGCCTCCTGGGTCTGCCCTGGACTTGGGGTCCAACAGGTGCTCTTCTGTGGCAGCCTTTCTTAACAGGCCTGGTTTACCCCGTTTGTGCGCTTGGATGTTCATTCCTGCCTCCCGCCAGGCCTATGCTGGGCCTAGTGTCGCAGGGCTGCCCTCAGGCATCGCGGGCCTGCTCAGGACCTAGAACAAAAGTTCTGAGCAGAGTCTCCTGTAGGGAAGTTTTCTTTAGTTTTTGTGCTCATACTCTCCAGTCCCAGCCTGACCAGTGTGGTTCCATGTCTTGCCTTCCTCTCTACTGCTGGTTCTTTCCCTTCGGTCTGTCCTTTACTTGGTCTGTGGCCAAAGTCCATCCTTCAGACACGTTTGCATGTCCCTTGCTCGCATGCCTATTCCCCTAGGAGCTGCACTTCAGGCTCTGTGTGGCTTCTTCAGGGCAGCTTCACCAGCGTTTCTGGTGTTCCCAGCACCGGTCTGCCCACTCCTTCCCTCTTAGCCTTCCTTTTTTCTGTATCTCTGTCCCTTGGAATCCAGTGCTGCCTCTTCCAGGAAGCCCCTCTGGGTTCTCAGCTTCCTCATGTCAGGGTCGATCTCATCCTGCTCTCTGCTGCCATGGTGCTTTGTACCTGCCTCTGAAAACTGTCGTCACACTATCCAACACAGCGGACCCCGTGATGTCAGGGACAGGGTCTTCCTACCTCAGGCGCATGTACACGGGGGCCCACCACCGTGACATCGAATGGGCAGGAGCTAGCCAGGACACTCATTGCTGCATCATGCCTGGCCCTGTGGGCCCAGGCCCCTGAGGGGCTGTGCAGAGCGCCCCTCAGGTGCTGCCACATCCCTGCCCCACGTGGCTCACCTCCCCCAACTTGTGCTGCCACAGGAGGAGCTGATCAGCTCAGTGGTCATCTCCCAGCTCTCCCACGTCCCTGAGGACAAAGACCCCCAAGTCCGGAAACTGGCCACCCAGTTGCTGGTGGACCTGGCCGAAGGCTGTCATACCCACCACTTCAACAGCCTGCTGGACATTGTGGAAAAGGTGAGGGCCACTCAAGCCCGGGGCTCCGGGTACCTGGGCTGCCAGAGGGACCTCAGTTTGTGGCCAAGCCCCACAGCAGCACTGGCCCCTGGACCTTCTGTCCCCGTTCTCCGCAGAGCGATGGGCTGCGTTTCAGGCAGGGCTCCCCTCCCAGCGGGGATGTGGCGGGGCTGGCGCTGCGGTGGGTCCTGGGAGACACCTGTGGCCCTGCCCCACGGGGAGCTGGGCTGGGCACTGGGGCTCAGGCGCATTGTCCTTCTGCATAGCCAGCATGTTTTTCTCTTAACTGTGAAATACAGCTCACTTTCTGAACTGTTCCTCAGCTGTGTAAAATGCAGCTTTTGAGAAATAGAGGAGAAAGTATTGGGTCTGACCAGTTCCGCTGGAGGGAGCCCCAAGCCGGGGAGCTGAATCCACATTTTCTTTCTAAAGGTGATTGCCCGCTCCCTTTCTCCACCCCCTGAGCTGGAGGAGAGAGATGTGGCGGCGTACTCAGCCTCCTTAGAGGATGTGAAGACCGCCGTCTTGGGGCTCCTGGTCATCCTTCAGGTGGGCCTCTGCTCTTCTGGGAGGGCACGCCAACCAGCCGCCTCTTGAAACGCTGCTCTGCAGGGACACGTCTCTGGGGAGACCAGGGCAGTCCTTGAGGGTCGCAGATGGCACCCTGGTGTGACCCAGACTCCTTGTCACAGCGCAGGGGGCTCATGGGGCTGCAGGGCCAGTCCAGAGATGCCCCCAAGCTAGGGCTGTCCCCCCCTCCCCCCCACCAGTTCTCACCACCACTGCCGAGGTGGGGAGGCCTGCCATCCGTTTTGGCCCTGTGGTTGCGGGGTGATTTTAACAGCTTTGTTGAGAGAGAGTCACGTACCATAGAATTGATGCACTTCAAGCGTGTAATCCAGTGGATTTTCCAGTATCTCCACAGACTTGTGTGGTCATCGCTGCATCACTGCAACTTTAGAACGTCTTCATTCCCCAGAAGGGACTCCACATCCATTAGCAGTCCCTCCCCATTCCCCCTCAACACCCTGGCCCCTGGCAACCACCAGTCCACTGTGTCTCTCGTGGATCTGCCTGTTCTGGACGTTTCATAACGATGGACTTGTGCAGTGTGCGGCTCTGAGCGTCTCAAGGCTCACCTGGCTGTGGTAGCAGAGCTCAGTGCTTCGCTCGGATGGCTCGTCGTCCCTCGTGTGGATTTGCCGTCTTGGCTTATTGGTTCCTGTGCTGATGGACACTGGGTGGCTCCACCTTTGAGCCACTGTGAATCCCGCCATGGTGAACGTCCGTGCACCAGTGTGTGTGTAGAGGGGTTTTCACTTCTCTTGGGTGCATGCCTGTGAGTGGACTTAACGGCTTGGATGGCGACCCTGGGCGTAATCATTCACGGAGCGGCCAGAATGTCTTCCACAGGGGCCACTCCATCGCCGGGAGCAGTGCTTGAGGCTGCCCTTTCCCCACATCCTCCCTAGCATGCGGAACTTGTGCTTCTCTGGGGCGTAGCCAGGCTGCTGTGCGTAAAGTGCCACTTACTGCGGTCTGGTTCGCATGCCCCTCGTGAGGAGGATGAGCACCTCCTCCGGTGCCCGTTGGCCATTTGTATATCTCCTTTGGGGAAACGTCTGTTCGGATCCTCTGCTTGTTTTTTAACGGGATCATTTGTCTTTTTACTGAGTTGTGAGAGGACTTTGTGTGTCGTGGATGAGTTTGTTGTCAGGGGCTGGTGCTCGCCCCCCCTGTGCCGCGGCCGGCCTCCCGTGCTCTCAGGCCCACTCGGGCCCCTTCACGGCCCCTCCACGCCCCCAGCCGGCCTCCGCCTGGGCTCTGCTGCTGGCCGCTGGGCCTGTCACTGGCTCTCTGCGTCAGCGTCACTCAAGCTCACAGGCCAGCATCAGTATTACGTAAAATGTGGTATTTGAATCACTGGCCTCAAATGCTTCTCGTTCACACAGTGTCCCCTAACGCTTACATGGGATGGTTATTCCCTGGTGCAGAAGTTTGAAGTGTTTGCAGAAAGCTGGCTGGCACCTCCATGGCCTTCCGTCACCTCCGTGGCCTCCTGTCATGGGAGCCCGGCCCCCTTTAGATCTCTGGTGGGTGAGGGAGTGCGCCGGCCTGAGCGAGCCCAGACTCCTGCCTCTGAGAAGCTGGGAAGGTGGTCCGTTGCCCTCACTTGGAACTCCAGCCCTGCAGACCGGCGCCACAGTACCACACTGTTGGTTAGCTGAGGCGAAGTCCTGGGTCAGGCGGTTCTCGTTTAAAAAGTAATCTGCATCCATGCAAGACATGCAAGTCGCGTGAACATAGCAAAGACTTAGACTGCATCTGTCTTTCCTGCCAGAACAGGCAAGGTGGGCTGTAGCTGTCCCTGCAGTGCTTTCTGCATTGGCCTGAGCATTGTGTCCAACTCCCCCCTCCCCCTCTTGTTTTTTTGTTAATTTTTCTTGATAAAGAATAGCAGTGAGCCATGTTTTAAGGCCCCACTGCTCTCCTCAAGAGTACCACAAACCATGGAGGGTTCCTCTGGCTGCAGCTGGACCCCCAGCTCCTGGCCAGCCCATGCCACCCCGTGGCGCCCCCCACACCAAGGTCTTACCTGGCCTCTCCCAGGCTCACCTCTTGGGGAGGTGGGGCAGGGAGGGGGCTCGCTGTGGGGATGACAGGCCTGGATCACACCCTGGAGCCCGTGGGGCCTTGCTCACCCCTGGTCTGTCCTGCTCTGCAGGTGGCAGGAGAATGTGCTTTTGGCTCACGGGTCCCCGTTGCACATGTTGCCGAGATTTATTAGTGGATTTCCTGCTACTGACATGATCATGTTGTTTTTGATTTTTTGCCATAACTGAGAGAGTGCACGTGTGGGAGTGTCCACGGGATGAAGTCCCGGGAGCGGAGTTAGCAGCCTGAAGGCTTTGTGCGTTGTCTGGTCACTGCGGAGAGCTCGTCCTGTCCCTCTCCTGGGCACCGGGCCACTGGCTCCCTGGCTGCCTTTCAGCCTCCTGCCCCCGAGTGACCAGCACGCTGTCTCTGCAGACCAAGCTGTACGCCTTGCCTGCCAGCCACGCGGTGCGTGTGTACGAGACGCTCGTCAGCCACATGGAGCTGCATTACAGGCGCGACTACACCCTACCCATCGCAAGCAGCATCCGGTTGCAGGTACGACAGGGCCGGTGGCCGTCCATGGCTCTGGGTGCACCAGCTGCAGCTCAGGGCTGGCCGTGGCCCGCTTCCTGGGGGCCTGGTAGTGCCTGCAGGGACCCCAGGCTGGGGAGGTGGCAGGGGGCCCAGGATTCCGTCCTCAGCACCGGCTGTGGCTGCAGCCTTGCCAGGACCTGCTGCCCTTCCCCTTGTCTGCGTCCTCGTCCTCAGGCCTCTGTGCGCCGGGCTGAGCGAGGCGGTGGCCCTGGGCCTGGGCAGAGATGGGATTCCATCACTTTTAGGAGATGCAGCCCCTGTCAGCCCTGGGGCCGCGGTCTGTCAGTGGTGGGGCAAGGCCACGTGGGGCAGAACACCGGCCCGCAGCTGCCATCATAGATGTTGGCACCAGGCTGAGCGGAGGTCACTGGGACGGAAGTCTCAGGCCCTTCCAGAGCCTCTGCGCAGTGGGGCAGCCGTCCGTCATTTGCGCAGCCTCGTTAAGTGACCTGTCGTTCATTGGAGGATGTGCTGGGGGCCTGAGCACAGTTGTGTTTTCTGGGCCTCGGGGCTGTGGCGCGCGGTGCGGCCGCGCTCCCCCTGTGTCCTGGGGGCAGGCCCTGGGCGCTGCGGTTGGAGGCCGGAAATGGCTGTGTGGTACCACCCGCACTGCCGCAGACGCAGTGCAGTTGGGATGTGTGTGCTGTTAGTGGGCATGGCCTTTCCCAGAGAGGCTGGCATGTGAGTGGATGGGCCCGGCGTTGGCCCGGCGGTGTCCTGGCGTTGGCCCCGCTTCGCTGGACCTCTCTTTCTCCCCACAGGCCTTCGACTTCCTGCTGCTGCTGAGGGCCGACTCACTGCACCGCCTCGGCCTGCCCAGCAAGGATGGGGCCGTGAGGTTCAGCCCTTACTGCGTCTGTGACGCCATGTGCGTGTCAGCCGTGCCCCCCAGCTCCAGGCCGGGGAGCTAGTCCTTCCCTGCCCCGGGGATGCCCGTGGGTCCGAGGGACGTCCCGCAGCCCACCAATGTCAGTGTGGGGCGGCCGGGGTGCCCACGCCGGTTCCTACCTGCGGCCTCAGTGCTTGTCCCGCCTGCTTCCGCAGGGAGCCGGAGAGGGGCCCGGAGAAGAAGGCCAGCGGCCCCCTGTCGCCTCCCACCGGGCCGCCTGGCTCTGCGCCCGTAGGCCCCGCGGTGCGGCTCGGCTCTCTGCCCTACTCCCTGCTCTTCCGCGTCCTCCTACAGTGCTTGAAGCAGGTGAGCCGGCTGGTCCCTCCGCCGTGCTGGGCACAGCTCTGGTCCTTGTGTCAGCCACCTCGGGGGCACGCTGCCGCCCCACGTTTACAGCGGGTGTGTAACCATCTGTAGCTGCGTGCGGCCCGTCGTGTGGAGCTGGGCATAGAGCTGAGGACGTGTTCCTGCCTCTGGGAGGTGGCTTTGGTGTAAGATGAAGGTGTGTAGACAGATAACAAGTCACTGGATGACGTGCATCAGGTGGAGGCAGAGACGGGCTGTGTGCGACCAGGGTGGTGGAGTCACCTCTGGTTGGGGGCACCTGGAGGGCCAGGTGAGGCCCTGAAAGGCAGGAGAGTTTCCAGGGGCAGGACAAGCAGAGCCTGGAGGTAGGGTAGGTGCCGGCAGAGACGTAGCTGGGGCCGTGCCGCGGAGGGGCAGGGTGGAGGCCTGTTCCCGCACAGGGGCCGGCAAGAGAGGCGACGTGGTCAGTGGTGTGCCGCCGTGGGGCTGGGCAGCCTGTGCTGGCCTAGGTCAGCCCTCGAGGGCCACGTGCAAGGAAGCGGCTTCTCCTCACCGGGGGCACCAGGCGTTGGCACCGAAGGGGGCTGTTGGGCACTTCCTGTGAGAGTTTCAAGGTCTCTGAGTCACAGGCTCAATCTGGGGAAAGGCTTTCAGGACTCACAGCCATTGGGGACGCTTACAGGCCGTGGTCTCCCCCGACGAGGCGGGGAGGACTCGCCAGGCAAGTTCCAGTGGGGGCCACAACCACGTCCTCCTCATTGCAGTGGCCCTCGGTGGATTTTGGTCCTAGAGTGGGTTCCTGGGCTTGTGACTTACTTAGGAATACATGCTGCTTTTCCCTTGGTGTTAGGATACGGGCTTTTCTCTTGCTACGCATTCATGGTGCCCTGGATGGGCATCAGTGTCCTGGGCAGGCAGCCTGGGGGTTACCGGTGGGCGCGTGGGGAGGGTGGGGCAGGTGTGGGGAGTTCAGGGCCAGCTCAGGGCAGAGAGGTGGTCAGCCTGGCATCTGGAGGGTGCAGCTGACGTGCAGCAGGGAACTTTCTCAGGGGAGCACGTGCTCCTGTGGGGACAGAGGGGGTCCAGAGGCCTTGCGGCTGCCTGGCTGCACACAGCTTGAGGCTCTGAGAGCGCGTCTTCCCCTGCAGGGTGCGTACTGCCCCCTGAGCGGCCGCTCTTCCTGTAGGAGGCAGACTGGAAGGTGCTGAAGCTCGTGCTCAGCAAGCTGCCCGAGTCCCTGCGCTACAAGGTGCTCATCTTCACGTCTCCGTGCAGCGTCGACCAGCTGTCTTCCGCCCTCTGCTCCGTGGTAATGCCGCCCCTCGCGGTGGGGCCACCTCTAATGCCTTCCTGCCCTGCCCATGAGGCCCTGGGAGGTCATGTGTGGACGCATGAGAGGGCAGTCCCGTTCAGATGCAGACCCCTATCTGCAGTGCAGATCCTGCCCCTGGGGCCCCTTTCTCCCTTCCCTGCTCAGGGGGCAGGAAATCAGAGACCTCTGTGAAGGGCTTGAACTCACTATCCGAGTGTGCTGTCTTGACTCTTTTCCCCTCTCTTCCTCACCGGGGTTTCTGGGACAAGTGCGTCCCGTCTCTTGTCTGTCCTTGGCCTCTGGGTGTGGGCACGCTCCCACGTCTGAAAAGGCAGACCCTTTGCCAGACAAAGGACGTAGGAAGGCCCCCCCACCCCTGGCCCGGGCTCTTGGCCACCTAGCACTTGCCCTCTCCTCGCTGCTGGGCGTGCTGCCACCTGAGCCCTGGTCTGCAGCTTTCAGGTCCCAGAACCCTGGAGCGGCTTCGAGGCACCCCGGAAGGATTTTCCAGAACCGACCTGCATCTGGCTGTGGTTCCTGTGCTGACGGCGCTGATCTCTTACCATAATTACTTGGACAAGACCAGACAGGTACCAGGTGGGAGAGGGATAGGCGAGCCTGCTCCGCAGGGTATTTGTATCAGCCAGCCCGGCCGGACGTTTTCGGCATCACCCAGGGGGCCTGGGCCCTCTGCTGCCCTCCCACACGCAGTGGCATCTTTTCTTTCTGTGGAGCGTTGCCTGGCTTCAGGATGAGCGCTGGGCCTCTTGGCAGAGCTGGGCCTGTGTTGAGAGGCTGGCAGCGGGGCCCAGGGTGCCTGACTTCTATCTGCCTGCGCCTCTGCTGTCAGTGGGCACACAGCAGCTCCCTGATTCTGCGCTGCCGGGCACGTCCACCGTGTCCGTTAGAGTCCCGCTGGCTTTCGGGAGTGTTTGGTGAGAGAACTGAAGTCTTGGAGAGGTTGGCTAGTGCCCTCAGGGACTCCCAGCAAGCAGGGAGAGGGGCCTGCGCTAGACTTGGGCCGCTTGGAGCCTGGCCTGCGCTGCCAACGGCAGCGGTGTCTGGAGCTGGTGCCCCGCGCCCCTCCGCTGCCCCGCCTCTGGGGGCTCCTGTGCCGCTTGGCCTGGTTTTTCCTGGCTGCTCCCCGTTGGGCAGCTGGCCACACTGGGCTGAAGGTGTCCCTAGGACCCTCGGGGCCCGGAGTGTGTCTGAGGGATGGGGCTGGCTACGGGAAACTGAAGTGGTCTGTGGGGCCCTGAGCTACAGGGTTTGCCCAGAGGCTGCGGCCCGCACTGCACTTGTTTCCTGCTGGGCACAGCATGGTGTCTTCACGCGGGAGGGCTCCCGGAGTTGAGTGGGCCTGGTGGCCTTGCTGTGTCAGGCAGAACCTCCCCTGTCATAAGGCCAACCAGTGGGGGGAGGGGTCCCATAACTAAAGGGGTAATGGACCCAGTGTGTCCTGGCTCCAGGGTGGGCTGAGGCGCCGGGGCGGCCAGCCGCTGTTGGCGGGTGGGAAGCGTCAGGAAGTGCCTGACCACAGCTGCCCCACTGTCCGGTCACCTTGGGAGGGCTCAGCTCCTGGTGCTATGCTGGTTAGGGGCTCAGGGACCTGGGACGAGGCAGCTAGCCCTGCTAAGCCTTAATCTTGTTTTCTGTAGAACATTCCGGAGTGGGTGAGGGGACACTTGTCTGTGGGCAGGGGCGGGGGCGTGGCGGGCTGGGTCTGAGGCACCCTTGCTGCCCCACAGCGGGAGATGGTGTACTGCCTGGAGCAAGGCCTGATCCACCGCTGTGCTAGCCAGTGTGTGGTGGCGCTGGCCATCTGCAGCGTGGAGATGCCCGACATCATCATTAAGGCGCTTCCCGTCCTGGTCGTGAAGCTCACACACATCTCAGCCACGGCCAGCATGGCCATTCCACTTCTCGAATTCTTATCAAGTAAGCGTCTGGCTCCCTGCCCGTCTCTTTGTGCAAGCGAGTGCACGTGTGAGGGTGGGGCGGACCCTCGGGGTTGGGGTCATCACTCATGCTGGCTTTGCTGACCTCATCTTGCCGCCTCTCTTGGGACACAACTCCACGGAGCACCTGGGGTGTGCCATCCTCTGTTGCCTCAGGGCCTTTGCACTTCCTGCCCCTGAGCCTTGAATGCTTTCCTTTCTGGCCTTCCAGCGGCCGGCTCCATTCTTATTCTCAGTGTCAGTTTAAATGGCCCAGAAGCCTCTATTGCTGGACATGGGCCCCTGTACTTGGGCTCTCACAGCTTCCCCTCACTTCCCCTCAGGGCACACACCACAGCAGGGAGGGGCTTCCAGGAGCTCAGGGTTCCCTGCTCACCTGCCCCACTCACCCCCTCGTTCCCAGTACCCTAGTGCGCATCTGGCCCTCAGCAGGGAGGTGACAGGAGCAGAGCAGGGCCACCAGTGCCTCTGCAAAGAGACACGTAGGGCCTTTGCTGCACGTTCTTTTTGTTACAGCCTTTTAAAGATGTAAAAGCCATCTTTAGCTCGTGGGTTACACGAGTGCTGGCCACCGGCTGGATTTGGCCTTGGGGACCATAGTTTATTAGTCCTTGGAATAGAGAGCCAAGGGTCAAGGGAAGGTCATGTTCAAGGTGGCTGCGATCTTCAGTCCTTTGCAGCCCTCTTAGGTCAGGGTGGCTGCGCTGGCTTTCGGGAGTAGCACAGGCTCCTGGCGACAGCAGGCAGGGGCCTGTGTCTGCCCGGCCCACCTGCGCCCCCTCACCCATGTGTCCTGTTGCAGCTCTGGCCCGGCTGCCCCACCTCTACCGGAACTTTGCAGCTGAGCAGTACGCGAGCGTCTTTGCCATTTCCCTGCCTTACACCAACCCCTCCAAGTGAGTGCTGGCCCGTCCCTCCTGCCCACGGCCTGGGCCAGCCTGAGGCCTCTTGCAGCCAAGAGCCATGCTGGTCCTTGACCTCCGATGGGCCTGTGGCCTTGGGGCCTCTCTTCTATGCTTGGCCTCGGGGCCCCATCGGAGCTGCCTCACTTCCTTTTCTTCTTGCAGGTTTAATCAGTACATCGTGTGCTTGGCCCATCATGTTATAGCCATGTGGTTCATTAGATGCCGCCTGCCCTTCCGGAAGGATTTTGTTCCTTTTATCACTAAGGTAGGCCAGCGGAGGCCAAACCCATAGTTAGGGTGGGACCTACTTTGCCGTTGGCTGTCTGTGGCCGGGACGTGGAGATGTCGGGGGTGAGAAGTGGGTGTCATCGGGTGCCACGCTTGCTGAGTGCAGCCTGCTTGGATGCGGTGCGCTGCAGGCAGGCTCACGGAGGGAAGAACCAGGGGGGTCAGTCCCCCTGCCGATGGCTCAGGTCTGCTTCACTCTGCCAGGGCTTGCGCTCCAACGTTCTCCTGCCCTTCGATGACACCCCTGAGAAGGACAGCTTCAGAGCTCGAAGCACCAGTCTCAACGAGAGGCCCAAGAGGTGCGGGCCTGCAGAGTGAATGGGGCACAGTGGGGCGGGTCTGCGAGCGTGACTTGTGACTGGCGTGGTGCACATAGGGTCTGGGCTGGCCTGCCCCCCTGAGGCCGGCCGGCAGCACTGGGATGTGACTGGGGGATGTCCCTTTTCAGACTGTGCTGGGCACCAGGGGGTCCTGGCGTAGAGGCAGGGCCTGTGAAGGCCCTTAGCGCCCTCATGTAGCTGGAGGAGCAAGCTGTTGCCCACCCAGCTGACCCCTGTGTCCTGCGGTGTCATGGAGCCCATGTGCTGGACTGTGGCCAGGCCTGCCTGAGCCCCCGAGTGCAGACTCGCAGAGCTGGCGATCAGGGTGCTCGCTGTAGGGCGCCTGGGCCTGGCTCCACCAGATGGGCCGAGGGTTGCGTCAGGGCAGCGGTGGCTCTTGAGAAGCTGAATCCCTGGCCTGGCTGGGGTGGAGCTTCGGGGCCCTGTGGTCAGCCCAGTCTCAGGCCGGGGCTGCCTGTCCTCCTGAGCTTGCTCTCCACCCCTGCTGAGCAGGGGCCATGCTCCTCTGGACCATCACAGCCGCTTTTGCCAGATCTGAGAGAACTGTGCTAGGCCTCGTGTCTTGTTTGCATCTCCTACGAACGGCGACTCCTCTTTCTGTCCCTGCCTTCCCACCCAAGCTTTTCAGTTCTCCTTTGGTGGGGATACGGCATTTTCCAGAATGACCAGGTCAGTGTGACCTAAAGTCAAAAGCTGGCTTCTCAAGCTCCCAGTAGCTGGGCGCCAGGGGCCTTGAGCTAAGAACCGGCCTTTTGAGCGGTGACCTTCAGGGCCTTGGGGCGTCCCGGCCCCTGAGCGGGGTGGGTGGGGCGCCTGGTCAGCACAGCCTGGAATCTGCCGTGCATAGCGCTCCATACATGTTTAATTTGCACTAATGTTCTTTGTTTTGGTTCCATGCGTGAAACCTGACTTTTTCTCAGTCACGTTTATGACATGTATTTTCATGCATTTTTATTTTCTGTTTCTTCCCCCTGCTAACTGGCCTCTGGCATGGTTTTTTGTTCATCTCACCCGCGGGCTCTCCATCCTGACCCTGTGGCCTGTGACCTTTCTTCCTCCTCCCTCCAATGGCTTGTTCTCCCCTCCCGGGAGCTGGGCTCTCTGGGGCTTGGGCCTTCCTTCCTCACCTGGTAGTTTGAGGATAGCCAGACCCCCCAAACAAGGCTTGAATAACTCTCCACCCGTGAAAGAATTCAAGGAGAGCCCTGCAGCCGAGGCCTTCCGGTGCCGCAGCATCAGTGTGTCTGAACATGTGGTCCGCAGGTAGTGGGCTCCGTTGGGCGGGGGGCTCAGGCCCTGGAGTGGGGCCCGCGAGGCGGCCCTGCCAGGCGGGAGTGCCCGGGGGGGCGGTGCATGGGGCTGCTTGCATGAGCTCGTCGCCTGCCCACGCCCTCCCTAGCCGGAGCTGGAGGAGAACCTGAGGGGCAGCCCTCAGTCCAGGGGAGCCTGGAGGTGAGGGGTGGAAAGGTTGCATTCTGTCCCCAAGCCTCGTCCGAGCACGGGCTGGCTGCACGGCCTCCTCAGAGGCTGGCCTGGGAGCCTGGAGCAGGGCTGTAGCTCTGAGAAAGCCAGGCGTCTGGTGGCAGCTACCTGCAGGCCTGTCCCCGGAGGTAAGGGGCCTTCGCATATTAAAGTGGCGCCCACACAGGTTGGGGGAGGAAACATTCTAGGGTTTGGCTTTCTTATTCTCTTAAGTGGATTTTAATCTTGAGCTTTCTTTTAGTAGAGGGCTGCTTTCTGTTGTAGCTGAAAGGGAACGGGGTGGGGGTGGGGGGGGGCTCTGTATAGAGCAGCGGGGGTAGGGGGCCAGCCTGGGAGGAGGCGGGGGCTGGGGAGGCCTGAACTGTCAAGGGGCGTGGCCTTGGTCACTCCTCCTGCCGTGTCTGAGTGCAGGTGTGGGCTCTGGGGGTCACTGCTTTGCGCCGACCGGGCTAGGCTGCACTGAGCTGGGCGGGGGGGCTGTGTCCTCCCCAGGAAGTCCCTTCAGGCCTCGAGTCCGAAGCTCGGAGACCCACCTCCTCACCGCTGCCTGGCTTAGGCTCCAGCCTCAGGCTGGCCCTCTGGCTGAGTGGGGTTTGAATGGGGGAATGGGGACAGCGAAGCTCTCAGCTGTTCTCTAACAAATTCTTTAACACAAGCCAAACATGGCAAAGGGGCAGTGAAATTTCGTATCAGAATTAAACCTGCATGAGCTGCTTCTCCTGGTCGCTGGGTGCCTGTGGGGCCCCGGGGGCCTGAGTTGAGGGGGAAGAGCGGCACACAAAGCCCAGACCCTCCCTGTCATCAGGAGGTGGCCCTGTGGGCAGAATGCAATCTTTGTGTCTCTGCATGACTAAACTGTTCTGCCACCAAGCCGTCCCCTAACTCTCCTGCGCTTCGGTGAGGGGACGTCGGTCTCTACCTTGTCTCCTGAGCCTCTGCTCTGACGAGTGGGCCTGGGTCTCTCACGTGAGGCCCTGCCCCTCCTCTCTCTGGGACGATGTGTCCGCGCGGTTTGCCACACTGTGGCTCAACTGGCCGTGCGCCCTGGTGGGGGGTGTGTGTGGGCGCAGCCCTCCCAGCACTTGCATGCCTCGAGCTTTGGCCCCTGGTGGGAGATGAGTTGCCCTGGCCGGTCCCTGACCTCGCGGGGGCCCCTCCCTCCAGCAGGATCCAGACGTCCCTCACCAGCGCCAGCTTGGGGTCTGCAGATGAGAATTCGATGGCCCAGGCTGATGACAACTTGAAAAATCTCCACCTGGAGCTCACAGAAACATGTCTGGACATGATGGCCAGATACGTGTTCTCCAATTTCACAGCGGTTCCCAAGAGGTGCGGGCTGGGCCCCAGGGTGGGAGGCCAGCGCCTGGCTCGGCTTCTGTGACCAAACTCGGCAGCAGTGGCAGCAGGCGAGGCCCTGGCCAGGCTGCTTTGCGCATCGTGGGGCCCCACTCTTCTGGGGACCAGGGCCCACTGCAGTCCACGCACCTTTGAAACCAAGATGCCCATTCAGAGAGCCCACGGAGGGTGAGGTGTCGGCTGACGCTCTTGTTTCTCAGGTCACCTGTGGGCGAGTTCCTCCTGGCTGGCGGCAGGACCAAAACCTGGCTGGTTGGGAACAAGCTTGTTACCGTGACAACGAGCGTGGGGACCGGGACCCGGTCGCTGCTGGGCTTGGATTCAGGAGAGCTGCAGGGTGGCCCCGAGTCGAGGTGACTGTGCCTTCCACCCCCTGCCCGGCAGGCCTTGACAGTGGCCGTCCTGGGCCCAGGCATCTTGGTCATGCTCTGCACGGACCCTTCTGCCCTCAGCTCAGACCCTGGCGCGCATGTGAGACAGACCAAGGAGGCGCCTGCCAAGCTGGAGTCCCAGGCTGGGCAGCAGGTGTGCCGCGGGGCCCGGGACCGGGTCCGCTCCATGTCCGGTGAGCCTGGGCCCCACCCTGCCTCCTTCACAGGTGCCTGTGGGTCCGCGTGCTTGCAAGGACTTCTCGGAGCCTGGGGACAAGGTGGTTGAACAACTGGGGTGTTGTCTCTGTGAGCCCTAGCCACAGGGCTGTGTAGTAGGGGGCGTGCCTTCTCTACAGCTGGCCTGAGGCCCCCTCGTGGCCATGGGTCTATTCCTCATGGCCAGTGTTTCCAGCAAACTGTTGGCTGCCCTGGTTCTTAGCCCAGCTCGCCCCTAAAGCTTCTCTATGCTGCAGCTGGAATGAGACTTGGTCCGGCCATGGCCCCTTCCTACTGCCCTGGGTCCACTGAGCCCGACGCTGTACAAGGGCTGTGCCCAGGGAGGGCTGAACAGCCTCTAGTCGCTGGGCCCTGGGCGGAACAGCCGGTTCTGGGCTGGTGGCTCTGCATTGGGCAGGTGGTGGTCACTGGCACTCTTGCCCTTCTCTTCCTCAGGGGGGCCATGGCCTTCGTGTTGGTGCCCTGGACACTCCAGCCTCCCACTTCCCGGGTGGCCCCACTTCCCCGGGTGCACAGACTGCTCTCACCAGCAAGTCTGAGAGGGCGTCAGCTGGTACCCAGTTCCCAGTGCAGGAGAAGACGAGCCTGGCAGCCTATGTCCCCCTGCTGACCCAGGGCTGGGCAGAGATCCTGGTCCGGAGGCCCACAGGTACGGACGGGCCTGTGCTCAGCATGCCGGGGCCTCTGCCAGGGCTTGAGGTACCCGGCAGTGAGTGGCAGGCACACAGGGCCAAGTGGGCCTCTGCTCTGTGACTTCTGAGCTGAGTGCCCAGAGGGGAGTGGTGAGGGGAGATCCAGGCGGCTAAGTGGTAGGGCCTCCCTCACAGAGCACCGTGGCCTGGGGGCCTTCAGCCGCAGATACGTTCGTGTATTTTTATCCGCCCCGAGCCTGGAAGTCCTGGGTCACAGTGGTGGCAGGGCCGATCCCTCTTGTGGGTCTGTGTTCTGTCTCCTCTTCTTGGAAGGGCCCAGGGGATTAGGGGCCACCCCTGTGGCTCTGTTTTACCCTAATGAGTGGTTTCCTGAGCTGCTGGAGGTCAGGGGTCTGATACATGGATTTTGTTGGACATGACTCAGCCTGTTATGGGTATTGCAAGAACTTAAGCCGAGGCCCAGGGCCTGAGACTTGCTTTGGGCACAGCATGGCGAGCGGTGACAGGAGAGGGCTGGATAGCAGGCCCCAAGGAGACTCGAGTGTGGGCAGAAGGGCCGCGGGTCCTGGCTCCTGGCGGGGAACAGGCAGGGGGCAGGTGGGAGACTGGACGGGGAGGCCCAGGCAGGGCAAGAGGAGGTGGGTCAGGTTGGGTGAGATGCTCGGGATTGGAAGACATTCAGCGTGGAAGGTTGATTCAAAGTGTGGGCTCCTGGGCCTTATGGGGAGAGGGACAGAGCCCAGAAGGCCGCCCATTCAGGCTTCTCTATGGTGAGGTCTGGGGCTTTGAGATGCCTCCACCAAGCCTGGCCAGGGCCCGGGAGCTGCCCTGGGGTGGAGAGTGGTGTGCGCTGAGACCCCTCCTCGTGTGAGGCAGGTGACCGCTGCACAGGTGCTGCCCTAACCTGGGGGCCTGGGGCAAGCCGTGGGCATGCCTTTGCCTGGGGTCTATCCCCCTCCCCGTCACTCCCTTGGTTGAGCACAGGAACCCTGCTGAGCCCAGGCACGTGCCCTTAAGGACAGCACACCCGGTGGCAGGGCGGGGGATGGGCTGCTCCAGGAGCGCCGGGAGGGGATGGGGTGTTTGGATGCCTAAAGTGTGCTGCCTATGCTTCTCCTCAGGGAACACCAGTTGGCTGATGAGCCTGGAGAACCCACTCAGCCCCTTCTCCTCAGACATCAACAACATGCCCCTGCAGGAGCTGTCCAACGCGCTCATGGCCGCCGAGCGCTTTAAGGAGCGTCGCGACACAGCTCTGTACAAGTCGCTGTCGGTGCCGGCGGCGGGCTCATCCAAGCCCCCTCCACCCCCGCGGTCTAACACGGGTGAGTGCCGCATGCAGGCATCGCGCCCCTGCCCCCCATGGGGCCACGCCGGAGCCGGCTCCCTGAGCTCTCCTTGCCGCTGCCACAGCCTGGTGTTTGGGAGCAGGGCCGGCTCCTACGGAAGGGCCCCCTTCTTTAGAGACATGCCGCTCGCGGAGAGGCAGGCAGGTGCTTCCAGGGCGGACGCAGCAGAGCCCCGCACACCCTGTGCCCTGCACCGTCCCCGGCGTGCCCGTGGCCCCAGGAGGGCAGCCGCACTTGCGCTTGGGTCTGGGTTTGGATGCGCCGAGCACAGCTAAGCCTGCCTGCGCGCTCTCGTGCCCTTGCCTGGCGGGGCTGGTGCCCTCCTTCCGGGCCACTCTCTGGCCTTCCCTGTGGCCCCACATGGCGCTTCGAGGCCCAGGACCTCCGCTGGTGAGGAGGGCCGGCCCCCCTCCGCCCCCTCCTCCCCCCGGCTGCCGGCCAGCCGCCGCTGGCCCTCCGCTCTCTCCCTCCAGGCTCGGGCTCTGTGCAGGACTAGTGCTGCCTTTCCTCTCTGCTCGACTGTGCGCAGTCTGTGCTGCTGCTGACCGGCCGCGCGCGGTCTTCCTTGCAGTGGCCTCTTTCTCCTCCCTGTGCCAGTCCAGTTGCCAAGCAAAGCTGCACAGGAGCATTTCCTGGGCAGGTATTCGTACACCTCTTTAAGGAAGGCGCTGTTTGCCGCAGAGCCTCGCCCTGCCTCGCACCCGCCGCTCCTGCCGTCCCTCATGCGGTCATCCCTCCACAACTCTGCCGGTGCCACTCCTCACCCCCGGGAGCAGGGCCCCGACTCGCATGAGGACGTCCGTGCAGAGTGCCTGCGCTTGGCCAGCAGGCCCCTCTGCCCTGTGCCCTTGACGGCCGAGCTCTGTGCCCCGCCGGATGGGCCCTCGCTGCCCCTTCTTTAGGCCTCGGGAGGTGACGTCGGGCCGCTGAGCCATGGATGCTCTTCGGGGCGAGCCTGGCCCTGTGGCTCAGCTGGGCTGACCTTGCCCTGGCCTCTGGTGGTGTGATTGGCTTGGTGAACCCACAAATTGGGCTGTGTCTGCTTCTCATCATGGGCTGGCCCGTTGCCTCCGGGCCCTGGCAGTGGCGGGGGATTGACCGACACGGCCCTCTGGCCCACCTGGGCCCCCATGCGTGGGCAGGTGCTGGTTCGGAAAGGGCAGCGTGCAGACGGGTTCTGGCAGGTGGCTAACAGACCGTGCGTGTGCGAGGGCTGTACGCGGGGCGGCCGCGGGCTGCGCTAACTCTCGGTGGCTTCTCACCCTCCACCCCCATCCTGACACTGGCACAGGAAATGCTGCTTTGGGGTGTTGTGACCTTTCCTTGGTGCTCCTGGCTCCGGGTTTGGCTTGGGCTCCGATGGCGCATCTCTGCTTTCTGGAATGGGCTCCCCGTCTGTGTGTGTGCACAGGGGTTCCTCCCGCATCAGGCTTTTCCTTGGGTCAAGGAGGAACTCCGGCCTCCGCCTGTTCCTGGGAGCTGGTCTAGGCCCGCCGCTTCTCCTGAGCTGAGGCCCCGTCTTAGGCGGGGGCTCTTCCCTGTTGGGGGTCTGTGCTGCCATTGCCCGTCTACCTCGCTGGAGCAGCGGGGGCGGGTTCTGTGGACCCTGGGATGTGGATCCCAGGGGCCAGATGCCTCCCTCGTCCCCACCCTGGGAGCCTGTGTTGGAGATGCCCTGTGTCAGGGGCCACACCGCGCCCCTCGGTGCCCTCCTGCAGCGACTTGATGGGGTGTGGGCGGCTCAGAGCCACAGGCAAGTAAGGCCTGGGGTGAGGCCGTGGCGGGGCCCACTGCGCTCTCTTGCTGGGGAGAGGCTGGTACCTTTGGGGCCATGTGAGCTCCCAGGGGCCGGGCCAGCACCTAGTAGCCCCATCTGTGTCCTCCCAGACTCGGCAGTGGTTCCGGAGGAGGGGAGCACAAGCGAGACTCATTTGTCCGCGGAGCCCATGGAGTTGGAGGACTTTGAGGCGACGCTAGGCACAGACCGGCGTGGTGACCGTGCTGAGGCTTACAGCAGGGTGAGTGCCTCAGGGCGCCCGAGCTGCCCTAGGTGCCCTGGGGGTGCTCGCCCCTGGGAGCAGGAGGAGGGTACTGTGGGAAGAGGGGCAGGGCCTCGCTCCATGCTCCGTGGCGCGCATGGACTTGCTCAGAACTTTGGCAAGTCTTTTGCCCCCGTTTTTGTTATTTAAAAAAAGTCTAGCTATCTTTCTTAGTCAGTCTTGCGTGGACAGTCTGGGGTTCCCCAGCAGGCCCTGCAGATCGACAGCTGCTGGTCGTTGGTGTCCTTTTGGTTGGGCGGGCGCTGGTCTCCCCTGCTTGGCGTGGGGCACCGGCCGGTGCCGTCCTGGGGGAGAGGATGCGGTTTCCGCCTGCCACTAAGGGGCTCTGTGGCTCTGCCAGGGGCGTGGGGGGGCTTCATCGCCTCCAAGTGAAGCCCTGGGTGTGCTCGCTGGTACCTCCTAACAGAGGTCCCGTGGACTCCTCCTTGGCAGTCATCTTCAAGCTCCAGCCAAGAGGAGAAGTTCCCTGCAGAGGAGCTGGCGGCTGGAGGGATCCCCATCGAGCGGGCCGTCTCTTCTGAGGGCACCCGGCCTTCTGTGGAGCTCTCCTTCCAGCCCTCCCAGCCCCTCAGCAAGTCCAGCTCCTCGCCTGAGCTGCAGACCCTGCAGGACGTGCTGGGGGACCCTGGAGACAAGACTGACGTTGGCCGGCTGAGCCCTGAGGCCAAGGCCCGGTCGCAGTCCGGGATCCTGGACGGGGCAGGTGCCTCCTGGTCAGCCCCAGGCGCAGAGAGCCGGGGCCGGGGCCCCGCGCAGCCCGAGGGTCCCTTGCCTTCTAGCTGCCCCCGCTCCCCCAGTGGCCTGCGGCCCAGAGGCTACACCATCTCTGATTCGGCCCCATCACGCAGAGGCAAGAGAGCAGAGAAGGACGCCTTCAAGAGCAGAGCGGGGGCCTCCAATACTGAGAAGGTGCCAGGCATCAATCCCAGGTGAGCCTTGCTCTCTGGGGCTGGAGCTGCTGGAGCTCTTGGATGATCCCCGTGGGGACGTGGTACCTGAGGGGCCCTGCCACAGGCTGGGCTGCAGGTCGCGTGGCCTCGGGCCTGTGGCTGATTGGAGCCACAAGAGAGGCTCAGGTCTGCTGTTCTGTGCGTGGGCGGACAGTACTGGCTGTGACCCCGATCTGGCCCGCAGCTCCCAGCCCGGCTCTCCCCATCTTTCCCCCTGCAGTTTTGTGTTCCTGCAACTCTACCATTCACCTTTCTTTGGTGACGAGTCCAACAAGCCCATCCTTCTACCCAATGAGGTGGGTGGGTGCCTTCTCTCCCCTGTGGGGTCCCCCTGGAGCCTGGGTGGGGGGTGCCGTGGGATGCCCTCACTCTTGGCGGTGGCGGCCATAGCCCAGGCTTGCAGAAGGTACAGCCTCAGCTCCCTGGGGCAACCTACAGTGACCTACCTGCGTGAGGAGAGCCCTCCCTGGAAGGGCATCAGGCTGGGGCTGGTGGTAGGGCTGGTGGCAGGGGATGGCCTCCGCCCAAGCTCAGGCAGGGCTTTGTGGCTGTAGTCCTTCGAGCGGTCAGTGCAGCTTCTCGACCAGATTCCATCCTATGACACGCACAAGATTGCCGTCCTGTACGTGGGAGAAGGCCAGGTGAGGCTCCTGGGTGCGAGGGTGGAGTTGTGTGGCCTTCCTGCCTGGGGTAGGGGTCAGGGTCTGCACCCTGGTCCGTCACAGAGCTCAGTCACTGCATGAGCTGCCACATGGCCAGTGCTCAGGGAGCCCTATGCCAGGTACCGTTCCGGTGCCAGGGACACGGCAGGAGTGACAGGTGAGTGTGTGAGCTCGTGGTGCCCAAGGGAGTGCCAAGCACTGTGGAGGTGGCGGCAGGTGCCGGGATCTTGCACGTGTGAGCAGGGCACTGCTCGCATTGGGGATCCAGGTGTGGAGAAAGTGAGGGACAGGAGTCTCCTGTGTGGGAATGGCAAGTGTGGGTGGCTGGTGCTGTGTCCACTGCGTGGGGGACGGTAGGTGGGGCAGGGAAGTAAACGGGGGGAGGGTGGGTGTGGACAGTGGACGTGGACAGCCTCGTGGGCCATTCCCAGGGAGGTGGGCGGGCCGTGAATTGTTCTGAGCAAAGGGTTCAAGGTGACTCGGCCTAAGTGTCCAGAGCATCGCTCCGACTGCCGTGTGTGTGAGAACCGATGGAAGGCAGGTGCTGGCGGTCCCTGTGAGGGGCAGGGCTGGGGCCTGGGGCCGGGGTTCCAAGGATTGCTGGGCTTCCTGATGTGTTGGGAAGGTCCCGTAAGCACATTGGATGGGAGTGCAGGGCGGCATCGTACAGACTCAGGGCTCCCGGGAGCCATGGGGGGCGGGGCGGGTGCCAGCGTGCTCCTCCCTGCCCACAGAGCAGCAGCGAGCTGGCCATCCTGTCCAATGAGCACGGCTCGTACAGGTACACGGAGTTCCTGACCGGCCTGGGCAAGCTCATCGAACTCAAGGACTGCCAGCCGGACAAGGTGTACCTGGGGGGTCTGGATGTGTGTGGGGAGGACGGCCAGTTCACCTACTGTTGGCACGACGACATCATGCAAGGTACGCGCCTGGCCACGCAGCTCCCGCCGTTCGCCGTCGGGGGGGCCACGGGCGGGGCCAAGGGCCTGCCTTTACCCGTCTGGGCGTGCAGGCAGTGCGGGGGCTGGCGGCCCCGCTTCCAGAAGCTCTGCCCTCGGGAAGGGGTGCCTTGCTGCCGGGCGGGCACTGAGAGCCCTTGGGGAAGCCGAGAGGTGCCCCCCCCCCCGCCCCGGCCCCACCGACACGAGCCCCGAGCAGCCCTTGTGAGCGCTCGTCCGGGTCCGCCTTGCAGCTGTCTTCCACATCGCCACCCTGATGCCCACCAAGGACGTGGACAAGCACCGCTGTGACAAGAAGCGTCATCTGGGCAATGACTTCGTGTCCATTGTGTACAATGACTCCGGCGAGGACTTCAAGCTGGGCACCATCAGAGTGAGTGGGGGTGCTGGGGGCGGGCCCAGGCAGGGTCAGCATGCCGGCCGCAGGGGCACCGGCCTCCCGTGCAGACCCCCCTGGGAGCCAGCGTCCTTCTCTGGAATGACCATGACGGGGACAGTGGCCCCACGGGCTTCCCACGGAAGCCGGGGCACCGGCGGCGGTGGTGCGGGGGGTCGCGGAGTTGCTGTGCACGTGTACTTAGCGGGCTGTGGGGTGCCCGGGAGGTGCTGTGTCTCCGGAAGGGCTCCGAGTCCGTCTGCCTGGCACCTCCCTTGTGTGCCCACGGCAGCTGGGGTCGGTTTCTGGGTCACCACCTTTCTCAGAGGATGCCGCTAGGGCTCAAGGCCCCACGGTGGGAGGCGGGCTGAGTCCGGGAGACTTGTCACGGGGTGCGGGGGGCTGTGCCAGACAGCTGTGAGGCCGGGCAGTGGGGAGCCCGGGGCGGCCCCAGCGGCAGGGGTGCCGGTGCTCAGAAGTTTGCGGGTGTGTTCTGAACACAGCGGGGAGCCTCGGGCGAGGTCACCGGACAGAAGCCAGGAGCGGGCAGCGGTGCAGAGCTGGGGGCTGGGCACGTGCCGAGCTCCTTGTGCTGCTCTTGGGTGACAGGCAAGTGGCAGCCGGAGCCACAGGGAGGGGAGGACAGGGGCCGCAGACCTGTCTGGGGTCATGACTGAATCTGAACTCGGTGGGTTCAGTGGTTGGGAACCAGATGTGGAATAGGTGGGGTTTTGAGAGGGAAGGCAGCTGTGGTGGGAAGGAGGGTGTGAGCAGCAGAGCCCAGGCTTGTTCAGGTAGCGAGCCACCCGCCCTGATGAGCCCACCACCTGCCCGAGCTGAGGGAGGAAGTGGCAGACAGTGGTCCTCGGGGCCGGGTGACCTCTGCTCTTATCCGGGCAGGGTCAGTTCAACTTTGTCCATGTCATCATCACCCCCCTGGACTATGAGTGCAACCTGGTGACCCTGCAGTGCAGGAAAGGTGAGCTGCGGGGCGGGGCGGGGCAGGGTGGTACTCAGGACCCTGAGCCTTGGGGTGAGCTCTGTTTCTCCCCAGACATGGAGGGTCTCGTGGATACCAGCGTGGCCAAGATCGTGTCAGACCGCAACCTGCCTTTTGTGGCCCGTCAGATGGCTCTGCACGCAAACGTGAGCAGAGAGGATGGGCCGGGGGGGGTGGGAAGTGCCCACAGGTGCCACCCCACGAGGGCTCACCACTCCCCCCCTGCCCCCAGATGGCCTCACAGGTACATCACAGCCGCTCCAACCCCACTGACATCTACCCCTCCAAGTGGATCGCCAGGCTCCGCCACATCAAGCGGCTCCGCCACCGGGTAGGGAAGAGGGGACCCAGACCCCCTGTGGCGGGCGGGGGGGGGGGGGGCACATGTGCCCCCTGCCTCGGGGCTGGCTGCTGAAGTTCCCATCTCCTACAGATCCGGGAGGAAGCCCACTATTCCAACCCCAGCCTGCCCCTGATGCAGATGCACCCCCCGGGCCACGCCAAAGCCCCTGCTCAGGCGCCGGCAGAGCCCACGCCCACGTATGAGACGGGCCAGCGGAAGCGCCTCATCTCCTCAGTGGATGACTTCACGGAGTTCGTGTGAGGCTGCCCCGCGTGGACGTGTGTGCACGAAATAAAGCCGCAGTGGCTCCTGGCCTGCGTGGCTCAGACACAGATGCAGTCAGCTAGCTGGTTTATTTGACTTTGTCCGGTGGGGGTGGGATCAAGGCGCTAGCTTGGGCAGCCCCCCCCCCCAGCCAGCCATGGTGCGGGGCCTGTCTGGGCCATCCACACCACCACACACGGCCCTGTGCTCACCTGCCCCAGCCCCAGGAGCCAGCCCCCGGGGAGGGCTCTTTCCACCTGACCACCTCGGTCTTTCCCTCGCCCTGCTCCTCACCCCGACCCGGCACCAGCAGGTCTGGGCCCTGCCTTCTCGCTGCGCAGCCTTGGGCGCAGAACAAGGCCCCCCCGGGGGGGGGGGGGAGAGAGACAGAACTGCCTAGGAGGGGACTGGGCCCTTCTAACAAGCCTCCCCTCCCAGCACCTGTCCCAGGCCGGTGCTGGCCCTCCGGTCAGGTGTCTGGGGAGGGAGGCCTGCTCTGCTGTCCCCGCTGCCCCTCAATGTGGGTGACAGTGGGCACAGGACTGCTTCAGCTAGCGGGTCCCTGGGCCCTAGTGAAAAAGAGCGACGTACAAAAATATATACATTTTAACCCCATATAAATTACTGACGATAGACACACAGACGGCAGCAGAAGGGGAGTGCACTCAGCAGGGGCACAGGAGAGGTAATAACTTAGGGGGGGAAGACCACGGGAGGGGCAGGTTCCCTCCCCGAAGCCTGGATCCTTAGCAAAGGGGAGAGATCTGCCCAGGAGGTGGGGCCGGGCACAGCCCGCTGTACCTGAGGACTCTGGTAATAAATTAGCATCTCAGAGGCTGGGCACTCGGCCCAATACTGCTGTGTCCTCCCATGGGGAGCTGGGGGCTGCCCACATGGCCTCTTTAAAGTGCTGAGACCCCCCAGACAGAGACGACGGCTGCCTCCTCCCAGGGGGACCTTCGTGCAGCTCTCCTGCCTGGCCCAAGACCTTGAGGGCGGCAGAAGTTAATACTGAGCGGTGTCTGCTCCGGCTCCCTTCAAGAAGCCAGAGTGAAGCCACAGACCCACCCCAGGGAAGGGTGATGAGCCCAGGGCCCAGGGGTTAAGTGCTGCTGGGGTGGACCTTGTTCTTAGCCCGCAGGGAAGCCCTGCTGGGGCCAGTAGCCAGGCCCATGCCTCGGCTGGCCCGGGCAAGACGGCTGGGCAGGGCTAGCCGCAGGTGTGAGGAGGGGCTGCGGGGAGGGGAGGCTGGGGGACCAGTGCTCCTGCGGCCCTGCAGGTTCTGCAGCCTCTGCTCCAGCTGGTAGACATCCTCTGTGGCCTGGTTGAGTCGGTCGAACTGGGTAAGGAGGGCCTCGAACACGGCTTGGAGCCGTGAGGGCTCAGGCTCCCCCCGTGGCCCCAACCGGCCCAGGCCCCCGCTCAGCGTGTCCAGCTGGCTGGAGGAGGTGGAGGGCCGTGAGGTGTCAGAGCCCCCGCTGGGGGGTGGTGCATCCGGGGAAGACTTGGAGCCCCTGGAGGAGCGGGAAGGCAGCTGCTCCATCCCTTCGAAGCGGACTTTGTGGCGGAACTGGGGGCGGCACAGGGGCTCGGTCAGTCCGGCTGCACCCTGGGCTCACCTGGGCCCAGGGTGCGTCCCTCTCCCCCCCACTGGGCCGTACCCACCTCCTTAACCTTGCTGAAGCCCATCCAGAGGCGCAGCCTGCGTAAGAACAGCTCCACCATCTCATAGTCCTGTGGCTCCCAGGCTGGTCGGTAGAGCTCGCCACGCAGAGCATGGTACCGCCACCGCAGGAGGACTGCCCCCAGCCTCAGGGCCCCCCACACCCGCAGGGCCCAGAGCCCCGTGCACAGCAGGGGGGACAGGCGCCAGGATTCAGTAGGGCACAGGGCAGGAGCCCCGGACCCAGGGCACAGCACCAAGAGGGCCCGGGCCGCACTCCGAAACGAATCCACACAGGAGGACACCAGCTGCACGGAAAGGTGGCGCGGGTGAGGAGCGCCTCCTGGGCTACGCCACCCTCCCCCGCCGGCCTCACCGTCGTCACCTACCAGAACGGCCAGCTGGGTGTAGGCCACAGCGAGCGCCACCAGGCCCACGGCGGCCCCCACGAGCTCTGGCAGGGCCCGGCACAGCGTCTTGCCGAAAACCGACCACTGGCGCACGAAGCGCAGCTGCTGTGCGGCCTGCGGGCAAGTGGGGTCAGCTGACCGAACCCCGGCCAGCCCGGCCCAGACCCTAGCCAGCCCCCGCCGGCCCAGCCCTCACCTTGACCAGAAGCAGGAAGAGCAGCGAGGCGGCCAGACCGCGAGCCGCGGCGCTCAGCTGCGCCACCTGCTCGAAGCTGGTGAAGCGGCGCGGGCGGCGGCACACGAAGCGGGTCCACTGGCGGTCAGCGGCACCCAGCTGGGCCAGGCGCACCAGCGCCGCGGCCGCGGTCAGTGCCACCAGCAGCCACCGTGCCCAGGCCCCGGGCCGCACCGCGCGTGTACGCCCTTCCCTGTGCCACACGCGCGCCTCGGCCACCGAGAAGTACAGCGCGAACAGCAGCAGGCTCACCTGCGGGGGCGGGGCCAACACTGGCTAGGGCGGGGCGAGGGTGGTGGGCGGGGCCGGCGCCGGGAGGAGTTGGTGAGGGATGGGGCGGGGCGAGCAGTGAGCGGGGCCTGCGATAGGAGGACCACGGGGACGGGGGCGGGGGCGGGGCCAGCACCCACCGAGGTGAGAAGCGGCAGGGAGAAGCCGGCGCTCAGGCGCTGCAGCGGGAACGGGCGCACACTGAGGGCGGTCACGGCGTGCCCGGCTGCAGGGAACTCGAGGCGCAGCGTGATGGCGGCGTGGAGCCCCACGGCCGGGCTGTAGCGCGTGAGCTCCACGAACACGGCGCGGCTCCTACGCGGCGAGAAGGGGGCGGGGTGAGAAGACCTGCGTGCCTTCCCTGAGGAAGGGGCTCTCGGGGCGGGTGATGCATGGACCCGGGAAGAGGTGGAGGTCGAGTGGTCAGTGAGGCTCGTCAGGAACGAATGGGGAGCCGCAAAGTTGGTGGTGGGAGGAGGGCCGGTAGGGGCCGTGTGCCTGCCTGAGGTCCTGCAGGGCGGATGAGGGGGGTGGCACGGAGCTCAGACACCGCACCTGTTGTCGATCCAGTTGTGCAGCTGCAGGAAGCCCAGCTGCGCGCGGCTCTCTTCCAGGCTCAGCCCCAGCTCCTGCACGTAGCCCCCGCTGTCGTACACAGCGCAGTAGCCCCAGGACCAGACACTGCTGACGAAGGAACAGTGTTAGAGCCAGGCCCTGGCCCTGCAGGAACCCCAGGCGCGCCCTCTGTGCTCACCCCAGCAGGTCTGGTGCAGAGTAGGCCCACGTCTCCGAGCCATTGTGGGCAGCACTCCCCCAGCCAATGCCATAGTCACCGGTGCTGAAGGTGCCAGAGGCCGCAGAGCACGCAGGCACCCCTGAACCAGGAGGGTCTGGGCAGAGCGCTGCAGGGAATGAGCAGGACTAAACCAGGAGCACTTACTGTTGACCAGCTTCCTGGGGTGGGCCCAACACGATCGCCCAAACCCTCCCTGAGCCCAGAAGGTAGAGGTCCTGGTTTCACAGATAAAGAAACAGCAGGGAGAAGGTAAAGGGCACACGGCAATCAGCCAGAAGCCGCTCACCTTCTTGCAGCCGCACCTGACGCAGCCGTGGGGGCCCCAGCTCTGGGCTGGACCGGTTCCCGTGGATGTAGGGGAGCAGCACGTGCGACATCCACGGCCAGAACTCCTCAGACCTGCCCACAGACACAGTCACACGCTCCACCCCATGGGGCAGGCGGGTCAGAGCCCCAGAGAGCATCGCTCCTGCAGCCCCAGCCCAGCCAACAGCAGGCTGCCAGGGCCACCCGGCGGGACAAGGGAAAGACTCGCATTCCCTCATCTTAGGCTACTGGTATTTGGGGCAAATAAGTGTCAGGGGGCTATCCTGGGCACCATATCCAGTCCTTGACAACCAAAACTGTACCAAGACACTTGCCCACGTCCCCCGGGGACTGGGTTGGAAGAAGGCCAGGAAAGATGGGACCTGGTTGGCATCAGCAGCTCCCTGGCCGGCGGGTACGTGTGTGCACTCAGGGGTGTCCGTACCGGGTGATGGCCAGGAAGGCCTGGCTGCCCAGCTCCTGTTTGATGGCACTCTGCAAGCGGTAGGCATGGTTGTGGCATGAGGCATCCCCGTGGTTGGCCAGCAGCGTCACCAGCAGGAAGAGCATATACACCAGGAGGCTCTGGGGGCGAGGACAGCCCTGGGGTCAGCCAATCCCACTCAGGCCCACCGCAACAGAGCTGGCCAGCAAACTGCCCACGGCCAAGGTGCCTGGTGCCAAGAAGGCAGCCCAGACACCTGCCGATGCCCCGCCAGGGGTAGGGGGCAGACACGGTCCCACCAAAGGCTGAGACCACCCCCAGGATCCCTAGAGGCCAGGCAGTAGGAGGCATTTGATGTCAGCATGAGAAGAGGCAGAGCAAGGACTGGGGCGGTATGAATCGGGGGTGACAGAAGGTGGGGCAGGTGACAGAAGGTGGGGCAGGAGCCAAAGGGTCTTCTGTGGGGAGCTAAGGGCAGGTGGGAGGTTTTCGACAAAGGGAGAACATACAGGAAGACACCGCGCTGGCCCAGACGGGGGACAGGAGCACAGCTGCTGGTCAGCTGTGCCTGAGCTCACCCTCAGCATCCCGTGCAGCTTCTTGACCTTTTGGGCTTCCTCCTTTGCCAGGAAGAGCGCAAAGCCGTGGGGGGGCCGCACGCGGGGCACACGCTCGCTCACAGGCGTCACGGCTGGGCTCTCCACCAGGGTGTCATCCTCGTCAGGATGGAGCCGCTTGGCCACCAGTGAGAAGTACAGGGCTTCCAGCAGGACCTACGTCAGGGGTGGGGGGGGTGGGCATCAGAGGGGCCCACAGGTGCCAGAGCCTGGCAGCTGGGCCCCCACATCCCACTTACCTTGAGAGGCTCCCAGCCAAGGAAGGAGGCCAGGAAGCTGGAGCTGCTTGAGAAGAGCCACATCACACTCACGCCAGGGGGGAAGCTGGCACCCACCCAGCCCGAGACCCCCACAGTCGCAGCCACCAAGAGCAGGCTGAGTCCATGGGCCAGGGGCGCACACCAGGCCGGCAGCAGCCGCCTCCGCAGACCGTCCACCAGCCCTGGGGAGGGAGACAGACTGGTGACAGGCAGCCCACAGGAAGGGGCGTGGAGGGGCGTCCTGGGGACCCCAGAATGCACCTGTGCTGGAGAGCTTTGCCGACTGCGGCTGCTCCCAGGTCAGACCTGGGCTGGGCAGCCCCCTCTCCCCCAGCCTCGGCAGCATCAGCGTCTCTGTCCTCTCCCCAGGGGCGCTGGACCTGAAGCACAGAAAAGGGGAGTAGTCCTGCTCACCTGGCGCCGAGAGGAGAGGCGGCAGGCAGTTCCAGCTCCTGAGCCTCTTTGGCTGTGCAGCCCCCTCCCCCACGGTCAGCAGAGAGACGGAAGACACCGCCCCAAGCCGGGTGGACCTGGTGCTGGGGCTCAGAACCCCACCAGGGACTCTGAGGAGGAGCCCCAACACCCACCCTGCTCCTCACGCTGCAGACCTGTGTCAGCCTCCCTTCCCGGCTCCCCCTCACCTCCCGCTTCCTCCACCAGTGGATGGAGTCCTTGCCGCACCCGCCTGGGACCCGGTCCACCACTCACCGCACCGCTGCAGCGGCCGCCAGCCCTGTCCCCAAGCCCCGGGCCTGGCCTGCTCTTCACACCCACACAACTACTCAGCCTGAAACCTCCCAGTGAGCGCTGCCCACACCTCCCACCTTCGCCCTCAACCACCCGTGCTCTGATGCAGCTCTGTGAACTAAGACCATTAGTTTTTGGGTGAGGAGACCTATTTGTCTTTCAAATTCCAACAGCACATGTGCTCTGCGAACCGGGGGATGCCTGGCGGACCTTGCCAGCTTCAGAGCTGCTCCACCAGAGAAGGGGGGGCTGCAGGGGCAGATGGGAGGCAGGGGGAACGTGAAGCGGGAATGCGACAGGTGCCTCGTGGGGGGCAAGCGTGCACACCTGCTGTGGTCTCTGCACAGCTGTGCCCTGACCGTTCACGGTGCGAGCAGCCACCTGGCCTGGAGCTGTGCTCAGTGTGTCTGGCTTCAAGAGTCTCCTACAGACACGAGGCGCTCTCGCTCGTGCAGGTGGCCAGTCACTGCTAGGACAGCCAGGCGACACCAATGACCGAGTCCTGCCCTGCACGCGGCGACATGGGCAGGCAGCGTCTTGGGCTGGAGGTACCGGGTCTGCTCCGCTTAGAGCTACTATCCCAGGATTTCCCCATATTAGAGACCTTTTGAGTCGACTGGCAATTTCTTCATAAAAATACAATCATGCCACAGTTATGTGTTTTTGTAAAAGGATTCGAGATGCTTTCCCCTTTTCTCTGTGTTCTGGGACAGTTTACGTCTGTGATTTTTGGTTGCTTGAAAATGAGAAAAGTTAAAAAAAGAATAGGAAAATAGATATTAGAGGAAAAAAATAAATATAATTTTATATGAACCATCCAGCCCAGAAATTGAGAAAGTCTTAAAAATATAAAATCCAAACAGTTTCTGCCAAAAAAACAAAGACTATTTAGAAAACATGCCGGAGACCCCTCCCTGCAGCCAGGCCCTGCCTCACGCTGGCTGCCTTTGCCCTCCACTCGCCACTCACTTCTGTAGCCTGCAGGCAATGGTTACTGGCCCGGGGCCACCCCGTGAGGTCCTTCCCACACATCGCCCAGCCCCGCAGTGGGGGACCCAGCACAGCACAAGGCTGGGCCCCAGAGGGGAACAGGGCTTCTCGGCCTGGGCTCCCCACTGCCTCCCAACCCCCAGGACAGGCACTCACAGGCCAGTGAGCAGATCTGTTTCTACTTGAGTGTCCTGGGTGGGAGCCAGGCTGCTGGCCCCTTCAGCCAGGATCTGCCGAATCAGATCCTCATCTAGGGGGAGAGGAGGAACACGTCAGGGAGGGCGTGGGCCCCTCCAACCCCCAACCTTGGACCCTCCCTGGGGAGAGCACGAAGATACCACTCCTCCCCACCCCTGTTCACCTGAAGCCGAGAAGTATTTGGCAGGTGAGGAGGGGCTGACCAGGGAGAGACCGTCCTCCTCTGGGCCCAGCGTGCGGCCCACACGGCCCCGGGCCAGCCGCTGCAGGGTGTTGCCCACGATGGAGGGGTCACTCAGCAAGTCTGGCCAATGAAGCGTGCCCTCGCTGGATGGCCAGCACACCAGGCTGCAGGGCACACAGGTCAAATGAGGGAGCCCAGGGGACCACATGTGCACATATTCCCGAGTCCACCACACACGGACACAAGAGGCTTCTGAACAAACATGGCTGAGATAGCGTGTGGCAACACCCAGGGCCCGCAAGCACCTGCCGAGGACACGCAACAGCCCACACGGCCATAACATGGCACACACGGGGTGTGGCGGACCTAAACCAAGGCTCCCATCTTCTCTGTGGACACCTACCTTTTAGAATCATCCGAAAATAAGTCACTTTTCATTTGTCCAGCAAAGGCCTATTGAGAAGTGCAGAGTATACCTCAGACTCTGGGCCGCCTGAGTGGCAGGAGGCCCCCCCGCCCCCGCCTGCCCCGGCAGAGCCCCTGGGGGCACACTCACCTCCATGCGCAGACCCGGGAAAGTGAGGAAGGAGCTGTCCAGCACAGATGAGTCCAGGTAGCTGTCGATGTCCAGTACCTGCGGCCCTGCGGGGGTGGAGCTCGGGCCCCCGGCCACCTACGGGAAGAGACAGGCAGTCAGCGGGAGGCACTTCTGCCTCCTGAGCAGAGCCTAGACTGGTGCTGTGCTAGAGAATATTCTAGAATGATGCACATGTTCTGCATCTGAACTGTCCAGGTGGTAGCCACGAGGCCCATGCTGCTACAGAGCACGTGAAATGTGGCTGGTGCACCTGAGGAAGTCCAGGATAACTGAACACAAGCAGCCCCAGGCAGCTGCCGGTCACTGTGCTGGACTCCTGGCCTACGGTAGATGGTCCTTTCCAAGGAAGCCACCACTGTTCAGCCGGTACCTCCCTCGTCTTGTGAGGTCCCGTGTGGCTCTGGCTGCATGGGCCGGGACGAGTCAGTCCACGAGCCTGCTGTGGATTCTTCGGCAGTGGCGGGCCCGTCAGAGAGGCCATCTGGGCTTGTGCACGTATGAGGTCTCACAGGGCTCTGCCGGCCTCTTGCTAGAGGTCGGCTCTGGTTTGTGATTTCCTCCCGAGTCGGTCTGGGAGCTTGTCCTCCCAGGAACTTGTCCGTTTCACCTCAGTCATGTGACAGGCTGGTGGACAGCAGTTCACGGGACCCCCATCCATCCTGCTGGTTTCTGTGGCCTCAGCGGCAAGGTCCCCTTGAGTCGTGCATGAGTTTGACAATCTGCAGTGCTCTGTTTCCTTGGGTCTGTCTAGCTAAAAACCAGTCAGTGCTGCTGACCTCGCTGACTCTCTCTCTCTGGCGGCCACCCTGGACAGCCCTCGGCACAAGCGGTAAGGCCCATACTCCACCCTCCGGGAGCTCCACGGTGCCCAGCCCACCTTGCTCCGGGACATCCGGAAGAGAAACAGGATGACCAAGTAGACGGGATAGACGACCACACTGGACACCAGGCCGACGGCAACTGTGTCAACACTCAGCGGGATCAGAGCGGACACAGGACCCGTGCTGCATGGCAGGAGAAAAGAGAGACCCGGGCTGGGTCAGGCTGGAGGGCGGGAGGGGCCCCCTGGACCCTAGCAGCGTGGCACCCACCTGTAGGCAGCGTCTCCCACGACCCCGTACCACACGGCGTTGGCGCCCAGGAAGAGGCAGAGAAGGAGGACACAGCAGGTGGCCCTCTGGACGCGCGTGAAGCGGCTCCGAGGCGGCCGGTCCCAAAGGGACAGCCAGATGTGCTTGTCAAAGAAGCCACGCTGCAGCTCAGCCACTAGGAGGCGCCGGAACCGCCGCAGGGCCACGTCACCTGGGCAGAGGGCAGGGGAGGGCTTCAGGAGGGCAGAGGCACAGGGCCACCCCTCCAGGCTGTTGGGGCGGGGACGGGCAGGGCCCTTACTTGCTGCCAGCACATCCTTCTCCACGAGGCCGCCGTTGGCCTCAGTCTCCACCGAGAGCCAGTCATTGACCAGGAAAAAGGTGCTGCGGGCATTCTGTAGGTCCCTGACGATGATGTGCTGCAGGAACCAGGCGGGGCTGAGCCCTGAGGGGAGGGGGGGGGCTGAGTCAGGCAGGAGGGCGCTGGCGGGGTGCCGGTGGGGCAGCCGCAAGCGCCCCCACAGACCTTTGTTGTCGTGCCACACGCGGATCCTGCGCACGCTGCCCAGGCTGTGCGGAGTGGCGATCTGGAACACGTCCAGGCTGTTGCGACGGAAGGCTCTGTCCCCGTCCAGGTGCCGGTGGCCGCTGCGGCCCTCCGCCCCATACAGCATGATGCCCACGTGTGCCGTGGTACCTGCGGGTGGGCAGACACATAGACCAGACACGTGAGCCTAGGCATGCCTTCCTTCATCCACCAGATGCGGGCGGTCCTGGCTCCGCACAGACCCACGTCAGCTACCTCAGCGCGCCAGAGACTCGGCCCCCATGGCGCGCATGCTTGGCATCCGAGCGGCTTAACCGAGTGACTGCAGGAGGCCCAAATGTGGCCTCGAGCTCTCTGGTCCGCTCTGGGAACGACGGACCAGCGCTCCGACCGGCGGCCCGTCCCCACGCACCCGCCGGTTCCCTGCTCCCATCCCAGGGATAAACGCGCACAATGTTTTACAGAACTGGGTCCTCCAAAGGGTGAAAGCACAGGGAAGACGTGAAAACTGGTAGCACGGGGAGAGGAATTCTGATCAAAAGTCACTGGGCACGTGGGCACTGTGGAGGGTTCACCTCAAACGTTCCCACGCAAACAAGGACAGCAGTCAGGAGAGAACGGCTGGGGCGCAATGCGGCAGGTGCGGGAAATCCTGCAGCCACGTGGGGGCACCGTCCAGACCACGAGACAAGTTTTGCATCAAGAAACCGAACGCTTTGGTTTCCAGTGTGTCTAACATCCAAGTCACGCTGTCCTCGCTCGCTATGGGTACCGTCTTCCCAGTAACGGCTCGTGCCCCCTGCACGGACTGTCAGCTCGCTCATGTGGGCAGGCCCCGCGCCCGGGTGCCCTACGCGGCCAAAGAGCCCCGAGAAGCCTGACGAGCTCCTACACACAAAGCAGTGGGTAAACCAAGCCCTGGGTCTGTCGTCTACAAGGGACAGTGAGCCAGAAAGAGCAAGCAGGGGCGGCCCGGGGGCCTGGATGAGGGAGCCCGTCCCTCACCTGAGCCTCGGCCCCAGCCGGTCTTGACCAGGATCTCGTACTTGAAGCGGCCCGCCTTCCCGCAGAAAGGGATGACGCGGACCCGGCTGACGTCCAGCTGGTCCAGCTTACGCAGGATCACGGCCATGACCGCATAGGTCACCAGGCACACGGAACACGTCAGCAAAACGATGTAGTTCGTGCCTGAGGCTGGCTCCTGGGGAGACAGAGCCGTCAGGCCCGGAGGCACAGCCCACGCCCCACCTCCTCAGGACAAGGAACGTGGTGCCACTCACCGGGAAGATGAAGTGGATGTGGCTGGGGGGCACAAAGAGGCTGGCCCCGAAGGCTGTGAGGTGGCGGGTAAGGCAGACGGCCTGGCTGGGCGAGGTCTCCTCCAAAGGCACAAGCCCCTCCGTCCTCCACATCATGTCCTTCTCACTGAAGTACTGGCATAGGGACGCGTAGAGGCCCACGGTCACTTCCAGCGCTGACCAGTGGAAGTGGCTAGTCAGGTTCAGGTAGTAAGTCCCGCCTGGGTCTCTGGTCCTGGGAAAAGTTGGGGGAGTGTCACAGCCAGACGCTGCCCGGCCCCAGGCTCTGAGTGACAGTGATGTTCTGGCCCCCAGCCTCTCGGCTGAGCTACCCCCACCACGTGTTGACAGGGCAGCCCACGTCCCAGTCCTCCTGCCGCCACACCTGTTCCCGTGGGGAGCACACATGACCTTGGCATGCCCGGACCAGACCATGTTCAACCCTGCCCTCGGAGACCAGCCCCACCCCACCGATGGGTCCTCTGTGGCAGGGCATGTACTCACCCCGGGGCAATGAAGAAGGTATAGGGCCTGTGGTCGTCGCCCATCAGCTGCTCCAGGCTGATCCTCCTGCTGACCGAGCAGTTGTGCTCGTTCGGCCGGGGCGCCGAGTGCAAGTACACGGCCAGGTAGGGCTCGGGCTCCTCGGGCAAGTAGTGCTCTAGCAGCACAAGCACAGGGTCGGATGGAAGCCCTAGGCTGTTCATGCACACCCCGGGTGACACCCACGGGAGCCCTGTGGGGCCCTCCCCGCTCCTGGGGGCTGGAGAGCTGGAGAACTCTCTGTGCTGGGGCTGCACCTGCTCTGCCCTCATCCCTCACCACCCTCGGGTCAGGCCCCCAGCAGCCCGGCGAGCGGGAGGCAGGCTTCACTGAAGGCCACAGAGTTGGGGGGGTCCATGACAAACACCGGCTCACACCCCCCCCCCGCCCCCAGAGAGACCGGGCCAAGGCTGGGAGGAGGCAGCAGCCAGGAGCGCCCCGCCCCTGGCACCCACCACTGAGCAGCGTGTAGGTGAGCTGCAGATGCAGCCCGGCGGCGGGGTTGCTGTTCTCAGGAGTGACCACAACGCTGACCGAGGCCTGGGGCTGCACGACGGCAGAGCCGGCTGGGGTCGGGGGACGGCCCCGGGCGGCCTGGTCTGAGCTGTTGGGCACTTTCACGGTGATGGCGCGCTCCGAGGCCAGCTGCCCGATGGGGATCTGGGCCCCAGCCTGCGTCTGGAAGGCCATGGAGGCCACCTTGGTGGAGACGGTGTAGTTGCTGATGTAGCCGAAGGGGAAGGGATTGGAGTCGACAAGGAACATGAGCTGCACCACGTCACTGAGGTTGGACAGGGCCCCGCTGAAGGCCGCAGGGATAGAGAAGTGGCAGCCGGGAACCGAGGCGTTACCCTGGCACAGCAGGCTCAGTGGGTCTGAGCGCTTGCCCTGAGCCACGATCTCCTCGCCCGCCAGTGTCAGGGGCTCCTCATTGAGGACTCGGGAGCGCATGAGGATGCACATGAGAGCCGAGGAGAGGTGATAAGCTCTGGACGCCACCATGAGCGAGGGCGGCTCTGCACCCAGCTCTGAGGGCTGTGGGCCCTGCATGTCCGCACTGGCCAAGTGGATGAGGTCGCCTGCGGGAGCGGGAGAGGTTGTGGGGGTCGCTTGTAGGGGAGAGGCAGGAGGAGGCTGGTGGGGGGGGGGTGCCGCACACACCTGCCCAGCCCTCACCCACACCTGTGATGTTAAGGATGCTGTCGGCGATGCCCGTGGGCGTCCCGGTGCCGGCGGCAGTCTCGGCCTGCAGGATGCGCATCATACCCTCAAGCTTGTGCAGCGTCTTCTTCAGGCAGGAGCCGCACACCAGCTCCCTGCTGGACACCTGCAGGGAGGCCGGCACTGTGTTCTGCCCTGCTCCAGCCCGGCTGAACAGGGCTACTCCCCCTCTGGCTGCTCAGCCCAAGCTTAGCTCCAGCACGCTGGCCATGCTGCTGGGCGCCCACTGTGGCCATGGCCTTTTCCCCAAGCCCCTTCATCTTGTAGCTGGAAAAGCCACCCCAAATGTGGGTTCCACCCACATACCTCCTGGCTGAAAACTCTTCCGTGGCTTCTCCCCACCCACAGACGAGGTCCAGCAGAATGCCACCCTGTGTCCCACCCCAAGCCACATACATGGCCACGGGAACCACATGTCACAGGGCTCCCCACCTCCCTGGGAAGATTCTCTGTACCTTTCTCTGCTAAAGGCTCTGCAGCAATTTCCCAACCCTACTGAAAGTGGACTCAGCCCTGCCCAGTCCAGTCCCCGAATCCTGGATGACGGTGGTGGTAGCTCTCAGGGTCTGCCGCGGGGCCTGAGCTCCCCCGTACCGTGCACTGGGCCAGCGCCGCCGCGATCTGCTGGATGTCATCCACGGTGTTGACCCGCAGGGAGACCAGGGTCTCTGTGACGTTCTTGCGTATCTGGGCTTGCAGCTGCCGCCTGGCATCTGACTCTGCTGCTGCAGCCACAGCTGGATCGGACTGCGGGCAGCAAGCACAGGGGAGCCCTGAGTGGGCAACGGGCGGCCCCACCAGCGGTGACGGCAGGCGCCGTGCAGGCCGTCTCAGCCACCATGAAACTCAGGTGGTGGCTCAAGCCCTGTTGGGGGCTTTCCCAGGACTCCTTACAGGGGGTGGGCACAGGGGTGGGGGAACCCACAGGTGGAAACAGTGGAGAACAGAGGTTGTTTCAAGGAGACACACCAGGGGACTGATCATTCGCAAGACCTCGGGGACTGGCCTGGCCCCACCCTCCCACTGAGGAAAGACGAGAGAAGGGGAGGCCTCACCCCCGCGCTGGCCTCATTGAGCACAGTGATGAGAGCCAGCGAGTACTCGATGACGTGCTGGGGGTCAGCCTGTCTCAGTAGCCTGGGCAGCATGCTCTCTGTGAGGCTGTGTAGCCAGGTCATGAGGTCCGAGGGGCCTCCTGGGGGATCGCCAGGAGGCTCTGGCAGGGTGATGGCCAGAGAACTGTGTGCAAAGGCCCCCGGTGAATGAGTGGCAATCCCCGCTCCCACCTGCCATCTGCCCTGACCTCCCTGCCCGGGCTCACCTGTTGAGGGCGACCACAGCCGCACCCAGCTGGTCCTGCACGACCACGGCCAGGCCCACCTGGAAGTGGGGTGCGAACCCAGGCGGCAGCACTGCTCCATAGGAGGAGAGGCTGCCCCTATACACGCAGAACTCCTCGCAGTGGCCCTGCCGACAACGACGCAGTAGCAGGGCGTATACCAGGGGGGCGCTCGCGTCTTCCGTGTCCTGCCAGCCTGCAGGGGCCCCCACAGTGTCAGCCGCGCCCCCAGAGTCCCGGCGGCCCATACGCCATGCCTCCCCACCATCCGCAGCCACGCTCACCTATGCACTCGAAATGCACCTTGGTGGTGAGGGCGCGCACGGCGTCCAGCGGGAAGAGGCGGCAGAAGCCCCCGCGCGGGGGCCGGTTGGCCGAGAGACGGATGGAGGCGCAGCCCTCCTCCTCACCCAAGCGGCCCAGCACCGTGAGGGTAAATGTGTAACCCTCGCCATCCCGCAGCACGCCGCGCCGCAGCACCAGCCGCATGCCCGAGCTCCCCGTTGACGTGGTCGTCTCGTCCAGCACCAGTGTCTGGTTGCTGAAGGTGCGCGCGGCCCAGCGCTGCAGGGCGACACGCAGAGCCTGCGCTGAGGGGCGGAGCAGCCGCGCCCCGCCCCCACCCTGTCCTCTCCCCGAGGCCCCGCCCCCTCCCTCCCCGAGGGGGGGGGGCCCCCCACAAGCTCGCTCACCCCCCGTTTGGAGCCCCTGCTGCAGTTGTCACAGCGGCCCTCCAGGTACACGTAGGAACTGCGGCTTACTGCGTACACCGCCTGCGCCTTGCAGGACACGCACTCCAAAGACACGATGGGTACCCGGCCCCTGCGAATCAACACCTGGGACAGGGTGGGATCACAGGGAAGCTATGACCTGAGCCAGGCCCTCTGCTCCTGGGGCCCAGAGCCCTGAGTCTGCACAATGCAGTGGGGCCACGGTGGGGGGGGGGTGGCTCACGGGGGAGCTGGGCCTCTGGCCTCTGCCTTAGTACCGTTCTAGTTGGGAAACCTCCTCTGGGCCCAGCCAGCTCGTTAGCCTAAGGTCCAGCTTCCCAAGGCACTGTGGGCTCAGCCCTCACCCACTACGTTCAACGGGTTTTGTGTCTCCCAGTCTGCGGGATGGTGGTGAACAGCCAAAAGGACAAGAATCCACACTGGGTTTCTTTTCTGTAGCCCCCAAGGCCCAGCATGGGCCTGGCACACACAAAGCCCTCAGGTGCTCACCCACAAACAGAACGGATGGGTGAATGCCTGTGTGGGGACAGAGCAGCTGTGCACAGCACGGCCCTGAGGTCCCTGCCACCCTGGGACGGGGCCCACCTCAGCCAATCCAGGCCCTGCTCTAAGCTCCCACCTCGCCGCACAGCCCCTCTAGACAGGCTGGCTGGAAGAGCCTGATGCTGGGGACAGACAACCCTGTGCTGGGCACCAGCAGAGCCTAGCACACTGGCTCCCATCAGCACACCTCACCCAAAGGCAGCAGGGATGGTTGCCCTGGGGTCACCCGCTCTGTGGTCCTGACCAGAAGCACCACAACATAGGAAACCCTCAGAGTGTTCTGTGCTCCCTGGGGGCAGATGGCCCTGTACGCTCCGCCCTCCCTGGCAGCTGTGTCCACCCTGGGGGCCCAGGGCTCTGCCTTGCTGGGCTAAGGACCAGGCCAGCAGCACCCACCGTCTGGTTGGTGGCCTCCTCCTTCCGGCCCGCCTTCCACACGGTCAGGTTGAAGGTGTACTCCACGCCGGCTTGTAGGCGCTCCCGAGGGACGGTGACCAGGCTGCTCCCCCGGGGCCCGAAGGTCAGGGTACACCCACCAGTCTCACTCTGTAGCCACAGGGGAGAGGGCGTGAGTCCCTGGATGGCTTCAAAGCAGAGCTGGGAGAGCCCCCTCCCTATGCTGGACTCAGCACGAACGACCGAGGGGGCGGGGGGGGGGGGGGGCAGGGGACGGCCATGCCCCACAGTGCACCTGACCTGTGTCGAGGCCACACAGGCCCAGTGGAAGCTGAGTGGTGTCTGGTCACCATCCTCCAGGTTGGGATCGTAGGATTTGCTGCCATCTAGCACCAGATCCTGAGTGTCTGACCACACGCGGTACGAGCCGCCCTCGATGATGGGCACCAGGCGCTCAGGCACCACTGTCACATTGGCTTGGATGCTCCGAGCCAGTGGTGTGTCCCCAAATGACACCATAAACACAAAGCAGTAGTGGCCCACAGGCAGTGCCAGCCGTGGTACCACCAGCTGGGGCCGGCTCACGTCCACACTGGGCAGGGCCACAGGGGCCATGCGCCCAGGCCACTGGCAGCTGGGGGCACGGTACACCTGCCAGTGGTACTCGGTCTGGTAGGTGACACAGTCCCGCAGGTTGACGTGGGCCTCCAGGTAGTTGCGTTGGGAGCGCCGCATTAGCACCTGCGGGGGCAGGGCCACATCCACCTCGGGCTCCCTGCAGGCCAGCACGTGGACGGTGACCGTAGCCTGTGCCACGAAGAAGCTCACCAGGTTGGAGGCATTCACCTCCATGCGGTAGTCCCCGGGCCGCAGATAGGAGTGTTCAGCCCAGGGCTCCTCCGTGTCCTCCACTGGGGCCCCATCCCCGAAGTCCCAGCGATAGGCCACACGCCGGGGGCTAGGGCTTGTGGCGGCCTCGAACCGGGCTGAGCGGTTGGTAAAGCAGCGGCCGCTGCGCAGCACCACATGCTGGATGGCGTCCTGGACCTCCGTCACAAGCGTGAGGTTCACCCCGCCCAGCTCGTTGAAGGCACGCACATGGATTTCCAGCAACCCCGCAGCCACGGGGGTGTAGGTGACATCACGGCCCGACAGGATGACCAGCGAGTCCCCCTGGACCTTTTGCAAGGAGAAGTACCACGCGTAGGCCACACGGGACCCCCGCTGCACCCGGGCTGTGAAGTTCCTCTCTGTGCCCGTGGGGATGCCTGGCTCGCAGCAGTTGGGCACCTGGAGCCCACCCACGGCCTCTAGCACTAAGATGCGCACCTGGGCCTGGGCCCGGCTCACATGGTTCTCAGCCTGAACGCTCACCACGTAGTCCCCAACCCGGAGGAAGCTGCGGGAGAAGTGGGGCCCAGGCAGCACCTCCATGATGGCCCCGTTGACCTGCAGATGGAAGCGCACGGCGGAGCCAGCAGCCAGCACGATCTGAAAGTGGACCAGCTGCCCGGGCTCTGCCACCTTGCTGTCGGACCACAGCACCAGGCCCACAATGGGCTCCTCCACCGTGAGCTCGTGGGTGGCCAAGACCCAGCTGACCGCGTTGGAGGCGTTAAGCAGAATGGAGAAGGTGCCGGCGTCACGGAAGACCACGGCAACGTGCTGGCCGTGCCTACTGCCACCCAGCACTGTCCAGCACCAGCTCACATTGGTGCCTGAGTCCAGCTGTCCCCAGAAGGGCACAGAGGAGCCGGCAGCCACAAAGCTGCGGTCCGGATCCCTGGTCTTGATGCTGAGGCCGCTGACGGGCACCTGCACGGCCACCTCAAGGGTGGCATTGGCTGAGCCCAGCTGGTTCTCAGCCGTGACCATGACCAGGTACAGGCCGGGGCTGGGGAAGGCGTGGGTGGTGGATGGCTCTGGGGTCTCCCAGCTGCGTCCTCCCTCCAGGGACCAAGTATAAATGACGCCACTGCCACCAGCTAGCTCAGCACAGAGGGTGATGCTGGCATTGACCGAGGCTGGGTTTGGGGAGGCGGTTGCAGCCAGCCAGCCCACAGGCTCCACGAAGTCCACGGTGCGGTTGGCCAAGGCACTGCCCAGCATGTTGGCAGCCCGCAGCTGGATGTGGTAGGTGCCGGCCTCGAGCACGGTGAGCGAGAAGGTTTTGCCGCTGCCAGTCAGGGCCGGGCCGCATTCCCGCTGGGCGGCCCAGCTGTAGGAGACGTTGGTGCCATCCCTGACCACGGCCTGCAGCTGCAGCGTGCGGTTGGTGGGAAAGCAGCAGCCGCCTCCGCCCCCCACCACCTGCAGCCCTTCGATATGCTGCAGGACGTAGATGAAGATGCTGTCCTGCGCGGCGCCCACCCTGTTCTCAGCGGTAACGATGATGGTGAAGGTGCCCACCGAGCGGAAGGTGTAGGAGATGGTGGGGCCCCCAGGGATGGGCGTGCAGCGGTCGCACAGCACCCAGGAGTAACGCACGTCACTGCCGGCCTCCAGGGACGTGGTGAAACTCACGCTGCCGTTGAGGGGCACCACTGTGCGGCTGGCGTTGACGCCAAGGCCCCGCACGCACTGCTGCACCGTGACGTTCAGCCACGCCTCTGCACGGCTCACCTCGTTCCACGCGCTCACCCTGACAGCAAAGTGGCCCGTGCTGTTGTAGGCATGGGTGACCGTGGGGCCCTCGAGGCGCCCGCCGTCCCCCAGTTCCCACAGGTAGGTAGCGGGGCTCCCGCGGCCCACGGCACAGAACAGGTAGGGCTGCTGCAGCTCCAGCACGCCAGAGCCGTTGACCTGGATGCCCGTGAGCTCCACGGGCTCCTGCACCTCCACGAGGGCAGAGTCGTTGGCAGCTGAGATGTTGTTGGACACAGCAACTGTCACGAGGTAGGAACCTGGGTCTGCGTAGGTGAACGTGGCCTCAGGGCCCCCGACACGGGCAGCGTCCTCAGTGCCAGAGTCCCAGGTGTACCGGTACAGGAACGGGGGCCAGGCACGAGCCACCAGACGGGCCTCCTCCCCGAGCCGCACAGACTGCCTCTCAGGCCACAGGGTCACGTTGCCCACCTCAGGCTCCACGCACACACTGGTGAAGTAATGGGCCTTGTTCACGCGGCTTGACAGGACCAGCGCCAAGGGGAACGTCCCGCTCCGTGTGAAATTGTGTATCACTGTTGGGTCTCCCGCGATGGTTGTGTTGGATGAGCCGTCCCCGAATGTCCAGTCGAAGACATAGTGGGCCGGGTCCCCAGTGACATGGGCTGTGAACCGGGCGTGGGGCTGCATGGCGATGCAGGCTGCCGGCTCGATCCGTAGCACCTCCAGGACGAAAACGTGCACGGGCCGGCTCAGGGTGAGGTGGCCTGTGGGGCTGGACACTCCCACAGTCACTGTGCAGTTCTGGGCCCGGAGATACACGTGCTCCACTGTGGCCTCGGGGCCCGTGAGCACCGTGCCGTCTCCCATGTCGAAAGTCCACGTGATGTTGTCTCCTGACTCCAGTGTGGCACTGACCGTCACAGGTGCGCCCTGCTCTACAGCCGGGCTCAGGCTCACGCTCAGGCCCCGAAGCTCCTCAAAGACGCGGACACTGAGGCAGGCTGCCACACTGCTCACCGTGTTGTTGACCTTCAGATGGATGCGGTACACGCCCCTTGAGGCGTATGTGTGGTTGACCTCTGGCTGGGGCTGCGTCACAGCTGGAGAGCCATCCCCGAAGTCCCACGTGTACAGGATGCCCCCAGGTGAGGGCAGTGGGTGTGGGGAGAAGGTGACAGACTGGCCAGCCACCAGGATGCGGCTTCCCACAGCCACGGCCACGGCAGGTAAGGTGGTGCGCACGCTCACGGGCACTCGCTGCGTCAGGTTCTCGAAGGTGTTGGACACCAGCAGGGTCAGGTTGTATTCGCCTGGGGAACAGGCCCGAGTAAGGACGAGGCCAGGGCCACTGCCACTAGCAGCTTGGCGAAGTCACTACCTAACCCCATGTTGCTGCGCACCGGGGCCCCTCGGGACGACAGAACAGGGCCCCGGGCAAAATGTAGAGGGAGAAGGTCCCTGGGCCCTGCCCTGGGGGTGTTCGCAATGAGGTGTGTACGGGGCGCCATCAGCACTGGGCGAGACGCAGGGCTTAGGCAGGAACGGGAGGAGGAGCAGACCCTCTCTGGGTAAGAGCGAGTGCCACTGAGAGGCACAGGTAGGGGGGGCACCGAGGTTTACTCTGTATTCTGCGTGTGAAGCTTCTCAAACTTTAAAAATAAAAGGTAACCCCCTTCTTCCCCCAAAAAGGGTCTGAGTAAGGGCCGAGGGAGGTCGTTTCTGGCCAGGAGACTTGAATCATGGGGCTCAGCAGCCCAGTCCACCCCTTACCCCAGACACCCCTCCTTCACCCTATTCAGGACCCCAAGCCATCAACCCAGACTAGACAGAGGGGACTGTCCCCACAGCAGGTCGGTGGGCCCCAGCCCTCACCTGGGATAGCATAGCTGTGCGTGGCATTGTGCTCCACCAGCACCTGGGCCACTGTGGGGTCTGGGACCTGGAAGGACTCATTGTACGGAGGCTTGAACTGGCCAATCACCTGGTCCCCGTCCCCAAAGGTCCACCTACCAGGGCAGCAGGAGGGCCATGAGCAGGCTGGGGGTGGGTGCACATCGGCCCAGCTGCACCCCCTCCCCACTCCCAGGGTCCCAGGCACCCGGCACCTCTGGGCAGGTGAGGAGGTGGAGGCTGGGGGGAGAGCCTGGCACCAGCCCCACACGGGTGTGGCCCACCCTGCTGCCCACCGGGCCAGGCGCACTCACAGAAAGGCCACCTCCACAGCTGAGTCCACCAGCACGTGGGCGGCCAAGGCCAGGGTGGCATTGGGGGGCAGCACGGGCGGCACTGCAGACACCCAAAGGCCCCTCATCCTGTGCATCCGCTCCACGGTAACATTGTAGTTCACGGTGACGTTGCTCACGTGGTTGGAGGCCGTCAGCTGCAGAGACAGGGAGCGTATGTGGGCTGCTGCGGGTGGGGCGCAGGCCACGAGGCAGCACAGAGCCCTCCCCCCGCACTCACCCACAGCCAGACGAGGGGTCCTCGGGAGCAAAGCAGAACAGAAGGCAAAGGTGAGCGCCGCACGTCCCAGCCCACCCCTGCCCCCACTGGTGCCCCCCACCCACCGAGAGCTTGAAGACCGCGGCGCTCTGGTAGATGACATTGAAGACCACGTTGTGGAAGGTCAGGGACTGCTTGTCATCAATGGTCCAGCGGAAGACCACATCTGAGCCAGCTTCCACCACGGGGCTGTACCTCTGCAGGAAGGGCACAGTGTCGGCCAGCCCCGGGGCTTTGGTGGCCAATTCTGCCCTAAGCCCATGTCCCCCCCACCCAGACATGCCTCCCGGTGGGGCTTCCCGGGCTGACTTCAAGACACCACGGGGGAGGGGGAAGCCAGAGGGGCCACAGGGTGTGGCGCTGAGCTTGGACCGACATGCACTCCAACCTCTCAGCCCCTCACTTTTCCTATCTGGACAGCGACCCAGTACCAGCGACGGAAAGAGCCCACCATTTCTGAACCTCCCTACAGCCTGTCCCCAGGTTCCTGCATAGGCCGCCTGGGATGGCACATGAGTCTCAAAGGGCCCTGTGGTTTTGGAGGTTCACCCCCGTCAGCCAACAGAATGGGTGTGACCAGGGGAAGTTGAGGCACATGACTGCATGAGTGGTAGGGGTCAGAAACAGCCCTTCTCACGGGCCCTGTGTGAAGGCCACGGAGCTGTGGCTGCCTGGTGTGGGGGGACAGCCCGGGACAGGGAGCACCAGACCCTCAGAAAGTACTCCCTTCAGCCTGGCGGGAACACAGCAGGGCCCTCGAGGGCACGCTCAGGCTTGATGAGGGTGGCAGCGGGCACAGGAATGCTGCGGGCTTCTCGAGAACGGCGGGGCGGAACGCAGCACCGTCAGGGCTGCTGCTTTAGTGGGAACTCTCAGGGACTTAGGAGCCACCCAGCAGAAGCTGCCTAAAACCAGCCACAGAGGCTGCTGTCCCGAGGCCAAGCTCCCCCTCGCCGGGGAGGGGCTGCTCTCAGCACGGGTCCCTCTTCTCGGGGGAGCTTGGGGCAGGCCGGCCGGCCCCACTTACCACCAAGACGCCCTGCAGCACGCGGGCTTCGGGGCTGGGAGTGGCACGAAGGCCACGGATAGGCTCCTCGGCCTTCACCCGCAGGCTGAGGCTGGCCTGGCCGGCGCCATTCTCCACCACGACCTCGACGGCGTGCTCGCCCTCGCTCAGCCCAGGCAGTGGCAGCACGGAGAACAGGGTGGAGTTGTCCTCGAAGGCGCAGCCGGGCACCAGGGCAGCCACCGCGGCAGGGCAGGTGGGTTCGAAGGGCACACTGACATTGCCCCCGGGCCAGTGGGCTGTGGCTGTGGTGTTGGTGCCGGAGTCCGCCTGCAGCACCAAGGCTGAGCCGCTGGTGGGCACATAGAGACGGCCGTCCTGGGGCGTGGGATGGGCCACCCGTAGCCCGGCCACCGGCGAGAGCACATCGAAGCTGCAGGACAGGTTGTGGGTACACACACTGTTGCGCACCGTGGCCCGCACCTCATAGCGCCCCGGCCGCCGCAGCCCTGGGTTGGGCCGCAGGCCCAGCAGGGGGGTGAGGCGCTCTGTGGCGGCGAGTAGCCGCAAGGCGCAGGCCGGGCCAGCTGGGGCTGCCTCCAGCTGAGTGGGCAGGTGGGCCAGCCAGGCCGTGGCAGTGGTGGAGAAGTATGGGGCCTCGGTGCCAGGGGCACCCAGGGCCGGCGGGCAGCGCAGAAGGGCGCCTGGGCCAGCGTCGTGCTGCAAGGCAATGAGGTCACCGGGAAGCAGGGGGCTGTCCTGGCCATGGAAGGTGACCTACAGGAGACAAAGGCAGGCTGCATCAGGTCCTCACAGTGGACCACCCTGGTCAGGGGGCTGCAAGGGAGCAGCTGGGCAGGGTCCACCTGGGGTAACCCGGACTCACACGCACTCTGCCGGGCCTCATAGGGGCCCCCCAGGTACTCAGGGCAGGGATGGACGGGACAGGCTCTGGGACAGGGTTGTGCGCAGAGAGCAAGGATGCAGGCGGGGCGGGTCCCGGACAGGGCGGGACCTCTGAGGGACACTGCGGCCAAAACGAGCGGAAAGGCCAGCGTAGGGCAGGGGCAGGGGCAGGGTGTGCCGTGTGTGTGGGCGGGCAGCAGAGCGGGAGACAGATGGCACCAGGCCGGTGACACATACTGAGTACTGGGCAGGAGGGCCCGGCGGCAGGGAGAAGAGGAGCTCTTTCCACAGTGCACAGGAGGCCCCGGTGGCTCCCGGCCCTGACGTGGACCCATTGGCACAGGCCCGGGGGTGGCAGGGGTCATCCAGTGGCAGGTGGAGACTAGCTCGGGGACACCAGCGTCCTTCTGGGGTGCACGCAGGGATTGACTCAGTCGGGCTCTCCAGGGACCTGCTCTCAGGTTCCCTGCTGCTTCCTGGGGCCCCTGCAAGGAGAAGAGGGGTGTCGGGGCCCTGGCCCACTATCAAGCCACAGTCAGGGGCGCCCCCACGATGACACAAGGCCTTGCCAGGCAGCACCCTGGCCCCCAGCATCACTCCTCTACCCCCCTCCCGGCCCCCCAACACTGAACCAGCTGACTGACCCAGGCGAGCCCTACACAGGCAGTCCTGCAGATCCCGAGCCTGAGTTGGTTTCTCTGTGGACACCACTCTGTCCACCTCAAGGCTGAAGACCTGTCCAGTGGCCAAGGGACCAGTGCTTGTGACCGCACAGACACCCTCCCTCCCCAGGACAGAGTCCCACCTGCTTCTGCTGTAGGCCGGAACACTTGCAGCCGCAGCTGGGTGGGCTGGCGGAGCTCCTGGGTGCCAAACTCGGCCACAGTGAGGAAGGCTTCCCTGCTCACGCCCAGGCTGGGGAACACCATCACCTGGGGGGACGGGGCTGCTCAGCTCCACAGACCCCGACCCCCAGCCAGCCCAGCCCTGCCGGCTCAGAGGGGAAGGAGCTACCAGACAGGGCTTTACACTGAGGAAGAGTCACTCAGCATGAGAAATCAGGTCAAACCACCTAGGACCAAGCAGGACCACCACCTTGTTTTGTGAAAAAGCCCACAAACACTCAGAGAGAAGGCTCAGGAGCATTCAGGGCTCTCAGATACTGGGAAGAGGTGCTGCTTCTCTCTGCAAGGTGGTGGGTTTCCTACAGCATCTCTACTGGGCACACAGGACATTAGGAAGGCCCAGAAAAAAGAGCTTATTTTTAAAGAAACACAGCAGCCAGACCAAGGCTCAGTCTCCAGACTGTGTCCTGGAGGGTCCTGGGGTCAGCCTACCTCGACAAGCTCCTGGGGGGCCAAGAGGGCCACCTGCTGTGCCAGGGGGCTCAAGGGTCCCTGCAGGTCCCCCATGGGCGCTCCCACGAGGAAGGTCTCCGCGTCCCACACAGGACCTGGGATGGCAAGTGTGCAATGACGAGGAGAGCATCAGGGGCCCGAGGCGGAGCCGGACCTGGGACTGAGCCCCCCAGCGGTAGCCTCAGACAGCTACCCCCCAGCTTTGTCTGTCTCACTGGGTGCAGGCTCTGCTCGGGACCACAGGTGCTCAGTGACACCTAATGGACCCTGAACAGCTAAGGAATGAGCCTGGGATGAGGGATGTGACTGTCCTGGCCAGGACAGGAGGAGCCCCTGGGACACCCAGGAGACCCTGCACGGTGGGGGGGGGGGGGGGGGGGGCGGCAGTCCTGGTCCAGGACAGAAGGTGACCCGCAGCGCCTCCAGGGGCCCCGGCGCACCTCCAGGCCGCAGCTCACAGACATAGCTGTGGGGCACTGAGCACAGGTCCGTGTTGCACTGCCCCGCAGGCCCGAGCCGCACACAGCGCTCAGCCGTGGCAGGGTGCGGCTCCCCAGGCAGCCAGTTCTGGCAGCTCTCCAGGCTGAAGGCCTCGTCCCGCACCGTGGGGCCCGCCTCCGCCCCCTCCACAGAGGAGAAGCCAATCCACACATCCAGGCTCCTGCAGGCAGGCGGAGGGGAGAGTGGGCGCTCAGGGGCTCCCCGAAAACAGGCACCCCTCCATCTGCCCTCTCTCCGGGAGCCTGCTCCTCACGGCAGCCCCTCAGGGAGGCCGTGCCCCGTCCCCATCTCTAGATGGGGAAATTGAGGCTCAGAGAGATGACCTGGCAAGCAAGGCCACATCAGTGTCCACATAGCAGCCATGCCTGGGGCCAGGGGCCCAGCTGAGGGCTCCTTGCAGGGGGAGGCTTCAGTCTGGCCAAAGGCTGTGTATTCTGTGACAGGTCTCTGGGTGTGGGGGCCCCCAGGGGGTGGAGTCGGTTGAATGGCCGACTCTTGGTTTCGGCTCAGGTCATGATCTCAGGGTTGTGAGATCGAGCCCTGCATCGGGCTCTGTGCTCAGCGGGGAGCCTGCTTGAGATTCTCCCTCTCCTCCTGCATCTGCCCCCTTCCCCTTCTCTCTCTCCCTCCCTCTCAAATGGATTAAAAAAAAAAAACTTTAAAAAAAAAAAGCAGCTCTGGGTGTAGGTTTTGGTGGAACAAAACACCTGCATCTCAGCCCCCCGAACAGGCTACTCCCCACAGCTCTGCCAACCTAGGAAGACCCTTCTGGAGGGAGGGCTTCCAGACACATGGAAGGCACAGGCACTGGGGCCCGGCTAATGCCAGTTAACCAGGTGGGCCTTGACCGTTCTGGGCCTCGATTTCCCCTTCCGGACACCGAGGGTGTCCAGGGTATGATCCACAGTCTGGTCGGCCCCTTCCCACACAGGGACACAGGGAGAAATGGGCATCTGGCCTCCGGCCGCAGCAAGCGCTGACGGCTGGGGGGAAGGCTGGTACTGGCTACAGGGAAGCACATTTCCTCTCAGGCCTGGGGGGCCAAGGGCAGCCTCCATGGTCACACCAGAACCAGCCCTACCCCTGCCAGGAGGGGCTCAGCAGGGGACAGCAGGGGACACCAGGGGGTGGGCAGCCTGTGGACCCGGGATGCATCAACCCTACCCCCACGCCCACCTCTCTGTGCGGAGAGCTGATGGGAACGGCGTCAGCTGAGCAAGACGGGGCTCTGTGGCTGCAGTCAGGCCCGCCAGCTGGATGTGGCTCCTCCAGCCACCCCCACCTGTCCTCCTGATCCTCCTCAGGCCTTAGGCTCTGTCTCCACCCCAGCATTCCGGGGACCCCACCTCACAGCCTCTCGGGGGGCAGTACCTGGTGACCTGGGAGACCAGGAAGTGCTGGACGGCGGGACTGTCCACCATGGCCAGGGCGGCCCCGGCCCAGGCCCGGCACTGCTCCTGCGCCTGCAGCCATGCAGCCTTCTCTGCCACCAGGCGGTAGCAGTGCCCATTGCCGGGGAAGATTGCAGTGTCCGAGGGGCAGAGCGGATGCACCACTATGGGGTCGGCAGGCAGAGAAGGAGGCATCAGTGTGTCCCCAACCAGGACCGCCCCACCCACACCAGGGGAGGGACGACCCAGGCCCGGGGGCAGCAGGGCACCCACCTCGGGCTGGCTCCTCGCCCACAGCCACAATGCTGTATGTGGCTTCGAGGTCCGAGCCGCCACGATTTCGGACACCAAGCTTGAGGGTCTCGTCACTGCGCACCGAGACGTGACACGTGAGCTCCAGGGCCACGGGGGCCGCCTCCACCTGCACCTCGGCCCCCAGCCGGGCGGAGCCGGCCCCCAGGGCCAACACAGCCGTCACGTGATAGCGGCCGGGCAGCACGTAGCGGTGTGTGGTGGCAGGGCCAGCAACGTCCACCTTGGAGGAGCCGTCGCCGAAGTCCCAGTGTGTGGAGCTGACAGGCAGGGAGGCAGTGACATGGAAGGCTGCTGGCTGGCCAGAGGCCAGGGGTCCCTGAGGCCCCACCAGGGCGGCCCCCGGGGAGGCAGGGAAGATGTTCCGGAGGAGGGTGGGACCCCTGCAGGCAGGGGCGAGGGGTGATGGGGTGCTGGAGCAGAAGGGCAGGCAGGCCGAGGAGGCGTTGGGGGGCCGGGCCGCCCCGCACAGGCACCAGCCCTGGTCTGAGAGGGCCCCAAGGCCCTGGCCGGCCGCGAAACAGAAGGCACTGCAGGCCGCAGGTGTCAATGGGCCCTTGTGGGCAGCTGAGAAGGCCGCCAGCACCGCAGCGCCCGAGCTGTTGTCAGGAAGGCAGGCGATGTACTCCTCACCTGGACGGAGCAGACAGGCTGGTCCCCGGCATAACCCCGCTCTGGATCCCACATCACATCACCCCGCTGCTCTCGCCACCTCCCACCTGCACTGGCCCCTTGGCCCACAGGGCCCCTCCAGACCCCCAACCCGGTCTGTCTCAACCACCGTGACTACTGTCCACACGCCTTCCAGCCCCACCCACCCCCACCCAGGCTGGTGACCCCGGAGCACCTACAGGGACCTGCCCAGCAGGGAAGGCCCCAGCTGGCCCCGCTCCAGCCACACTCACCACAGCCACCATCCAACAAGGGGACACCGAGGAGGGGTCGGCCAGCTAGGGGGCCGGGCCCGGCACATGTGGCCGCCTCGGGCTGAACCACGCGAACCTGCCGCTCCTCCACCCAGCGAGGCAGCCACGCCAGACCACAGTCACACTCCAGCGGGTTTCCGCTCAAGTTTCTGCGGGAGGCGCAAGGCCGGGCGCTCAGCGGATGGCAGGGCAGGTGAGGGGGCCCCGAGGAAGGGTCTCTGCTGGCCTCAACGCAAGGAGCAGGGGCCTGGGGTGCCCTCACAAGCACAGCACCCCGCCATCCCTGTGGCAGCGCCGGGCCCCGAAAGAGCTCTGGTGGGCAAGCACACAGCGCCCAGCGCCTGGTCTCAAACAGGAACAGGCACGGAGACCAGGTAAGGAGGGCAGGGAGGGTAACTGGGGGGGGGGGGGGGGGGTCGGGCTTGGCTACTGACACCCACCAAAAACAACTTACATTTCACTTAAATTAAATAAATTAGCAAATATTCCTTCTTCTAAAGTAGAAATCTTGTTGTTACTTATGTCCCTGGAAGAAAGGGGGGGATTCAGCAAGGTCTGAAGGAAGCCCCCATAACAGAAATGGTGACAGGCAGCCGCCACCTGCCCACCCCGTGGAATCACACAGCCCCCTGGAGCGGATACTTACAGCTCTGTCAGTGCGGAGAGGTTCGCCAGGAGCCCCATGTCCAGGGCCCGGAGCAGGTTGTGGGAGACATCTCTGGGGAGCAAGGTGGTCACTGGTCAGTGCCAGAGCCCCGGACAGGGCACAAAGCAGACCCAGGCCCATCTCCAGAGGCTCCCCCACACCCTCCAACTCCCTGCTCTTGAGGCCAGGATAGAGGATCCAAATGAACAGAGCAGGAGAGGGCCAGGAGCCCTCAGGACTCTGTCCCCGCCCTGCCCCACTCCCCTCCTCTGCCCAGTCCCCCGCCCCCCGCCCCAGCAGTGCCATCCCACATAGGGCCTGAAACACACCACAGCAGCCCAAGGGTCTCCAGGGCCAGAGGCCTCGCTGCTGCCGGCTTGAGGGAGGGCTGGCCTCTGAGTGCCAAGACACAGTGGGGCACAAAGACCAGATAAGCTCATCTCAGAGCTACGGTGACAGGCCACAGTAAACACGAGGTTAACAGGACCCCAGGACAAACACCGGCGTGGTCTACAAGGTAACACACAGGTTCAACGGGAAGCATAGCTGGGCAGGAATCAGGGAGGCCGGCTGAAAGGGGAGACGTGCACTGTGTCCGACCGCGCTGCTGCGTTGGGCGGACCCTCCAGAGACAGGCGGGCCCCACCAGAGTCCACACAAGGGCACAGAGGACCAGGAGTGACAGCAGGCTCTCCATAAACCCCAGGAGGTTCAACACCAGCTGGGATGGGCGAGTGTCACAAAGCCCGAAGCCAAAGGTGACAACTGACGGGAAGAATACAGGAGAGCATCACACACTTCTCCAAGCGTCAGGCACCAGCAGCAATCAAACAGCAAAACCAGAAGATCCAACTACAGAAAAACACGCAACCTCCACACAAAGCATCATAAATAAAACCAGACAACAGGCCGGGAAGCGTGCTACCAACTTCCAGCGGGGTCAAAGGCTCCGGCGCCCTTTCTGCACGCACCTACCAGACAGCTGCTCCAGCAGGACCTGAGAAGGGGCTGGTGCGAAAACAAGGTCCTCGTGGGAGAGCTGAGGTGCACACACAGGCCCCTGAGGACATGGGGGCGGTCCCAGGGCTTCGCAGGCTGGGATGCCTGGAGCAGCACCCCGGCCTGGCTCATGATGCTGCAGACCACGTCTGGAACCACGCTCAGGAAACGACCCCCACCACAGCCTGACCGCTGCTTTACCCGGGAGGCCTGCTGGCCACACAGGTCTCATGGCGACCAACAAGGGCTAGAGGCTGAGAACTGGGCCTTCGCCAGGCCACTCTGCCAACCTGGCCCCCAACACAGCCAAGGGGCCGCCTGGAGGGGCATCAGCAGCATACTGTGGCCCAAGTGGGAAGCCAGGCCCAGAGGGGCTCCCATCCCCCTGGAGGCGTGGGGCGGGTAGGGCTGGAGCTCCTGTTGGGAGCAGGTGGGGCTGGGGGCCGAGGCAACCAAGCAGGAGCCAGGGCGGCTAACTTGGCAAAGTTCAACTTCCAGGCAAGAGGTTCAAAAACGCAGCACAAGCTGGAGCCTCATTTGGCAGGGGGCCCCTAGCCCCAAGAACCAGGGTCACCACGGACGCCCCTCCCCTCATCTGTGGGGAGAGACAGGATTTACAGTGGCAGCAACCAGAGCCCATCAGTCGATCGGTGGGTGCAGCCCCCTCAGCACAGACACAAGAGAAATCCAGGTGCAAAATGCAGCCCCTCCCCCTGCAACTGTTCAAACTAAGATCTATAAAGAAAGTGCCAGAAAGGGTGCACCATAGCAGCTCCAATCTGGAGAGCACGCGAGTCCCCTGAGTTTTCCACCCTCATTTTGCCCTTTAAGTAGGAGAAATAGGGTAGGAGTGGATGGACAGGCTGCCCCGGGGGCCTGGAGTGGGAGTTTCAGACGGGAACGGGCGGCGGGCGGTGAGGGGGCTGGCAAGGGGGGCCAGGAGCCCCACTGGAAGAGGAGGTTGGGGCAGCAAGGCCGCCTCCATTCAAGAAGTGGCACTCTCACTGACCATGGGCTCGGGCCAGAGTCCTGCCCCATCCCAGCTCGGTGCTCTGGACAAGGTGCTGGTCTCAGCGAGCCTCTTGGCTTCCCATCTGGGGGGAAGGTGGACACACAGAGAGACAGCGTGCATGTGGCCATACGCGCAGGTCCGTCTCCACCCAGAACCTGGGTCCCAGGAACTCCACGGCTGGAGAGGCCTTTGGGGGTCAGGGCCCATGGGGACAGGGTTTTCTGGCTAGGTTGCCTGTGCCCTCCACAATGGAGCCGAGACTCCCCTGCCCCTTCTCACACGTGGCAGAGAAAGGGTGCTTTCTGATGGGTCGGGCTGGGCCTTCCTCTAGGGTACGCTGCCCGCCCTGTGTTCCACAGGCTCACCCCAGCTGGCCCGCTCCCACTCCCAGGGTAGGGTGGGCAGGCCAGGAGACCAGGGAGAGGTTGGCCGGACTCCCACCCAACTGGTCAAGCACAATGCTTTGGAGTGGCAGTGGCTGTGGCAGGAGAAACTTCAGCTAGACCTATGTAGGAACCTCCTAATGTCTGTTCTCTGAGGAAGAATCAGGTTGCAGGGGCACAGGAAGCAACAGAGAGATGATCCAGAAAGATGGGGCCTGGGGGCGGCAGGACATGAGGGTGAGCATAGGCATGAGCCCCACCAGGGGTTCCCAGGAGAGCTTCCCAGCTTGGGCCTCAAGCAGAAGACAAAAGAAAGAAGGAAAATCCCTAAAATGTTTTCCACATCCCATTTTTCTGGAAAATCCATCATGAGTGGCAGCTGCTGGGAACCGCCCATGGTGCCTGAGAAACCAGGGCAGCGGGTGGGCGGGGCAGGTCAAGCTCAGCGTCCAGGCCACTCAGCCAGCACCCACCCTGGCCCGTCAGGACATCGCTGACCCTGGCCTCACTGGCCCGTAGCTCTAGGCCATCCTCGGGCCAGTTAAGTCCTCTATCCAGCTCTGCGTGGCCCAGCAGCCCCATTGAGGCTCCCCTCCCCTGCATGCGGAAGGCCCCACGTCAGTCAGTCATGGGCACTGGCCACATGCTCCCTGCTCTCCAGGGCCCACTTGAGCCCCGCCCCCCCAGCACTCACCTGGGCCTAGCCTGGCCCCTGGTGCACAGAAAATATCAACAGGCTCCCCAGGATCTTCCGCAGCCAAGGTCCCGTGCCCCAAGGGCATACCAGGCCCCGAGTCCCAGCCCCCCAGCGTGCCCCAGGGTGTGGGAGCGTCTATGTGGGCCAGGCCATGGGTAACGGTGTACACTGGGAGAGATGGGAAGGGCAGAGGGGACCCTGAGGGGGAGCTCTGGGGGTCACTGGAAGGAGGACATGGAAAGAGAACACTGGTAGGGTCCTCACCCAGTCCCACACCCCCCAAGGTCCTCAACAGCCATTTGTCCACATTTATTCTTGCCACCAATGTTCTGGGGGAATGCCAAGGAGGCCTCGGCCAGCCCTCCCCCCCAGGTGACATCATCACAGTCTGACACCCTGCCCCCACACCGGTGTTCCCCAGGTCTTACAACTGCAAGGAAGAGACACAGCAGGCCCAGGGAGCCGCCGAAGGAGCCCAGCACAGCCCAAGCCACAGGGGCTGGCCAAGCAGCGGCCAGCCCCTACTGGGAGGAGGGCCAGCAGCCTGGCTGGACAGTACCCCTAAGAGGTCCTGGGCCAAGCAGGGCCCACCCTCTGGGCCAGTTAGATACTCCCCAGCCCCTCCAAGGCCCACACAAGCAACCTCCACAGATCCCCAGGCCAGGACTGGAGGGGTCAGGCCAGCTTAGGGAGGAGGTGGGTGACCTGGGGACCCACACACCACCAGGGGACAGGCACACACCCACGACAGCATAAGACATATGTCACCTCCCCAGGCACCAGGCATCAGGTTGAGAGGCTGGCCTTCCTTCTCCTCCCCCACAGTGACCCAGTAGTCCACTGGGGAGCCCAGGCTGTCCCCCATGCTCCCCCTGCCTTCCAGACCAGATATCTTCATGAGGGGGGACACCAGCCTCCCCTGGGGTACAGGCCCCCAACGGCATGTCCCAGAATGTCTGGGTCTGCTCTTTCCTGCTCCAAGCAGAAGCCTGGTGGAGGGTCCTTGCTTCCACCACCAAGCTAGAGGTGCCCAGCAGAAGGTGCTGAAGGACCCCCATCGGAGAGGCAGCTCCCCCATGCCCTCCCCACACAAGGCTCAGCACCTGCGTCCTGCCCCTGCTCACATTTCAGGGTCCCAGCGGGGAGAGGTGAGAAAGGGCTGCACCGGAAGAGGGGAGTGGATCAGGGTACATGAAGTTAGAAGCCAAGGAGAGGGTGGTCACAAGCAGGTCTGGTGTGTTCCTGAGCCTGGGGTGGCTCCAAGAGCAGTCTACCCTTCTAGAGCTGAGGAACTGGAGGCCCCAGAGAAGCTGGGACCGACCTGCAGCCCTGAGTGGCCTCAGTTTCCTCCTCTGCCAGGGAGAGGAGTGGCTCGTGTGCCCGTTCCCCAGTCCAGATGCTGGGCGGGGTCTGGGGGCCAGCCGGAGCCCCCAAGGAAACATCTGCACATTCCAGACACGTGTGGTCAGCGGCGGGGGCGAGTGCCAGGCCCCAGCCCGTCACCCCCACCCCTGCGCTGGCCGCCACGCTGGAAACAGGGCTTGGGGGGAACGGGCTCCAGAGGGGCCGCTGCAGAGGTTATGTAACCTGCTCATCCCGAGCCAGCAGCTGCCTCCTCCCTCTGGCAGGACGGGACAGCGTGCTGGCGGGAGAGAGGGTACCCCCCTCCCCATTCAAGGCCCAGGGCTCCATGCTGCTCCCTCCACCACGGGGCTCCTGGAAACACAGCCTCGGCTGGCCTGTCCTTTCCCTGGAGGCACCGCCAGCTCTGGGGAGAAACAGGTTCTCCTCAGCCCAGCAAGGAGGACCCCCAACACATCCCCTCAGGAGCCAGGCCCAGGGAAAAGGGGAGAAGCTACAGTGCTGAACCTACCCCCCCAGCCCCCCGCCCCAGGCCCTGGGGCCGGCGACGCCACAGCGCCCCCCCTCCCCACCCCAGCACCAGGGGCAGGCCGCCGGGAGCACCGAGCCAGTTTGAGTGTAATAACCTCATTCTGTTTTCATTCCGTCTATTTATGGTGAGCAAGGCTGGCTTCCAGGGCCGGAAATGATGATGTGTAAATTAATGAATTCGAGTTTAGGAAGGAGCGGATTTGAAGACAAACATGCGGACAGGGCCAGCTGGGGAGAGGGCAGAGGCAGGCTCTCCGGGGAGGGGCCCGCTGGCCCCAGGGCAGCAGCGAGGGGCTGTTTCAGCCTCCAAAGTGAGGAGGAGAGGCCTGCATGGGAACCTCCCAGATCCAGGAGGTGGCCCACGTTTCACAGCATTTTGTGGGGGCCCCCAACACCGGAGCTCTGCCCCTCCCACTGCTGAAGTTTCACCAGGATGGGGCATAGACAGCTGGTGTGGTGATGCCGCACGCAGGCCAGGACAAGGAGGGGAACTCAGACCTGCAGAAAGGAGACGAGCGAGGGCATCCTCCACATCGGGACAGAAAGATCAACCCGCCCCGAGGCAGCCACCTTCAGAGCATTAACAAGACAGGGTGGAGCCCCCTCCCAGGAGAGGGTCTAGCATGCTCCTCCCCCTGTGGCTAGGGATTTGGGGTCCCCTTCAGGGCAAGGGGAGCAAAAGCACTGTACCCAGTACACCGAGGGTACCCAGTCTCCCCCCAGATCTGGCATCTGTATTCAGCAGCTGCTCTTAGACCTGTCACAGCCAGGCCAGGAGCGCGCCATCCCATTTTATAGGTGGGAATGCAGAGGCTCAGGGAGGCTGCCCTGCTCGTCCCACCATCACCACCCCAGAGTCAGGAGACTGAAGGAGGAAGGCTGGGCTCTTCCCCACCCTGGCTGGGGGGCTGGCACGTGGCCTCTGGCTTGCCAGGGGCAGAGACATCAGTCCAGTGTGGCTAGCCAGCCCATCACCCCCTCAGCTGCCAGGCATGGCCAATGGCACGAAGCAGCCTGACCCCAGGGCTATACAGCAGCTTGCAGGCACCGGACCCTGGAGGCCAATCGTACTGTTAGCCTTGTCCTGAGCACTGGCCCTCATTCCCTGCTTCCAGCAGAAGGAAAAGCTGGCTTCTGGCCCTGCCTCAGGACAAAGCCCTTTCCAGGGGGGCCCCATAGCATCCTTCAGGGCACAGGGGCTGCTAAAATCAGGGACACCACACTTGGCCAGGCCTGGGCCCACAGGCACCTCAGGGAGAGAATGAGCCCTGCCCACCTTGGCCACAAATGCAGCCCCTTCCCTGGCACGGGCGGCTGGGCACCACTGGGCCCCTTGGTGGAGACGGCTGCCAAGCCACAAAGAACGAGGTGTTCCGGGAAAAAAGGACGTGAGCTGCATTTTCCAGCTGTGTTCTATTCGGCAGCAAGACTGCAGGCACGCTCGGCCGGCACCCCCGCCACACGCGGCCCACCCCGTGGACACAGCCCCGCCTTGGCCGGCTGGAGACGCAGAGGCACCCAGTTCAGAGGGCCAGACGGCCGCCGCCACCCCAGACAGCGGCAGGACAAACGGGATGTTTTCATTCCAGAGTGCTCCGCGGGCTGGGCCCGTCTGGGTTCCCACTGCTGGCGCTGGCCACTGCAGAGTGTTCCGGAAAGGAAAATGTGCATCTCCATCCAAAATGGCTTCCTCACTTGAAACCAAGCCTCAGCCAGGGCCTCCCTCAAGAGCCAGGGTCTCAAGAGCTGTGGGGGAGCACGGGTGGCGGCAGAAGCACACCCCATCCCACGGGCAGCGCGTGGGGGCGGGAGCCACGTCCTCCAGGCCCCCCAGCCAGCTGTCAGAAGACGATGGCCAGCAACGAGCCACCCAGGGCCAAGGCAGAGCAACAGAGAGAGGAGGCAGCAGGCCCCACAGGAGACGCACTGGTCTCAGGCCCCGGGAGAGCCACAGGATGAGCCTGCAGAGAAGCAGGAGAGGGAAACTGAGTCTCACCGACACCATGTGCCTATGCTGCAGCAAGATCACCAGGGTGTGCCGTGCACGTGATGGTGGAGCCAGCAGCAGGGCTGATGTGGGGGGCACCAAGCAGCTCTCGTAGCCTTGGATTTCAGGGGTGCCCCATCACCCCAGGTCACAGAACAAGGTGAACATGGGAAGTGACACCTTTTAGTCACACCTCAAAGCTTCACTGTGTCACAAATCCGTACCTGAATGCATCAAAAACACAAATGCACAAAACTGACACCCAAACACCAGAGGAGCATGTCAGGGGTCCCGACTCCCAACAGCTGCATGGCGCTGTGAAGACACCTCTGAGGTCAGAGCAGAGGGGGCAGCAAGGCTTCTGGACCTCGGGGCCTCCCTGCAGCCGGAGCTCAGGGCTGTGCAGGAGTCTGCCCCCTCAGGCTCACCTGCACCCCGTGCCCTGTGACGGGAGCTCAGGGCTGTGCAGGAGTGCCCCCCCCCCCCGGCATTTGGTCTGAACAACGCAGTGACTGGCACACATGCTCAGGGTTCCTCTCTCCTCGCTTCTGTTCTGTCGGCAGGGCAGGTCCCAAAGACCCATCAGCCAGTGGCCAGTGCTTGGGGACAAGGTAATGGGCTCTGAGGACATGGACAGAATGGAGCCAAGGGACCACCCTGGCAATGGTTACAGTTACTGTGGCCCCAGCGCTGAGCCCTGTGGACACGCCCACAACCCCAGAAGGGACATCCATCTGCGGTGCCCACCATACGAGTGAGGAGACTAAAGCTCGGGAAGGCTGAGAAACGCGGCCAAAGTCACACAGGAAATGGAGGAGCTGGGATTGAACCAGGTCTGATTCAGGGCCAGGGTCCCGACTGCTGGGTCCCCACGCCTCGCTCCCAAAACCAGACAGGAAGTCAGCGGGAAGAACCCCAGCACAGATAGCAGATCGACACCCGAGGACGGAGCTGCAGGAAACGGCCGAGCCAGCAGCTGAGGCCAGAGCCCAGAGCCCACCCAGTCCCACTCAGTCCCAAAGGGGTGCCCCCCACCGCCACTTGTATGAACCAGGCCCCTGTGTGCAGCACTGGAGGTATGCCCCAGAGCGCGCTGATGCAATCACCTCTCCGTCACAACTCACCAGCCGTGTGACCCTAGGAAGTGACTTAACCTCAGCGAGTCTCAGTTCCCTGGTCTATAAAATGGGACCAAGAGCTTCTAACCCCATAGCATCATGGGGATGGAAGGTGACATAGGACAGGAAGGGCTTAGCAAGGAGCCCAGCACGTGGCAACCACAGAGGGAGAGGATGACCCAGTGGTGGGGAGCGGGGTGCACACCCCCAGCTATTTTCAGAGATTTCAACTCGGTGGTTTCTAGTGTGTTCTCAAGGTTGTGCAACCAGCACCACTGTCTGATTCCACAACATTCTCAGCCCAAACAGAAACACCTCTCCTACCCAGCTAGACACGCTAGTCTGCTTTCTGGTTCCATACATTTGCCTGTTCTGGACATTTCCTACCAGTGAAATCACTCGACACGTGGCCTCTTATGTCTGCCTTCTTTCACGTAACATGTCTTCAAGGCTTGTACAGGTTGGAGCAGGTGTCAGGGCTCCGTTCCTGTTAACGGCTGAGTAATACTCCAGCGGATTGGCAGACCACGTTCGGTTCCTCTGTTCTTCTGTTGCTGGACACCTGTGCTGTCTCCACGTTCCGGCTACTATGAATCCTGCCGCTGTGAACATTTGTGTACAAATTTCTGTGTGGACCCAAGTTTCACTTCTCTTGGGCAGACACCTAGGAGCAGAATGGCTGGGTCCTACCGAGGAGCCGGCAGACCGCCCTCCAGAGGGCCGCCCCATTCTGCGTCCCACCAGCGTTGGGTGGGTGGTCCGATTTCTCCACATCCTCAAGACGCTGGCTACCATCTGTCTGCGACAGCCGTCCACATGCGCATGAGGGGCATCTCACTGCGGTTTGATCTGCGTTTCCCTGAAAGCCACATGTTGAGCTTCTTTTCACGTGCTTACTGGTTATCTGTCTCTTTTTTGGAGGTATGTCTGCTCAGATCCTTCACCCATTTTTTAATTGGACCCTTGATCTCACTCACGTTGAGAATACATAAAACCCTTGTTGTCGCTGTTTTTAATCAACGTTCTGGCTACGAGTCCCTCACCACGTAAAAGGCTTGCACACGCTCTCCACCTGGCAGCTGTTTGGCAGGTGGGCTCACTCTCCTAGAGGTGGCGGTCCTCACTACTAGCGGCACCACCCAGCTCCTGAGGGTTGCTGGAACTGTGGGTGCTCCGGTGTTGGTACCTTCAAGTACCTGAGTGTTGCAGATGCAGCCCAAGCCTCCCCGTTCACCTTCCCGCCCAGGCAAGGGGCCCTCCTACAGCGTGTCCTCCTGTCGACAGCTCTGGCAAATGTGCATTCCGTGTCCCCTTGGGAAACTACGGCTACACATGCATTTGTATTCTGAATTCCAAGGGCTGGCTGTGCACCTCAGGGGACATGAGTGTGAGAGAAGCTGGGCGTGGAGGATGCCCAGATCCTCCTGAGACCCATCTCCACCCAGCAGCCAGTGTTCTGTGCCTCTTCCGTCTGGGACCCTTCAATGCTGTCCCCAACAGTTGCCTGGATAAAGGCCTCACCTCCCACGCCTCCATCACCTGGGGCCTCAGAGACTCCTCCAGGCTGTCCCTTGTCTGGGACGCTCTCTCTCAGACCTTCCAATGTCACCTACACTGGGGGTCCTTCCAGGTAGCCCCTCCAAAGCAGCCCCCTCCCCATCATCTGTATATTTGGCTTAACATCAGCTTCCCGGTGAGAATTGAGCCTCAGAGACTCCAGACACAGGGCCTGGCATGCAGCAGCCAGGCTCTCTGCCTGCTGAGGGCTCAGGGAGGGGACCCTCTGTAGTCTGGCCAGTCCAAGGCAGCCTAACAGGTCACGCACACACCAGGCCCGCAGTCTGCTCCCAATGCCCACCTTCCCTCGCACCCATGAGCTATGCAGATGCTAGAGGCCTAGCCTCCTCCAGTCTCCCGGACTCTCCTGCCATTCAGGGGCACGGGCGGGGAAGGGTGAGGCCCTAAATACCCCCCAGGTGACAAAAGACCCTAAGGCCCTGATATTTCCATCAACGAACCAAGTCCCTCCTGCCTCAAACCTAGTCCTAGACCGGTGGCTGAAGTTAGCAGCGCACAGCCCTGACAAGTGGTTGGCCCAAAGCAACCACACCTGGAACTGACCGACAGGCGACATGTGGAGCAGCACCCTCACATATGAACTTGCCCCGGTGACGAACATTCTCAGTCTCTGCGGTCCTGTCCAACGCAGGAGCCAATGGTCAGAAGCGCCTCCAGAGGATGTGAAATGTGGCTTGCCATACAACACGGCTCTGGAGCAACTGTCCGGCTACAGGAAACAGACACAGGGGATGCCACCATGGAGCGGACACAGGCGCAGTCCAAACCCAGCTGCTCTTGGAGCCAGTTTCAACAAGTTGCATGAGGAAGGGAAAAGATGAGGGAGAGTGGACACCTCATCAGAAGACAAAAGACACGGACTAATTGCACCATGTGGACCTTATTTGGATCCTAATTCAAACGACTGAAAAAAAAAAAACGGAGACAACAAAAAACCTAAACACGCTGGCACGGACGGGATTGGGGAATCGCTCACGGTCTTAGGTGTGACCACGGTGTGGCCAGACACCCCAAAATGCTTATACGTCAAAGGACAGGACAGCTGGCAACTGCTTCAAAGACAGACAGAGGTGGGGCATGGAGAGGCAGGACAGAGGGCGACGGGTCCATGAAGCTCAGCACACAATTTTGTCTACTTCTTCTGGGTCTGTTCAAATTCTCTACATAAAGCTTTAAAAACGGGACAACAGCAACACTTTGCTGAGTAACGTCATCTGTCTCAGGCTTCCTCCAGCAGCACCGTTAACCCAGGCAAGGGTTACCCAGGTCTGGCTCATGACAGAGGTACCAGGCCTGAACCCAGCAGGACCAGGAGAGAACCCAGTTTCCCTTGGGTTCCTGGTCCCCAGCCTCCAGAAATCTCCCAGAGGCAGCTTCGGGGTGTAAAGAACAGCATGGGGTCTCCTCCGTTCCCCATCCACTTGTGTCTCAGGGTTCCATCGCAAGCTCAGAGGGGCCAGCAACCCCGGGAATCCTGCCGGCTCAGGCCGGGCCAGGCCACCAGCTCCCAGGACCTCCAAAACCCAGGAGCAGATCCTACAGAGACACACGCAAAGCAACAGTCTTGGGCTCCATCACTGTGCCCAAGAGGCTCCAGAGCCTGAACCTGCTGCAGGCCCCTGACTGAGCCACCTGTACTGTTTACTTCCTACCCAGCTCAGCACCAGCTGCTGGGGAAGCAGAGAATAACCAGAAGAAACCAGGCCTGACCTCAGCAGCTCCCACCCCACCAGAGATGGAGGTATCTTCACCACGGTATCCAGAAACAAAGAGCGGAGGGGTGGGGCTGGGGGGGGTCTGATCCAATTATGCTGGTGCAGGCAAGAGGCCCATCTCCACAGAGACAGAGGGGATGGTGAATGCTCAAGGGGTCAGGTAGCAAAGCGACAGGCGCAGTGTGACCCCAGCACACACACACCCCCCATCCTGCCCCGGGCCATGGCTCCCAGCTGATCCTGGAGAACCTGCTCTTCCCCTACCCCCATCCCACTCACCAAAGCCCCAAGGACATCCAGACCACCCAGGAGAAATACCCACCCCTACTTCACTCACTTACTCCCCAACATCCAAACTCATCTGAACACTGACCATGGGGTCACCTAATTAAAGGTGGCCATACAATGGAGGTACCCAGGGAATATTACAGAACCAAATTCCAGGACCCATCCCCAGATTTCACAAGCCTGAGGATGTTAAATGCTCCCCAGCGGATTCTAGCATGTGGCCAAGGACAGATGGGAGTCCTGGCTTCGGTAGCTGAAAGTGCCCAAGAAATCCAAAGAGGGCCATGGGAATGCAGATCAGCAGGCCCTGAGCCTGGCCCTAGCCCGAGGACAACTGTCTGCAAATCCGGATCCCCTGCACCCTGTCCATTCCAACTTCGGTTCCTGAGCATCTCCGTCAATCCCAGCTCTGCCATGTGCTGGCCACGGCTTGTTACCTGGGCAAGTCACATCCCCTGAGTCTGTTTTCTCGTGTGTAAAAGAGTTTTGTTTTGTTTTTTAAAGATTTTATTTATCCTTGAGAGACAGAGGAGGAGAGAGAGAGAGAGGGAGAGAGAGAAGCAGATGGAGAAGCAGGCTCCCAAGGAGCAGGGAGCCCGATGCGGGACTCGATCCCAGAACCCTGGGATCATGACCTGGGCCGAAGGCAGACAGACGCTTAACCATCTGAGCCACCCAGGCGCCGTAGAGGAGTTTTCACTACCTATGCCTCAGAGGGCTAGGGGAGGGTCACAGCCAGAGCGGGGCACAGGGCTCACAAAACACCTGAAAACAGCTCTTCAGCGTTTTAAACTACTCCTACAACCCTACCTGCCCACTCTCCCCAGGATCATATCAGAGCCCTCTGAGCCCAGCCCACCTCCCCACAACTCCCTTTTAGTGCCACACTAGGGTGTACCTTAACACCCACACATGACCAAATGCAGCCTCCGGACCTTGCACACACGGTTCCCTCCTCCCGTCCTGAGGCCACCTTGTCACTCCTCCTTAAGCATCAGGCCAAGTCTTACACATCTTTCAAATCTTTGTCCAGACACCTCTTCCGGGAAGCCTTCCCCGCCATCCCAGACAAAGCTCTCCTCCTCCAAGCTTCCTGCTGCAGGCCTCCCAGGTGCAGAGCATCCCCCAGGCCAGGCTGCATTCTATTAGTCCCTAATTAGCGTGTAAGTGCCGGCCGGTTGCCTTCAAACACCTTCCATCCCGCCCCCGCGCGCTGTCTCAGGTTCCCCCATCAACTCGCGATTGCGGAGCCCCCCAGGTGGGGCATTTCTGCGTTCAGAGAAACCGGGATACTTCTGCTTCGCCCCGGCCCAGGCCAGGGGGGCTAAGGACCGCCCGCGGTCCCGGGTGTTCCTTATTTAGTCGGGCCGACCTCACTTTGCTGGAGCCTCGCCCTGGGAGAGGCCTGGCCCGCACTCCGTTTCCCCTTCGGAGGCCGGGGACGCGCCCACGCCCTGCGAGGCCCGCCAGGCCGGCGGCCTGCCCGGCCGGGCCTCTCCCCGGAGCCGAGGGTACAGGCGCGCCGAGACCGCCCCACGCCCCGGGCGCCCCCGAGTCCCGGCGCCATGGCAACCGCCCGGCCCGCGGCGCGGGTTGGCGGGGTACTCACAGCGCGGTGGCGTCGGCGGGGATGCGCAGCGCGGGTCCGAGCGTCCGCAGTCCGCGGCCGGAGCAGTTGACGCGGCAGGCGGAGCCGGGCTCCGGGCCGCAGAGGCAGGGGGGCGCGCACGGCCTGCAGCCGCGCCCGGGGCCCCCCGCCAGCGCCGCGAGCCACAGGCCCAGGCCCAGGGCAAGCGCCAGGCGGGCGGGCGCGGCGGGCGGCATCGTCAGGGCAGCGCGCGCATGGCCCCGGCCCGGCCCCGAGCCCCCCCGAGCCCCCGAGCCCGCCCGGCGCCGGTGGCCGCGGCTCAGGCGGGGCCCGCGGACGGCATGGCGGGGCGCGGGGCGGGATCCGGCAGCGGCCGCGGCCTGTCTACCTGCGCGACGCCCGCTCGGCGCTCGGGCCCGGCCGCGCTCTGCGTCCACCGCCGGCCAGTCGCGCGCTCGCGCTGCAGTGCGGGCCCGCAGCCGCCGCTCCTCCTCCTCCTCCTCCCGGCGCGGCGCGGGGCGGCCGGGGCGGGGCGGGGCGGCCCGGAGGCCCCGCCCCTCGCTCCGCAGGGCGGTCGCGCACGGGGGCGGGGCGTCATCGGGCCCCGCCCCTCCTCGCTCATGGGGTGGGCGGGGCGTAGCGCGGTCGCCGGCTCTCCTCCGCCGGGAGCGGCGGTGGCGGCTGCTGGGCCTCTGCGTTGCTGCCCTTCCGCGCCCTCCCGCGCCCTCCGGCCTCAAGTCCCCGCCGTGTCCGCGCCCCTCTGCCCTCCGCAGCCGCGAGCGTCACGGCTGTGTCAATACCAGCAATGATAACCCCCCTCTGTCCCATTGCGTCTCCGCCGTGTTCCAAGCGCCTGGCACATGGTAGGCGCTCGGGAAAAACGCACGGCGTCCTCTCTTACCGTTCCTCCAGAGCGCCGGCGCGGTGTGGGGGCCAGTGCCCGCTGTCACAGAGGCGACGCCCGAGGCGGGCCTCAGCGGGAGTAGGGGGGCCAGGGCAGCATCTCCGCCGCGCACCTGCCGGCGGAGGGCAGGAAGCTGCCTCTGCGGCCAGCGCACCTGCGTCCCACCAAATGTAAAAACGACGCACTCTCGTGGCTCTCGGGGCTGGGGGTGGGGAATGGAGAGTAACTGCTAGTGGGTATGAGGTGGATGCTTGACCTAAGCTGGCCGAGTGGTCACAGGAAGAAGTCCGCAGACTCCCACATGGGGGAGGACCCTATCCCACTGTCCTGAGACCTGGTGCCAGGCTACATCCCAAGACTTCGAGACTCCCTTTCTGTGTTCTCTCTCTTTAAACTAGCTGGTGAACCTCAACTAAACCCACAAGTGCTGGGCCCATGTCCTGCTGCCTCTCACTGGGAGAGTCCAAGCAGGCTCACTGTGGGACACCGGCAGCTCTGCGATTCACCTCGGCATGAGTTGGCACCCAAATCCCTCACTGTCCTCATCTGTGTAATGGAAATAGCAAACCAATGTCTTAGGGCTGAGGGAGGATTGCATCCAGCTCAGGGCCAGCTCTCAGGAAAGATCCAAGAAAGAACGGGTGGGGTTCCTGTGCAGGCAAAGGCCAGGGATAAACAGGGACTAGGTCGCCTGCCATGTGCTGGCAGTCAAAGGACCCAGAAACAAGGAGAGGATCTCCAGGTGGCCTGGGGGGGGGTGTTAGTCCAGCTCTGGCAGCTGTGGTCCCTTCTCAGGGCTCAACTCCCACAACGCCCTTTGTCTCCAACTCTGAGCCTCTTGGACCAATTCCCCAGGGGGAAGAGGGAGGGACTGTAGAGCCTGCGAAACTCTTGGGCTTCAGGAAAGTTTTTATGCAGAGTCACAGAGGAAGTGCTTGGGAACCCAGTTTGGAAACACTGGTATGAGGTCTAAGCCAAGGTGGGGTTGATGGGATGAGGCAGGGGAAGGGGGGAGGAGCCCTAGGACTGGGAAGAGAAGGAGGAGGCTCAGAGGTTGCCCTGCCTGGCCGTTGGGTCCTGGGATGGGTGGAGATGCCCTCGGGGAGGAGACACGTGGAGGGAAAGTTGAGGAGGAGGTTCTGGACACGTGGCAACTGAGGTCACTTGAGAAGGTGCCCAGAGTGCAACTGAAGCCAGGGTGTGAAGCTGGGAAGGGGTGAGCAGACCTGGGGCAGATGAAAAACTCCAGAGGCAGGGAACCTCATCCTAGAAGAGAAGAAAGAGGGCTGGGAGGGAGTCCGAGCAAGAGCGCCCCAGAGAAGTAGGAGGAAACTGAGGCACAGCATGTGGAGGTCAAGGGAAAGGCTACAGGGGAGAAGCCAGCAGGGGCTCGGGCTGCAGGAACAGAGTTAGGGCTGGGACAGTGCAGCCGCACATCGCCCCTTGGTCCTCCCTCACTGCACAGCCCCTCATGTACCCCCACTTGGGTCTTCTAGCACCCTCTACAGCCTCCCACCTCCTAGCCTTTCCCCATATTGTTCCCTTTGCCTGGAACACTTTTCCATCCCACCTCCATGATTATTCATGCTTGCAGACTCAGCTGAGGTGCCTCCTCCAGGAAGCTTCCCCAGCCCCTATTCTATGTGCTGATTTGCATCACACATTCAGGGGACACATATTTATGAGTTATCTACTGCAGGCAGAACACTTGTCCCCAGGTATGTCAGTGCCCCTACTCCTCAGGGTCATCCTGTACCTCAATCCTGCCATGTCACCTGAGCAAAGCTGAAGGCATGGAGTTCACCCATGACCTTTACTGAGGGCACCTTGAGTGGAGGGGTTAGATAGGAAGCCAGATGCCAGCAGGTTGGTGACAAGTGAGGGAGTGTAGACGTGGCATGTGGCCCATTGTTTCTAGAAGCTTAGATGTGAGAGGAAAGCGCAGTGGCAAAGGTTTTTTTCTTAACGTAGTAGAGACTTGAGGTTTCCACGCTGAGGGAAGAGTGCCAGCAGAGAGGGAGAAGTGAATGAGACAGCGAGAGAGCACAGGGAGTGGATCAGTGGTGAGAGCTTCTTGAGAGATGAGAGGAGGAAACTCACATCCTTCACTTCTCCGTCATTCATTCACTGTCTTATTCCACTGAGTCTTCACAACTCTGGGAGCTGGCTACTAGTCCTATTCCCTTTATTGAATGAGGTAACTGGGGTGTCTGGCTGGCTCGGTGGTTGGAGCGTGGGACTCTTGATCTCAGGGTCATGACTTCAAGCCCCACATTGGGTGTAGAGCTGACATAAAAGAAAAAGAAAAAAATAAATAAGGTTACTAAGCCACAGAAAGTTTAAGAAATTTGCCAGGTCACACAGAAAGTAAGTGGCATTTCTGGGATTATATTTCCAACCTAAGCTTTTAATTCCAGTCAAGTGACAAAGTCAAGATAAGGGAAGACAGACCCATAAGAAACAGATGCAAAATGAGAAAAACAGATTAATCAAGTCTAAATGAAGTTTTGAAGGTGGTTGTGGAGTACATGCAATTGTTTCTAAAGGATTTCTGAAATAGGACATGCTTAAGCAAGAAATTATCTGGAAATGAAATTCTAGACTAGTTCAACAAACAGAGAAAATAAAATGTGCCAAAGATCTTGTTAGATTCGGAGAGGAGGACATTGGAAGATTCTTTAATTATTGATAAAATAGATTTTAAGGTGGGATTTTTAAAGTTTTTTTTTTATTTGTTTGTTTAAGTTACCTCTGCACCCAGTGTGGGGCTTGAACTCACAACCCCAAGCTCAAAAGCTGCATGCTTTTCCAGCTGAGCCAGCCAGGCACCCCTTAAAGTTTTTAATTAATAGTTAATGAGGGGTGCCTGGGTGGCTCAGTTGCTTAAGCATCTGGCTCTCGATTTCAGTTCAGGTCATGATCTCAGGGTCGTGAGATGGGGCCCAGCATCGGGCTCTGTGCGGGGCATGGAACCTGCTTAAGATTCTCTCTCTCCCTCTCTGCCCCTCCCCACCTCTTTCCCTCTCTCCTTCTTAAACAAACAAACAAACAAACAAAAAATAGTTAATGATAACTGTTAGCATAAAAGGGAAAACTTGGAGAGGGTGGACACAAGAAAACCTGATCGGCCCAGGAAAGGATTACAAAAGAAAATAATGGATCAATATATTAAACAGAACAGGCAAAACAAGACCAAGCACATGAGTGATCATAATAAATGTAAATTAGTTAAATTTCCCTACTAAAGAACAAGGATTCTTATAATGAGAAGACATACTAAATCCAAGTAAATGTTGTTTTTCAGGGACAAAACTAAGACAAATAACAAAGAATAGGAAAATAAAGACATAAAGAAGGTAGGTTGGAAGTTTAATACCAGGAAAATAGAACTAAAGCAAAAGATTAAAAAAAGGGGGGGTCCTACTGAGCTGCTCTGCAAGTCACCATGCCGCATGGAAGTCAAAGCCGCACCTCCCGCATGGCCCCTCCGGCCAGCCGGGCACCTCAGATGAGAGCGGCGCCTAGACCAGCGCCGGCAGCTCAGCCTCCGGCAGCGGCTCCACCAGCTGCTGTTGGCTCACCTGCTGCTGTGCCCCGGCAGCCAGGGCTCATGGCCCAGATGGCAACCACTGCAGTTGGCGTGGCTGTGGGCTCTGCTGTCGGGCACACGATAGGTCATGCCATCACTGGGCGCTTCAGTGGAGGAGGCAATGCTGAGCCTTCAAGGCCTGACATCACTTACCAGGAGCTTCAGGGAACTCAGCCGGCATACCAGGAGCAGCAGCAGTTTGGCCCATGCCGCTATGAGATGAAACAGTTTCTGGAGTGTGCCCAGAACCAGGGTGACCTGAAGCTTTGTGAAGGTTTCAGCGAGGTGCTGAAACAGTGCAGATTTGCAAATGGATTAGCCTAATCAAGAAGTTCAAATTGAAGATAAGGAAAATCATCTCTCATAACCAAGTTAATTTAGCATAAAAATATAATTGATGGTGAATGGTGAATATATAAAGTGTAAAACCACCAGTTAAGCTTCTCCTTCATCATTAAATACAGCTTTCTTCAGAATTGGAATAAAAAAGGTTGTTCTTACTGTATAGAAGTTCATTGAGATGGTTTGAATTTGGGGTTGGGCAGTTATTTGTGTGCCTCCTTAAATCACCGTTTGTGATGTTCTCATTTGTGAATTAGAATAAAGTGATTTTCTCCAGGCGCCTGGGTGGCTCAGTTGGTTAAACGACTGCCTTCGGCTCAGGTCATGATCCTGGAGTCCTGGGATCGAGTCCCGCATCGGGCTCCCTGCTCAGCCGGGAGTCTGCTTCTCCCTCTGACCCTCTTCCCTCTCGTGCTTTCTCTCTCTCTCAAATAAATAAATAAAATCTTTAGAAAAAAAAAGTGATTTTCTCCCCCCAAAAAAGGGGGGGTCCTTTATTTTTACGCTGATGAAAGTTATAATTTGTGTAGAATATGTAGTGACCCATTGCATTCTCAAAAATAGAACATCAGCATACACAACTGAACTATTAGAAATACACAAAATTGGGGCACCTGGGTGGTTCACTTGGTTCAGCGTCTGCCTTCAGCTCAGGTCATGATCTCAGGGTCCTGGGATCGAGCCCTGTGTCAGGCTCCCTGGTTAGTGGGGCCTGCTTCTCCCTCTTTCTCTGCCTGCCACTCCCCCTGCTGGTGTGCTCTCTCCCTGCCTCCCCTCCACACCCCCATCAAATAAATAAATAAAATCTTAAAAAAAAAAAAGGAGATACACAAAATTATTGTGGGAGACTTTTTTACGTCTTCCTTTGAACTTTACAAAGCAAGTAGACAATTTTTTTAAGTCAGTAAAGGTAAAGAGAATTTGAACAGCACAGTTAATACGTTCTATGTTTTGTAACAATATTTTGGCAAGATCAGAGGAAATGATTAGACAAGCAAGTGGTCTTCGGCAGCAATGTTCTCTAAAATGGCTCTGGGTCCTTTCACCTGCTCACTGCACCACATCCTGAGTCTAGCAGAGGCTCCCCCAAGCCCACCCTATCGCAGGGATGCCCCTTGAGCAGACGCCTGAAGAGCTGTCTGCAGAAGATATTGGGCCAGGGCAGGGCACCTTGACAATCCAGGTAATTGAAAGGTAAATGTAGAAGCAAAGGTAAATGTGGAAGCATTATCTTAACTGCAGTGATGGTTCCATGGGTGTATAGATATGTAAAAACTCACCAAATTGTACACTTTATTTTTTTTTAAGTTTTATTTATGTAAGTAATCTCTATACCCAATGTGGGGCTCAAACTCATGACCCTGAGATCAAGTCATGTGCTCTTCCAAGTGGGCCACCCAGGTGCCCCAAATTGTACACTTAAAATACGTGCAGTTAGGGCGCCTGGGTGGCTCAGTTGGTTAAGCAACTGCCTTCGGCTCAGGTCATGATCCTGGAGTCCCTGGATCGAGTCCCGCATCCGGCTCCTTGCTTGGCAGGGAGTCTGCTTCTCCCTCTGACCCTGCCCCCCCATGTGCTTTCTCTCTCTCTCATTCTCTCTCTCTCAAATAAATAAATAAAATCTTAAAAAAATATATGTGCAGTTATTGGATGCCAATTAGAACTCGATAAAGTTGTTTCTTAAATATTTATGGGGCATCTGGGTGGCTCAGTGGGTTAAGCATCTGACTTTGGCTGGGGTCATGATCCCAGAGCCCTGGGCTCAAGCCCCGCATCGGGCTCCCTGCTCAACCGGTAGTCTGCTTCCAACTGAGCCACCAGGCGCCCCAATAAATAAAATCTTTAAATATCTAATACTTATAGTGACAAAAAAGCAGGTCACTGGTAGCCAGGGATAAGAGGTAGGACAAAGGAATTATCACAAAGGGGCATGAGGGAATTTGGGGGGTAATAAAAATGTTTTAGGGGCACCTGGGTGGCTCAGTTGGTTAAGCATCTGCCTTCGGCTCAGGTCATGATTCCAGGGTCCCCGGAACGAGCCCCACACCGGGCTCTCTGCTCATCGGGAAGTCGGCTTCTTCCTCTGCCCCTCCCCACCTTCATGCTCGCACTCTCTCTCTCTCTCTCCCAAATAAATAAATAATTTTTTAAAAAATGTTAGGGCGCCTGGGTGGCTCGGTCGTTGGGTGTCTGCCTTCGGCTCGGGTCGTGGTCCCTGGGTCCTGGGATCGAGCCCCGCGTGGGGCTCCCTGCTCAGCGGGAGGCCTGCTTCTCCCTCTCTCACTCCCCCTGCTTGTGTTCCTTCTCTCGCTGTGTCTCTCTCTGTCGGATAAATGAATGGAATCTTCAAAAAAAACAATGTTTTATATCACAAGTATGGTGGTGGTCAAATAATTCTCCATTTGTCAAAACTCAACAAATTGTATAGTTAAAATTAGTGAATGTCATTGTAGCTAAATTATGCCTCAATTAAGTTGATTTTTAGAGATCTAATCATGTGGAAATTGAAATACCCTCTCTTTTTTATTTTTTATTGTTATGTTAATCACCATACATTACAACATTTGGGCAGGGACACCTGGATGGCTAAGTCAGTTAAGTGCTTTCACCTCAGGTCATGGTCCTGGGATCAAGCCCCCTGTGTTGGGCTCCTTGATCAGCAGGAAGTCTGCTTCTCCCTCCGCCCCTCCCCGCTGCTATGCTCTAGATGCCCTCTCTGTCTCTCTCAAATGAATAAATATAAAATAAATAAGGGTGGCTTAGTGGGTTAAGCATCTGCCTTCGGCTGGGGTCATGATCCCAGGGTCCTGGGATCGAGCCTTGCATCTGGCTCTCCGCTCAGCAGCGAGTCTGCTTCTCCCTCTCCCTCTGTGATCTCTCTCGCTTTCACTCTCTCTCAAATAAATAAAAATAAAATCTTTAAATAAATAAACAAATAATTCTTGGGCAAAAAAATCAAAATGAAAATCAGATTGTATAGAAATGAATAGTAATGAGCATACATCTTACCAAATCTGTGGGGTGCAAAGTTATACATGGAGAGAAACTGATAACATCACTTTTTCTATTATTAAGCATGAAAAATCAAGCTAGTTTATAAACTAAGCATTCATGTCAACATTCTAGAAAAACAACTATAAAATAAACCAAAACAAAATAGAAGAAAATTGAAATCTAAGCGCATATATTAGTTATTTTATGTAAAAACATATGTAAAAACTTACCAAATTATACACTTTTTTTCTTTTAAGTTTTATTTTTTTCAGTAATCTCTACACCCAACATGGGGCTCAAACTCATGACCTTGAGATCAAGAGTCACATGCTCCACTGACTGAGCCAGCCGGGGACCAAGAGCGTAAATTAAAAAAAAAAAAAAAAGAGTAGAATGAATTAATAAAATCAAAAGCTATTTTTTTTATTTATTTGAGAGAGAGAGAATGAGAGACAGAGAGCACGAGAGGGAAGAGGGTCAGAGGGAGAAGCAGACTCCCCGCTGAGCAGGGAGCCCGATGCGGGACTCGATCCCGGGACTCCAGGATCATGACCTGAGCCGAAGGCAGTCGCTTAACCAACTGAGCCACCCAGGCACCCTCAAAAGCTATTTTTAATATTTAAGGCTACTAAGATTATGGGGCGCCTGGGTGGCCCGGTCCATTAAGCGTCTGACTCTTGATTTCAGCTCAGGTCTCAATCTCAGGGTTGTGAGTTCAAGCCCGACATTGAAAAAACAAACAACAACAACAAAAAACCCAAAAGATTTTTTAAAAGAGCCTGCTGGCAAATGTCACTGAGAGATAAAAATAAAATACGAACCGTTACGATTAAGAACATAGGTTTATTCACAGAAATAGAATTAAAAATTACAAAAGAAAATTACATGCAATTGTTTTAAACTTTTGACATCTAGATAGGATCATTATGTGTTAGAACAAGACAAACTATTAAAACTGACTTGGGCAGAAGTAAAAACCCCAAATAGACCAATCATAAAGGAAGAAATTGAAAACATATCAGAGCCATGCCGGGAAAAGACACTTCATCCAGATCTGATTTGGGGAAAATCTTATCAAATGTGCAAAGATCAGGTAATTGTGATGTTATATACATATGTTAATGCATATGTATGCATGAAGCAACGTATTTAGTATAGCATAATTTGAACATCTAAACAAACTGGATAAAGACAGCACAGGAAAAGGAATCCATCGTCCAGTGATTTTTAGGTTTGTCTCAGCCAAGAACCTTTATTTCAGACAAAATCCCAAAACACACAACTTGAATGGTGATGAGGAAGCTGAACAGTGGCTCCCAGACAGATCCAGCTCCTCATCTCCAGAATCTGTGAATGTGACCTTGCCCGGCAAGACACCTTGCAGGTGTGATTCATTTAAGGGTCTTGAGGGGTTATCCTGGATGATCCAGCAGGGCCCTAAATGTAATCACAAGTGTCCCTATAAGGGGAGATTTGAACGGCAGACACAAAGGCCAGTGATTCGGGAAAGGCAAGTTGGAAGGATGTGGCCAAGGAAAGCTGGAGGCCACCAGAAGCTGAAGAGGCAAGGATTCTTCCCAGAAGGAGCCAGACTTGCTTCGGCCCCAGAAGCTTCATTGCGCACCGTGGCCTCCCGAGTCTACGTAAGAGAACACATTTGGGCTGTTCTGCGGTGACACCATGTTTGTGGTAGATATTTGTCACGGGAGACTCATACATACGGTCACCACTACCAACCCTAATAACGGTTACCCCCGGGAGGGACAGGGTCAAGGAACAAGGACTTTTATTCTTGCCTTTACCTTTTGTGTTGTTGACAAGCCCCCCAAAATCATATATCACTTTCATAACCAAGAAAAAAAGGAGAGAGGATGCAAGCGGAGCACTTGGCCCCGGGGAAGGAGCAGCCAGGGCTGGGACTTCAGCGGTTGTCATAGTTACCGGGGCGTCCCTTTTATGCCTTTACACGTGTGCCTCCCCTGCAAAGCTGCCCGGAGAGCCTGGAGCCAGGAGGCGGCTGGGCTGCTCTGTGCTCCTCCGGCCAGAGGTCTTGCCCACCCGGGCCTCGCTGCAGAGCAGCGGCACCCACCCCTGCCCCGGGCGGGCTCTCCGGCAGGCACATTTTGCATCCTGAGACCACCAGGAGCACTCGGGTGTGAGTGTCTGAGCTGCCGTGGGAAGGAAAGCCTGAGGGCAGATCTTGTGGGCACATCTGCAAGAAAACAACCCACTGCCCCAGCCCTCACACAATAGTCCCTTCCCCACGGAGGCAGGGGTGGACGGCCACCCCTTACCACCTGCCCAGAAGGGCCTCAGTGCAGCAAAGGTGAGTGCGTGGCAGGTGGGGTGTGTCCTGGCAGGAGAAGGATACTCGGTGTGGCCCCTGTGCACCTGGGCGTGGGGGGGAGGGGGCGAGCACACCTCTGACATCAGCTGTTTCCTGGGGTGACTCTTCTCTCTCCTGGGTGGAGGTCCAATTCCAAGCTGCGGCGGTTCCTCTCTGCGGTCTCTATAGCAACATTCACGTGGATTTCATAGAACATAAGGTGTTGGAGCTGGAAGGGACCTCAGAGATCAGCTCCTCCCACCCCCTCGTTTCAGGGAGAGGGGAGCGGGTCTAGAGACACCACACTCCCGGGGTCCCCCAGCACACCCAGGATCCAGTGTGGGGCCTCTGCCTGCTGGCACATTCCTGGCCAGGGTCCTTCCCCTGAGATCACAGACAGCTGAATTCCCTAGGACTGATGTATGAGAGGTACTCTGGGGTCACAAGGCTTGGGAGCTTCACCCCCCCCTTACTAACAGACCCCTGAAGTCCAGCCTAGCCCCATCCTGCTCGGTCACAGACCTCTCCATTCAGTGCTTCGTGGAGGCAGGCTGGGTGCTGTCCTCAGGAGGCCTAGAGGCTGGGGCTGAGGCCAGGCAGCCCCCGAAGGAACCAATGGAGAGCAAATGTCAGTGTCCACGTGAGTGGAGCAAGAATCGGGGGTGGGATCCAAAACTAATGATGTAATGTATGGTGATTAACATAACAATAAAAATTATTTAAAAAAAAAGAATCGGGGGTGGGAGGTGCCAGGGAAGGCTACCTGCCTGTTGGGGGGGGGGGGGCGCTCCAAGCAGAGCCCGGAAGGTCAAGAAGACTCTCACCCCTGCCTGAGCCCACCTGGCTTGAACACCATGGCCCTATAGGTGAGTAGGATGTGGGGGTAAAGCTGGCCCGCTTGGAAAGTGGGGCTCCAGAGAGAGACAGCCTCAGGCCATAGATCCTAAAGGGTTGTTGTGTCTGGGACTCATGGCACACGTCACTCTAGGACCAAGGGGCCAGGCCCCCAGAAGGGCAAGTCAGAAGGCAGCGTACAGAACCTGGGGTTGCCAGGCCTGTGAAAGTACCTGGAATGGGGGCCACCAGAGGGGGCTGGGGTGAGGATCCAGAGTGACACAGGAAGAGATGTGGGATTGCTCCAGCTCTTTGCCGAGATATGGGTACATGTAGATTTCTGCCTGTCCAGCGGAGCCAGACCTAAGCCAGGAGGGTTGAGGGCCGTGGGCACCCCTCCCTCCCGCTGCACTCTAGCTCAGCCTGACAATCCAGGCATCTCAGGGCCAGCCCACAGCCACCCTCCTGACCTTTCCCACCAAACTGGCCCTTTTCCTCCCCCTTGCAGGCAGCCTGGTCTAGTTATCTATTGCTGTGTAAACAAAAAATGCCCCCAGTGCTCCTGAATCTGCAGTTTGGGCTGGGCTCAGTGCGGACAGCTATTTGTACTCTGCATGGAACTCACCAGGACCAGAGCACCAATAGCCAGGATGACTTCCTGGGTGGCAAGTGGGTTCCTCTCCACCTGGGATTCCTCACAAGGCTATTTGGGTTTTCTCACAGTATGGCAGCCCGGTTCCAAGAATGAGTGTTCCAGGAGACAGGAAGTAGGGGTTGCCCGTCTGTAGGGTCTGGGTCCAGAAGTGCACACAGGGCCCCTTCTGCCATATGTATTGGTCAGAGCAATCACAGAGCTGGAGGTCGGGGACAGAGGCCTTCCTGCCCGATTGGGAGAGGCAGCAAAGAACTTGCTGTTCATAATGGACCTCAACACTCCACTGTCTCTGCCCCAGGGGCTCTCTCTTTGCCTCACCCCCAGGCCTACAGATTCTGTATTTCTGGGAGGTCTCTGTCCCTATTCCCTCCCCCCTGGTTACTGCCACCCCTTCAACTCACATTCCTGTCTACAGGCTGCACCATGCTCCCACCTCCTACACCCCCTGTAGCAGTATCCTCTGCTGCTCTGCTCAGGAACCATGCATGGCTGCCTACTTCTCACTGAACAACTTCCAAGCTCCTAGGCTAAACATTCAAATTCACTTTAGAATGTAGCCCCCTCCTGTCTTACCACCTGGATTTCCTCCAAGCAACCGGATCACACTTTGGCCTCTTCTGCTCAAAATGCCCACCTACAGGCACTCTGAGCTTGTACGTATTCATTCCCTCTATCTAGCAAGTCTCTCTGTCTCCTCTCCTGTTGGACTCCTGTTCAACCTTCAGAGTCTGGAGCAAATGCCCCTCCCCCACAAAGCCCGGCTCTCGCTATTTGATTATTATTAGCCTTGCCTCACTGCACGTTGCGACATAGTCTGCCTTATCCTTGTTAGCAATGATGTGTCCTCCTGAAGTGGGGCCCATTCCTAACTCATATTTCTTTCACCGACTTAGTAAGTTTATTGAGGCCCGCAGCCAGCTGCCAGGGATATGGCAGTGACCAAGACAAGCTGCTTCCTGTACCCAGAGAACTTACATTCCCGAGAGTGAGACAGATGGCAAACAGAGGAACCAAGGGACATAATGATCAAAGATTAGGAGGACAGCTGGAAGGCAAGAGGCAAGAAGAATGCATGATCTGGGGACCTAGAACTCTCTCCTTTTGAAAGAAATCAGAGACCTGGGTTTTTACACATATTCTCCTAATTTTAAAGGTTTCAAGGTCAAGTATTTCTCCTCTGCTGCTTTCAGCTTTCCTCCCCTCCTGGCTCCCCACTCTCTCTTCCTGGTTCCCCCATTAGCACTAGCCCCCACCCTGGACTCAGCTTACCTAGAGCCCCCAACCCTAGGGGACACAAACTCCTTTCTGGTTTCCCTCAGGCAACAGCTGACAGGAGGAAATAGGGAGCCCTTTGCTTGGGACCCTGGGGCCAGTGGGCATGGGCTGAGAGCCTGGGCCAGCCACCCTGAAATTGGCCTCGTGGAGCATAGGACACCTGGAGTCCCCAGGGCCCCAGCAGTGGGAGCTCAACATCCCCACCCCAAGCCCCTCAATCCACACTTCTGGGCATTGCGCCGGAAGAAGCAGGGGTCCCGAGGAGCGAGACAAGAAAGGAGGCCAAGGGGCCCTCAGAGGGCTTCCTCAGGTTTGTCCCCCAGCTCTGATAGGGCCTTGAGGGACGGGTCTCCCCGAGGACTCCTGGACCAGCACTGCCATGGGACAGTTTATGTTCTCTGGAGTCAGAGTTCCCAGGTACAAATCCTGGCTCTGTCACTTTCTAGCCTGGTGACCTTGGACAGCTCTTGTCCCCTCTCTGGGCCTCAGTTTTCCTACCTGATCACTGGGGATCCTAGCACTACCCACCTCACAGGATAGTTTCGAGGATGCTTATGACTGCCACACAAGGACACTCAATACAAGGCAGCTTCCCACAGCCTCTCCCATGCAGGGCCCTGCCAGAGCCTCTTGGGGCATCCCTGTGTTTTCCCAGACCGCTGAGCCCTAGAGGCAGCTTCTGTCCGTTATCATTATTTGGGCTCTGGGAACTGGGAGCAGGGAGGGCTCTGGCCTCCGAAGGCGCTAGGGTCTATGTGACAGCTATCACATCCTGGGGGACGGCCAGGCCATGCCTCCACTGCCACAGGAGTAAGGAGCAGAGGCTGATCCCAGAAGCACTGCGTTTCTTTCTACACTCGCTGCCCCCAAGCCCCAGCTGAGGGGCCTCTTGGCTCACCACTCCCGGGGTCCCATGATCATCTCAGCCTTATGCTCAAACCCCAGAGAATCCTGGGGGGAGACAGACAGTCCAGGGGGAGGTGTCAGGCTCTGGAGACTGGTCTGCCGGGGACTAGCATGGGGTTGGGACAGTCAGCACTGGGCCTCCTTGGGGCCAGAACCTGGCACCAGAAGGCCAAGGGGCTAGCCACCTCCTTCTCCCGGACCCCTGAGGGCAGAGCCCCAGGGGAGGGGCCACTCAGAGGGCTTGCTGCAGCTGTAACTCGGATTTCCCTTTACCCAAGGATCCTGGAGCTTCAGCCCAGCGGGCAGAAGCTGCGGGGGAGAGGGACCTGCCGCTCTCAAGTGCTAGCTTGTCCTGCCGCTGGTAACCAGCTGTCAGCTGAGCCCTGAGTGCCCCGAGCGCCCGGGTTTGTTTGCCTGCCCTAAGGGGAGGGGGGCACAGCAGGCCAGGTGGCATCTCTGGCTGAGAAGGGACAGAAACCCAGGGTGTCCAACCCATGCAGTCCCACTGCCTCAGCGCCCCCTTCTCGGGGCACTCTCCACCCCCCCCTCCCCCCCACCCCGGTCCCAGGCCCGGAGGCCATCTCGCGAGGGTCACTGGGCAAGGGGCAGTGCAGCAGGGAGGGGTGTTGTACAGCGAGCGGGGAAGCGACAGGCCCACCACCCCACGGAGGTGGCCACGGAGCGGGGTCGCGGGGCCTGGGGCAGGGCAGGAGTTCCCCGCACCCGGCAGAGCGCGCCCAGCTCGCGCACCTAGGGCAGTGCCCGGGCCTCGTGACCCCGCCCCCGGGCGGCCGGCTCATTTGCATGCCCACGCCCCAGCGCGGCCATTGGTTGCGGCGGCGGGAGGCCGGGCCTGAGTGGCTGCCGGCTGTGGGGCGCGGGGGCGGGGCGGCGGGGAGCGGGGCGCCGGGGATGCGGCCGCCGCCGCTACAGCGGGACGGGGTCGGGTCCGCGTCGCGCTCCGCGAGCGCGGGGAGCAGGGCGGCCCGGGGCGCGGCGGCTGCAGCGGGAGCTCCCTGAGCGCCCGCCCGCCATGTCCAGAAAGAAGACCCCCAAGAGCAAGGGGGCCAGCGCGCCCGCTGCCTCCGTGCTGCCCGCCGCCAACGGGTCCCGGCCGGCGCGCCCTGGGATTGCGCGCCCTGGCCCCCAGGTGCGGCCCAACGGGCCCCCGCAGCTGGGCAGGCCCTCGCTTGGCAGCGGCGACTTCTACGATGTCACCTTCAAGGTGAGCCGGCCCCCCACCCCATGCAAGCGCAGCAGGTGGCGCTCGGCCCGAGCCGAGCGGGGAGGGGTCCGGGAGTGGACGGAGGGCCCGGCGGACCCTGGGCGGGAAGCCAGCCCGAGCGGCACCCTGAGGCTGGCACGGCGGGCACCGCGCATCGCATACACACACAGCTGTCAGACCCGGATTTCAGATACCCAACAGCTGGCAAGGCTTGCCCCCTAACGCCCCAGCTGGCAGGGCCGGACAAGGGGTCCCGAACCTGGCAGGTGCTCCGTCCCCGCTCCCTAATGGTCCCGCGCCCACCCGGGCCCCAGTCTCACCATTTCCCATATGCTGCCTTCCCTCACCCCCAGGGTCTGTGGGTCTCCTCTTTTTGGGGGGGAAGGGGGAGACTAAGAAGAGGTTTACCAGTTGGGTGGGGAACACTGGGGCCTCCTTCAGGCCTAGGCAGAAGCCTGTGGATTGTGGAGGGGTTGTTCCAACTGTGGGTTTTGGAGCCTTTGACAGCAGGCTGGGGGAGGGGTGCACGAGGGGGAGGCCTGATTGCCTCCTACCGGTCCCCAGACCTGACCTAGGCCTTCTCAGGCCAAGATTTGACCTCATGTGGCAAATTCCTCCGGAATCTTACTGGGATTAGAAGAAGCCCCCTGGCACAGAGACTCCCACAGGCCCCCCGGAAGGTCTCCAGCCACCAACCTCCAGAGTCCACTCCCCACCAAGCCCCAAGTTCTCCCCTTTCAGATCAGGCATGGTGTCCAGGGTCTGGGGGTGGGGTTAGGTAGGGCCCTGGATGGAGGCAGCTGCCTCCACTCCCCATTAAGTGAGATGGGCCACTGTTCAGGAGAAAGGGGACCGGACCTTCTGGAGGTGGAAGCTGGAGGTCCAGCCGGCAGGGACTGTAGTTATCCTGTCTTGCCCAGGTCCTGCTGAACCTGCAGGCCTGGGACAGTTCGTCCACTCCTGACCAGGCCAGCTCAGGGAAGACCAGACACCCCTCTGGGTGGGCCTGCACCTCGGTCCCCTCTGTCCCTAACACCTCGGACCCTCCTGTTCGCCCCAGGTCATGCTGGTGGGGGACTCGGGCGTGGGGAAGACCTGCCTGCTCGTGCGCTTCAAGGATGGGGCCTTCCTGGCAGGGACCTTCATCTCCACTGTGGGCATCGACTTCCGGGTGAGAGGGGAGGCTGATGTCCTCAGCACTAAGCTGACCCAGCCATGCCCTGGGCCCCCCGCACCAGCTCACGGAGTTCTCACAACACCCCTGGGCAGCTGGCTCCCCATTAGCCCTGGACACCTCCTTTCTGGACCACCTGGCACTCAGGGTCAGGGTGGTCGAGGGGGTATGCCTTAAAGACCAAAATGCCCAACTCCTGACACCCTAAGGATCCTGGAGATAGGTGATGGCTGCATGTGACTGAAGCAGGGGTAGCACTCCTATGCCTGGGGCTGTATTCTGTGCCTCAGGGTGGGTGGGCCGGGTGCCCCAGGGGGTGGCCATCAGAGGGAACTCAAGGCCCATGTTCCCTTGGGAGGCTAACATCACTGCCCCATGGTACACAGGTGCCAGGCAGCCTGCCGAAGACCTAAGAGAGAAGTGGCTGTGGCATACACCCCCTCTGGGAGCTGGGGGGGTGTCCCTGCCCTTGGGTGAGGGAGCTCACAGTAAATGCTCCCACCTGGCTGTTCCCCCCTGCCAGAGCCCCCTCCCACATTGCCCCCAACAGGAGGGCTGTGTCCCTGGGGTTTTGGGGCGGGGGGAGTGCACCTGATTTGGGGGCTCCCCACACCCCCCTGGCACCCTAATAGCCTGTGGGGTTAGCAGGGAATGATGAGGGCCACAGCAGCCACGCCCCCACCTCTACCCACCAGTCTAAATTCTGAGTGCCTTGCCAAGGCGCTGGTGTGTTCTAGACAAATCCCAAATTTGCATTTTTCTCACCCTTTAATTAGACCCAGTTGGCGGGAGGCTGGGAGGGAGGCCCATTCTGGGAACGGGAAAGGGGGCTCCCTCCAGGCTAGGGAGCCATTATTTACCCTGCTTGGGGGTCCAGGTCCCCTCAAGTCTTCTGAGATGAAGTAAGTGTTCAGGTGCCAGAAAAGGACAGTTTAGACCCTGGACGGGTCGTCCTTTGCCTGTTTTGGCCCCACCTTCCCTTCTCACCTCCCTCTTGGCTCTGGGGCAGGTGGCAAGGGAGGTGAGGCCGCTCGGTTCACACCCCTGTTCAAGGGTGCCAGTGAAGGCGGGGTGTCCTCTCCAGCCTCCTCTCAGCCTGGCAGATGGCTGTACCATTGGTTCCTGGGAGACCCAGAAGCACCCTGACAGCAGGAGCTTGGGGAAGAGGGAGGCGGTGTGGTCCCAGCTGCCAGGGCCTGAGGCTACCAGGCCCCCAACCCCCACCCCAGCAGATGGGAGCCGTGGGGTTGGGCCCCTCCCTGCCACTAGTCCTGAGCGGGGAGGGCCTGCCAGGTGACCATTACCAGCAACAGTCAATGAGCACCCACTGTGTACCAGGCCGAATTCAGGGTCTGTGGTTACTGCACTGGGTCCGGTCCTCAGGGAGCTGTTGTCCCAGCAGGAAGAAGGGAGGCTTTTAAATTGGAGCAAGCATTTCGCTCTCACTCTGGGCCAGATACAGTTCTCAGTGCTTTGCACGTAGTAGCTCATAAAGCCATTGAAGCAGCCATGTGATGGGCACCCTGGTTATCTCCCTTTGTGGATGGGGAAACTGAGGCACAGAATGTTAGTAATGGGCCTGGGGTTACACCACGATAACTTCACAGAAGTCACGCGGGTGGCTCTGGGCAAAAGGAGCATCATGTGTAGAGCTGTGAGGAGCTGATGGCCCGTCAGAGGGGCTGGGGCAGGGCCTCCATGGTCTGCGAGGGTACAGGGAGAGATGTGCATGGTGAACCTGAGTTGGCAAGGAGGTGCAGGGAAGCTGACTAGGGTTAGGCGCCAGGGGGAGGCAGGGCGGCAGGTCTGGGCTGGAGAGGCGCTGGGGCAGGGCAGGGAGGAGGAGGGAGGGCTGGAGCAACAGGACTCGGTGACTGACTGGGCCGGGTGGTGGCAAAGGGCCTTTGAGGGCAGTGGGGCTGTGTGCCAGGCCTCTCAGGTGGGCAGAGAAAGAGCACACATGGCCCAGAACTGGACACAGCTGCCCTTGGAGGGCAGCAACCTGCAAGTCCATGAGGATGGCCATCTGAGTGGGAGAGGGGCCTGGGCATCATCACCAGGTGGGGCTCACCAGGGGGAGGTGCAGGAGGCACGGGGGTGGGGAGAGCTGGGTGCATCCCAGGACTTGGGTTTGAGGTGAAAGGTTACCTGCAGGTACAGGGAGGCGAAGTGGTCAGACGAGGAGAACCAGGAGGTGGGCATCGGGGACAGAACCCAGCCAGCTGAGGGGCAGACAGGGTAAGAGTGAATTTGGGGGCGTGCCAGGGGCCGCACAAGCTCAGGCTCGGTCCTGGCCTGCATTGCAGGAGCCTCCCACTAGGGGGCAGCACTGTCCTAGCCGCTGGGCTCAGTGGAGCTGGCTGGTTGTCTTTCAGAACAAAGTTCTGGATGTGGATGGCATGAAGGTGAAGCTGCAGGTGAGAGGTGGGGGCGGGGGGGGGCGGGGGAGGTGAGGGGAAGGGACTGGCAGCCCTGACTCCCGGGCTGTACCTGTCGCTGCAGATCTGGGACACAGCTGGCCAGGAGCGGTTCCGCAGCGTCACCCACGCTTACTACCGCGACGCCCATGGTGAGCTTGTGGGCGCAGGACGCCAGCCCCAGGAAGCGGAGGCTGCGCTCTGTGGGTGCCCTGGGAGTGAGCATGGCAGGCAGCCTGGAGGCTGTGCTGCACGAGGGTGTGGGCGCCAGGAAGCTGTCCTCACTGGCTCTCTGCCCCCAGCGCTGCTGCTGCTCTATGATGTCACCAACAAGGCGTCCTTTGACAATATCCAGGTCAGTGGTTTCCTTCCTGGTGGTGGGACAGGCCATGGGGTGTTAGGGCCCCAGAGGTCGGAGGACCCCACGGAGGACAGCAGGGAAGGGCGGCCCCTCTGGTGGCTCAGGTTGCCTGTGAGCTGGATGGGGTCTGGGGACCTTCCAGCTCGGTCCAACACCTTGCATAAGGTACTCCACCTGGCACGGGGACCACTATTTCTGGGTCCCTCCAGTTAGCCAGAGCCACACAGGCCGTCTGTGCCGTGTGGTCTGGAGGGACAAGGGGTGCGCAGGAGTGCCAGCCTCTAGGCTGGTCTCAGCTTCTCCCCTACAGGCCTGGCTGACCGAGATCCAGGAGTATGCCCAGCATGACGTGGTGCTTATGCTGCTGGGGAACAAGGTGAGCGCCCCAGCCCCCCTTCTCTTCCCTGGCTCTACAGAGGGGCGAGGGAGCGGGCAAGCCCTGGGCCAGCTCTCACCAAGACCCCTGTGCCAGGTGGACTCTGCCCAGGAGCGTGCGGTCAAGCGGGAGGATGGGGAGAAGCTGGCCAAGGTGAGCCAGGGTAGGGTGGGTGGCCAGGGGTGTCCCTGGGGTTGTGGGACTCGGGCTATCCCCACCAGGCTGCCACCTGGCTGCCACCAGCTGTTTGCAGGAGTACGGGCTGCCCTTCATGGAGACCAGCGCCAAGACAGGCCTCAACGTGGACTTGGCCTTCACAGCCATTGCAAAGTAAGTCCTGGCAGTCACCAGGAAGACCCCCACCCCCAGACCTGGAGTCTGAATCTCCTTGCTGGGGTAAAAGCCGCTTTGTTCCATGGTCACCCCTGCCCCACAGGGAGTTGAAGCAGCGCTCCACGAAGGCCCCCAGTGAACCCCACTTCAGGCTGCACGACTATGTCAAGAGGGAGGGCCGAGGAGCCTCCTGCTGCACACCCTGAACCTGGGAGGGCCCTGCAAGGCCGGACAGAGGCTTTACAGGGACTCCCGGATTTAGTCACCCTGAAGTCAATCCCAGGGTGTCCAATCCTGGAACTCCCAGATGGAGCCTTGCCTTTCCCACAACCTCAGGCCCAACAGGCTTCAAGGAGCCAGTGGGTCTGCACCCCCCCTTCACCTGCTGCTGCCTGAGGGCCTTGACAGAAAAGCAAGGGTCTTCAGTACAGGAGGGAGCACCTCACAATGTACAGCCCATGGGGGGTGCTCTGCTGCCCCCTCCTGGACACGCCCAGCTTGGAAGCTGGGCCGCGGTACCGGCAGCACATGTACAGTGCCTGACCCCTTAAGAGAAAACCATGTCTTCACCTGCACACGCTGCCCAGGCAGGGAAAGGCAGGACTCCTGCCCGTGCCTGGGACCTAGGACTTCACCGCCAACCATACCATGCATTTGTGCCCCAAGGATCAGAGCCACCTGCTCCCAGCTCACACGCTAGGAGACTCTGGTTCCAGCATCAACAGGGTCTTCCTTTCATGCTACCTTGGAGGATGCCAAGGTTGTGGCTTTGTAAGAGACGAACAGCATGTGGGAAATCACAGAAATGTCAGGGAAACTGGAACTGCCAGCCCCACCGAGGCCCGTGCTTAGTGAGGTCAAGCCAGGGGGCTGGTAGTACACTCTACGTACTCAAATCTTGAAGTCCGTCTTTAGATTAAGAGCCTTTGTTTTCAGTCCTAGTGAATAAAGTTGTGTTTTCTGGACTGCCTCTCTTTTCTGTTCAAAGAAATCCCCCTTTGGACCCCTCGGCAAAGTATGGATCATCTTTTAACACTCAGAGGGTGGCACCCGCCCCCCGTGCTGTAACTAGGTTGCTTGGAACCCCAGTGGTGTCTAGGGAGCACGGGGGAGCCTAGGTGATTCATGTCCACTCCTCCCACAAGACACAATGGAATAAAAAACAGTGCTCCATGGCCCGCTAGTGAAGAATTAAGAGTTCCTGACCTACCCAAGGCACAGGCCAAAAACCCCCAGTATTTTTGGCCTTATAGGGAAATATGAATAAGGCAGTTCCAACAGTGGGGAAGTCACTGTACGAACATCCATCTTCCTCTGCAGTGTCCCAAGACTACCCGGGGATGAGCCAGTGCTCCCGTGGGGTCCTATGGGATGCAGTCACGCGTTAAAAGAAAGACACCTGCGTTCCAATCAACTCACCACTTTTGCTTTATTGCTCAGCGCTTCCCAGACAAACACGGGCTCCCGCCTTACCACCAGGCCTCCGGGCTGACGTCGACTCACGTTCACGGCCTCTGGCCGGGTCACCCACCGCCCTGGAAGGCAGACAGCACCACAATGTAGACAGAAGCCCACTCCCATTTCGGGCAATATGGTTTCGCACCCAGCCGCCCCCGTCACGGGGGCGCACCTTGAAGCCTCAGTCTTGCAAAATAATCAGACTGCATGAGCAGTTGTCATACGAGGTGTCAGAAATAAAAGCAACTCATCACAGGCTCGAAGCTGCCTAGGGGAGAGGAGGCCCGGCCCAGCCTTACCTGCCGGGAGATGGGAGGTCTGGAGGTTCGGACTTCTCCGACCGAACGGGGGGGTGGGGGTGGGGAGAGCGGAGCAAAAAACGTGAACAACACCGAGGCGGAAGAGGGCCAGGCCGGCCTGCAGACTTGGGGGACCCCCTCAAACCCACTCAGGGCCCACTGCGCCCATGACCTTGGCGTATAGCACCAGCAAAAGCAAAAACCCCAGACCCGCACTCGATTCCAAAAGAATGAAGGGCGCGAGGCTCAAGCTTTTATAGAAACTGCCCTTCCACTGCGATTGGGCCATCCTGACGGAAGTACCCGCTCCCCTTTCCCGGACCCGACCCGCGAAGCTTCTCCTTTTCGCAACGGGCCATCGAACGTCACCCTGAGCGACAGCGGCACATAACCAATCAGACTCCGACCTGCAACATAGAGTGATTCTAAAGCTGCCAATCCCGCCCCGCGACGTCGAAGCCACCGGAAGTCGTAGTTTCTGAGGAGCCGCGCGTGAGGCAGCTGGCCGGGCATTGAGAGTCCAAGAACTACAAGTCCCGGCGGGCGTAGCGCATGAGCGCTTCCGGCTCGCGCTTCCTGTCCCTTTCCCGGCCGGCGGCCGCGGGGGCACGATGAAGCGGGAGGGTGGCGCTGCCGCTCTCGGGCGGCCGCGGGCGGGTGAGTGTCCGCGCGGCGCGCCCGGCCCGAGGCTCGCCCCTCGGGGCCGCTTGGTGGGCGCGTCGGGGTCCGCGGAGGGATCGGGCCTGGGGGGCGGGGCTGACGCGGGCCGGGGTCTCCGCGTCTGTCCATCACTCGCTCGGTCGCTCCATTCTCCCCTTCCTTATTCATTTCTCCTTCCTGCGTGCATGGAGCGCCGCCGGGGACCCAGTTCTCGTGGGCTCTTCCTCTCCTGCAGCTTTTCTCAACCCCGCCGCTATTGACAATTCTCGCCGAGCATTCTCTACTGTGCTTTGGTGGACGTTGAGCTGCATCCTTGGTCTCCACCCACTAGATACCAGTAACCTCCCCCACCCCCTTCGTGACAACCCAAAATGCCTCCAGACATTCCCAAACGTCTCCTGGGGGACAAAATCCTGCCCTCCCCCCGCTTCCCCCCCCCTCCCCCCCGGTTGAGAGCCGGTGATCCAGAGCAGGGAGCGATTGACAGTACACACAAAATCCTGAGGAGTTGTGATGGGTGCTATGAAACAGGACGCTGAGAAGGAGTGCTGGGCGCTCCTGAGTGGCTTGGTGAGGGGGGAGGTGCCTCCAGCAAGCAGCCTGTCTTGGGAAGTTGCTGGAAGAGCATGCCTGGCAGAGGGAGCAAGATGTGCAAAGGCCCCGCGGGAGAAATGGCTTGGGGTGCCAGTGAGGGCTGGCAGAGGGGTGAGGCAAGTCCGGGAGGCCAGCCCAGGGTGCAGGGTGGCAGAAATTGTACACAGGAGAGCCAGCATCAGATTGAAGCCTAGTGAAGAGCCCCTGGTTATGTGTGGAGGAAGGACTGGGGTTCAGTGAGGAAGCAGGAGAGAGTGAGGAGGCTGGCCTGTGTGTAGAGGAGAGTGAGTGGGAGATGAGGCTCTGGTTGTCTTGAACCAGGCCGGGGCATTCAGCTGGGGCTGAGTCTGCACTTGTGCTGGATCTAACCCTGCTTTGGCAGGACAGGGGTAGAAAGGAAGGCCAGAGATTCCACCCTACTTTACTGCCTCCCTTTCTTAGAGCTCTGGGCTGCCCAGACCGAGTGTCCACCCTTCTCCCCATCCCACAGACCCCTCCCCATGCACACACAGTGCTCCTCTCCTGGGGGCTGCCCACCCCCTGGCCTTTGCCAAGCATGGGGCCTCTCTCTTCCTCATTCCTTCTCTTTGGGCCTCTCCCTTCCCACACCCCTTCCCTGAAGGCCTGTGTAGCAGACACTACCTGTCGTAAATCTCTACTTGAGCTGCTCTGGGCATTCCCCTTTCTCCATGGAATCCCCAGTCCCTGTGGCTTATGGTTCCTACAAGGTATCGCTGCACTATTCCCTGGAAGCCAGAACGTCTGTCTCAGGAGAAGCAGGGGTATGGGCAGCCTGGATGAGGGAGGTAACCGGCTGAGAAGGAGGGGTCCCTGTGGAGTAACCCGTGCTGTGGCTGTGTGTCACAGTATTTCTGGAAATGAATGGAACAGATCAGGGTCTGAAGTGTTGACTTAGCTGGGACAAGAACCCACAGAAAAGTGCCTTTGGCAGGTTGAATAGGGCTCACTAGTACTCCCGAGCCTCTGTCTGCCTCTCCTCCTGGGCCCTGCAGCTTCTCCGGGTCAGACTCAACGTTTGGCCGTCCGCAAGAGCCCTCTCTCCATCCAGCATGGGGACTGGCCTGCAGTGGGTGTGAACCTGGCCGCAGGATCAGGAACGCACAGTTTGGGAAATGGGAGAGGTGTGGCTGAAGGGCCTGCACTGGCTGGGTGGCCTCAGGCAGCCTGGGCGCTGTGGTTTGGCTGCACCCCCCCACCCCCCCGGCTCGGCTTGATCTGGGGCTGGCTTCAGTGCATGGTGGGCTCCTCGATTTGCCAGCAGAACAGAGGAAGTGAGAGGAACGGGGCTTTGGTTGACCCCAGTGTGGCCTCTTGCAGGCTGTGGGTGCTGGGATAGCTTCTCAGCTCCATTTTCCGATCTCAGAGACGGCCTGCTACCAGTAGAGCCTTGATTCTTGCCTCGAGAGCCATCTCTCACAGTTCCTGTCAGATGGGGGCATGTCCGCTCCCTTTCACGGGTGAGAAATCGAAGGTCCAGGAGGTTGAGAAGCTTGTCCAAATTCGCACAGCTGTTATGCGGCAGAGGCGGGATTTGAACTCAGGTCTGAGTCCAGCACTCATGGCCTTGACCGTTATGCTGTTCCATCTCCATAAAGGACACTTGGAGGGGTCAGCGTAAGCATATATATGAAGGGCCAGCATGTGTCTAGCCTTGGGAAGTGTCAGCAGGACATAACTTGCTCCTGAACCTGAGTCCCCACTGGCCTGACCTTCCTGTTGTTGGGTGGGCACTTAGGACTTCACCCGGCCCTCTGGCTGGCTTATGCAGGAGGAACCCTGGTAGAGGGGCCTGCCAACCCCTCCACTTCCAACAGATGCCCCCCAGCGTCCTCTGTGCTCTGCTCTGGCCCTTCAGCAGAAGGCATTCGGTTGCTCCCTGGAGGAGCATGGAGTCAGGTGGGGCAGATGAAGGGGGAAATGGGCCCTGGGGGCTGGTGCTAATGTCACTAGCAGACCTGGTACTTGGCTGCCCCCTGGTACTTGGCTGGAAGTCCAGCTGGGGGGGTGGACCAACCCCAAGAGCACCCAGGCAGAAGGAATGGGGGTGCCGCAGCACCGGCTGTAAGGGCATGGGGTGGACAGTGGCATGGGCTGGTGCATGTCCAGGCCAGGCTCTGGCCTGTGACTTTGTATACACTCCCCAGCTTCTGTAGGGAAGCCAGAAAGAGGAAGGCAGGGAGACAGAAACCACATGGGGCATGATGAGAAACAGCCAGGGCAGACTGGAGCTGTAGCCTGGGCCTGAGGCACTGCCACCTGGTTCTCGGGCAGAGGCCCAGGACCTGTCCCCGCAAGCTTAGATTTATGGGTGGGGGGCGGCCCAGGGCAGGGCCAGGGGAATGTAGCTGGTTATAGGGGCCACTTTTACCTGTCCACACCCTCCCTCCAACTCAGGGTCTGGCCCAACTCTGGCAGCAGTGGCACAGATGGGAAGCATGTCCCAGGCTGTCTGGTGAAAGGTAACAGTGGCCCCTGCAGCCAGGTGCTGAGATAGGAGGACAAATACCTTTCCCCAGAATGCTCTCTCCCTGCTCTGGATCTGCCCAGCCCCTTCCTCCAGGAAGCTCTCCAGGAGTCATAGAGAGGAGCGTCCCCTAGGCTGAGTCTGCAGCTCATACGTGGCCATCCACTGTACGGGAGAGAAAGCTAGGAAATGAGTCTGGCCCCAAGGGGCAGGTGGGGAGGCAAAGGCATTCCCCTTGCTGAATGGAGGTTAAAGCCAGGCTGGTGGAGCAGGAGGGATGCTCTCCCTCCAGCAGAGGGGCCTGTGGGTGCTGGACCTGGATAGGCAAGGTGAGAGGCTAGCTGGGAGGTGTAAGGACACAGAGCCCTGGGAGAGGAGGCCACAGCAGGTGTCCAGTCCAGCAACCTTGAGGCCACTGTGGATTAGGACTGTGGGTACAGAGACAAGGATGGCGGGTGAGGGCAGAGGCCCAGGCTGCGTGCTGGGAGGGAAGGGAGGCCGAGCAGGCCTCAAACCAGGGTCTACTGAGGTGCTGAGGGGATCCCTGACATCATACCCTGCCTGTTTGGGATGGAAAAGACATACTAAGGGGACATCAGGGAGCAGCTGGAGGAAGTGTATGGGGCTTTGATAATGGCAACCGGCTTGTTTCTATAGGATTTGGTAGCTCAGCTTCGGCTTGGCCAGGGGGCCCTGGGCAGGGGCTCACCCAGGGGCTGGGTGGTCCGTGGGTGATATGAGGGGCTGGGCCTGGAGCTCTGGCTGTAGTCCAGCCGGCCACCCACGGCTCTGTGCCAGGCAGGGCTGAGGTCTCCTGAGCCACCAGTGCTCCCCCCTGGAGCAGTCACCACCAGATGTGTGGCCTGATGGGGTTCTCAGGGCACGCCTACCCCCTCTCTGGCTCCACACTTGCTTTTCAGGAGACCCCACCACGCCCACTCCCTGGGGCGCTGGAGGAGCCGCCTCAAGGCGGGGCTTGGCCCTAGTGGGACCTGTTTCCGGCCACCCCACTACCCCGATTCCAGCATTTACAGCGTGCACTGCCCACTCCACTGGCTGCGAGCCGCACGGACCAAACTGGGGGGCCTGGGTCCCACATTCCCAAGGGTGAGGGCTTAGCAGATGCTATTGGCCTCCGTCCAGGGGATGGGCTGGGGAGGGGTTCCCCAGAGAGCTGGCCTGCCCTCTGGTGCAAGCTGCCCAGAGAAGGGGGCTGGGGGGGGGGCTTTCCCAAAGAGGAGCTGGGGGTAAAGTCCAGGGGCTGGGGCATGATAGGTGGATCTCTCGTTCTTCCCTGGGCAATGAGTGTACCCCAGGGCCCCAGAAGTCCTTTGGACATGGACGTGGGTGGACAGAGATCCCTGGGCCTTGACCCTAGGCTCAAGCAAGGGGTTGCAGGGGGGCTGCTTCTGCACTGACCCTGAGCGCCCTTGGGCACCACTCCCCCACCAGCCTTACCTGAGGCAGGCAGACCCATCTCCACCAGGACCTGTGGTCTTCAGTCTTTAAGAGAGAGAATCCACACGTCCCGTGGGCTCTGCTGAGCCACCTGGAACAGGCAGGGTGGGGACTTGGCTGGGAAGGGGGGGGAAGGGGGGGGGAGGGGAAGGGGGGGAGCGGAGCTGTGGGGATGTCCTATCTCGCCCTCCTCCCACCCCAGCTGTGCCTGGCAGGCTGAGCCCACAGCGTTTCCCAGTCTGGGAGAGTCCAGTTGTCTAGTTGACACCTCCCTGGTCCGCCAGGGGTGGTGGAGTGGTGAGGAGGCCTACCGCCTCGGGGGCTGGGGCACACCCCCCAGCACAGCTGGGCCCGGCCAGGGGGGTGAGGAGCTGTGCTGTTGTGTTTCCGGGGTTTGGGCCTGCAGAGCTGAAGGATGCCAGAGAAGACTCTTGCAAAATGCAGCCCCTAGGGAGCGGGGCTGAAGGCTCGATGCATCTTGCTCAATTCCACGATGCTTAGGGTAGGATCTGATCCTTGTGTTCAGGGGCACACATTTAGGGGGGGCGGTGGCCTGCAGCCCGCGTCCCCCCCTCCCCCCCCCCGCCCCCAGCTCCCTGGCTGGGGCCGCATGCCACCCCATGTAAACGGGGAAGCACTTCCCTCCCTCCTTCCTTTGCTCAGCTTTGCTCTCTGGCTAGGCCAGGCCTGTGTGTCTGCAGCCAGGGCCGCTATTGGCCGTCAGGGGACTTTCCAGCCGATTTGCATGTTGCCCTGCTAGTCCTGCGTGCCTTTCTGTTTACTTCACTTCGGAGGGAGGGAGAGCCAGACGCCCGCTCTCTCAGACTGCAGCAACACGCACACAGGCCCCACGGGGCCTGGCGGGCTGGCCGCGGCCCCGGGGGGAGTCCCTGTTGGGGTCCCGGCTGCCTGGAGCCAGCAGCGGGCCTCTGGGCCTTGGGAGCTTGCAGCAGAGGGAGCAGATGGATTGTAAAATCCAGGTCAGTGTGGGCCAGCCACCCCCGCGTGACCCACCCCCACCCTTCTCCCAGCACGCACAGTGGTGCTGAGGCTGGAGCCAACCTTGGGCTTCCTGAGAGCTGAGTCCTAGAGCTCCTCCGTTCGAGCTGTCTGGACCTCACCCTGGCCAGGGTGGCCTTCATCTGAGCAGGGTGGTCCCCAAGATTTCCTGCTTAGCATGGAGACAGCAGCGGGGCTGGAGGTGGGGCTCCTGGACACACCGTATTCATATCTCTGTCCAAGGGCCTGATACTGGCCACTCCCAGGAGCCCCTGCCTCACCCCCCCAAGAGGAAAAGCCACTGGACAGCCTGGTCTGGGACACACAGCCAAGTCCCTTGAGTCACAGCAGGGGTGGGTGGGCAGGAGGGGGAGGCTTTGGCCGACCTCTTGGGTCCCCCTATTTAGCCGGACCCATAGGGCACTCTGAGCACGAGGGGGCCGTACTTTGTGGCCATGCCAGCTCAGGAGCTGAGAGCCACCCCATGGAGGCCTGAGGCCAGAAGACCGGGAGAATGGCATTGCAGGTGACATTTGAAGGAGCAGGTGGACGAGAGAGGAGATGGGGGTGTGTGTGTGACAGCTCAGGAGCACAGTGTGGGGACACAAGGCTTGAGAGCCAGCCTCCTCCCTGTGGACCTGCAGGTTGGCTTGGAGGACCACTGAGTAGCTCTGGTGTGTGTGTGAGGCAGACGTGGCCAGTTGTGCCAGGTCACGGGGGCCAATGGAGAAGGTGCTGGAGCCAGCCGCGTGCTGTACACGTACCGGGTAGGGGCAGAGCGCGTCTCTTGCCTACTCCCAGGGGGTGGGAGGCTCAGCAGCCCTTACACCGGGAGCGCTTCTCAGCTCAGCGGGGCCCTCAAACTGCAGGGTGGGCCCCGGCCTGCCACGCCCCCTCCCGCCCCAGAGGAGCAGGACCAGGGGCCTCCTCAGGAGTTGCTGACACTGGTTCTGATGGCTGGGCTGGGCGGCGGCTGATGAGCCCGTGGTGTGGCATCCAGGGGGCTGCTCAGGGGTCTTCCAGGGTAGAGAGCTCATGCGTGCCAGGTGGCAGCAATTCTGGGTATGTGGCTTCCTCCTCGGGGGGAGCCTGGCTCCAAGCTGGGGCCTTGTGGCTATAGCTGACTCAGGGCCATAGCAGGAGACCCTGACCCTGGGAGGGCCCCTGGGAAGGTGGGCGCTGCCCTGGCAATGGAGCAGCTCACCCCAGGCTATCCGTGATCTGGTCAGCTGGCTGGTGCCTTCTAATAGCCAGCGCTCCTGGGGCCCAGCCAGGCCCCTCTCTGGGTGTATGGGGGGCGGTTCTTGGAGGCTCAGGATGATTCCCACTGTGCCTTCTCCCTGCCACCTCAGCCCGCGAGTCCCGAGCCAACAGCTGGGGAGTGAGAGGGTGTCCCCTGTTTCCAGAGTAGGTGACCTGCACAAGGTCAGAAGTCAGGGCTCTCATCTCCTCCCGCTGCCTGAAAATGGCTTTAGCTGTGTGATGAGCCTCTGAGTGTTAGGCCCCAGGTGTGTCTCTGACCGGTTCTCTGGGGCGTGGCCAGTGTCCTTCCATCTTGCAGACTGGGGCTGTCCAGGGCCCGACTGCACCTACCCTGGCAGGAGGCGGGCATACAGCTTGATCCCATCCTGTGTGCCACACCATGGCCCAGCCTTGGCCCCCAGAACACTTGCCCTCAGACCCAGAGGATCACAGAGCACCATGGGGGCTCTCCACCCCTGGGGTGGAGTTGGTGGCTTTTCTAGAAGGCTAGGCCTTGAAGGAAGGTAAAGCCGAGTGCCCGCTGCACCCAGGGCCTCCTCCCTCCCTTGAGGGCCTGTGCACACCTGGGACGGGAGGGAGGGGAAGGGACTTTGCCCCTGTCAGCCTCCCTGCCACCACAGTGTGCCCGTCATGGACTAGCCAGAGCAGGCCACCTGACAGGGGCCAGGGCCACCATCTTTAAAGCCATCCTTTGTACTCCCCCGCAGGAGATGCGGCCCGAGGACCCTAGATGCCTCTCTAGAGCATGAGCTCGGGCAAGAACGCCCGCTACAACCGCTTCTCCGGGGGGCCTACCAACCTTCCCACCCCAGACGTCGCAGCTGGGGTAAGGAGGGCCTTATGGGTGTGGGCCCCCTGGTGGAGGGCCCCCTCGGCGGAGCTTCCAGCGTAGTCCTCTCCTCACCTGGAGGGCCTGCGGGAGGGCTGTGCCGTGTATATTGGTGGTGTGTCCCTGGGTACGCACGCATGCATGTGGGCACGTTGGCAGGAGAGCGTGTCCGTGCGTGCTCCCATGTGTGTCCTCACCCTCTCCGGGGGTCAGTGCCAAGTTTCGTGCGTTCTCTCTCCAGACCAGAATGGAAACGACCTTTGGGCCTGCCTTTTCGGCCGTCACCACCATCACGAAAGGTGAGCCTGCAAGCCCTGGGCCAGCCTGGGCTCGGCAGAATCTGGGCGCCCCCCCCTTCATGCCAGGGTCTGCGGGGCACTTCCTGGTGGGGCGGGAGTGGGGCGCTGGTGTTGGGGAGTGGGCGGGATTCCCACTCCCTGCTCCTCTTCCACCCTGCCACCACCCCCCCCGCCCCTCCTCAGGGCCTTGCCCCTTCCCACTCTGGGGAGGGCTGCCCTGACTTCCCGGCACCCCCACCCGTCCTTCCCCTTGTTCTCGTGAGCCCTGGCTCATCCCCACCCCGGGCTCCTAGCAGGGCCCGAAAGGCCGGGACTGGGGAGCACATGGGGCACGGTGGGTGATGAGAAGTACTCACGGGGTCCTTTCTCCAGCCGGGTCCCGCTGCTGGGCCGTGTGTTTGCGGAGGGCCTCAGGAGCTAGCCAGAGAGGGCACCCAAGAGGCTGTGGCCCCTCTCGTCAGGGCGGGGGGCTCGGGTCGGAGTGTGCGCTTCTGCTGTTCGGTTTGCTGTTCCTCGCTGTGTGGCTAGTTTCTCAGCTTCCCCAGGGCTCCCTCCAGTGGGGTGGCACGCATGCTCACACTGGGGGACCCAGCCCAGCGCTCTGAAAGAGCCCTTTTTTCTTCTTACACGTTCTCTTCTGAGGAAAAGAACATGAACGGTCCCCGTTCATCCCAGCACCCAGGGCGCCCTCCTGAACGCCTCTGCCCCCATCAGGAGCTGTGAGCTCCCTGTCCTGGTTCCCCCAGCGTCCCGGTCGGGCGCGACGGCAGTCTGTCCCACTCTCGCCCCACCTGCCACCCACTCCGTGGCGGGGATGGGTCAGAGCTGGGCGTGAACAATTGCCTCACCTGGCCCCTCACGTTACAGATAGAGAAACAGAGGCCCAATCCCAGGGCAGCTGCTCAAAGCCTGAATTATGAACCCAATCTTCGGGGCTGCTAGTGACGTCAGGGTTTGGTTGGGGCCTGAGGCTACCGCCTGCAGGGCCTGTGAGGGAGGTTCTCTGGCTCCCACATGGACCCCTGACCAACACCTGTGGAGGAGGCTGAGAAGGCCCGAGGCTGGTTCCAGGTCTGGCCACGGGAGCAGGTGGAAGATGGGTGGACCCAAACAGTGGGCTGTCTCCCAGTCCCCACCACATACCAGCCAAGGGGCCTCAGGCCTCTCTGTCCCTCCGTTTCCTCCTGTGTAAGGCCGTCAGAGCGCCCCCCTCCCCTGCCCCAGGCAGGGTTTCCTTGAGGGCCAAGAAGACGAGCTCCAAGCAAGCCGCCTCCAGTATAATCACTCAGGTGTCGGCCTCATGCCTCCACCGGGCACAGGGAAGAGCCCTCCATCCTCCCTTCAGCCTGCCTGGGGACTGCAACTGTTGGGGGCTGCTCCCTTCCTGGGCCACTAGGGCTCTAGCTGGGGGCTCGGGCCAGCTCACGCTCCTGCCCTTGCCCTGCTCAGGTCCCTGCTGGCGGCACGGGCTTCCCAGCTGCCCATGAGCCCAGCCCCGGCCCAGTGGCCCTCAGATCAAGAAGAAGGCTGTGGGAGTGGGTGGGAGCAAGGAAACCTGGAGAGGACTAACCCCATGTCAGGCCCAGCCCCTGCTGGGCCCATCTGCCCAGGGGGCCCACCTTCCGCCATGATGGGCCAGGCATGCCCCCATGGCCCACACTCATGGCGTCCCAACCCTCTTCTCTTGGCAGCTGATGGGACCAGCACATACAAACAGCACCGCAGGACGCCGTCCTCCTCCAGCACCCTCGCCTACTCACCGCGGGATGAGGAGGACAGCATGGTAGGTCTGTGCCGTGACCATCTCTCCCCACAGCCTCCTGCCATGTCCTCCTTCCCGAGGCCCAGGTCCCAGGAGTAGCTGAAGCGGGAGGCTCAGCTGCGAGGCATGCCCCGAGCTAAGGTCTGCAGGGTGTAGTGGGCTGGGGAGGCTGAGGGCTGGTGTGTCTGGACACCCTAAGGCCTCAGCACCCATGGCTGGACTGCATGGGAGAGGTGGCTAGAGAGGGCAGCTGGGCTTGGGGGTGCAGGGCCCACAAGCTGGAGCCATGGGACCCAGAGAAGTTTCGGTCATGCGGGGAACGAGATCAGAGTTGCGTTTTTAATGCTGCCTCTGCTGTTGAGTAGAGGATGAGTGGGTGGGCTGCCGGGTGGAGGTAGGAGGCCTGAGCAGGTGACTGGAGGGTGGGTGGCCCGAGCCGGGCACGAGAAGCCTGTGGGAGAGCCAGAGAGCTTCCTGCCTCAGGCACTGCAGAGTGAGGAAGGGGGTCGTGGCAGCGTCGGGGCTGGCCGTCAGTGCCCAGGCCGTGTGGCCAGGGTTACTGTGGCTGTTCTCTGCCTGTCGGGGCCCTGGGCCAGGGGCTGGCTCGGGCCCTCCTGCCACTCGCCTTTCCCGTGCTTTCTGCTTTCCCTCCACGAGATCCGGCCAGCGTGTGCCTGGCTGACTCCAGCTGGTTCTCCTGCCCTCCCAGTCCCGCAGGACCCAAGTCTTCACATGCTGGGCTGCCGGGCCTTGGTTTCCTATTTAACACGAAGAAACATGGGGTTTTTAGTTATTTAAACATTTTAGCTATTTTAGTTACTTAGTTAACTAAAGGCCGCACTAGGCCTTCTTGAAGCAGGGAGCAGATACGTTGCGCCCCGCTCCCTCTGGCTGCACCTGCCTCAGTCTCAATGACCTCTGACGCCCATGGCTGGGGGGAGGGGATTTTTTCCCCCAGCCTCGCACAGAGGTTGGGACAGGGGCGGCTGGGCCCATGGGCTGTGTGTGGAGGCAGGAGGCTTCTGGGTGCGAGAGGAGGAGCATGAGGAGCAGTGGCTCTTACAGCATCTCCATTGGGGATTCTAGGTCAAGAAGCGAGGGGGGAACAGCACCCCCACCCGGGGCCCCACCCAGATCCTCCCCCTCAGCGGCTCAGGCAGAGGCAGGGCCCCATGGCCCTCCCTCCTGCTCTCAGCATCTCGGCCAGGGTTCAGTGGGGCGTCCCTGCCTTCCCCGGGAGCCTCTTCGGCCCAGCCCAGCATCCCCGTCCAGGGAAGCCTGATGGGCAGCCAAGCCCCAGGGGACTCGGAGCCCTGAAGCCTCCGCCAGCCGTCCCTTCCTCTAGCCGTCCGGGCGTTGAGGCCGGCCCAGGACTGGCTGATGGAGGCGCCCCGTGTGCAGCCCACACTCCCTCACGGGAAGCAGGAAGCAGGCCAGGCGAGCGTGTCCTCCTGGAATTGAATAGCAGGAAGTCTCTCCATTTACACAAAGAAAGTTGGCAGATGTGCGCGGGTGGCCCAGCAACAGGGCCGGGACCGCTGGGCAGGCTGGGGCCTGGGCACCGCACCGGCTCCCAGGGCACACGCGGTGGCCTTGTGGGGCAAGGGAGCGCCCGCTAGGGCTGGGGGGGGGCCCTGCCCTCCCCCCTGGCTGACGGGCTGCCTGCCCCCGTTCACCGCAGCCCCCCATCAGCACGCCACGCCGCTCCGACTCGGCCATCTCCGTCCGCTCCTTGCACTCGGAGTCCAGCATGTCCCTGCGCTCCACGTTCTCGCTGCCTGAGGAGGAGGAGGAACCGGTAGGTGTGTCCGCCACGGCAGGGTGGCCCCCCAGTGACACGGCGGCTGCGGCGGCACCTTCCCCCTGGGCCTGGTGGGAGGGGGTGATGCGGCCTAGTCCCCCAGGCATGCTCTTTCCACATCTCGGCCCACGGGCTCCCCAGCACCGGCTTTGGGAAGTGAGGGAAGAGCCCATGGGGGGTCCCCGGTCCCCATCGCAGGTGGACAGGATGCGCCGACGGCCCAGGCCCCTCAAGCTCAGGTCCAGCCCCAGGCCTCAGCAGGCCCTTCTTGGGCCCCACCGCAGCTGAGGTTCCTTCCCCGCCTGCGTCTGTGCCCCCAGGCCCCACTCTCAGCCTGCCCTGCCCGGTTCTAGGAGCCGCTGGTATTTGCCGAGCAGCCCTCGGTGAAGCTGTGTTGTCAGCTTTGCTGCAGTGTGTTCAAGGACCCCGTGATCACCACGTGTGGGGTAAGGCCGCCCCGGGCCACCCTGCCCGGCCCTTCCGACCTGTGCACCCTCACGGGGCCAGGCGGGCTGCCGGCCCCTTTGGTGCAGAGCCTTGGCCCTGCAGGGGACACGGGTTGGGGGGGTGCAATTCCGTGGCCATGCTGCAAGCCCACCCATTGTCTCCACAGCACACGTTTTGTCGAAGATGTGCCCTAAAGTCAGGTAAGGCCCTCCCAGACCCAGGCCTGGCCACCTCATTACCCAGCTTGTGGGGGGTCCCTCCAGGGAGGTCCTAGCCCATGCCCAGCACCGATGGTGCCCCTGGTACGTGCTGGCTTCTCTCTAGTCTTGCCCCAGCAGCAGCCCCGGGTGTGTGCAGGCTGGGCTCCACACCTTGATGGGCAGAGCCGTGAGACCCACAGCTCAGGGGCCCCGGGGCTCTGCAGCTGCTGTCTCTGGCAAGAGCTGCCCTCGCTGTCACGGCTGCCCACCTCACTGTCCCAGGCCTTGGCGCCTGGGCCCAGGGCTGGTTCCTCTCCGTGCTCTGTTCCCAGCTCCCTCCACCCCATCCCAGACTCCTAAGTCAGCTGAGAGGCTCCATCACCTCCTACACCCAGTGGTCACTCTTGGTGGCCCAGCTGTGCACCCCTCCTGTTTCAGGCACCTCAGCGGGGCAGGTAGATGGGGGGATCCACCCAGGGGGATCCACCGAGCATGTTCCAAGCCTGCCACACCAGGACTCAGTCTCCCACCCCAGCACAGCCCGGCCACAACGCTTTGAGCAGAGTTGCCAGGGCGGGGGGGTCGCCAGGTGGACCGTGGGGTCAGCATGTCCTCCCCTGCAGAGAAGTGCCCTGTGGACCACGCCAAGCTGACGGTGGTGGTGAACAACATTGCGGTGGCCGAGCAGATCGGGGAGCTCTTCATCCACTGCAGGCATGGCTGCCGGGCGGCAGGGGGTGGGAAGCCCCCCGTCTTTGAGGTGGACCCCCGAGGGTGCCCCTTCACCATCAAGCTTAGTGCTCGCAAGTAAGTGCCCCCCTCGTCCCCCACTCCTCATCCCCCAGGGGCACTGAGACCCGGTGCCTCTGGGGACTCAGCCCGCAGTGCCCTGCCCCCCCAAGGGACCACGAGAGCAGCTGTGACTACAGGCCTGTACGATGTCCTAACAACCCCAGCTGCCCGCCTCTCCTCAAGATGAACCTGGAGGCCCACCTGAAGGAGTGCGAGCACATCAAGTGTCCCCACTCCAAGTACGGGTGAGTGGGCGGGGGCGGGCGTGCGGGGGCTGCCCCGGGCCGGTGGTGGGCAGGCAGGAGGGCGGGGGCGGTGGCGGCTGGGCTGGCATTCACAGTCCCTCCTTCAGCAAACCTCTGTTGAGATCCGCTTGTGTGCTGAGCGCTGGGGACACAGCCAGGGTCCCCAGGGAGACGGACCCTAGCGGGAGCCACACCACCAGCTGTGTAATACAAACTGAGGTACAGGTGCCGCGAAGGAGAGACCTGAGCCCTCCAGGAGTGCAGAGGGCTCGGAGCGGTTGGGGAGCCGGGGGGTCAGGGACGGTGGGCCCTGAGGACTCATGCATGTGTGCGTGTGAACCAAGGAGCAGTGTGGGGGCCAACACGGGTGGAGGGGAGAGCCAAGGTGTGGCGGGCCCGAGAAGAAGCGGGACTGGGAGGCTGGCAACGGCTGTGGGAGAGCCCTTGAGCTTTGAGCAGGAGCAAAGTGACGAGATTTCCTTATAAAGCGGCCTGCTAGATGCTAAGCGGTGGCAGGACGGATGGGCGGGCCGCAGGCGTGGGGAGGATCGTGGCAGAAAAGTGGGACTCGAGAGAGATCCCGGGGCTAGCGGGGCTGGGGAAAGGGCCCTGCCAGGCAAGGAGATGAGCAGGTGGGCAGGGCGACTGTCCTGTCCCTCCAGGTGCACCTTCATCGGGAACCAGGACACCTATGAGACGCACCTGGAGACGTGCCGCTTTGAGGGCCTGAAGGAGTTCCTGCAGCAGACAGACGACCGCTTCCACGAGATGCACGTGGCGCTGGCCCAGAAGGACCAGGAGATCGCCTTCCTGCGCTCCATGCTGGGCAAGCTCTCAGAGAAGATTGACCAGCTGGAGAAGAGCCTGGAGCTCAAGTTCGGTGAGGGCATGCCCCAGAGAGGCAGGGTTGCAGCCCCTCTTCCTGGTCCCTGACGCCGTCTTCCTGGCCACTCAGATGTCCTAGACGAAAACCAGAGCAAGCTCAGCGAGGACCTCATGGAGTTCCGGAGGGATGCATCCATGTTGAACGTGAGCAGCAGATGGGGGCCAAGTGCAGGGGGCGGGGCGGGCGGAGGGGGGCACAGGACTGCCCCTCAGCTTGGGCCCCTGCAGGAGGCTTGGCCGCACTCGGAGTTAGGGGTCTGCCGGGGAAGGCTGCTGCTGCACCTGTGCTGTCCCGGCCCAGCCCGGTCTGGGGGCGGGGGGCCCGGAGCCACACCCAGCGGGCCCTCTGCTCTTGGCCTTGGCAGGATGAGCTGTCCCACATCAACGCGCGGCTGAACATGGGCATCCTAGGATGTGAGTACGGGCCTGCTGCTGCCCCCACCACTGCCCCTAAGTGCCGCCAGGCCCTCACCAGTTCCCCCTGTGTCCGCAGCCTACGACCCGCAGCAGATCTTCAAGTGCAAAGGAACCTTCGTGGGTCACCAGGGCCCAGTCTGGTGTCTCTGTGTCTACTCCATGGGGGACCTGCTCTTCAGCGGCTCCTCTGACAAGACCATCAAGGTGAGTGGGGTCTTGCCTCGGGGGTGGGCACGCCTGCCAACCTCTGCCAGCCCTGGCCTGCCTGCAGGTGGCTCACCTTCCAGCCCCACTCCCACCCTGCTGCCCCGGCATTGGGCTGGCCCTGCGGGGACCCACGCAGCCCTGGTCTCTGCAGGTGTGGGACACGTGCACCACCTACAAGTGTCAGAAGACGTTGGAGGGCCATGACGGCATCGTGCTGGCTCTGTGCATCCAAGGGTGAGTGTGCACACGTGCGCCTCCCTGGCCACGGTGCCCACGCTGGGCCAGGCATAGGAGATCCCGTGGGCCAGGGGCTCGAGCCTGTGCGGCCACGTGTGTCCTCAGATGGCCGTGTGTGCCTGTCATGTGGGGCACCCTCACCCTCGAGCAGGGCTGGATGGCTAGGTGGAGGCACACGGGCCCTCCTGCTCTGAAGATGTACGTTCTCGACGTGTAGCCACGGCCCTGGGGTGCCTCGGGCACCTCGCTGGCCTGTAGCCAGAGCCCTGGGCACAGCTCAGGGAGAGGACCACTGAGTCGCCGGTCCCGCTACTCCCTCACCCCCAGGGTAGCCCCTTCTAGACCTTCCCTCCTGTCTCATGTCATGAGGCTTTACTTCGTGGGCGTGAGCGTGAGAGACGGAGAGACAGACGCTCGTTCCCAGGAAGCAGCGGCTGACGGCCAACAGCGCTGAAGAGGGTCATTACCTCCTGGCTCACTGTCGGACGCTTGCCAGGCAGGGGGTGGGGGCTGGACTTCCAATCCCAAGGTTCTCTCGCCGGGACAGGAACGCCGAGGGCTCAAGGGGGCAGAGGTGGCCCTGGCGCCGGCCTGAGCTGCCGGGTCCTCTGGCTGCTGACCCTCGGCCCGGCCCGGCCCAGCGGCATCTGCCGCCCTGACCCCGTGGCCCCGCCCCCCAGGTGCAAGCTGTACAGCGGCTCGGCGGACTGCACCATCATCGTGAGTGGGGCTGCAGCGGGCACGCGGGCTCTGGGCACCCCGGGCGTGCCGCCCTGCTGGGGCCTGAGGCTTTCTGTCCTCCTTCCTGCCAGGTGTGGGACATCCAGAACCTGCAGAAGGTGAACACAATCCGGGCCCATGACAACCCGGTGTGCACGCTGGTCTCCTCACACAACATGCTCTTCAGCGGCTCCCTGAAGGCCATCAAGGTCAGGCATGGCACTGTGTGTACACGGGGCAGGGGGGCATCAAGGTGCCGGCTACGTGCCCCCAAGCCCATGCTCATGGCCATCCCCACAGGTCTGGGACATCGTGGGCACTGAACTGAAGCTGAAGAAGGAGCTCACAGGTCTCAACCACTGGGTCCGGGCCCTGGTGGCCGCCCAGAGCTACCTGTACAGCGGCTCCTACCAGACAATCAAGGTAGGCCCGGGGCGGGGGGTTCCTGTGGGGAGACCCCTCCGTCACCACCCAGGCCTGCTCCAGGGGTACCCCGCCTCCACTGCCCCCTCACTGCTGGGGCAGAGAGACCCTCACACGCTTCCTAAGGGGACGGGTGGGCTGCTCACAATGTCCAAAGCCTCCGAGGCCCTGGGGGTGAGGTGCCCGGCCTGGGACCAAGTGGCCTGAGCTTGTCCGTAGATCTGGGACATCCGGACCCTCGACTGCATCCATGTCCTGCAGACATCTGGCGGCAGCGTCTACTCTATTGCTGTGACGAATCACCACATCGTCTGTGGCACCTATGAGAACCTCATCCACGTAAGGCGGGCGACTAGGGCCGGGCCTCCCTCTGGGCCCCTGTCCCTCCCCCATCTGTGGCTCTGACCTGCCTGGGCCACTCCGTCAGGTGTGGGACATCGAGTCCAAGGAGCAGGTGCGGACCCTAACGGGCCATGTTGGCACCGTGTATGCCCTGGCAGTCATCTCAACGCCAGACCAGACCAAAGTCTTCAGCGCGTCCTATGACCGGTCTCTCAGGGTGTGTGCTGGCCTAGCGCCGGTGGGAGGCTGCGGGCGGGCGGCTGGTCTGGCTGGGCGCTTACACTCCGTGTGCCCCCAGGTCTGGAGTATGGACAACATGATCTGCACGCAGACGCTGCTGCGTCACCAGGGCAGTGTGACTGCGCTGGCTGTGTCCCGGGGCCGGCTCTTCTCAGGCGCTGTGGACAGCACTGTGAAGGTCAGGCCTTCCCGGGGGGGCTGTGCACCTGCAGCAGGGGGCAGGGGCGGAGGAGCTAGAGGCCCTGGGCAGGGGGCACTGGAGGGCAAGTGTGCATGGCAGGTGGTGGTAAGGCAGTGTGGCTAAAGGGGCACCTGAAACAGAGCCCTTCCTCTGCAGGTTTGGACATGCTAACAGAGTGCAGGCCCGTCTTGGCTTCCTCTGCGGCCTCCCAGGCCGGTCCCAACCAGGCTGGCCATAGGAGGGGTCTGGGGGGTGGTCCCTGCCTGCCCTGTGGGGACAGGCAGACAGGCTCACCTGGCCAGGCAGTGCCCTCCCCGCCCGGCGAGCCTCCTTCTGCTTGGCCTTGTGATCGTCGTTGCCAGGACAGTGCCCAGCCCCTCTCTCTGGGTGCCAGGTACGATGCTCGCCCGGCCCACCCTCCATCCCCACCCCAGATGGGACTGTGGGCCTTTTTACTCACCTTTTCTACTGTTTTTAGACTGTATATAGATTTGATTACTTCCTGATTGAAATAAAAGCTGCACAGACTGTGGCTGTGAGTGGGGACAGTCCTTGGGTTGTCGGAGAGGCCACCGGAGAAGGCTGGTGTGCACGGGCACCGGCAGCCAGCAAGTGGGAGGCGGGGCGGGGCCACAAAAGGGCTCCTCCTGCCAGCCCCAGAGTGTGGCCCTCTTGGTGACTCCTCCCTGCCAGGAACAAGCTAGATTCCCACTCTCCCCAACACACATCCCCAAGAAGTGAGCCAGGCAGCTCTGTTTTCTGCTGTTTATTTAGACAGCTGACAGCAGCTCCCTGCCCGGAACCCCCCTCCCCATTTGCTGGAGCCCCAGCCTGGGCCACCCACTAAAGAGAGACCAGGCGCACCCACCTGGGGAAGTGTCAGGGCATGACAGTTGGAAGGGGCCCCACACGCCCAGATGCCACCTTGGCCGATCCCCTCTGCCCGCCCGCATCACAACCGCTGGTTTTCGGCGTTGTTAAATCTATTTTTTTTTTTTTTTTAAGAAATGTCAAAGTTGTGCCCAACACACGTGGATCAGCAAACACAATAGAGGAGGCCAGTCAGTACTTTTTGGAAAGGGGAGAAAGAGGAGAGAGGGCAAGAACGACCACACGACACAGCCTGGGACCATGAGCAGAAGCGTCCGCGGGAACTTGGATGGGGGAGGGCCCTGGGGAGGGAGGGTCAGGCACACCCTCACACGTGCCACACGCAGCCTGGCATGCATGCCCTGCACCCACCGCCGTCACCTGGCTGGTGTGCCCACGTTGCACACACAGCTCCCCCAAAGCTCAGGCGCACCTCCCACCAGCACCCCAGGAGAGCAGGGAGCCCTCTCCACTAGCTCCATGGTGTGGAGGACACAGCCCAGCAGCAAGCAAGGCACATCCTTCGAGTTCTTCAGACGCAGAGAAAAGTTAGGAGAGAGAGGGAGGGGAGGCCCTAGCGGAGCATGGACCCTCCCAGACCCCAGCCTCCTGTTTGTGCTACTGGGCCAGAGGTCCTGGACAGAGAGAGGGAACGATGGACAGACGGCCAGGGCCTCTAACAGCTTTTGTCTTGAGCTAGACTTCAGTGTCCTTACAGTTGGTAAATGGTTTTCTATAGAATCAATAATATTTTTTCTTTCTTTAAATATATATTTGTTAAAGTTATACCTTTTTGTTTCTCTGGGGAAATCTGCCTCAGCTCATTCCCAATAAATACTCTCGATAGCTTATATTCTGGGGGTACAGTGGGGCAGGGGCGCAACCCCAGCCCCAGCCCCTTGTGCTGCGCTGGAGCGGTGGGCGGAAGTCCCCAATGGGCAGCTCTGTGCTGGGCATAGGCCTGTGTGCTCTGCCACAGATTGGGGAGGGGGCCAAATTGGTTGCCCACCTCCCGCCTCCCGCCCGGGCAGGCCCTGCCTGGGCTCAGGGCAGGGGGCCAGGGCTGCCCCTCCTGCACCCACAGCAGTCAGAGCTTGGCATGGGTGGGCAGGTGGCCCAGCAGTTATTGCACGGGGCGCAGCAGACAGGAACGGGCACCCACCGGGCAGCAGCGTTTACCCAGAGCCCTTGGGTCCCCTGGCCAGGCAGTCCTCCAGGCCGGCTCTCCGGCCTGGGCCCAGGGGCAGGAGTTGTGCTTGTGCAGGGGACGTCCGGGCCGTCCCCTGCGCCTGGCCGCCATCGGCTGGCCGCCCTGCCCGCTCGCGCTGCGCCCAGAGGTGCCCACCCTGAGGTAAAGGTCAGTGTGCGGGCCCAGGCCCCGGCGGCGCGGGCGGGCCCGACGTGCTCGGCCGCGTCACTCCAGCATGGCGTCCAGCTGGTCCGCCAGGTCGTCGAACATGCTGCCGATGTCGTCCAGTATGCTGCCGGCGCTCTTCTCCTCCGCGGACAAGGAGCTAGGGGCGGGCGCGGCGTGAGCGGGCAGCGCGGGCGCGGCACACTCCGCCGCGACCCCTCTGCCCCCAGCCCCACCCCACCCCCCACCCCTGGCACGGCTCGACCCCATCCCCGCCGCCCCGGGCCCCGCCCGGCACGACCCGACCCCGCTCCGCTGCCCCGAGCCCCTTCCCGCACGGCTCAACCCCAGCCCTCGCCCCACACGGCTCAACCACGTCCCTCTGCCCAGCTGCACGAGGCCGGGTCCCGCCCCCGCTGCCCCGGGCCCCACCCCGCACGACTCGACTCGGTTCCCGCGGCCTACCCGCACCGCCCCGGGCCCCGCCCCACACGACCCGTCCCCGCCCCCGCCCCCTGCCCCGGGTCCAGCCTCTCGCGGCTCGACCCCTGTCCTCGTTGCCCCAGGCCCCGCCCCGCATGGCTCGATCCCCGCCCCTGCCTCTGCCCCCCTCCACAGGGCCCGCCCCGCCCCCGCCCCGCACGACTCGTCCCCGTCCCCGCCGACCGGGGCCCCGCCCTCGACTCCAGCCTGTGGAGCTGCAGCCTCGCAGCGCGCGCGGGCTAGAGCGGCGCGCAGACCCGGTTCCCCGGCGAAGCCTGCCCCGCACCTACCGTGCGCCCTGCGCGTCCTCCTGCCGGATCTTTTCTTCTACGGCTTGCAGCGCCGCCGCCAGGCACGCGCTAGTCTCCTCCAGCTTCTGCCGGGCGCTGTCTCCCGGCGAGGCGCCGTCGGGCGCGGCAGGGGGCCCGGCTGCGGCTGCGGCTGCGGCTGCGCGTGGAGGCTTGGCGGGCACGTGCAGCGCGGGCGCGCCGGGGGACGGGGGCTTGGCGGGGCTGGCGCTTAGTGAGGGCGGCGTGCTGGCCGGCTTGGCGAGGGCGGCGGGCGGCTGGCGAGCCGGCGAGGGCGCGGGGGACGGGCTGGCACTGCCCGACTGCAGCCCCGCCGCGGCCTTGGCCGGCTTGGGCGCCGTGGGCGGCGGCGGCGGCTTGGGAGACACGGGCGGCGGCGTGCCATGGGCGCGCTTCACCTCTGCGGGGAGGAGGAGACTCGCACCGGGGGCGTGAGGCGGCGCTAGGCGCGCGCTGCCCATCCCGGCAGGAGCCCTGCGGCAGCGCCCCACCTCGCCCCCGGGAGCGGAGACACCGCGGTCGGCACTGTGGGTCCGGCCGCGGCCCCGGCCCCAGCGCCCCCCTGCCCCTCCGACCCCAGGCTCTCCGCAGCCGCCAGGGGCGCGCTTCCCTATGCATACCTGCCCGCGTCACCGCTTCCAGACCCCTACCCCCGTCCCCCTTCAGGTGTGGCCTGCTGCAATCATTGGCCCTTGGGTTGATTGAATACCACAGGGCCTTTGACCTCTGATCCTTCTGCTTGGAAGCCCGCTCCCTCCCTCTTGTGCTGAGGTCACTCTCCAGCCTGGTCAGAGTTCTTCATGACCCAGCATCGTGCACCTGTCCTCCCTCCACAGGTGCTGTTATCCACGGGTTTCTGTGCCTCCTTCACTGAGCAAGGGGACAAACGTCCACCCTCCTCCCAGTTCTGGGCCAGCAGAGTTGTCCAGTGGGTGGGTGGCTGAGAGGGTCTGAGGGCACTTTCCCACCCCATTCCTGATGGCCTCGCTCAAATCCAAGACGAGGAAAATCCCTCAGACCATGGAGTGGGGAGGGGCCCTTCCCCAGCTGGCTCCCGCACCTACCTGGGCTGCCAGGACCTGGCAGCGGCACCTTCTTGGAGGCAGGCGTGGGTGAGCCCTGGATCTTGGGCACAGGCTGAGCCAACACGGGCTTGGGAGAGACTGGCGGCTTGGCTGGCTTCCGGGTATCGGTGTCTGGCGGGGGCAGGGGGGGAAGGTGCAGCAGGTCGGAGGGTGGGGGTTCTGCAGGCGGCGGTGGGGGGGGCAGCTCCGGGGGCCCAGCCTGCTCAGAGGTGGGTCTGCGGCGCACGGTGCCTGTGCCGTTCTGGTAAACGGACAGTGTCGGTGGTGGCTCGGGACCTGCTTCCCGCTCTTTGGCCTTGGGCCGGCGCTTGACCGTGTCAGACTCAGTCAGGATGAACTTGACGTTCTCCTGCTGGCTCTGCTTGGCTCGGATGCGCCTTTTGAGCGTGGCACTGGCCTCCACCCTGGCCAGGGGCGGGCCCTCTGCACTCGCCTCACCCTTGGCTGGACCTCGAGACCGCTGCCGGGTGGCCCCATCCTCCACAAAGTGGCCATGATCTGCAGGCCCCCCTGACTCCCCAGGCCCCCGGCGGGCAGTGGCCAGAAGTCCCGTGACGGGCCCGCTGAGCGTGCGGCGCCGGTTCACCACCTCACCGTCAGGCCCGATGGCTTCCTTGTGCTTCACTGAGGCCAAAACTGTGGCTACCCGGCCTGGCTCCGGGCTGGCAGGGCGAGGCGTGGGGTGGCCCTCCGGGGGCCTGCGGGCCGCTCGGCCCCCGCCCCCGATGGAGGACAGCTCTAGCATGGCTGCGATGCTCTTCACGCTGCCAGCGCTGCCTGTGTCCACGCTGCCGGCCAGGTCACTAGCCCGCCGGCGCTGTGCCCGCACCCCCAGCCGGCCCTCCTCAGTCCCAGCCCCCTCCATCTCAGCATCCGGCACCGACTCGTCGGCCAGGTTGGCGCTGGCCATGGCAGAGCTGGAGCGCTTGGGCGGGGGCGGGGGCGGCCCCTTTTTTCGGGGCCGCACGGCAAAGGACTGGCTGCGGTTGACGTTCTTGTCGGTGCCGGCAGGCGCTCGCACCGAGTGGCTCCGGCCCACACGCCGCTGGACGGTGGCATAGGGCCCCGCGGCAGCTGGCACCAACAGCTCGTCCCGCTCTGGCTCACTGTCGGACGCTGCATAGCGATTCAGGCTGTGGGCACGCTTCTTGGGCCGCCCTGGCTCCACGTCGGCCTCCGGAGGCAGGCACAGTGTGGGCACGGGTGGGGGTGCGGCTGCAGGTGCAGGCCCGGGAGCAGCTGACCCTGCATCGCTCTCCACGGGCTGGGGTAGCACGTAGGCAAAGCCACGGTGCGTGGGTGACTGAGGCAACGAACGGGGTGACATGGGTCGCTCTGTTGGTGGCAGCAGCTGTGGGGTGGGCTTCACCTTGGCTGTGGCTGGGGTGGTACCATGAGGTCCCCCCAGGGCCTGAGGGGAGCCCGGCTGGGCTTTAGTGGGTGTCTGAGGGGGTGTGAAGTGGCCGGCACCTGGCGGAAGGACCTGCCGCGGTTTGCCTGGCACTGGGGGCACACTGGCCCGCTTGACACTGTGGCCATGGCGGCTGGGCCGGGTCTCCTTGGGTGGGGTGCCGGGGGCCAGCCCCTCATCCAGCAGGTACTCCTGGCTTCGTGACATGGGGCTGCCAGGCCCGGGGGGCCCATCACCCAGCAGCTCTTGAGAGCTGCTCATGTGCCGAGCCTGTCCACCCAGGCTGGGCTCCTGCCGCACGGAGGCCCTCGGCGTGGGGGGCAGGTGGTTGGAGGGCTTCTCGGCAGTGGTGGCGGCGGTGGCCCCCTCTGCCGGGCCGGTCATGGCAGCCTGCAGCTCACCACTGAGTTCGCTGTCCTGGAAGGTGGTCATCTTAGGAGACTGGCATTCAGCCGGGGCTGGCTCAGGCGGGGTTGGCGACTCAATGGCCATCACTTCGAGTGACTGTGGGGCCTTCCGGCGCAGGGGTCCCCCCTCGTACTTGGCATACTCTGCCTTCTGCAGCTCCGCCAGTTTCCTTACCGCCAGCATCAACTTCTTCTGGTGTCCTGCGTGGGGCACGGGGCAGGTCAGGCCCAGGAGGGGAGCAGGGACCGGGAGACAGAGGGGGCCAGGGCCAGCGCCTCACCCAGCTTAGTGATGCCAATCTCCTGCAGGTCCTCCCAGGTGATGTCGGTGATGAAGTCGATGTTCTCGTAGCCGTTGTCCACCAGCACCTTGTAGTATTGGGCCAGGCCAATCATGGACAGCCACACTGCCAGGTTCGCCTGGGGAGCAAGAGGGCACAGAGGGCAGCCCGAGCTGGCTGGCCACACCCTGCTCACTGTTCAGAGCTTTCGGGGGTAGGGGCACCGGGCCAGCCTGGCACAGACAGACAGAAGGACAAATGGACAGGCCAGAGGTGTCAGCTTTGGAGACAGCGCAACCTCAGTAGGAACCCAAGGCCAGCTCACACGCCTGTGCAAACACACGTAAACACACACACACAGGGACGACCCTATCCTCAGGACACCATTTGGGGGAGGGGAGGAACACGCTTCCTCACCTGCCAAGGCAGCCACGGGTACAGCACCCAGGGGGACATGGCTGGCAACGTCACAGACACAGACACGCGGCGCCACCGGCCAGATACGCACATCCACGCAGCCTGCATCCTGGCCATACACGGGCACCCACACCCTCCACATCGTGCTCACGCCCACTTGCACACCACGTTGGGCACAGGTCACGTAGCCACAGCACACACGCGTGTAACTACCCATGATGTTCTTCACCCAGAACCACCTGTCCACACTCGCGGCTGGACATTACTCACCCACCAACACGCGGCACACGTGGTCACCCCCAGGTGCACAGAGCCACGTGTGGCCCAGGGGACAGGGACGTGCTCATTGGGAGCACCCCTGAGCCGCTGGCTGAGCGGGCTGAGCTGGGCCGGGCGAGCAGGACCCCGCCTGTCACCAACCCACAGCCCTGGGCGCCTTGGGTGGCGGTGGGATCTCTCCTGAAGTGCAGCGTGAGGCTCCCAGGCAGTGTAGATGCAACCGGCCTCGGGCCCACCTTACCCAGGCCCATACCCTGTCGCACCGCACCGGTGACTGTGGGTGACGGCACAGCCCGCGGTCTGCGTGGGTGTCTGCTGTCCATACAGCCAGCATGTGCCCTGGAAGTGTGGGTGTGTGCATGTGGTTGGCAACAGGCGCCTTGATGAGATGTGGTGCACGCGTGCAGTCTGTGTACATGAAGCGGACACACATCCTCCCCACGCACGGGCCTGGATGCGTGCCAGCCCTTCCCGTCCACATGGGGTCCCCTACGGCATCTGGGTGCCTACGCGGTGGGCGGCGCTGTGGGGTGCTGGCTGCTGTACCTGCCGTGGCCACCCTAGGGTGGAGGAGTCCTGGTACTGCAGAGGGGCCCCCTCGTGGTTTCAGGCCCTTGCCCTGACAGTCCCCGGCCCCTGCCCCAGGAAGGCCAGCCCCAGTGCCCGGGACGAACAAACGGAGGCCGTCCTCTGTACTCTCCCTGGAGCCCCAGAGAGCGGGTGAGGGCTGTAGCCAGGGAGGCAGTCAGTCTGTCTGTCTGACCACCCCGGGCACAGCCCCTGGGGTGCAGGGAGCCTTACGGGTTTGTGCTCAGGCAGCCAGTCGGGGAGGCTCAAGCCGCTGATCTCCGCGGTGATCTTCTTCCGGTGGCCCGGCTTGGTGACCCCAATGGCCGTGAGGTCCTAGGTGGAGGAGAGGCCCGTGAGTGGGAGGCTGGGGACCCAGCTCGGTCACGGCTGGTGGCCAGCCTCTGGCAGCTCACCTCCGGGGTCATGCGGCTGATGGTGGGCAGGTCGTAGCCAGCACTGATGAAATTGGGGGCGTAGAGCTGCAGCTGGAACGTGGCGAGCCACTGGCTCACGGCCTCGGCACTCTGGAAGACACAAGGCAGCCGCTGCAGGCTCGCTGCCCGCTCGCCCGCCAGCCGTGCACCCCGGCCACCGAGCCGGCTCCTCCTCTGCTCAGCCGCTCAGTCCGCCGTCCGCTGGTCCCCCTGCAGCCAGGCCCGGGGCAGCCTGGCCCCGGCATTCCTCCTCACGCTGTGCTCCCGGACGCCACCAAGGCGAGCTCCGTTGGCTGTCCGGCCTCCCGCCGCGGTATTCATCAGAAGGGTCCAGCTGCCGTCCGATCCACAGGCTTCCCTGCCCATCCCCCTGTTCCTGCGCCAGGGACACCCTGCCGCGGCCCCCACAAGGGGCTCAGGGGGCTCGGCAGTGCGGCCGCTCGGAGCAGCCCCTCCACTCCCGTGCGGGTGGGCTCTGTCCAGAGGTGTGCAGGAGGAACAGCCCCAGCTCGGACCTTCCCAGCACACACGGCCCTTCTCACCCCGACACACACCTGGGCTCGCCTCACACCCAGGCCTCCTCCACACACACACACGCGCGCACACACACACACACAAGCGCACGTGCCCGGCTCGCCATCACCACCCACACACAGGCGCAATCCCTGCTCACCTCACACCCACGTCACGCTTCCCGGATGACCAGCTCACACACACAACCCACACAATAGACAACACCTACACACACAGACTGACAGACGGACAGAAGTACGGGCCTGGCCTGTCAAGGGCCCCCCGCCACGCTGTGGCCAGACCCACCAGGCTGCCCGGGAGCCCCTCCCCGCAGCCAGCCCGGGCCCTGTACCTTGCCCTCCGATGCCGGCTCCAGCTTCCTGGGCAACTGTTCCCCGTACACCTGCCCGGCGTGGGCCGCTGGAGGTTGGGCCCGGGCGGCACCTGGGGACGAGAGGGTGTGGTGGGGCAGGGGCTGCTCGCTGCGGAGGGGGGGGCACCTCCTGGCCAGGGGCTGCTCTTACCTGTGGAGCCCTCTGGAGGCTTGACGGGGCTGTCCCCCGGGCTGGACTCGGAGACGGACTTCTGGGAGAGCACTGTTGCCAGGAGCTACAACCCAGACAGGCAGGCTGGCCAGAGCTGCTCTGTGCCCCAGCCCCCCCGGCCCTGGCCCCCAGACCACCTACCTTGACCCCTTCGGAGCCTGCGTGCAGGGTGTGGCCCCCACTGCCTCTTGCACCGGCCACGCCGCTCACGCTGCCGCTGCGATCCCCACCTGCCACCACGAGGGAGTCCCGTCAGCTGGTGCTGGCCCAGCCCGAGCCCAGGAGATGCCTCATGGAAGTGCTGCAGCCCTGACCTCCAGAGCTCCCCCACTCACCTGCAAAAGGCTTCCTCAGCACCCAGATCTCCTCAGGGGGTGCGGAGGGCCCTGATGAGCTGCCCACCTGCGATGGGCTTGGTTCGGCACCTGCTCGAGAACCTGCAGGCCAAGCACAGCCTCCCTGAATCTTGGACCAGCCAGGCATGGGGGCCTGATACGGCAAGGGGGTGCCCCTGGCCTGGCCCCAGAGCCTGGGCGGAGCAGAGGCCCCTCAGGTCAGCACTGCAGTCTCGTCTGGCCCTGGCTGTCTCCAGGGAGCTGAGAGAGCCTCAGAAGACCCTTCCCCGCCCTATACATATCAGAGCAGGAGACCGTGGCAAGAGGGCCCAGGCCAGGCTGTCCTGCCAGTGGCCCTGTGGCCCTGGGTGGGGTATGGGGAGCAGGGAGAGACATGAGGTCCCCAAAAGCTTAGATGACCCTGGGTGGGCTGGCCATGCCTTCTCACTGGCCCTGCTCTGTCCCTTCACCTCACCCATTGATCTCCACATCCTCTCTAGGAGGTAAGCCATCTCACTGATCCCCTGTCTGAAAGCAATCCATGCCCTGTGGCCTCACCCCATACCCCCCTTCCTCAGTCTGTACCAGCCGTGTATGATGGCCTCCTTTAGGACCCCGACACCTCACGCCTTATTCTGTCCCGGTGCCTTTGTGTAGGTCATTCCTGCTGTCTGGATGCTCTGCCCAGGGCCAGCCCCTCCCGCCTCCTAGCGCCTTCTCTGACCACCCTGTCTAAAAAGCAGGTCTCTCTGCAACCGATGAATCATTAAATGGTACCCCAAAACTAATAACAATAAATAAAAAGCAGGTCTCCATCCACGTTGTCCACGGCACCAGTTAGCACATTTGCTCACGTATTTACTTCACTGACCCCTGCTCCCCTCCCTCCCTCGGGGTGAGCTTGAGGCACGAATGCCGTGCATCTGGGTCACCATCTATTCCTGGCGGCTGGTGCGTACCGCCTATTAAATAAAGGAGGGAACCGGTGTGGGCATGCTGACAAGACAGCTGGCAGGACCCCACTCAGGACCCCACACTCAGCAGTGGCCTCGCCACCCAACACACACGCACTTGCTTCCTTCTGGTCCCCAAGCCCAGGCCCGGGTGGGACTTGCCTGCTCGCTTCACAATGGCCTCGCCCAGGGAGGATGGAAAGTAGCCCACCCGGTCGTTGCCTGTCCGGTTGTCATGGATACAGCCCTTCCACCGGCCATCCGGATGCTGCTCGAGGACCTGGCCAGATGAGATGGGGGAGCGTGCTCAAGGAGACATCCCTTCAGGTCCAGGTCAAGTGGGTGGCTGACCTGGGCCTCCCGCCCCGACCCCCAGACTCCCCAGTTGCTATGCGGGGCGGCTGTGGGGTGAGCGCCCAGGGTCTGCCCATCCTTGCTCCGGCAGCCCCAGGCTGGCCTTACCGTGATGATGTCCCCAGCTTTCACATTGAGGCTGGTCAGGTCGTAATTGTTGCAATAATCCTTGGTTGCCCGGACCTGCAGGGCCGCTGAGGCCTCTGGGGACACAGGAGGCAGACCCCCCCCAGTCCTGCGAGCTGGCCTGGCCTAGCCACCCCCCTCCCCGCCCCTCCCGGGTCCCCCACCCCCGCCTCAGACCCACCTCGCAGCAGTTGCTTGATCTCCTTGCTGGCCTGGGACGTGGTGAACTGGTGCACGATGTCCAGGGCCGTCTGGCTGTAGGTGTTCCTCACATGGGCATTAATCCCATTCTGTATGTGCCAGAGGGTGCGGCCTGTCAGGAGACCCCATGCTCCCACCAGGCCCCACCCCCTTGGCCCCCTGACTCACATCCAGCAGTAGCCGAACCACTTCCGTCTTCCCACAAAGTGCGGCCTCATGCAGGGCTGTGCCGGCCTTGGTCTGGCGGTTAATGTCAATGCCGGCTTGGAGGAGGAGTCTGGAAGGCAGGCGGGTGGGTGGGCGGGAGCAGGCAGCCCCTTACAGCAGGAGCCTTCCACCTCATCCCCCTGCTGGGCCCCCATTCCCAGGCGCCCCCCACAACATGCTGTTTGACAGTGACCGAGCATTTGTGGAAGTGCTAGCGCCCCCACCCCCAACAGATGGTAATGGCTGTCGGGGTCATCCCAGTGTAGCTGCTGCCGGGATACCCACTTCACAGATGGGAGAACTGAGTCTCAGAGATGCTAAGTGTCTCCACAAGGTCGCTCAGCAAGAGGCGGGGCCCCAACAGAGCCCAGGCCTAGGGCTGTACAAGTCCACTCCCAGCCCCCCACCCCCACCCCCGGCATACCCTCTCTGGGCGGGGGCGGCCACTGACCACACGCCATGGCTTATGATGCAGCCGGAGCAGGAAGCCTGCAGCCGGGTCCCCCTCCTCTCCCACGCCGCAGCCATACCTGATGATGTCAATGTGGCCATTCTTGGCCGCCAGGTGCAGGGGGCTGGTGCCATTGGGGTCGGTGGTATCCCCTGGCCGGGGCTCCAGCAAGGCCGCACACATGTTGCTACTCAGGAGCAACTGGACCACCTTGAGGGAGGGGTCAGAGAAGGGGGGCCCGGAAGTGGGGTGGGAGGTCACAGGTGTGTCTCCCCACTGTCCCCCTCCTGGGGGGGCAGCCGGAGCAGACGGAGTCCCACTCAGCTCTCTGGGGAGACTTACCCCGACGCGGCCGAACTCACAGGCCAGGTCTAGGGGCGTCTTCCCCGAGTTGTCCACCATGCATGGGTTGGACTGGTGCTGCAGCAGCATCTCGGACTGTGGGGCCACGGGACGCAGTCAGCCCCCAGGGCAGCTGCTGAGCTTGCGCCGCCCCAGCGCCCTGCCCCTGGGGTGCTCCTTACCACATCATAGTGACCATGCTGGGCTGCCAGGTGCAGCGGGATGTGGCCCTCGTCGGATGGGATGTTCACCGCTGAGCCTGCCTTCAGCACCAGCTTCATGGGCTCCTTCCGGCCCTGCCAGGCCGCGTAGTGCAGCGGCCGCATGCCTGGGAGCAGGCGGGGGTCGGGGGGCCGTTGGGAGCAAGTCCTTGACCCTGCACCCAATCTGGGCCCGCAGGATGCTGATCCCACGAAAGCCCGTCTCGACCCAGACCAAGACTCTGGGCTGGGGCCTCCATTATGGGACCGTTTAGGTTTCTAGGGACTCCACCCCGGACCTCGACCCCCGCCCTGGCTCTGAGGTTCCTGGCGGGCCTTGCCTTTGTTGTCCTTGATGTCCACAGCAGCCTGGGCCTCCAGCAGCAGGGTGATCAGTTCTGTGTTGCCATTCAGGGCCGCGTGGTGCAGGGCAGAGAAGCTGGGGCAGGCGACGGGTAAGAATAGGCAAGGAGCCGGGCAACCCGGGCTTCTGCAGGAGCCCCCCACTGCACCCCATGCCATCCTGGTGCCCCCCGTCTGAGGACTCACCCATCAGGGTCCTGAAAGTTGACATTGATCTTCTTGGTGGAGCCCAGGAGCTCTAGGGGGGTGGGAGAGAGACAGTGAGGCAGTCCAACCCTGGCAGGCTCCGAGCCAAAGCCGTCTTAAATCTTTCATCAAGAAACATTCCTTCATTCATTCAACTCTGTCCCCTGCACTCAGCTCCAAGTACCAGCTTTTGGACCCCGGTTTCCCACCGAACTAAGGTGTTGCAGGTTCACAGAGTCAAGGGCTCTGGGCCTGTCCCCACGTGGGGACGGAAGCCAGAGCTGTGCACCCACACAGGCACACACATGTGCACATGCACCCCCTCCTTGGGGACGCTGGCAAAGCACCTGCCGATGGCGGGAGGGAGAGAGCCGGCACAATCTGTTTCTCAGAAGGACCCAGATGGGGCCGGGGGTGGCCTGGGAAGGCTGGAACACCCGGAAATTGGGGTATCTCTGGGGGAAGATCTACATCTTCAGGGTGCAGCCTCCCCCCAGTCCCAGCCCTGGGCCTGCCCATGTGGATGAGTCCTGCCTGGCGAGGCAGGAAGGGGAGGCAGGCGAGTGGGTTGGTGCCCCTGAGTGACCACACAAGAAAGGCCACCACATTTCCGGGGGCCCATTTGAGTCCTGGGATCAGCCCACCTGAAGCCGAGGGGCCCAAGCCCTCTGTCTGGGGCCCCAGTTTCCTCCTGGGCCTCCCCAGTCCTGGCCTCCACCAGCTGACTGCTGGAGGGGGGGAGCCCACCGACGTCCTCCCTGTGGGCTCAGGGCCAGCCGGACTCAGGCCAAGCCCCTGCTCGTCTGGGCCATGGTTACATAACCCATTTGTGGGTCAGTCCCTCCGTGAGGGAAGGACTGGCAGGACAGAAGCCCCTTTGTCCAGGCCCAGGACAGGGGTGGGGGTGGGGGTCCCCGACAGCAGGAACCCAAGGGAGTCAAGTCACAGAGGGGCTGCTCCAGGACCCGCTTGGAGACCCACAGCATCCAGGGCTGCTCCAGACTCGGCTCTCAGCTGCTGGATGCCGGGTGTGAAGCCCTGATGGCCCACAAAGCCCATGAAGGCAGATGGACCCAAGTCCAAACTCTCATTGGGCTCTTACTAGCCCTATGGCCTTGGCCTTGAGCTCAAAGTGGGCTAAGGGGGCCAGGTTCATAGGCCTTAGGGCGTGTCCACCCTTTAAACAAGAAGGGTCTGGCACAGAGTCGGTCAATAAGCGGCAGTTACTAATATTAGCTCTGTGGGAATCCCACCCCCACCCTCTGCAGCGAGGGGCTCCTCCTGCACAGAGTAGAGCGGAGGCATTACACGGCCCCACTCTTTCCCCTCTGCTCAACACTTTGCTGGCCCTGGCGTCCATCTAAGGTGGCAGCAATACCACCCTTCCCTCCGCGTCCAGGCCAAAACCTGAGAGTCAGCCCTAAGTACCTTACAGCGCCTCCATCAGCAAATCCTATTGGTTCGACGTTCAAGACCATCTCAAAGTACACCCGGAATCCTACCACTTCCCACCACTGCCATGTCCCCACCCTGACCAGGCCAGCATCTCTCGAAGGATCACTGCCATCACTTCCCTACTGGCATCCCCGCTTCCACCCTGCCCCTCGGTCTGTCCTCCATACCACTGAGGTCAGGGGGACCCTGTGAGAACGTGAGTCAGATCCCACTGCCACGACTCCTCTCCCGAAGACCCTCCAACAGCACCCATGGCACTGGGGCAGAGAGCCAGCACTGGAAAATGGCCCACAAGACACAGCCCTCCTGCTTCACTTTCTCATCACCCCTCTTCCAGCCACACAAGCCTCCTTGATGCTCCCACACACCGGCCGCCCCTGCCACAGGGCCTTTGCACATGCTGTGTACATGTGAGGGGTGCAGTTCTTCCTCCGGTTATCCCCATGACTCCCTCCCTCACGTCCTTCAGGACTTTATCCATATGTCCCCATCTAGAACGGCAACCCCATCCTGTCCTGTGTCTGTTGTATTTCTCTCTCTAGCTCCTATCACTACTATTTATCTTGGTTGTTGTCCATCTCCATCACTAAAGTACAAGCTCCATGAGGGTTTTTTTAAACTATTTTGCTCACTGCTTTATCCTTGGTGGCTGAAACAGAGCCGGGCACCTATGAGGTGCTGGGTAAGCTGGCGACCCCCCACACTGCTGTCCTATACTGTCCCCTCCCCCACCCAGGGCCACACTCAGGATGTTCTTCCCCCGGAACACTCTGCCCAGCTCTGATGTTTCCTGCCCCTTCTTGTTAGTTCCAGTGGAGCTGGGTCTCCCCCGCCCCCAGCCTGGCCACACCTGTGGGCACTGACATTTTAGGAGGACTGGAGGTCAAGACCCAGGACCTGGCACAGACACCAGTGCGGAGGGGGAGTCTCCATCCAGAAAACTACTCCCTATAGAACGGGGGGGGTCTTGCGAGGTCATCTCCCCCCCCCTCCACTGCAGTTGCCCTCAGAGGAGAAAGTAGCTGGAAGGGGTAGAGGAGAGCCTGAGATCTTGGAGCAACCCCGATTTGCAAGGGGGACCGGGGGCTCCCAGGGAGGTCACACACCAGAAGCCCGCCTGGTGCCAGGGAGGTAGCCCCTCACAGGGACAGGTGCTCTGAATAAAGCTGGAGCAGGCATGGCCAGAGGGGCCTGGGCAGGGAGGGGGAAAGGGGCATCGGTGTGACAAGTGGGGACCAAGACGAAGGCCCCAGAAACTCCTCCCAGGAGCCCCCTTTCTCTTTTCCCCAAGGGCACTCGGTCCTGCAGCTCCCACATGGGTCATGGGTATAACAGACTTCATTCCCCCCCCACCCCACGTCGTGGGCTCTCCCAGCTCCTGTCACTCAGTCCTCTAACTGCTTTCCTGGGACCATCCCTGCTCTTGGGTTAGCCCCAAACTCCAGGCGGCAGAGGCCCTGGGAAAGCCAGCCTTAGTCCCTCTCCCACCCTACCCTTGGGGCCTCCCTCCACCTCCTGCTCAGAGGCTCCTCCAACCACAGAAGCCTCTGGTCTGCCGGCCCCACAGAGCCACGTCTGTCCCCTGTAGGGATGTGGTCCTGGCCTCTGGTGGCAGCACAGGGCAGGGCACTCCCTCAGCCTCCCCAGGGCAGGCAGGGAGCTCTAGGCCAGACGCTGCAAGGGAAGTATTAGTGGGCCAAGGTGAGAGGACGCAGGCTTACTGGCCGGAAGTCTGCAGTGAATTTGGGGAAGGGGACATGGGGCCAGAAGGGAGGGCAGATGTCCCCCGCTCAGCAGAAGGCCCTCCCCACCCTGGCAAGCTCCCTCCAGATCAGTGTCTTCTTCCTCTCAAGGACAGGGGCCGAGGGTCCCGGTGCCCGAGCATGCATGCCAGGCGAGGCTCCCTTCGAGGCAGGATGGCACGGCTGACAGACCCCAGGGCAACACTCAGGGCTTGGGGTGGAGGGAAGGTGCCTAGAGGTCATGGAAACAAGGGTTATGGGAAGACCTCTGGAGTCGGGGGGGCTGGGGCCTGAGAGAGCACCGCTGGATGCCCCCCACCCCATGGCCCAAACTCCAGCTGTACTTTGCTGAATCAAAATACATCTTACTCCAAAGCAGGCCAGCGTTGCCATGACAACCGAGCTAATTCATGGAGGGATTTCTCTGTCTGATTTATTATGCCCGCCCCTGTGAGTCAGAGAGCTCAGATATGGGGGCCAGGGCAGGTCGTCTCTCCCAGAAAGCAGACCAGGCAGGCACAAATGCAAAGTTCCAGGTGGACACCCAGGTAGAGGGACAAGTCCTCGCACCTCCTCTGGATGGCCAAATCTGATGCCCCACTTCCCTGGAAGCCCATCCTGGGCTGCCTTCAGAAACAGTCATAGTTAGCACTTCCTGAGCACTTATGAAGTGCCTGGGCTTCCTGTGTGCTCTCCCGCTGTTCTTCCAACAATGCTATGAGCCAGGAACCGCCAATGTCCCCATCCTACAGATGAGGAGACTGAGGCCTGGAGAGCTGGAGTCGTCGGTGCCCAAGGTCACCTGGCCACTAGGTGGAAACCTTTACCTAGCCTTCCACCTCTCAATCCGTTCTCTGCTTGGAAGCCCTCCCTTTCTGAGCCCTGAGGCCCTGAAGCCCACCCCAACTGGCAGACTATCCCTGGGCCTTGGGTGTGGAAGGCAGAGCCAGCCTGTATATGTGATCCTGCAAGGCTAACTGCACGGAGCAGACAGGGGACTGCAGCGGGAGGGGGTCTTCCTGCCCCCACCACCAGCCCCAAGGCCCGCTCAGTTTTCTCAGCAGGCTTCCTGGAGAAAGGGGAGGGGCCTCCCTGGGTCACCTCCAGCCTCTGAGGGTGGGGTGGGGAGTGGGGGACCCAGACCCCACGTGCCATCCTGCGGAGCCCTGCCCGCGCCCGCACAGGTGCCCTGATACACTGACACGGCCATACGTGCGCAGCCGCACACGCAGCTGGTCCACACACCCATCCATCCATCTCCAGTGGCCCCCGGGGAGGCTCTGGGCTGAGCTGGGATGAGTGCTGGGATCAGGACTCCAAGCTCCCAACCCTTCCCAGGGGCCCTCACAGCGCAAGCTCAGGATGGCTAGTGGTAGCCCCCTCCCCCCCTCCCCAGCCCCTTTCCCAGCAGGGAAGCCAGAGAGGACCAGGGTCCGTGGCAGGGTCTGCACCTGCCTGGAGCACAGCCTGCCCTGGGCTGGGCGACCTTGGGCCTCTGCTCTCCCATGAGTAAATGGCCCCCAGCCGGCCATGCCTGGGCAGCCACACCCCCAGCATGGTCCTGCCCCCCATTTCCTGCAAAGCGTGTTATTAAACATGGGGCGGGGAGGTGGTCTGACAGGAACCGGCAGCCCTGTGGTCGCCCCTCACTGCCCGGGCCCCCTCCCTCTCTCCACGGTGGGGAAGGGGGGGGGCGGCATTCGCCTCGCCCTTTGACGGTCCAGCAGAGCCCTCCAGCTGTCAGCCCGTAGCCCGGGAAGGGAGGGGGACGCCAGCGGCCAGGTGCCGGCTCGGGGGCTTGGGGGACGGCCGGGCGCTCGGTGCCGCCCCTCCTCCGGCGCTGGGGGCGGGGGTGCGGACCGAGGGTCTGGGCGCTGCTGGCCCCGCCCCGCCCCCGGGGACTGGACAGCATCCCCCCCCCACCCTCGCCGCCGCGCGCCGGGAGGGGTGGGGGGGCCGGCGCCCGCGGTAGCCCCCGCCCGCCCGCGCCCCCCGCACTCACTGGCCTTCCCGGGCCGCGGCCTCTGCAGCAGCCTCTGCGCGGTCCCCACGTCCTCCGCCTTCACCGCCTGCACCAGCTCTTGCTCCTTCCCCATGGCGCGGCCCGGCCGCAGCGACGCGGCTGCGCTCCGTGCGCTCGGCGCGGCTCAGAGGCGGCGGCGGCGGCCCCGCGGCCCCGGCCGCATCCTCTTGCCTCCCCCGCCGCCTCCTCCGCCACCCGCGCCCCGCGCCGTCCTCGGGCTCGGGCTCGGGCTCGGGCTCGGGCTCGGGTTCGGGCTCGGGCTCGGGCTCGGGCTCGGGCTCCCGGCGCCGAGGGGCGGGGAGCGCGTCACGGGCGGGGGGCGGCCCAGGGCGGGGGCGCGGCACCTGGCGCCGCCTCCCGGACGCCTGGGTCCCCCTCCTGCGGCCGCTGACCTCCGTCCGCCCGCGCCGGCCGCGCGCCCGGCTCCTTGGCTCCGCCCCTACATCGGGCCCAGTGCTCCCGAGACGCCCCCTCCCCACGTGCGGGCCGCGCCGGCCGGGCCGGCCTCTGCGGAGAGCCGGCGGCCCCGGGCGACCGCCAGGGGTCGGGGACGGCAACCGCCGGGGTGGGAGCTGGACACTGAGCCCCGGCACGGCGGCGGCGCGAGGCTGAGCCTGAGAGAGGCTTCCAGAGGCTGCGGGACCCAAGGGGGGAGGGACTCGGAGGCAGTGGGCGGGCGGGGACCCGGGCGCCGAGAGACCCGGGCACCCGCGGCGGCACGGGAGCGGGCCTGCCAGGGGCTGTCAGACATTTCTGGCCCGTGGTTCCCGTGGGAGGTGTCGAGGGATTGTGAAGAGGAATCTCCCAATAATGAATTCGGTGTCAGGGAACCCGCACCCCCACCCCCAACTGCTGCTTCTTCCCCTGCAGCCTCCAGCTTTCTCCATAAACAATGCAGGGCAACAGCTCCCTGCCCCCCAGCCTCAACCTGAACCCTGCCCCCAGTGCCGTCCCCTAGCACCCGCTGGGGTGCAGCCCCACAAGCCTACCACCCATAGGGGCTCAACCCCTCATCCCCAGCACCCACGGGGTCACAGTCTTGCCCAGCACCAATCTGATCCCCCACCAAGTCTGTTAACCCTCCAGCCTCCAGCCACAGACCCTGGCGGTCCTGGGGCAGGACACTCCTGCTCCACAGACTCTGACCAGTTCCCACTCCCTCATGCTCCCCTGCGGGCACCACACACACAGGTACGGGTGCATACACACACACATACACATGCACAGAGGTCTCACCCCTCTGACCTCCTGGGCCTCGGGCCTTCACCCTTGTGGCTGCAGTACTCTACAGACAGATGGGTGGGGGTCTGAGTTCTGGCTCAGGCTCACTTTCCTCATTTGCAGGGAGGGGCAGATCATCACCTCACCAGGGCAAGGCTGTCAAGAGCTTTTGGAGGGGTCTGCACATATGATGGCCTGACACCCCTCTTCCTACAGCCAGACCATCAAGCAGGTCCAGGAGGAAGGTGACCGGGTTGGGGGGGCTGGGAAGCAGCAGGCACTAGGATCCCCTGATCCAGGCAGCTAATCCCCCCCCCACTATAGGGTCTTCCTTGGAGTTTAGGGAGCAAGCTTAGGTCTCCCAGCACATGCTGGGCTTCTAGGGGGTGATGTGGGGTCCCTAAACTAAACACAAAGGCCCTTCCCTCCCATCCTTTATCGTGACCACTTCCCGGGCATCTGCTGGTTCAGGCACCATGCTGGTCACTTCATATTTACTGTGCCCATTTTACAGATGAAGAAACTGAGGCTCAGAGAAGCCAAGTGACCGGCCTAAGGTCCTAGAATCTCAAAGTCATGAGTCTGAGCTTTGAACCCACACTCACCTTGGCATTTGTCCCAGTTCTGCCTCTTACTGGGTTTGTTCTTCTGGTCACTTTGTCTTTCTGAGCCTTGGTTTCCCTTCTGTAAAATGGGGGTGAGAATGAGAGATTTCCGTAAGTTGTTCAAGGATTACTTGTGATGGTATCCATAAAGCACCTTGCTGCAGAGCTTCGTTAAGTGCTCAGCAAGTGGCTTCTGTGGGTATGGTGATATTCTCGGCTCTCTGTACCTGGAGGGGCTATATTTTCCTCATCTTTGCATATGTGGAGCCTAGCAGTGTGCCTGGCACACAAGAAGCATTACAAAGGATACAAACGAAAAGCTAGCTATTGTCCTGACCATTATTTTTATGTTTTGGCTGACTAAGGGAAACTACTCTGGCCTGAACCTAACATTTGCAGGGCCTGGGGCAAGGGTACAAAACAGAGGCCCACACACCAAATGTCGAGATATTTAAATGTCATAAACCATGCTAATAACTCATTAAGTAAAACATGTCCTATCCTCCTACCTGCACAAAAATACCTTCATCGTGTCCTGAGAGGCCAAGTTCCAAATTAGAATTCTCTAATTCCTCAGGGTAATGAACTGGCCCCAACTGCAGCCGCCCCACCTCCAGCTCTGTCCATACCCCACAAATAGGCACCCCATAGTCACTCCCCAGACCTACAAGGGGGTACCTTCTGTGGAGTCCATCTTCAGGAACACAGACCTGGGAAGAGAAGCTGTGCACATTCTGCTGGATTCACTCAGTTGGATGAAGGTAATGGCCTAGGAGTGCTCAAGAAGTCCTAGATCCACTACCAGCCAGCCCAGCAACTTTGGACGAGCCCTGACACTCAGCTGCCTCATCTGTAAAATGGGCCAGCAGCTCTGCCGGCAGCCCAGGGCTGATGGGAGGGTCCACATGAAAACAGAGATGTGCATTTGCCTGCAGTCCCCCCAGCCTGAGGAGGGGGTTTGGCATGGCAGGCCAGCCGCTCACTCGGGCTGGGGGATGAAGATGCAGAGGCGTGGGACTTGGGCAGCCCTCCAGGAAGTCAGGCCTCCGAGGATCCCGGGAGGAGGGGCTGCTGAGCCAGCAGAGTTGCCGAGCTTGGCTGGAGTAGGGCTGGCGGCTGCTTCACTGCAGCCCAGGCTGGCCCCCTTCCCAGCTGCATGGACGTCTCCGCTGGGGGCCTGCGCAGCCCCTGCTCCTGCCCAGCAGCTGGAGCTGCCCCTGGTGCTCCTCCCTGGTGCCCCTCCCAGCCCCCCAGAGCCCTGATGCCCGGCCCCTTACGTATGAAATGGGGATGACGGAATGCACCCCCCATGGGCTGCGGGGGGCACACGGCATTCAGCTGCCATAGTTACCATCATTCTCACGCACACCACCTCGGTAAAGCGCTCAGCTGGTGCTTGGTCCCTAAAAGGGGATCGACAAACATGCGTCCTGGCCCCTCTTCCTGTCCAGCAGTGATGCTGGAGCAGCTCAGGCTGGGTGGGGAGGCCCGCCCGGTCCGTCCGTTAGCCCTAGGCATAGGACACGTGCGGCCCCCGGGCTCTATCCAGAGCCCCACAGGAAAGGTCAACAGCCCAGGGCCTGGCCTCTGGGACGAAGGTGGGACCCACAGACACGTGGCATCCTCCAGCCTTCCCTTAGCCCCACCCCTCTCTCCTGCCCTCAGGCTCCTTGGTGGCTTCACACTGCTCTGGATGTCCTTCAGGTGCTGGGGTGCACAGAGCTCTTACTCTCCCAGCATTGCGACCACACATATTTGTCTGGCCCTCCCAGAGCTGCCTCTGAGCCCGGCAGAGCTCCAGCACTCAGAGAGGAGTTTGAGAAGGACATGCAAGGTGTCGGGGCTGCCCAGAAGGGGCAAGGTCAGCGGGGAGCTGGATTCACTCTGTTGGCTGAAGGCAATGGCCTAGGAGGGCTCAAGAAGTCCTAGAGCCGGCACGATAGGTTCTGTTCTGTTCCAGCTGTGTGCCCTGGAACGTATGACTCAACATCTCTGAGCCTCAGTTTCCTTGTCTCCAAAATGAGGGTGGTTTCTCCTCGGCAGAGCCAGTATGAAGACCTGATGCATAATGCAGGAAAACGTTCAGCATGGTCTGGCGGTTCCTCAAGAAGTTAAACAGACAGTTACCATGTGACCCAGCAATTCCACTCCTAGTATACAGAGACATGAGAACATGTGCTCCAAAAGACACTTGTGTGCAGGAACCTTCACAGCAGTATTAATTCCTAATAGCCAAAAAGTGAAAACAAGTCAAGTGTCCATCAGCAGGTGAGTGGGTAAACAAGATGTGGTCTAGCCACACACTGTAATATTATTCGGCTATAAAAAGGAATGAAGCTCTGACACCTGCTACCACCTGGATGAACCTCGAAAACACAATGCTCAGCGAGAGAAGCCAGGGACAAAGGCCATGTACTGTAGGATTCCATTTATATGCAATACCCAGAACAGGCAAATCCATAGAGACGGAAAGTAGATTGGTGTTTGCCAGGGGCTGGGAGGTTGAGTGGGAAGAGGTAATGGGGAGAGACTGCACAGAGGTTTTCCTTTGGGGTGACGAACATGTTCCGGAACTAGACAGAGGTAGTGATGATTGCCTGGCACTGTGAATGTATTAAGTGCCACTGACTCGTTCACTTAAAAAATGGTGCATTTCAGGGGCGCCTGGCTGGCTCAGTTGGAAGAGCATGTGACTCTTGATCTCAGGGTCATGAATTCAAGCCCTACATTGGGTGCACAGAGCACTTAAAAAAAAAAACAATCTTAAAAAATGGTTGATCTCATAGTGTGTGGATTTTACCTCAATTAAAACAAACACAGCAGGGCGCCTGGGTGGCTCAGTTGGTTAAGCGACTGCCTTCGGCTCAGGTCATGATCCTGGAGTCCCGGGATCGAGTCCCGCATCGGGCTCCCTGCTCAGCGGGGAGTCTGCTTCTCCCTCTGACCCTCTTCCCTTTCATGCTATCTCTCATTCTCTCTCTCTCAAATAAATAAATAAAATCTTAAAAAAAAAAAAACCAGCAGCATAATGCTTCCCACAGAATAAGCCCTCAAAATGCTCCAAAGGTGCTGACCACTCTTAAGTTCGGCATGTAAATAGGTGTTGGGGGAACGCATCCTCGGCGGGCAAGGGCAATGGCTCAGAAGGGAGTGTGTGGTGTTGGTCGAATCCCAAGACTGTTGCCCACTCTGGCAGGATGGAGCCCGTGGCCTCCAGAGTAGAGAGATGAGAACGCTGCAAGGTTGGCGGGGGGCCAGGGGCCTGGCGGGGGAAAGGGGACCCATGAAGGCTTCTAGGTTTTTAAAAGACCACTCTGGGGGCGCCTGGGGGCTCAGTCGTTAAGCATCTGCCTTCGGCGCAGGTCATGATCCCAGGATCCTAGGATCGAGCCCTGCATCGGGCTCCCTGCTCAGCGGGAAGCCTGCTTCTCCCTCTCCCACTCCCCCAGCTTGTGTTCCCGCTCTCGCTGTGTCTCTCTCTTAAATAAATAAAATCTTAAAAAAAAAAAAAAATAAAAATAATGGACCACTCTGCAATGTGAAGGGCAGCCTGGATGGGGGCAAAAGTGGGAGTAGGGAGGCAGGGTAGGAGGTCGCTCTGGCAGAGGGGGTGATGGACGCCTCTTGGCACAAAGAAGGGGAAGCCGTTTGGGGGAGGTCCATGATGGACTGTTTCGGCCATGGGATGTGGAGCTGTGTGGAGAGTTCAAGGGACAAGTCTACCAGGGAGGCGGATCTGAGCTGGAGACAGGGTGCAAGGCCCCCGAACAGGGGTGGCATTGGAAGTTCCAGAGCACGGACGAGCCCCTCAGGGTGAGTGGCATGCAGAGACCAGAACTGTGGAGGGGACCAGCCACTAGGCGAAGGCAGAGAAAGACTGGCAGGAAGCTGAGGGGCAAGGGGAGCTTCCAGGAGCAGCGCTGTCAAGCACTGTGCAGATGTGTCAAGACGCAGAAGGACAAGTATGCATCGGGTTTGTCAGTGTGAGACCATCAGTGACCTTGTTAATATTTTCACTGGAGCACTGGGGGCACAAGATGACAGTGGGCTGAGGGGTGAGTGAGAAGTGAGGACGCCGGAATCAGAGAGGTGGTGAGAACTGCGCAGAGGGCCTGCTGGAGGGGGAGGTTGGGGCTGAGGGGAAGGAAGGAGGGAGATGCGGAAGGTTCCTGGGACCCAGGGCCTGGGGGCGTCCTGGGGGTTTGTGGCCTTGGTCAAGGAGCCAGAGGAAGGAAAGGGGGTGTGTAGCTGCGTTTGTAAGCGTGGCAGGAAGAAACCACGGGGGAGCTGAGGCCACAGTGCCTGGAGTGTGGGAGTGCTGAATGGAACCGGAGGCATGAGGGACCCCAGTTTTGGAGGGGTCACTGAGGCTGAGTGGGCGGACAAGCGGGGCAGGCCAGAGCTGAAGAGGACTGAAAGGACCCAGACTAGGATTGCCATGTCTAGCTAATAAAACTATAGAACGCCCAGTAACATGTGAATTCCCCATAGGCAACGAGTGACTTTTTAGGATAAGTATATCTCATGGGACATACTTATACCAAAAAAAAATTTTTTTTTTTTTTTGAATTATCGTTGCTTACCCGAAATTCAAATGTTAAGTGGGCGAGCGTCCTCCAACTTACGTGTGCATCCTAGCCAGGGGCGGGGGGTAGGAGACGGAGGAGAGGGGCTGGAGTGGCCCTGCCTCGGGACCAAGCCTGGAAAATGGGTAGCCGTCTGAAGGGTGCGGGGCCCAAGTGGGGAGAAGGCTGCGGCCAGGCATCATGGAGGCCTCTACTGGCTCCTCCCGCCCCAGAACATTGGTCTCGCCCCCCCACCACCGCGTAAGTCCCGTGGTGTCGCCTTAAGGGCCCATCGATAACTCTACGCTCGGCCGCGGCCTCTATCGATTCGCTCTGGCTCCGCTCGCCGTCCTGGGCCGCGGCGGAGCGCAGAGCCGCATGTAAGGTACGGTGGCCGCGGGACGAGGGCCAGAAAGCGGCCTCTGAGTGGCCGGGAGAGCGCGCCTGGGGGAAGCTGGCCCAGCGGGACGGAGTCAGGGCTGTCGGCGGAGCACCAGGGAGCCGGAGGGTCCGGCCAGAGGGCGCCCCCTCCCATCAAGCTTAGCCGCCGGCCTGCTACGCATGCGCAGCCGCTGCAGTAGGCTCTCCTCTCCGGCCGTTCCGCGGCCCTGCGCATGCGCGGCCCGCCCCTGCGGCAGAGCGGCGCCCCGGGCGTGACTGCCCCCTGCCGGCTGCGGGTGGGGGGGCGTCCCGGCCGGGTCCGTGGAGCGGGGAACGGAACACGCGCCTTGGAGTTCGGAGCTGTCCGCAGGTTGTCATGCGTCCCCTGAACCTCTAAGCCTCAGTTTCCACCTCTCTAAAATGGGAATGATAATGCCTATCTCTCAACACCGAGTGGGCCTAGAGGGTATTTCGTAAATACTGCACACTCCTCTCCTCTGCAGATGCTCTGACCTTTGACCCTTGCCTTTCAGAAGTCGCGTCCTGTGCAGGCCCGTGCCTTCTTTCACACCATGAACACGTCCCCCGGCACGGTGGGCAGTGACCCGGTGATCTTGGCCACTGCAGGCTACGACCACACAGTGCGGTTCTGGCAGGCGCACAGTGGGATCTGCACCCGCACGGTGCAGCATCAGGACTCTGTATCCTCCAGTGGGGAGGTGGGGAGGGCCGTACTGGGAAGGATGCGGGGTGGGTAACAGCCTGGGCAAAGGAACGGGTGCCTGGGCTGGAAAGGATGCAGCAGCCGAGCCAGATGGTGGGGGCCTCGAGTGCTCTGTTTATCCTCCTCCTTAACAGACCTAGCAGGTGAACGCACTGGAGATCACGCCTGACCGCAGCATGATCGCTGCTGCAGGTACCTGTACCCTCAACCCGACCCCTGATCTCTGGTGGGCCCGCCTGGGCACAGCCACCCTTCAGTTTAGCGTGTGCCCCTAGGTTACCAGCACATTCGCATGTATGATCTCAGCTCCAACAACCCCAACCCCATCATCAGCTATGACGGGGTCAACAAGAACATTGCGTCCGTGGGCTTCCATGAGGACGGCCGCTGGATGTACACGGGTGGGGAGGACTGCACGGCCCGGATCTGGGACCTCAGGTGTGTGGCACTGGGCAGGAGGGGCCTGTTGCCGGGTGTGTGGGGGTGGGGGGCCAGGCCGGGACTGTCTCAGGCCAGGGCCCTCCAAGCAGAGGCTGAGACGGGGTTTTCTGTGTGGGTGATTTATTGAGGGCGGTGACGAAAGCAGGATAGGGCAGGGGTAAAGCCACACACGGAGGAGCCCAGCCTCAGCCTGATACCACAGGGAGCTCTGGAGAGTGAATGGCATCAGAGTGAGTCCCACCCGGGGCGAGGGGCTGCCCCTGGGGGGTGCCGAATCTCCCTTGGGTCTCTTGTAAGGCTGCTGCTACCAGCAGGGGAAAGAGCGTCTGGGGGCGCCAGCAGCGTCCAGTAGAGCGTATGTGTCCACCCCAAAGGTCCCGGAACCTGCAGTGTCAGCGCATCTTCCAGGTGAATGCACCCATTAATTGTGTGTGCCTGCACCCCAACCAGGTGAGGCGCACTCACAGGGCTGGGCACCGTGGGGCTTTGGAGGGCAGGGGACTTGCCCTCCCTCACCTCCCCTGCACCCCAGGCGGAGCTCATTGTGGGTGACCAGAGCGGCGCCATCCACATCTGGGACTTGAAAACTGACCACAACGAGCAGCTGATACCTGAGCCTGAGGTCTCCATCACGTCGGCCCACATTGACCCCGATGCCAGCTACATGGCAGCCGTCAACAGCACCGTGAGTCCGGGGTGTGAGTGCACCGGGGGAGGCCAGCTCAGCACCCGGTCCCTGATCTTCCTGATTCCCGGCACGTGGCTTTTCCCCAGATGCTCCTCCCCTCCCCCCGGGCCTGCTTCCTCATCCTGGGCTCCAGCTCCACCCCAGCCAGCAAAGCCAGAAAGCAGGGTGTTGCTCCTGACGCCCCCTCTCACTACTGCCATAGCTTAGCCAGCGAGCATCACTCCCACCTCCAGAACTTCTCAAGTGTCGACTTTCTTCTCCTCCCTGGCTCCTCCGGGCCCAAGTTTGCCTCCTCTCCCCACACAGCGGCTGTAGTCTCCCTGTGGCTGCCCTCCCTCCTCACTGACACCCTCCACCCACACACCACACTCCCTCAGCCGCCAGCACAGACTTCCGCGGCGCCCGCCCGACCCCACCATTCCCTGCACAAACCCTGTGGTGCCCTGGCTCCTTGCCGTGGCCCCAGTACACTGTGGGGTGGCCCCACTCTCCCGCCCGGCCTCATTTTCTCCCCTTCGACGTCCCTTACCCCTCAACGAATTGCTGGTCCCGTGGCGTCCCCACACTGCCCTCCGCTGGTCCCACTGACATGCCCTGCCTCCATCTTGTTGACCGGCAGCTTTCTGCATGAAGGCCTCCTGCTCTCAGCCTGCCTGGTGCTCCCCGCAGCCCGGACCCGCTGTGCCTGTCACACGTCCCTGGCCTCCAGATCCTGGTGTGCAGCCCCGTGTGGGACGGCTGCCCCTGGATCCAGGTCTGGCCACCAGGGCCTTCTTCCCCGCATGTCCGGCTGAAGGCTCAGGTGTCCCATGACTCCCCTCCAATCGCAGGGGAATTGCTACGTCTGGAACCTGACGGGGGGCATTGGTGACGAGGTGACACAGCTTATCCCCAAGACCAAGATCCCAGCGCACACCCGCTACGCCTTGCAGTGCCGCTTCAGCCCCGACTCTACGTGCGTACGGGGCCGGGAGGCTGGAGCCCTTGCACGGCAAAGGGGTGCAGTATGGGCATGGCTGCTGATGGCACCCACACCGCACTCACGCCCACGCCTAGGCTTCTCGCCACCTGCTCGGCTGACCAGACGTGCAAGATTTGGAGGACATCCAACTTCTCCCTGATGACAGAGCTCAGCATCAAGAGCAGCAACCCGGGAGAGTCCTCCCGCGGCTGGATGTGGGGCTGTGCCTTCTCGGGAGACTCGCAGTACATCGTCACCGGTGAGCACCCCCACCCCCACCCCCACCCCACGCTGCCAGCCCGGTTCCTGCCGCAGCTGCCTGCACTCCTGCTGCCTGGGAACCAGCCTCCGGTGGGGCCTGGCCTGGGGCTGCGCCCTGAGCTGCTGCCTCCACCCCTCCCTGCAGCTTCCTCTGACAACCTGGCCCGGCTGTGGTGTGTGGAGACGGGAGAGATCAAGAGAGAGTATGGCGGCCACCAGAAAGCTGTCGTCTGCTTGGCCTTCAACGACAGCGTGCTGGGCTAGCCCGTGCCCCCCTGGGATTTCAGGTGGCTGTCCAAGGAGCACCTGCGGACTAGGTCTGCCCAGCTGCCCAGGTCAGAGTGAACCTCCATGGGCTAGCCTCTACTAGCCTGGCCAGCTGGAACTGCCTGGCCTACCCTGGCTCCCTCGGCCGGCTTAGACTGGCCAGGCTAGTATGCCCTGGGATTCTCTCAGCTCCCAGTTGCTTATGTGGATGTGACGAGGCTCAGAAGCCTACTTGAGCTAACCTTCACTTGTTCCAGAAATTCTAGATCCACAGGGCCTGGAGGTCCCAGGCTGGTGCCCAACCCCAAGCCAGTGCTCCCCTGCCCCACTCTGCCCATTTTATGTCCCGAGGTCACAGAGAACACCATTACGGCCAGGTGGAGGGTTTATTAGCTCCTGCCGGCAGCCACCCTCTGTGACTGGTGACGGGGCTGGCCTGGGGGACTGGCCAGGCCTTGAACTTAGTCTGGGAGGTAATAAAAGCAGACCGACACGCAGATGTTGCTGGGGAAGCAGATGTCGATGCATAGGTAGATCAGCCGCTGCCTCCGGGGCCCTGGGGGAAGGGGCCTCCATGAACCCCAGAGGGCTCCTCCCCCTTCTCCCCAGACTGTTCTGCAGGAGCCCAGGCCTCATGATACCACCCCGACTTACCCTGTGCTCGACGGGCCCAGTAAATGGGTGTGTTCGTGCAGAGGTGCCGCACGGAATCCCCCACCTGGGCAGGGTCCACCTCACGGCCCCCCTGCACTACCAGCAGCTCCTGGGCAGAGTGGGTGTCCTGGCTGGGGCCGGGAGGCCCTTGACCCTGCACAGAAGGCTCTGGTGGGCCACGGCACAGGGGCACTGGCACTGTCCGGATTGGGGCAGGGCCTGTGCATCCCTGGACGTCTGGCCCACTGCCAGCACCACCCTCTACTCTTGTCAGCAGCCTCGGTCAAGGGAAGACAGGCCTTCTGTTCCTTGAAACCAGAGCTGCAGCCCGCCCCAGGCCTGGGCCGTACACAGGACCCTTTGTCTGTCCCCTGGCCTGGGGAGCCTGGCCGCATGGGGCTGCTTACCCTGGACATGTTCACCAGCAGCTGCAGGGTCTCGCGATCTCGGGGCTCCATCGGGCGGAGGAAGCAGGCCGGGTGTTCCAAGGGCCGGTAACAGACGCAGCCCTGGGGAGGCAGGCAGGTGAGGCAGGGCCACACCAACATCCTCGGATGCTGGCCACACCCCCAGCCCACTCACACTCTGCCCATCGAACAGCACTGCCCAGCTGCGGTTGCTCTGAGCCGAGGTCACCCAGATGGTTGCCACGTTCCTGGCCGCATCCACCTGAGCAGTTTGGTTGGATCGGGGTGCCCCGGGGCTTGGGAAGGTCAGACGGAGCATCTGCAGCAGAGGCTGAGATCGGGGAGCTAGAGCTTAGCTGGGCAGGCTGGGACAGCCCCCGACCCACCCACCCCCCAAGTTCTACTGTGAGGTTTCCGACCCCCCCACCCCTCTGGTCCTCCTGCCACTGCTTTGAGCCCTGGCTTCAGTGGAGGGCTGGGAGGTGCTGGCCTTCCCTTTCCCTTCCCACTGTCTGTGGCCCTGGCCAGGTCCCCAGAGGAGCTCACCTTGGGGGGACTGTGAGTGAAGCCAAGAAGCCCGCCAGCCACGGCCCCAGCAGCGGCCAGTGCCAGCAGCAGCAGGCCAGGGGCTCTGCAGCCCCCAGGGCCAGGCTTGGCCTTCACCTGGGGGCGCACTGCAGTCCGTGGGGCCTAAAGCAGAGACCAGGGAGCAGGCTGGCTCAGGAAGGCAGGGGCTGAGGTGTGCGAGGTGGGCCCTGCACTCCTGTCCCCTGTGCAGGCATGCCCTGGGTCTCTGTCCTGGGAGGGGGCGCTGGGTGGTTGGAGGCACTCACCTGGACAGGCCCAGGCCCGGGGCTGTCCTCACAGCAGTGCCTCTGCTCCATGCTGCAGCCCTGGTGACAATGTGCGGATTGTCTGCCGCCCCTTGGAGTCAGCTAGGGAAACCTTAGTACACCTGTGATGAGCCAAAGAACCGTCCCAGCTCCCTCCTCTCCTGACCCCACTGCTTCCCACCAGCCTGGCCACCTGATACCAGGGTTGGAGCCAGGACAGCCCCCCCTGCTTGGGGTGGGGGTTGCCTGTCACAGTGCCTGGCTCTCCCGACACCCAGCCTGTGCAGACCAGGGAGTGTGGGGGCCCGAAAGGGTGAAGAGCACGGCTGTCAAGGAAATCGAGTCCCACGGATTGGCACGGAGGGCAGCCCAGGCCCCGGGCAGGACGACTTTAGAGAGTCTGTTTGGGGACAGACTTCCATTTTCCTCAAGAGGCTGTTCCAGTGTCTTGAGCTATTTCTGGAGTCCCAGAGCTCAGCCCCTGGCAGCCCATCAATAAACGTGTTTCCCGGGCACCTGGGTGGCTCCGTTGGTTAAGCGACTGCCTTCGGCTCAGGTCATGATCCTGGAGTCCCGGGATCGAGTCCCGCACGGGGCTCCCTGCTCGGCGGGGAGTCTGCTTCTCCCTCTGACCCTCCCCCCTCTCATGTGCTCTCTTTCAAATAAAATCTTTAAAAAATAAATAAATAAATGCGTTTCCTGAGTGATTGGTATGGGAGTGCATGCTGCCTTTGTCCTTCCTTCCCCTGCACCCCCGGCCACTTGCCAGCCCCTCAGACGGGACGGGCTGATGGGCAGTCTGCAGCACGTGGTACTGAGAGCAGGACGGCTTCCTGGCAGCTGACTTGAATGTCCACACGCCCTGGGACAGTCAGTCAGGTCAGCTCGCTCCTCCCCTGCCCAGGATGGCCTCCTCTGCTCCTAGCTTGCACCTCTGACTTCTTGATGCTGTGGATTTTGTGTCAGGGCTCCCTCTGGCACTGGCAGCTCGCAGGACGTGCATGTTCTGCACTCCCTTCACCCTGTGGCCCTCTCCTGTTCTTGCTCTCCTTTGTGCCGCCGTCTTACTGGTTCTTCGGAACCCAGCCCTCTGTGTAATGGGCCTGGGATGCAGTGGCATCGTGGTGGTCAGCATCCCAGGTCTGGAATGAATCCCAGAACGCCACCTTCTCAGATGCACCCCCCGCCCCATGCTAGGCAGCTGTAGCGTCTCAGCAAAGGCTGCTATCAAAACAGGGGCAAAGAATGCCAGAGTCAGCGCGGATTTGAGACTTTAATATGCATTTCGATTCACACAGTGCAATGGGGGGGCAGAGATGGGGTGCATGTGGGCTCCCAGGTTGCTGCCCGGCAGGAAAGGTGTTGCTGCTTGCCGCACCTGCTGCGTGCTCCTGGTGTGGGTGACAACGCCCTGACAGGCCTGCTCAATATCCAGACCCACCTTGAGCCGACCTCGCAGAGCCAACGTCAGCACCACCAACCTCACAGGCGCTGGCTGCCCTCGCGTTGCCCCACAGCAGAGTCCAAACCCCAGACACCCCGGGCCTCAGAAGAGCTGTGGGTTCAGACACCGTTTATTGCTATGAGTACTTTGAGAAGAAGGGAAGGAGTCACCCCGGGGCTAGGAGAGAAGCTCGTGGGAAATGCCACTGGGTACAGAGTGAGGCGCTGGGAAGGAGTCTGCCAAAAGGAACAGCTTCCCAGGCCCTACCCTACAAGTGCGGCTGGACGGTCTGCTTATCAGGTCAGCAACTTAGGAAACAGGGAGAAAAGGCCGGGACGCTCTGCCAAGAGCCCTCAGCTAGCAGGTGGACCCTGCCAGTTTTCCCGCTGGCCTCCGACAAGGAACTCCAGACCCAAAGGAAGTGGCCTCAAGGGCCACTGGCATCTAACTCCCACCCCAACTGAGGGTACGGGAGGAAAACAGGAAGAGACTGGATGTTTTGTAAAAGGATTTCCTGTTCTTGGGGACACCTCTTTCCTCCCCCACCCAGAGGGCGCCCAAGGCAACAGGCATTCCTTGGCCAGCACATGCCTTTAGCCGTGCTGCTGGCTGTGGGGCACGCAGACTTCTTCGGTGGGATTTTCCCTACGAGACAGAGCACAGCTATTAATTAACACACTTAAAATTCAATTCCACCGTTTGACAAAGTTGTTCAAAAGTTTAAAAAAATAATTTTTGGTACCGACACTACTCTGAGCTCTCTGCACAGCTGCCCAGAGTTCAGCAAAGGCATCCACACCCTCTTGGCCGCTCAGCTAAGAATATGCTCAGTCCAAATCAGCTGGATTTAAATGCACATTTGAGAAAGCTGAGGCTTAGCTGAACTGAGTTTACAGAACTCCGTGACCACGAATGAGGTGTGGCAGCCCTGGGTATCTGAAATCGAACAGACACTTGATTGTGACATCAAAGTGGTTTTTAAGTAAGTGTGGGGTGGTGGTGGTGAGGTCAGCACCCTGCACCCCAAGGACAGGGAGACAGCACTTGGGAGCAGCGCTGTCCTCCACTCCCACCCTGCAGGTGAGGGGCTGGGATGCTACAGCAGGCTCATCTGCAGATGACCGCACCAATGGGCCCTGGGTCTGTTTGTACAAGTTTCTCACAACAGTCAAAATCATCAGACCGTCCTCCCCTTTGGCCTGTAAGGGGGGGCCCGATCCCTGAATGAAATCTTCAATAAAACATCTAACATCCCTAGACCTGCCTCGGTCCCATCAGCAGGCTGGGTAACCACCCTGAGGTTACCTGAATCCTGGACAGATGCTAAGCCTGTTCTTGTCAATGGCATCCAATGCCCAGGACCCCCACAATGCCCTCCAGGTTCAAAAGTGCATCTTCAAATAGAAGCATCTGTAAACAATATCACCCCCCAAACGTTTACTTACAAGGTTAACAACTAGTGCCTTTACTTGACTCCACACATACTCTTTGATGCCACCTAGCTGAGCAGATGCTTAAGCCCCACCTATTAATTTGGGTAAGTGGTTTTCAATTCATTTTATTCTGGAGATTAAAGACACTAAATCTTTAACCTTGAAGGGCAGGCAAAAGGTCAGCTATGCTGTCAACATAGAAGTCAGGGACCATTTTCTTCTTAGACATGCAGTCACTTTCCTGATTACTCTTCACATCCCCTAGAGTGGAAACGCCGGTGAGGGTCAGGATGGTCTTCAGGCCACAGGTGACGCCCAGGAGGATGTCCGTGTCCAGGCGGTCTCCCACCATGACGGTGCGCTCTGGGTTGATGCCGTACTCCTGGGACACGCAGTCGAATATGAAGCGGCTGGGCTTCCCTATGATGTCGGCCTGGCGCTGGGTGGCCATCTCCACGGCTCGGACCAGACAGCCGGTACCTGCGGGACGGAGAGGTAGGGGAGGGAGGGGGGGGGAGAGCACCCGGGGTCAGAGGACAGGAGGGGCCCGCGGCCCGCCCCCACCCCCGCGTCCCCGGGCCGCACGGACCCGCGATGAAGCGGCCGTTCTCGAGCGGGAGCCGGTTGTCCATGTTGGTGCCCACGAGCAAGCAGCCGGGCTGCTGCAGGTAGCGCACCGCCTTGGTGAGCTTCATGTAGCTGAAGTGTGGGTCAAAGCCCACCACGACGGCGCGCACGTCTGGATCGAGCGGCGCGTCCAGCCAGGCGCCGGGGCTGTCACCCAGCAGCGGCTCGGGCCCCACGCCCACGCTGGCGACGCCCACGGCCTCCAGCTCGGTGGCCAGGGCTTCGCTGCCCAGCACGTAGGCCTTGGGGGCCGGTGCGCCCGCCAGGCGCTGGCGTAGGTAGAGCGCGGTGCAGTAGGCCGTGCCGAAGACCTCGAGGCCGGCGCCGGGCCCCGGGGGGCCGCCGAAGCCCAGGCGCCGCAGCTTCTCGGCGTAGGCCTCGCGGGTCTTGCTGCTGTTGTTGGTGATGAAACCGAGGCGCTTGCCGCGGGCCCGCAGTGCCGACAGGGCCTCGGGCGCGCCGGGCACGGCCGTCTCGCCGCGCCACAGCACGCCGTCGCAGTCGAACAGCAGCGTGTCCACGTCGGCCAGCAGCGCCTGGGCCCGCTCGGCGCTCAGCCTCACGCAGCGGGCGTCGTCACCGCCGGCCTCCGCCGCCGCCATGGCCGCCGCCGCCACCGGCCGCCGCCGCCGCCGCCGCCGCCGCCGCCACCGGCCGCTCCTTGCAGCCGCCCGCCGCCGCGCCCGCACCGCCCCCGGCGCGCTCATTGGCCCCGCTCCTCGCGCGCGCCGCCCATTGGGCGCTGCCTGCGCCAATCCGCCCACGCCTCCCGCGGGCTGCGGGAGCTCAGCGCCAACCGTCGCGGCCCGGCGCGGGGAGGCGGGCGACCATTGGCTGCCGGGCCTGGGGCACCCCGGTGATTGGCTGGCAGGGAGCCAACCGGCATTCGGAGTGGAGCGTTCACTGCGGAAACGCTGCGAAGTAGCCCAGAGCCGGCGCAGGACGTAAGGCTGCTGCTCATTGGCGGCCTCAGGGCGGCTCGCCCATTGGTGGCGCGTGGTCAGCTTAGGTGACGGAGGCCCTTAATGCAGTGACCCCGGGCCGGTCCGGCTGCGGATTGGCTGGCTTCTCCGCGGCGAGGAGCGCGGCAGGACGTGGGGGTAGGCGGGGTGGGGAGCCGCTGTCGCCCTGGGGCCGGAGTCACGTCCGCACCTATGCCTGGGCGGCGCCGGGCCGTGTTCGCCGCCCGGGACACGCGGCGGACACGGCGCCAGCGCGTGACCGAGTAAGGCCGGTGCTGAGTGCCCGCCCGGGGCTCCTTCCCGGCAAGGCTCGCGTTCCCAGTTCCAGCCCTTTGCAGAAACCCTGTTCCCGGTGCCTTAGTAATGACCAGGCGGTGGCACTGCCTTGGTGGTCACGTGGACCCGTAATTATAAGGCGATGGGAATCGCCTTAGTGGTCGCGTGAACAGGTAATTACAGGCGGTGGGAGCGCTTTCGTGGTCACGTGAACAGGTAATTACAGGCGGCGGGATTAGGGTCTAAGGAGACGCAGCGTAGAACCCAGCTCTTACCGTCATCATTAGGTATCACGGTTAACTTTTATTGAGGCGTAACACGCAGAAAAGTGCGTCAGTCTTTAGTGTGCAGCTTGATGGAATTTTTACATACCCGTAGGCCTGTGTAAACACAACCCAGGTCAAGCTGGAGAATCTTTCCGTCGCTCCAGAAAGTTCCCTCACAATCCTCCTCCAGGCACTAGCGACCCCCCTCCCCCAGCCACGTCCCTGACTCCTGTCACCATAGAGTGAGTCGCAGACGCCTCTGCCGGTCCAGATGGTCTCGCCAACGGGATCGAACAACCATGGGTCTTGCTTCTGCGGATCAACATAACGTCTGTGCAATCCATCCTTATGCGTGTGTGTGTGTTTTCATTGTCATGTGGGCGGTTGTAAGAATACACCTCTCTGTGTCTGTTTTCCAGTCGAGGGACAGTGTGTTGTTTCCAGTTTGGGAGCATTGTCAATAACACAGGGTGTCAAACCGCTGCTCTTCTCTTGGGCCCCAGGTCTCCATAAAGTCTGCTCGGCCCCACCCCCACCCCCACCCCCAAGCCCATGAGGTAAAGTCAGTGACCTTAGCGCCCTGATTATTTATGCACAGCTTGTTTCTGTTGGTCTCTCCTGGCCCAGGGAACTCCTGGAGGACGTTGGAAGGGCCATGGCCCACAAGGGCAGGGCATGCAGAATGTTCCTGCCTGATGTACACACTACCCACGAGGGGAACCTTCCTCCCTGTGTCTTCCCACTTCGTTGTGGTGGTGGAGCTGACTCTGGGAAGAACTGGATTTGACAGATCACAAACTCTTTTTCAACCACCCAGAAGCATCCAGTGTATACGGTACACTGGCCAGAGTGGGAAGGGTGGCTGCTGCCCAGCCATGGGCCAGCTTGTCCGATACCTGCCCAGGTGCTTTGGCTTCCTGGGCACTCAGTAAGCATCTAGGCACCAAACACTGCTCCTTACCTGCATTACTTTGTCTGAATGACAGGACAGCCCCAAGAGGCAGGGACTGTTAGTGTCCCCATTCATGGATGAGGAGACTGAGCCACAGAGAGTCACTAGCTGGGCAATGCAGAGTTGGGATTAAACTCAGGTGACTCCAAAGTGGAGCTCTGCCACACCTGTTTGCCTTCACATCCCCTGTGAGTTGTAGGGACTGAGCCGGCATCGTGGGAAGGGTGGAACGGTCTGTAACAAGAGAGGAGGTGGTTATGGACAAGGTCCTGCCAGCAGCTGGAAGGGATGGTGCACTTGGTACACTTAGTGAGGGCGGTGGGTCGGGGGGAGGATGAGCTTGTGTGAGGTTCCCTGTGTCTGGATGGGAGAGGCGCCCCACACGGATCAGGAAGTGTTCCCAACACACAGTAGATGCTCAGTGTCTACCTGTGAGTAGTTGGCGCCAGGGTTCCCCCAAGTGAGGAAGCCCTGCCTCCAAGCTGCCTGGGGCATAGATGGAGATGGCCACAAGGACAGACACCATTTAATTAAAATAGCCTTGCAAGGATTTAAATTGTATTAGAAAATGCAAGTAGCAATTGAATCTGTGTTTTCACAGATGGTTTTGCTTCTAATGAGCCAAGTAAAAATGGGAGTCATTGAAAAAGGATTCAACTGGCAAAAAAAAAAAAAAAAGAATTGGAAACAATCTAAATATTCTCCAACATGGGACTGGTTAAATAAATTAAAGTACATCCAAAGAACGGAGATTGAGCAGTCCTCATAAAGGGCTGGAACTTCCATGGCTCTGGCCACGGCAAGTCGACACAGCATTGAATACCAAACAGTGTGCGGCTGGAGCCCATGTTGAGGACTGGGTGGGACAGAAGGAGGCCATCTGGGGGAAGGGGGACTCTGGTTGTCCTGTCTTCCTCTGGCCACTCTGCCTTTCAGGGACCTCAGGCCTGTGCACGCTGGTGCCCCCTGGCCTGCCTGGGCTCTAGCTGAAGCAGGACCCAGAACCCACTGGATCAGGATGCCCTTTCTTTTTTTTAAAACGGATTTTTATTTATTTCACAGAGAGAGAGCGAGCACAAACAGGGTGAACAGGAGAGGGAGAAGCAGGCTTCCCGCCAAGCAGGGAGCCCGATATGGGGCTCGATCCCAGGACCCCGGGATCATGACCTGAGCCGAAGGCAGACACTTAACCCACTGAGCTGCCCAGGCGCCCCCAGGATGCCCTTTTCTGACTTCCAGGGAGCCATGAGGCAGGAGCCTTGGCCTGCCCCTGACATGGCTCTGGAGCACACAGCAGGGCAGGCTCTTGGTCTCCTCTGGGCTGGCTCCTTCTCATGTTCACCCACACGCAGGCTGTCCTCTCTGCCTTTGAGACCTTTCCTTACCCCATTCTCCTGGGGGCTTCCTCTATCTCTCTGACGCTGGCTTCCCTATTACTCCTCAGCACAACCTTAAGTGAAGTGTCGTCCTGGTCCTCCCTTCCCAGGGCCCCCTCCACATGCCCCCACCTGTTCTTCCTCCTGTTTGTCCCTCTCAGAGACCATCCATCTGGGATCTCCCTGCTTCTGTGGTCCTTTCTCTGCACAGTAGTCAGAGGGATCCTTTTGAAACGATGTCATTCCATCTGCTTAAACTCCTGCAATGGTGAGCAAGCCTCCTGCAGGAAGCAGCCTCATCGTTACCCTAGCCCGACCTCCAGTGATCTGACCTGAGCTTCACACATTCCTGCTCCTGCCAGGCCAAGGGTCCTCGGGGCCCCAGCTGGGCAACCCCAGCATGGAGACAGTCTCTGCTTGGTGTCCTTCCCAGGGCAGAGCTGCCCACTCTCTGCCTGGGCCCTTGTGTCTCCACCTGGTCTTCCCTGGAGATTAGCCTTCCTGGAGGAGACCCATTCTGATTCATCTGAGTCTCTGGCATCCAACGCTGGCCTGGCTCACAAAAAATAACTGAGCTGGGAGAGCACAGCCTGTGGGTTTCCAGCCCATGGCTCTGGACTGACTTTGAATCTCCAGTGAGCTCTCGGGGCAAGCATCCTATCAGTTCTGTGCCCCAGTTTCTTCATCTTCAAAATGGGTATGATTGATACCTTAGATGAAAAAATCCTGTACAGTGCTCAGCTTCAAAGAGCTAACTAAATACTGTCTTAGAAAGAATAAAAGGAACTTGTCTGCATGTGTTCATGGCAGCATTATTCATAATAAGTAGAAAAGGTGGGAACAACCAAACGCGGTGGATGAATCAATTGTGGTCTATCCAGATAATGGATTTTTCAGCTATAAAAAGAAATGAAGTATGGTCACATGCTACAACATAGATGAATCTGGAAAACATTATGCTAAGCAAAACAAGCCAGAGGAAAGCCCACGTATGTAATTCCACTTATATGAGAATGTGCAGAAAAGGCAAAGCCACACAGACAGAAACTGGTTGCCAGAGGCTGGGAGTAGGGGAGAATGGGAGTGACTGCTAAGGGGACAGGTTTCCTTTCCTTTCCTTTCCGGACAAGGTTCCGGAACTAGATGGTGGTGATGCTCCTACAACACTGTGAATGCGCTAAATGTCACTAGTGGTGAATCTTATGTTATTTATTACAATTTAAAAGATATGCATTAGTGTAAAAGGGGTAGTGAAGCTAACCGAGAGCCAGCCCCAATTCGGGGTCTTCCTTGGGACCCAGCAACCAGCAAGGGAGGTTCTGACCCGAGGCGGTGGGGCCGTGGCGGTGAGCACCACACTACTTGTCGGAGCCGGGGCCGTGCCCAGCGAGCCGCCCGCCTGCCTCGACCGTCCGGCGGCTCTCTCTGGCCTGACGCCGCTCGGGGAACCCAGCCCTCCGCTCCTCCGGCGTGGCCACGACCCTGCCGCACCAAGCCGCGCCCTGAGGGCCCGCCTCTGACCCCGCCCCTCCGCCTGTCTGTCCGCTCCGCCGTCCCACGCCCCCGAGCAGCCCCGCCCCGTGCCTTCTCTCCGGGAGTCTGGCCCCGCCTCTGCGGTTCCAGGCCCCTCCTCTCAGACTCCGCCCCGCCGCCTGTCTGTCAAACCCACCTGGCCCCGCCCCGTCGTCCTCCTCTCGTCGTTCTCTCAGGCTCGCCTCAGCGCGGCCCGTTGTTATGACGACACGGTCGTAAATCCGCCATCTTCCTGCGGCGCGTTGCGACATGGAGGGCGCGATGGCAGTGCGGGTGACGGCCGCGCATACGGCAGAAGCCCGGGCCGAAGCCGGGCGGGAGGCGGGCGAGGGCGGGGTCGCGGCGGCGGCGGCGGCGGCGGCGGCCTTGGCCCCTGGTGGCTTCCTAGGCCTCCCGGCGCCCTTTAGCGAGGAAGGTAACAGGGCCTGACGGGGTCGGGCGCGGCCGGGGTGGGGACGGCGCAGTCCTGGCTGGAGGCGGCCCCGATGGCCTGAGCTGTGGACGCGACAGACCGTCCCAGATCCTGGTTCCTTGCGGACCTCCCGGGTCCCCAAGGGGGTCCTGTGTAGCCCTCCACGAGCCCCCCCCCCGGCTTCCTCAGACCTTCAGGCCTCTCCTACGGGGCGCCCATCACCCCGTGGACCTCGGTGCCCACTCACGGATGCTCACAGGTGGTCAAGCCTCAGGGGCTACCCGTATAGGCCTCTACCATCGCCTCCACGGCCAGCCTTGCCCCTTAGGCCCGCGGTCCGGCCCGTTTTCGCCTGTCTGGGCACGGCCCTGCTCTCCTCTGGGCCCCCTCCCACTGCACCTGACGGGCCTCTAGAGCCCTGGCTGGGGTGGAGCTGGAGGCTGAGGGGGGCGGAGGCGGGGCCTCGGGGCTCCAGGGCTCTGGGCTGGCCCTTGGGGAGACAGTAGAGCCCAGTGGTGGCGAGCCGGTGCTCTGCAGCCAGCCTGCGAGCTTCATCCCAGACCTACCGCTTTCTGGCTAGTTGATCCTGGGCAGGTGAGCCTCCCTTTCCCCTTACAAAATGGGGAGGATGTTGCTGCTGCTAATAATGTGTTAGGCACTTACCGCGCCTTGTCATTTTCATCCTAAAACCAACCCTGGAGGCTCTTACTGTTGTTGTTATTCCCATTTTGTGGATGAGGGAAATTGAGGTTCAAAGATGTCAAAGTGACCAGGTCACTCAGCTAGTAAGTAGCAAGGAATGGATTGTGTGACTCCTCAGCCAGGTCCCCTAACTTCTGGGCTCTGCGGCCTTCCAGTGGTGGTGACCTGCTGAGAGCAGTGCCGCGGGCACACCCAGGGCTGGCTCACAGGTGCACTGATAGCTTTTCAGACTGAAGCAGGGCCTCTATCCTCAGCTCTTGAGGTTGGCCCGAGAGGAGGGGGCTGGCTGGTGCTACTGGGGTGGTGGTCCCTCTCTCCACAGAGCTCATATTGTCAGTACATTTTTTTTCTTGCTCCTTCTTATTCCAGCTGGGCAAGGGCAGGACCATTAGGGGCAGTGCCAACCTGGAGAGGGATCTCTTTGGAGGTTGCTGTGCCCTGCTAGGCTCGCTCCCTGCCCTGTCGGTGTTGTGTGGGCGGGGCATGTCCCTTCATCGGCAGCATTGAGTCAGACTTGGCCAGCGAGGTGGGTAGGTTAAGAGGCTGGTGGACACCTCAGTGCTTGGCTTGTGACTGTGAGCCATCTGGAGGGGGCTGTGGTCTTCTGTGGGTCAGTCATGGCTGTGGTTTAGGCTTTTGTTTGCTCATTAATTCAGAAGACGTTGACCAGGCTCCTTCTCTGTGCCAGGCCTGGGTTTGACCTTGATGTGGGGCTGCAAGTGAGGTGCTGGGAACTGGTGGACTTTTATGGAAGCACAAGGAATATCCTCCCATCCCTTTGTGCAAATGGCAGGCCATCTGGAGTAGATCCTCAGCTTCAGGTTCTGGTTCTAACACTCACCAGCTGGGTGGCCTTGAATCTCAAGTCATTTTTCTGGAATGAGAATAGTCATCCTTATTTCCCCAGGGTGCTGGCTGGATTTGGTGACATCCCCAGGGAGGTGCCTGGCACCCAGTAGAGACTCAGTGAGTGGGAAGTCTCTTCTGTAGGACCTGGGGCAGGCACTGGCTGGTCAGCCTAGATGGTGAGGGGCTCAGGTGTGACGTTCCTGGGGTGTGAAGCCCCTGTGGGAAGTTCCACCCTGAGTGTCTTCAGGAGAACAGGGAGCTCCTGCCTGTTCAGAAACAGCAAAGCAGCAAGTCAGTGAGGAAAAAGGGTTATGGGTCAGGGTATCCTGCCTCTTCTGTCTTTGCCGAGGGCTGGCCTCTCAGCCAGAGCCCTGTGGACATTACCCCACTGATCCCCACTGCACTGTACACGCACTGTGCTGGCCCATTTTATGGATGAGCAAATGGACCCAGACATGGTCACTGAGGTACCGAAGGGCACACAGATAGCCCAGTAGTCTCTCTTTTTTTTTTAAGATTTTATTTATTCGAGACACAGAGATACAGAGAGAGAAAACTTGAGCAGGGAGAGAGGCAGGGAGAGAAGCAGGCTTCTCGCTGAGCCAGGAGCCCGATGTGGGGCTTGATCCCATGACCCTGGGATCATGACCTGGGCCGAAGGCAGATGCTTAACCATCTGAGCCACCCAGGCGCCCCTAGCCCAGTAGTCTTAATCCCTGGTCCTCTACTGTCCCCAAACTGGCGTGGGCGAATCCCTCCACCTCCTAGTTGCTCGCTGGGCCTCAGTCCCCTCATCTCGGAAGTGGGGGTTTTGGACACAACTAATTGTATGGTTGGGGCCACCACTTGCTGGATGCTGCTCTGCCTGGGGTGGGTGCCCCTTCTGCAGATCTCCAGAGGATGGGGGCTGGCACCCTAGTCCTCCCAGGGTGTTCTCAGCCCCTCTGGGAGGGCTGGGGAAGCTGCCTCTGCTTCTGATGGCACTCAGGCCTGGAGGCCCTCCCGAGCCCCACTGATCACAGGCTCATTGCAGATGAGGACGATGTGCACAGATGTGGCCGCTGCCAGGCGGAGTTCACTGCCTTGGAAGACTTTGTTCAGCACAAGCTCCAGAAAGTCTGCCAGCGGGCCCCCCAGGAGGCCCTGCCTGCAACCCGTGCCACTGGCACGCTGCTGGCCCAGGAGGTGAGCCCCCGCCCCCCCGCCCCGCACATACCTGTGCATGTGTGCGTTGCCCCCTTACAGCCGGAGGGGGGTGGGTGCAGCGGGTTCTGTGGCTCGCGGGCTGGACGGGAGACCGGCGTCTGCTCATGCGTGAGGGAAGGTCTGGGCCTGGCCCCCAAGAGCTTGGTGGTGTTCTAGGGTGGTCAGCTTTCTCAGAGGCCTCTGGCCGGAGCCTGCGCAGTTGAAGTCCCTCCTTTCTTGGAACCTCAGGGCCTATCCTGGCTCAGGGCTTGTCTCCTGCCCTGTACACACAGTTCCTCTGGATTCCACAAACGGTGGTTCTGGGGGTCCTGCCACCTTGTCATAAAAATGGCCAACTTTGTGGTGTTGCGCACATGCTTGGGCTATACGCATGGTCTCATTAGGGTCCACAGTACTCTCGCGGGGTGGCATTCTCATCATCCTCATTGTATGGAGGTGGGAAAGGAGATTCTGAAAGACGTCAGCTGCCTCAGGTCATCACAGAGAGTGGCCCAGAAGCCATAGGGCTCACAGCTGCCTCATTCTGACCCTGTGCCCTTGTCTGGCCCCTCCCAGTGGTGCCCTTTCCTCCAAGAAGACCCCCGGGCCCACATACCTGGGGCTCTTCCCCTTGATACCCTGGCTGGGGTTGGTAGGTGTAGGTGCTGACCTTCATCCTTGCATAGCCAGCTGAGCTGCAGGCCAGGGCCACTGGCCACTTCCTTCCGGAGCCCTCCACATGGGTGCTCGGGGCTCCGCATTCAGCCCATGGTGGCCAGAGGCGTTTTGAGTGATGGGGCTGATCCCTTAGGCCTGGGATGGAGGGACGAGGCAGGAGTCAGGCTCAGAGCAGGGACAGGAGAGATGTTCGGGGGTGATGAGAGGCCTCACCACAGCCTTCCTACATGAACATAAACCCAAGCCTGTCCTCTGCAAGCCAAGGGAGCTCCGGAGCCCCGCAGATGAGTCCTCTCTGTCCCCTGGCAGGTGGTGCCAGCAGTGGCAGGCCCAGAGGAGCCCATCACTGTGGCCCACATCGTGGTGGAGGCAGCCGCTTTAACAGCAGACATCAGCCATGCACCTGACATTGTCGGTAAGCCAGCACGGTCCCACCGTGGCTGTCCACGTGTGGCTCTCAGCACAGCTGTTGCTGACCTATCAGCTGTTAGTGGTCAGTACCGGAGGCTAGGGACCCTTGTTGCCCGTGTATCTGCTGTCCTGAGAGCAAGGCCTGGCTGAGGAGGGCTGAGGCCTTCAGGGCTGACCACCAGGCACCAGGCCCTGCCCTGCCAGGAAAGGGGAAGCATGGCGCCTGCACTCAGAGTCCTCACTTTGTGCGTAGTCATGAGCTGGCTGTTTCCTCCGGTTGCTTCTGCAGATGGTTTTTTCCCTGGTCCTTCTGAAATCTTCCCTGTTTTTCTACCACCCCCGGTTCCTGCTCCTTACCTCACGGTCGGCTCCGATGGATCAGGTTGGGGTATGCATGGGACGCACTTGCCGCTCCAGCTCTGTCCTGACCTGCTGTCTGACCTTGGCTGTCCCCTCCCATGTGGGGGTGGCAACTCCAGCCCTGATTCTCACTTGGCTTTTATGAGCATATAGAGCCAAGTCAGCCTCTTTGATGGCTCTTTTTAAGTCAAAGTGCTCTACTGATGTAGGGGAGGGGGAACCCTCAAAGGGCCGCCAGGGGCTGGGTGTGTGCCCTGCAGGAGGGAGGCTGGGCGGGGCCTGCTGCCAAGTTGGGAAGGCCATGGTTGTTACCTGGCGGTCTGCTGGGCAGGAGTCTTGGCAGGTGCGAGAGTGGGCGGCCTGACAGGATACGGGCTTGGGCAACAGGTAGAACTTGGCCTTACGAAGTGCTGGGGACCAGCTGGGGCAGGAAGGGAGATGGAGACCTCAGGGAGGGGAACGTCAGAGCAGGCCTTTCTGCCAAGGTCCCACCTCAGGGAGGTGGCAGGACACCTGTCCCCATCTCTGTGCTATCTGACATTCCTGTGGATGGGGACATTCGCCCGTGCCACTCCGGGACAGGAATGTTGTCATGGGGGAGGTGGGGCCGCACTCCGGCCCTGGCATGGAGTTTGATTTCTGGGGTGAACAGTGTCATATGGGAAAACAAGTTCCCTGGGCTCAGGCGGTACCCACAGGTTCCACACTCCTGGCCAGCCAGGCCCCTTCCCAGCACCGCAGCCTCCAGCCAGCCCACACCTGCTGCTCGGCAGCTCCGCCCTGAGCTCCGGGGGCTCCTTTCCAGCACCTCCTGTCTCTCTTGCCCCCTTGGGTGCCCCAAATGTCCCCTTGGTGTTAGCTGCTCATTGGTCCAGGTTGGCTAGAGTCCTAAACTGCCAGTTCCTGGCATCCTAGGACTGGAGAATCTTATTCCTTGCCGGGCCAGGGGCCTCAGGGGGCGGGGGCTGTGTAGGGGGTACCCGTACCAGGCCCTCTTGCCTCTTCCCTGCAAACAAACTTGCATTTCATCTCTGGACTCAGGGCAGCCATGTTCCTCCTTCCTTGACCCCTCCGTCCGCTCTGTGTTATGCCACACTCTATCTCAAGTTCTTGCTTGGCAGAAATCCCTGTCTTTTTGGAAGTTTGCTTCTGGGGGTGGAGGAAAGATAGAACATCAAGCACAGCAGCCAGGGCATGGGCTAGAGATGTCCTTAATTATTTCTGAGTCATGGTGCTTCCCTTCTGTTTGGGAGAATGGCTTGTCAAAACACTCTACCCGTCCGATCGAGATGGTTTCTAAGAGGCGGCTTTACAACCATCCCCCACACATCATATTTCGGAGCAGAACTCGTGAAGTGTGTTTACAGCTTAACTTTGCACGTTGTCAGATCTCTTCATCACCCGTGAGAGGTGCTAAAGCCCGGCCTCCTTCCTCAGGCAGTCCCAGGTGTCTCGGGAGCACTCATTCATGCTCCTAGATGCATCCCCAGCCTCCCTGCCTCGAGACACAGTGGGTGATCCCCAGAGGCAGCCGCCTTACCTGTCAGGGGAGCCGGTGCCGTGAGCAGGGCAGACAGTCCACCCCCCGTCTCCGTGCTGGCACTCGCTTGTCCCTTGAGGTGGCAGGACTCCTGCCCACATCTAGTCCTGTGCTCCTTGGCTTAGGAGGGGGCACTGGTGCTCATGCTGGGTCTCCCCGCTGGGAATGGTCTGGGGTCTTGGAGCTCCTCTAGGCAGCTCTGCAGACTCAGAGGAGCTGCCTCCCACTCGTGGAGCAGGTGCCAGGCACCGGGGCTGGAGGGTGGTTGGGACAGCTCCGCTGCCCCCTCCCTGCCCCCCTCACAGTGTTCCCCGCTAGGGATCCGAGGCAGCGGCAGGGCCCGCAGCCTCCCGAGGCTCGGCTGACCCCTCTTTCCTCAGGCGGCGGACACATCAAAGAGGTCATTGTGGCTGCTGAGGCAGAGCGGGGGGATGGTGAGATGGCAGAAGCCCCAGGCAGCCCCAGCCGTCAGGGCCCTGGGCTCAGCAGGGATGGCGAGCAGGCTCAGGTCAAGCTGCTGGTGAACGAGGATGGCCGCTACGTCTGCATGCTGTGCCACAAAACCTTCAAGACGGTGAGCCCGGGGGCCGCATGTGGGGCTGAGCTGGCTGCTGGGGCCGGGCCTCCTTCCCCTCCTGCCCTGGGAGGCGCCTGAGCCCCACTTGTCCCCTCCCCCCAGGGCAGCATCCTCAAGGCCCACATGGTCACCCACAGCAGCCGCAAGGACCACGAGTGCAAGCTGTGTGGGGCCTCCTTCCGGACCAAGGGTTCACTCATCCGGCATCACCGGCGGCACACAGGTGAGCCAGGCGGGGACTGGGGGCCGCCCGGCACACTGCCACGGGCCCTGCTGGTGCCCCGGCCTCTGGCTGGCCGTGAGACTGTGGCTCCGGGCCTGTCTTCCCCGGGGCCTTAGGCTGTTGGCCCTGCCCGGGGCCGACTCTGTTTTCTCCACAGATGAGCGCCCCTACAAGTGTGCGAAGTGTGGGAAGAGCTTCCGGGAGTCAGGTGCGTTGACCCGACACCTGAAGTCCCTCACCCCGTGCACAGAAAAAATCCGCTTCAGCATGAGCAAGGACGTGGTTGTCGGCAAAGAAGACGCGCCTGCAGGTCAGCGAGGTAGGGGCTTCCTGCCCTGGCCCTGGCCCTGGGGGCCACCACCCTGGTTGGGTGGGTTTCTTTACGCATTCTCTTGGTTCTGCCTTAAAGGGTCTGGCACCTCCCCTGTGGGGACGGTCCCATCTTCATCGGCGACAGGCGAACCTATGGAGACCTCACCCGTGATTCACCTGGTGACAGATGCCAAGGGCACTGTCATCCATGAAGTCCATGTCCAGATGCAAGAGCTTCCCCTGGGCATGAAAGCCCTGGCCCCAGAGGTGCGGGCCAGCCGGGGGGGTGGCCTCTGTCTGCCCAGTGCCAGGCTCTGTTCTGGTCGCTGGCTCCGGTGGGAGCAGGACTGACCTGGTCCGCCTTCCTGGTGCTCGGTCTGGTTGCAGGGGGGGTGGGATGCCAGTGGCACGCCAGAGGGCAGCGAGGGATGGGGAGCTGGGGGGGAGGGGGAGAGTGAGGGTGGGAAGAGCGGGCTGTGGGGTTCCCCGAAGCATTCCTCTGGGTGTGCTCGGTGCCCCCCCTGGGGTCTGCCCTGTGCAGTGGGTACAAGTGGGTGCTGTGTGCCAGGCCGCCTGGCCAGCTTCCCCCCCTCTGCCTGCCCACAGCCCCCGGGCCCCGAGGAGCTTCCCTGCTCCAGCGAGGGTGGCCGTGAGAACCTGCTACACCAGGCCATGCAGAACTCCGGCATTGTCCTTGAGCGTGTCAGCGGCGAGGAGGGAGCCCTGGAGCCAGCCCCTCCTGCCGCACCCAGTCCCCAGACCCTGGGAGATGGTCCCCCAGAGCTGCCACTGCTGGAGGTGGAACCCGTGGAGACAGTAGGTGCCTGCGCTGCGACGTGCTCCTTCGAGGCGGGGCTGGACCTCAGCTACAAAGGCACCACCCCAGCCTGGCAGCCATCCTCCTTGCTGTGCTGTTTACTGCCTTTTTGGGGCTTATGATGGAGCTTGTGGGGTTAGGGGGGTGCCATGGGTCTGTTCTTGGGACTGCTAGGGTCCAGCCTGCAGTAGGTGCTGGAGGCGTGCTGTGCCCCTCCCCGCCCCAGCAGGTGGCCAGTGGGGCCTCTGCTGTGCCCAGGACCCACCCGTGCCCTCAGTGCAGTGAGACCTTCCCGACAGCGGCCACCCTGGAGGCCCACAAAAGGGGCCATGCAGGTGGGTGGCAGGGGAGGGTGGGGGGATGGGGCACAGAGCAGCAGAAGGCCAGGATGGGCCTTGGGTGTGCGGTGGGTGGCTAGATTGGTCCCCCGGGTGGGCAACAGGCAGGGGGCCCTCAAGGGGTGGACCTGGCCTGACCTCGTGTGCGGCCCCAGGGCCAAGGCCGTTCACATGCGTGCAGTGTGGCAAGGCCTTCCCCAAGGCCTACCTGCTCAAGAAGCATCAGGAGGTGCACGTGCATGAGCGCCGCTTCCGCTGTGGAGACTGCGGGAAGCTCTACAAGACCATCGCCCACGTCCGCGGCCACCGGCGTGTCCACTCCGATGAGCGGCCCTACCCATGTCCCGAGTGTGGCAAGTGCTACAAGACCAAGGTGGGCCCTCAGGTCCTGGACCCTGGCACCTGACCCCCCCCCCCCCGCCCTCCAGTCCACCAGCTCCCCTGCGCCAGGCCAGATCCATGCCGTGTTCCCTGCCTCCCAGTCGCTGCCCTCCCTGCCCAGTCTCTCCTGACCACGAGGCCTCTCATCCCTCCTGCCTGGCTCCTGGGCCCTTTCCCTTGGCCCACGGGGGGGGTGGGGGCAAGAGAGTGTGGGCTGAGCCGTGGCCGAGGCCAGGTGGACGCTGATGGTGGGGCCCCACAGAATGCCCAGCAGGTGCACTTCCGGACACACCTGGAGGAGAAGCCGCATGTGTGCCCGTTTTGCAGCCGAGGCTTCCGGGAGAAGGGCTCCCTGGTGCGGCACGTGCGGCACCACACGGGTGAGAAGCCCTTCAAGTGTTACAGGTGCGGCCGTGGCTTCGCCGAGCACGGCACACTCAACCGGCACCTGCGCACCAAAGGTAGGGCCGTGGGCAGCGGGGGTGCCGGGGGGGAGGGCCGGGAAGTCGGCCCTGCTGATTGAGCCTCCCTCCTCCCCCTCCCCGCCCACAGGGGGCTGCCTGCTGGAGGTGGAGGAGTTGCTGGTGTCTGAGGAGAGTCCCACGGCAGCCGCCACCGTACTCACTGAGGACCCGCACACCGTGCTGGTGGAGTTCTCGTCGGTCGTGGCTGACACCCAGGAGTACATCATCGAGGTGGGTGCGGGGCCACTGGGGCGGGGCCGGGGCCTTGGAGCGGCCAGGCTGACGTCTGACCCCTGCCCAGGCCACTGCGGATGACGCAGAGACTAGCGAAGCCGCAGAGATCATTGAGGGCACCCAGACGGAGGTGAGGGGCCGGGAGAGGGCTGGGGGGAGGAGGGGGTGGCCTGGTGCCCTCCCCCACAGCCCCTGGCTGAGCCGCGAGCCGCCTGCAGGTGGATAGCCACATCATGAAGGTGGTACAGCAGATCGTGCACCAGGCCAGCGCTGGACACCAGATCATCGTGCAGAATGTGACCATGGACCAGGAGGCGGGGCTGGGCCCAGAGGCGGCCGCGGCCGACACCATCACCATCGCTACGCCGGAGAGCCTGACAGAGCAGGTGGCCATGACGCTGGCCTCGGCCATCAGTGAGGGCACTGTACTCACGGCCCGTGCGGGTGCAAACGGCGCCGAGCAGGCCACTGTGACCATGGTTTCATCGGAGGACATTGAAATCCTGGAGCACGCGGGCGAGCTGGTTATTGCCTCACCGGAGGGCCAGCTTGAGGTGCAGACGGTCATCGTCTAGCCTGGCCGCCCGCAGGCTCTCGGGGTGGGGCTGGGCAGGGGCGAGGACCCACAGAAGGGACACACAATGCAGATGTTCAGAGGGAGTGTGGGAGTGTAAATAGTTTTTTGTTGCTTTACAATAAAACATGAAAATCCACTACTTGTGATGCCACTGCCCCGGCAGGTTCCCCTGTGGCAGCCCCCTGCCTGCCTGGCCCCCGCCCACCCGGCCCCCCTGCAGACTCACGCGCCTCCCGCTGGGGCTGGCAGCGCCGTGGCAGTGCGTGGGCATCCCTGGCATGTGGACAGGCAGCCTGCTGCTGCCGCCCTGCCCAGATGGAGTCGTGACCCCAGCTTCCCCAGCCCCACGGAGGCGGGTGGGAGGGGGTGCTGCTTCATGGCCTCCAACCCTGGGGCTGTCCAGGAAGGGGGGAGGGCAGGGCACCCAGGCTGGGAGGGGACAATGGAGCAGCAGGGGGAGAGCAGCAGGGGGAGAGCTGCTGGGAAGGTATTTACTGAATGCACCGCCTGCCTTTTCTCAGGGGGCACCCCTGATGGAGGGAGATTCTGGATGACCTAGTTTGGGAGAGTGGGGGTGTGAGGACAAGAACAAGTCCTGGACCTTGGGTGGCTGACCCTTTTGTCCAGTCCTGACATAGTTTTGGGGGGGCTGGCAGGGTCATGGGAGCCCTGGTTCTGATGGGTGCAGGAGCAAGCTCAGGGTGGCTGCCCCTGCCACCTTGCCCCCAGGGCTCTCCCTGGGAACCGGAACCAGCAGTTCCAGCGTCCATCTCCGCAGAGGGGGTGGGGCCGGAGCAGTCCAGCCCCTCCCTGGACAAGGGCCTCAAATACCCTCCTGGGCCCTGGCGCCACAGCTGCTTTGGCCAAACCCGGGGAGCCGGTCTTGTGCCACAGACACACCCCCAGCCTGGATCTCCAACCTCAGTCCTGAGCCTCAGATACCGCCCCATCCACATCCCAGGTGAGTCCAGGGACAGGGCTGACCAGGGGCCTGGATGGGGATGTGGTCCCTCTATTTGGGCCTCAGTTTCCCCAAAGAGTAGAATGGCCACGGTAAGCCTAGTGCACCATTGGGGAGACGTGGAGACGCAGGGGAAGGATGCGCCTTGGACCTCCGAATCAAAGGTCCCTGCCCGGCCCCTGGGGCTGGGGCGGAGAGGGGTGGCTCTGTGTCTGACGCCAGGTCCGCGCTCAGGACCGTGTCTGTCCCTCCCAGCCCAGCCCCTCTGCGCCATGGGTGGGCCCCGGGTCCTGCTGGCCGCGCTCTGGGCCCTGGGGGCCGCCGGAGCAGCAGCGCTGCGCATCGGAGCCTTCAACATCCAGAGCTTTGGCGACAGTAAAGTGTTGGACCCGGCCTGCGGCGGCGTCATTGCGCAAGTGAGGCCGGGCACCGGGGGCGGGGCCGCAGCTGGGCTTCCCGGGTGGATCCGCCGCGCGTGACCCCGCACCTGCCGGCCCCTCCCCCAGATCCTGGCTGGCTATGACATCACGCTGGTGCAGGAGGTGCGAGACCCGGACTTGAGCGCCGTGTCCGCGCTCATGGAGCAGATCAACAGGTGCGGGGAGGGGGGCGGGGGACAGGGCCCAGCGTTCGGAGCCCAGGCCCGGATCGCGGGGCTTGGTCCCGTGCCTTGACCCCGGGCCTGGCCCGTGTCTCCGCAGCGTGTCCAGGCACGAGTACGGCTTCGTGAGCAGCGAGCCCCTGGGTCGGGACCAGTACAAAGAAATGTACCTGTTCGTCTACAGGTGAGGGGCGGGGCCGCGGGGCCAGGGCGCGCGCGGCGGGATGGGGCCGGCTCAGCGTGCCCGCCCGCCTCCTCCCCCCAGGAAGGACGCGGTGTCGGTCGTGGACACGTACCAGTACCCGGACCCGGAGGACGCTTTCAGCCGTGAACCTTTCGTGGTCAAGTTCTCGTCCCCCCGCTCGGGTGAGGCGCCCCGCCCCCCCTCTCCCGCGGGCCCCACCCGCCCGCCTCCCGCCGCCCCCGGCCCCGCCTCTGACCCGCGCCTCCCGCAGCTGCCGGGGAGTTAGTGCTCATCCCGCTGCACGCAGCGCCGCACCAGGCCGTGGCGGAGATCGACGCTCTCTACGACGTGTACCTGGACGTGATCGACAAGTGGGGCACGGACGTAAGCCCCACCCCCGCCCCGGGGTCCTGTGAGCGCGTGCGGGGCTGGGCGGGGGGGGCTTCGCGCGTGCGCGGGGTTCGCGGTGCTCGCGCATGCGGGGCGCGCGCGGGCTGAGCCCCGGCGCCTCGGCCCCCGCAGGACTTGCTGTTCCTGGGCGACTTCAACGCGGACTGCAACTACGTGCGGGAGCGCGACTGGCCGTCCGTCCGCCTGCGCAGCAGCGAGGTCTTCAAGTGGCTCATCCCCGACAGCGCCGACACCACCGTGGGCAACTCGGACTGCGCCTACGACCGCATCGTGGCGTGCGGCGCCCGCCTGCGCAGGAGTCTCAAGCCCCAATCTGCCGCTGTGCACAACTTCCAGGAGGAGTTTGGCCTGGACCAGGCTCAGGCGAGTGCGCGCGCCCCCGCTTCTGAACACAGCGCCCTTAGCGGCTCGGTTCTGGCTGAAAGGATCATCTGGGATGGCAGAAGATGCCCTTGGCCTCTTCTCGCGTGGGGTCTCCAGTCCGGGCCCCAAACCACCTGCAGGCTGCACAGTGGGCGCCATCCCTGGCCGGCGTGGGGGAGCAGGGGTGGGGGGGTGCGGGTGGTGGAGGCGGTGAGGGGGTGGTCGTTTTCCCAGGTGGGGCCCGAGGGAGGACAGGATGACCAGCGGAGCCGCTGAGGCTCCACCTCCTCTCCCTCCAGGCCCTTGCCATCAGCGACCATTTTCCTGTGGAGGTGACCCTGAAGTCGCACTGAAAGCCCTCAAGGCCAGACTCAGGCCAGGAGAACAGCCCTACAGGGCTCCTTCTGGGTGGCTGGCCAGCCCCCAGCAAGGCCGCAGGGCAGGGTTGGCTGGACAAGCGGCTACGAAACATCACAGGACCACTCAGTCTGTTTGCCCATCTGTGAAATGGGCTATCTACCTCATAGGGTTGTGAGGAGCAGCTTGCAGAGTGCTGGGCACACGGCTGTGCTCAATAAACACGAGCGAGTGCTCAGCCAGGACCACGCTGGTCAGCTTCAAGGCCTCCGTGTCCTTTCTTAGGACTCAACCCCTCTGAGGCCCAAACTTTGGTCCTGCAGCCCAGTGGGTCCCGGGTCCCCACCCCCTAGGGGACAGGGATGGCCTGGCCTGCCCATTCACTCCCTGCTCGGGACAGATGCCCTCCAGACCAGGCTGGCTCCAGAACGCTGCTCCCATGCTTGTTAGTGGGAGCTTGTTGCTTTCTTTGTGCAAACCATACATGCTTCCAAGAACCCGTGCTGAGTGCAGCTGGGCATAAACACACAGCTTCGGCATTGACACGCAAGGCCAACCTCCCCGTCCCTGTTGTCCCTCCTGCCCCCCGATTCCCAGGTCCTGCAGACCTCGCAGACACTTGTATCAGGGGCCCTGTCCTGCCCAGCAATGCAGGGAGCAGGCAGTCAGAAGCCCCCCCGCCAAGTCCGTGGGCTGCCCTGGGACATCTGGGGAGCCCTTCAGTGGTGATTCCTCACACAGCCCAGGCAGGTGGGACCCACACACCCCTTGTGCACACATAGCCCCTTCCATGGGGCCACCCTGGGTCGGCTCCTTCTCAGAAGCCCTGGGCCGGGCAGAGGCTTATCAGGGAGAACCGCAGCCTGTGTCCTGGAGAAGCCTGTCAACCAAGGATTGGGAATGTGCAGAACTGGGGTACAGGGGCCCAGTGAGGTTTCTGGTTTTGGAAACAACTCCACTTGGGTCTGGGAAGTGGCCTGAACCATATGGAGGAAAAACCTTTGTTTCAAAAGTCTGGACGAGTTTTCTGGTGTGATCTTTCTAAGACTGGGGCTGCTGCAGCACAGACCCACCAGTACTGCCTCCCGTGCCCCTCGCTAAGCTCCCCACCCCAGTCTCTGGACCATTGCGCCCCCTCTGTCTCAGTGGGCGGATGTAGTGGCCAAAGAGCTTTCCTCTGGGGAGATCCTGTGTGGGTCACTGGCCCACAACCTGGGGATGAGCCCCCAGCAGTCAGGCAGCTGGGTAGCTAGGGATGGGACCACACAAGGACTTTGTTCCCACTTCTGCTCTGGCAAAGGGGACGCTCAGCAGCGGCTGTCACCAAGGTCCAGCATGGCCCGGCCTACCTGCCAGCAGAAGAGGTGCTCGTGGGGGGTGGTGGGCCCTTGGGACACTGGCTACAGGGAACAGGGCCTTCTAAGAACATCAGCAAAATGAAGAGCTGCAAGTACTTTTACATTGGAAAATAGCTTGTTTAAAACCTCGGAATCAGAGGGTCCCCGGAGGGGTGCATCCGGCTCCAAGCCCCATGGAAGCAGCCCAGCCCCTTAGCCTTTCTTCTGTTTGAGCTTTTCTAAGTACGCATGCAGAGACTTCTGGATGGAGTCTCTGCAGATGAAGCGGACAAAAGCCTGGATGTCCGCATCGCGCTCTGTGAGCAGGCGGTCAGCTGTGGGCTTGCGCATTAGGGTCTTGGTCAGCTGTCGGGCGTGGTCTACAGAAAAGGGCCCAAGTGTGAAAACCCATTCTGACACCGTGGCATCACTCCCAACCTTTCCAAGAGAGTTCCAGGAGAAACTCTGGCAGGAAACTTAGGACATACAAGTAAACAAGCAAAATGAAAACCACCCCTTCCCCATTGCCTACCCAGAAGCAGAGAAGGTGACACTGTGAAAACTGCCTCTTACCCCGTCCCTTTCATTACCCAATATTACGGGGGGTACTTTCCACATCACTAAGTACTCGTTCACAGCACAGTTAGGTCAGTGAACCTGGCCCCCCCACGGCCTGGGAGCTAAGAATGGTTTTTACACTGTCATGGAGTTGAAAAAAGGACGTTCTGTGACCCGTGAAGATTATATGCAATTTAAGTATCAGCACCGGCACACTCACTGGGTCACAAATGCTCTGGCTGCCCTCATGCTCCAGCGCCACCGTGTGGCCGAGACCAAGTGACCCACAAGGCTGACCATCTCCCTGGCTCTTGAGAGACAGTCCGCTGATCCCTGGTCTCCATCAGAGTAGATATAAGCAGCCCAATTTCTATAAACAGATAATAGTCTGTGCGGTGGGTTGGGAGTGGACCTAACCACAGCCTTAGAATCTGCATGTGGCCTTATTTGGAAAAGGGTTTCTGCGGATGAAGTTAGGATGAGATCCTCTTGGATTTAGGGTAGACCCCAAATCCAACGAGTGTCCTGACCAGAGAAAGGAAGACGGGAGCCTGGAAACACAGACACGCAGGGAGGCCACGTGGAGGGAAAGACTGGCGCGAAGCATCTAGAGGCCAAGGATCGTCTGGAGCCGCCAAAGGCTGGATGAGGCAGGAAGGAGCCTCCCCTAGAGCCTCTGGAGAGAGCACGGCTCTGCCCAAACCTTGATTTTGGACTCCTGGCCTGCAGACTTGGAGAGAATGCACTTTTGTGGTTTTAAGGACCACCCCTCCCCCCTACCCCCGCCATGTGGTAATCTGTTGCAGTGGCCCCAGGACTAAGCCAGTCTGCTGTTATAAAACGGCACGTTCCTGATGTGCACAAGGCCCCCTCCCAGGAGAACCCCATGCTCTCACCAGGAGTAACAGGCTGTGGGGGGTGCTGGCTGCTGGGCCTGGCCCCTCCCCGTGCTCCTCACCTGGAATGGCCAGCCACTGGGCCATCACCGACTGCGCCGTGCTCTGCACCTGGTCTTCAGGCACAACCTGGTCCACCACGCCCACCCGGAGGGCCTCTGCTGGCGGGAAGAGCAAGCCCAGCTGCAGGGCACGCTCTGCGGTGCGGTGCCCGACTGTGTTCACCATCGTGTCTTTGAACCTGGGACACATCCACTTGTTGGGGGCTCCCAGGTGGACAGGCTTGCGCCAGTGTGAGGTGAGTGCGGGTGCAGCCCCCAGCCTTACCAGAAGGGGGCCACAATGCCCAGCCGAGTCTCGTTCAGCCCTATGGTGTACTTGGGGTTGTTAGCCAGGACCCGGTAGTCACAGGTGAGGGACAACAGGCAGCCTCCAGCTGGGCTGACGCCCTGCAGGGGAAGAGACACCACATGGCTTTGTGTGCTGCCGTGGGCGGGCGGGGCGGGGGGGTGTTCCTGACTGTATTCCAGAGAGCCAGGTCCCAAGGAAGAGCCCCCCTCCCCGTCCCCATGGTGCTGCACCCACACTGGCTGGGCTGGGTGTGTACGATGGGGACTCGGGCTTGGCTGTGCCCGGAACCCTTCTGTCGGGGTCACAAAGCGCCCCCCAGGACCCATCTCCATCCCCAGCAGGACATCCCAGGAACCCCAGACTCACACTGCCCTCACCACACCCATCCCACAGCCTCAGAGGCGGCCTGTGGAGTCTCCCTGACTCTCGCCAGCCTCCTGTCCCCTGGTTCAGACCCTCTGGCACCTCACTGGGGGGCCCCTGCCATGTCGTCAGGTACACGGCTTCCTGAGCCTTAGCAGCCCCTGCCTTCCCAGGCCAGGCCAAATCAAGGTTTCCGGGGGTGAATCTGACCCCCTCCTTGTGCCCCCTTCCCATGCAGCCCTCTTGCTGGGCCCTGCCTCCACCCTTGTCACCTGGTCATACTGACCTCTGCACCTCTGAGGGCCTCCCCAACCCTTCCCGAGGGCAGGGCCCCGTCTGTCCCGCCGCAGTGAGTCAGCGGGGCGGTTGAGGCGCGGGCACACTCACGTTGATAGCAGCAATCACCACCAGGTTGGACAGGTAGAACCGAAGCCACATTTCCTGCACAGCCTTCCAGTACTCCACGTAGTGCTCGGGCTTCCTCCCGCACATCTCCGTCAGGTCCAGGCCGGCGGAGAAGATCCCGGGGCGGTCCTGGGGGCGAAGGAGCCAGGGGCCCTGTCAGAGTCCATCCCCGGCCTGCCAGAGGTCCCCAGGGATGCTCCAGAGGTGGTGGGGAGCCAGAGCTGGGGCTTCGGGGCACACGTTCTGATCTCCCCGCAAGGTCAAGCCAGCTGCAGACGCCAGGCCAGGCTGGGAGGTGTTGCTGTCAGAACACAGCAAGCCAAGGAGGGGACCGCAATGAGCCGAGAAGCGAGACCCCTGCCCTGGGGAGTGGCCGAGAAGGCGTGTGTCCTGCGCAGATGCCCCGGATCGTGACATAGCCACCAGAGGGGAGAGGAAAGCGAACACAGGTGGGCAGGTACAGCTGGGACAGAGGATGGCTTTCCAGCCAGGAACTGCTAGCCCAGACGGCAAACCGGGGTGTGGGTGGGGGAGCAGGAGGGTGACCGAGCGGCCATGATGGGAAAAGCCTGCACGTGGGGCTCCCGAGTGGTGTCACGATGTCCCTAAGCAAACGAGAATGAGACGCGCCCGGGGCTGGGGTGCTGGGGGCCGGCACGCCCTGTTACTGACCCATGAACCAGGGCCAACAGCCCGTATCTCTGCGCGGTGGGGGGATGTGCGGAGTACAGGTGACGTCCCCACATCCTCCTATCAAGCGACAGGAGCAGGTTGCATGCAGCGTGCAAGACGCGGTTCCTTGGGGCCCCCCGTGTAGCTGCGCGTGCGCCGCCCCTGGAGGCTGACCTCTCGTGTCCCCGCCCGTGTCCCGCCGTGGCCTTGGAAGGCCACACAGGTGCGGCTGTCTCTCACGGATGCCCCTGAGCTGCAGCGGGGATGGCAGCCGCGGGGGCCGAGCTCCTCCTGCTCTGAGCACAGCCAGCATTTCTGCCTTTTTCCTGATCCTTCCCTGCCTGCTGGGGACCCCTCCCCCTGTACCCCACCCCTAGCCTGTCCGCACAGAGGCTTGTCCACAGTCCTAGCGTTTGAGGAAAGCAAAGGCAAAGAATGCTGTGACAGAAGCTGCTGTCATCCTAGTGGGGGACGTGCTCCGCACTGACTAGAAAGGGTGAAATTTCTGCTATTCAGCAACAGGTCTGGAGGGAGACAAACTGTGTCTTGGAAAAAGACGCAGACCCACCTTTACCTCTGCCCCCCACCGGAACCTACAAACGTGACTGTGTTTGGAAACAGGGTCTTTGCCGATGTGATCAACACGAGATCACAGGAGAGCAAGGCACCCTTCTAAGGAGGAGGGCGTTTGGACACACAGGGCAGAAGAGGCGGGAGTAGAGGCCAGGACCCTCCGGAGTGGAGGAAGTAAAGAGGGAGCCCCACGAGAGAAGGCCCCGCTGGTGCTGGGAGCCCTGTTCGTGGTCCTGTGCCACGTGTCCTCATATCACCCCAATGTCACCCTGCCCACTGTCATTTGCCGCGGGCCCGCCAGGCAGGCCTCTGCTCTGGACACGGCAGGCACACAGCCAGGACCACAGTGCAGGCCCATTTATGGGGAGATGACACAGCCCCGGGGAGAATGTGGGCTTCCGAGGGATGGAGGCTGACGGCGCCACCCGGAAGCCAGGGAGGCAGAGGGGCCCTCTCTTCGTTGCTGAGGGACGGAAGTTCATCCTTGCGGCTCTCTTGGTTTCAGAGCACAAGAGAGAAAAGGGCATGCTCCGAAACAACATCCTAAATGGAGCATTTTCAGAAATTATCTGGAGCACAAAGTTCCCAGGCAGTTACAACCCGTCCAGGCAGATCAGCGGTAACTGTCACAAGCACCCACACCCAGGAGCATCCTACCCTCGGAGCTGCACCAAAGAACCCCCTCCTCCACAGGGCAAGGCTCTGCTCTGCAAAGCCCAGCCCCCCAGCACCCACTGGCCATGTGCATCGGGCCTACCTGACAGCCCCACAGCTCAGAGCTGTGACAACACCGGGCCACACCCAGGACAACCCAAGGGTTTAAGGAAAGCAGGTGCATGCCCAGTGGGCGTTCCGAACCTCGTCTGCAAGAAGCTGGGACCATCTGCCTTTGATAATGGCAGAACCGAGACCTTCTCACTGGTCTCTGTAATATGGAGGCACATCTATCGGGGGACACGCATGTGACAGGCAGACGGCGCCTGAGTTTGGACCTTGAACTCGGGGAGCTAACGAGTACCCACCGACGTGAGGATGATGCCACGGAAGGTCTTGTCGTTCTCCAGTTTCTCCAGGCTGATGAGCAGCTCGGTCAGAAACTCTAGGCTGAAGCTGTTCACTGGGGGGTTCCTCATCTTCACCACAGCGACCCCTAGTGTGAACAAGAAGAGGGGAGGGCTCACAGTCAGTTCCGGGAAAGCACACCCAGCCAGCCTGCACCCTCAGCCTGGCCAAGGCCAGCAACAAGGTTCTTTTGTTTTCAGTGCAGGTGAGACCCACCTAATGTAAAATCACCATTTAAAAGTGGACAGTTCAGGACTGTTAGGTACCCACAGTGTCGCACAACCACCATGATCTACTTGCAGAGCATGTCTAATCCAAAAGAGGGCCCTGTGCCCATCAGCGGTCACCACCCCTCCCCAACCCCTGCAAGCGATCGTCTACTTTCGTCTCTACGGACTTGTCTACGCTGGACATTTCACATGAAAGGAAGCATCCAATCTGCGACCTTTCCTGTGGCTTCTTTCACCGAGCCCCGTGTTCTCAAGGCTGAGCCAAGCTGCTGTGTGGGGACCACGTTCTGTGCACCCACGCACGTGCTGGGGGACACCTGGGTTGGTTTCACCTTTGGCTCTTGTGAATCACGCTGTTGTGAACGTTCGTGCGCAAAGTTTTGTCGATCCTTTTCTCCCAGATGCAAGTGCTCCGTCCCCAGGGGATGAGGAAATGGCTTCCGTTTCTTGAGGAATGAGTGAGCAAACTCTTAAGACCAGATGTGCAAGGAGGAACTCCCTTTGGGTGCTCTGGTTCACGCTTGTTTAAGGACAGAGGCTACAGACATTGGCGGCCTGAGGTTCTCCAACTCTCCCCGGTGTGCTCATGAGTCCTGCCAGCGCCTGGGGCAGGGCAGCTGGGGCCATGGGTGCTCACTGCCTGCCCAAGGACAGACCCCAAGGGCTGCAGAAATGCCCCCCGTTCACTGAGGGTACATTTCTCTGGGCAGAACCTTACAAATCTCCAGATGGTCAACACAATTCTCTAGGGGTGACAACTAAGTCCTGAAGGCAAATGGGCTCTTTGGAGACCTCTGATTTCCAAGAAAGAAGTACTTATTAACTGGCTAGCGGCATGTTTGTGTGCACAACAAACATTTTCCAGAAGCGAGCTTCTGAACTTGTTTCAGACTCAAGTTTCTGAGGCTGACTGGATTTTTTTTTTTTTTTGAGAGTGTGCAGGAGTGTGTGTGTGTGGGGAGCTGGGGGGTGAGGATGTGTGGGGTTTCAAGCACCCGGATAGACAAAATCTGACTTGTCTGCCTCCCTGGATGAGACTAACGCCTGTCGGCGTCCAGAGGCTCCCGGGAGCCGGGGACGAGAGTCCGGGCACTGCGCGGCTCCCCGAGACTGCGCCCTTCCTGCACGGCGGGAAACCGTGGGAGGCTGCCTCGCGCTGGCCCGGACCTGTGGCCCCGGGCGCGCTTACCTGCCGCCGGGTCCGGCTCCACCAGCACCCGCGGGCTCCCAAAGCAGCGCACGCCGTCCCCGCCGCCGGCCGCCGGCCCTGTCCGCCCGGGGGCCACGCGGAAGCCCCGGGCCCCTGCGAACGACAGCGCGAGGCCTGTTAGCCTCGCCCACCCGCCGGCCGCGGCCCCCGAACCCCCCCCAGCCCCTCGAGTCACGCACAGGGTCGGTGCAGGGGACGCGTCAGGACGCGCATTCCCACAGCCAGCGCCATCTTGACCCGCCGGAGTCCGCTGCTAGCCCAGGTCCACGCCCCGCCCCGCGGCCCTGCTCCGGCAGCCCCGCCCACTTGGGTCGCAGGGTATCAAGGCCGCGTGACCCGCCGGCGAACCCCGTGCGCCGCAATGGGAAGTTTGCCCGCTTCCCCTGCCGTCCACCGGCCAAAGCTAAGCTCGAGTCACTCGGGCAGGACTGCTGAGGACCGAGCTGGCTGCACCGAGTCCCAGAGGGTTGCGAGCTCAGGCGGTGACAAGGGACTGTGGCGGAAGTCCCCGCTACTCCGGCATGTGAGCAGCAAAGGCAACCAGATGACAGCAGGGCTGTCTCTCCAACTGCACCCGCAGACTGCAGTACTAGGATCGGGGGCTACCGGCAGCTGCCTCCCGTGTGAGCTCCGCCTCGGCCGCGGGTGCGGAGGGGAACAGGAATCAAGCGGGTAGTTGAGGCAGGCATAGCGGACTAAGAGCAGCCCATTCACCTTCCCCTTCTGCAGCTGGGCAGCAGGTGCCCACACTCCTGGCAGGAGCCCCCGTCCGGCAGCTGGATGAGCTGGGGGGGAGCAGGAAGCCTGTGTGCTACCTGGCAGGACGCTGCCTGGCGCTGACCGTCCAGTCTGCACAGTGAGTGACTGAGACTTTAGTTTTTAATGTCTGATGTGTTTCCACATCTTCCTTCAACACAAAAGCATGGCTGAGTGGCCGAACAGCCTCGGCTGCCCAACAGGGAGCACATGGGTGGTAAAATCTCTTCTACGTGTCTCCGGCAGCAGTGAGCGGGCGCTCTGCGGAGCCAGCCAGCAGCTCTCCTGGCTCAGAGACTCTGGAAAGGAACTAGAATGCAGTCCTGTGTTTTTAATTCCCTCACAGTTTGTGGCCAAGGACAGGAAAGAGGCAGTGAAGCCAGTACTCACTGTATTCTAATCCTCTTTATTCAACACAATCCCTTCACTCTACACAACAAAGTACAAACACAACGGCGCCTAAAATGCTACAAGTAACAAAACTCAAAACAACAAATTTATAGTACTGACTGTACAATAAAAGCCAAGAGAAGCAATGTACATGTTGCCCAGGTAACCTGCAAGACCACCCTGAGCAGCAGCTGCGGCAGGGGGGTGGTCCGTGATGACCCTGCAGAGCTGGCTCTCCTTATGCTCACCAATTTCAGAGGAAGGGAGACGTGAGTACACGTAGAAACAGAACCATTTCCCGGAACTAACATGGGCCGTTTGACCACAGGTGCTGGAAGAGGAGCCGATCAGGGGAGCAGGGCCAGGCGAGTAGGAACGGCAGCTGCACCCAGGTGCACCCTTTCCTGAGGGACCCTGCAGACCACCGAGGGCAGGACCGGGACCCTCGACCGGCCCCCAGTCATTTGTGGAAATGAAACAGGCACCCCACCCCCAGGCTGGGGCCACACTACCACCTGGAGCCCTGCTTTGTCCCTGCTGGCTTTGCCACTGGATGGACTCTCTTAGGACCTGGAAATGTGGGAGCTTTCTAGCCAGAAAACTGGAGGGCATGCTTGCAGGCACAACCCCAAACCATGGACACTCCTCTGGAACTCTGCCTTCAGAGGAAATGTCTCAGTTGCTGTCCTCAAAGCCTGCCCTGAGTGAGGAATTTCTTTCCAACCAACCCTCCTTTGGCTAGAGAAGTGACAAAGCTGAATTGGATGGGATCGAAGTCACAGGGCGCAGAGCTCCGGGGGCCCTGCTTATCGGGAGGAGTTGGAGCTGGAGCGGCTCCTGTGGCGGCGGCGGCCAGGGGAGCGAGATCGCCGGCGCACGGGGGACCTGCGCCTTGGGGAGCGTGACCTACAGGAAGAGAAAAGACCACATCACACATGGAGGTCAACATCCCAGACACCGCTCCGCGTCACAGACAGCAGGGGCAAAGCTGGCTTCTAGAAGGAACAATGCTGTACAGTTTCACAGTCAATGCTTTCAGTCAGGATGGCTCCAGTGATGGCATGGACACAGAGCCCTTGGGAAGGAAAAGGGGATCTGTTGGGGAGACCCCCTTTCCTGAGGGCTATGGAAAGGGCAGCTCAACACCACTAGCAGAGGAGGTCCAGGCTCTGGCCTCTGCCAAGGGACTCGGACTCACCTCTCCTGACCCTTCGTGTGTGTTTGTGTGTGTGTTTTAATATCAGAGGAGGGCCAGGCTCTGGCCTCTGCCAAGGGACTCGGACTCACCTCTCCTGACCCTTCGTGTGTGTGTGTGTGTGTTTTAATTATCAGAGGAGGGCCAGGCTCTGGCCTCTGCCAAGGGACTCAGACTCACCTCTCCTGACCCTTCGTGTGTGTGTGTGTGTGTGTGTTTTAATATTTAAGTAATCTCTATACCCAAGGTGGGGCTTGAACCCACAACCCTGAAATCAAGGGTCCCACGCTCCTCCCACTGAGCCAGCCACACACCCTACCCTTCCTGTCTTCTTAGCTAGGAAGGGGAAAGGGACTGCACTCCAGGGAATCCTGGTGCAACCTGGAGGGCTGCATCTTCTGCCCGCCCCTCCCTCCAGCAGCAGCCACCCTGATCCCCATGCAGCATGCGGGTGGGCAGGGCTGAATAAGGTTCCAAAGTCATCACCGTGGCACTGTGTCTGTAAATGAAACAAATCCACACCGGCCCCAAGCAGTCCCCTCTAAGACTCCAAATCGCCCTACCTTCTTCTCATTCGTGGGGGCGACCGACGCCACATGGGAGGTGGTGGCAGCATCCTCCTCGGAGGGCTGAATCGCCTGGGGGGCGGCCGAGGCCAGGGGGCCAGCACAGCGGTGGCAGTGATCTCCTGGCCGTCAATTTGTCCTGTTGAAAAAAGGATCAAGTCCCAAAATATCTGACAAGCCCCCACGACCTAGGCTGGTAAGCAAGGACAGGGGAACTAAGCTTGTCACAGGAATACTGACACAGCTACTACTACTGGAAGTTTTATCAGGAAATCTGTAGGGGAGCACGGAACCTCATGGGGAACTCAATCTTGATGCACGGGGGCACCTGATGCACAACCACCTCCAAGAGGAAGCGACACCTGAATCCACTCAATGAGGGTAAGGTTTGTGCCCTGAGCCTGAATTTCCTCCTCTAGAACAGTGGGAGGAGGCAAGCAAAAGGAGTGGGGACATTTTGGGGGCTCCGCAGGACTGAGATGGGGGTAAAGTGTAAGAACTAAAGAGGGACCGCCCTTGAACAGGTGGCCTCCAACCAGGTAGCCCAGTCTTCTCTCCTGCTGTAAAAGGCACACACCACCCAATACCTCCCAGGTGGCCAGAAGGTGGCCTCAGGGTGCTGGGTCCCCATGAGGGCAGTGTCCATTATAACTGGACCAAGCCACTAGAGCTTGGCGGTGGTGGAGGTGGGAGAGATGATCAGCACCCACATTTCCGGATGATCTATGATTGCATCATAGTTCAGGAGGAAGAAAAGACTTGGGGGAAAGGGAACAAAATAAAGTTGAGCAGTCAAGTCTGTCTGAAGAGTTTGGAAACAGTGCCTCAGGCCAAAAAACCAGGCATGTGAATGCAACTGAATAAGAATAGTGAAGGGTGGAGGCCTGAGGAATCTTTAGGGCCTCAGAAAAAGCAAAGAAAGGCAAGGCATCGACCTAGGAACTCCAGGGGAGCACACACCCTGACCCCAGTCCAGGGACTGCACAGGGGACCAAGCACAGCCCCTGTATGCCCCGGAAGGGTGGAGGGTTCTTTTATCTTCTCAATTCCTACCCTCAAGGAAATAGCAAAGCTACTGAGGGAATAACTAGGGCATGCAGACCTGTGTTCAGAGCATACTCAAAAGACTTAACTAAATGCAGCCTAAGGTCCCGCCCTGGCCCACTGCCAAAGCCAGCCCAAATTAGGAATTTTCACAGGCACTGACCATACAGCAACGCGGACAAATCTTCTGGCCAGCTCCCCCATGCATGGTGCGCAGCACAATATGCGGACACACACTCAAGTCCTACCAGAATCTTAAAACATGGGGGACACACCCTGGATATGGCCAAGTGTCCTTGGATTTTTAGCAAGTGCTCAAACTCTCAAGGATGCATGACTGAGGATCTCTAAAATGAAGGTGTGATTCATAAGATCAAGAGCTGCTGTGTATAGCTCGATGGGCCACAATTTAAGTAGACTGAAAGAGAGCTTGGTGGTAAGGAAAATTTCCTAGTATCCAAGCTCTACCAGGGCTCAAGGGCAACTACCCATCAAACTGCTGCACTGTTTTTTTTTGTGTATGTATAACGGGGCCTCCAAGGTTCTGGGGTGTTCAGACTATCCTCCCTAGGTGGCCTGGCAGCCCACAGTGTGCTACGGGCAGTCCTGGTTCTTGGCCCTGGCTGTCTAGATTACAGCAGCATCGAGCTGGGGCAGAGACAAATTCCAAGCTCCTTAAAACACTGACTCGAAGACAAAATGAAAACTGGCCATCCAAAACTATTCCCAAGTGTTCAACTGTTGTTAAAACCATTCTGCTCCATACAGAACAGCTATAAATGTCACAGTTAAGACACAAATTTTAGGAAAATGGGTAAAATGTGTGAATTCAGCAAAGTTGAAATGCTAAAATGCTAAAAATGCTGAAATGTTAGCACAACAGAAAATGACTCTCAGAGATCATTAAAGGAAACACTCCCATATAAAAGCCAAATACTTCATTATTCATACTCCTAATGTAGTCTTTATTAAAAAAAAAAAAAAATCCCTTCGTTTAATCCTTAAGCTTTCAGACTGGAAAATTCTAAAAATGCTAATGTATTCATATTTACTGATCTTTTTCCAAGAATAATGTCCCATAAAACTTGTGTTCAGTAAACACACACCCCACCCCCTGGTTAAGAACCGGAACCCCGAGAGAGCTCCAGGGGGATTGTGATGTGCAGCCAGATTGGAAATCAGTTCTAAGGTCCCTACGTGTGGCAGGTAGCTGGTCTTGCACAGGGAACAAAGAAGGGAGCTCAGTGCAGGGCTGGCAGGGTCACCCACCTCCATCCATGTGCTTCAGTGCCTTCTCGGCTTCATCTGGGTTCTCAAACTCCACGTATGCATAGCCTTTAGACAGATGGGGGTGCATCCTTTCTACAGGCATGTCAATCATTTTAATTTTCCCATAAGTGGAGAATATTTCCATGATGTGGTCCTAGAGAAAAGAACGGTCACTGATGCATACCCAATTACCCATGTGGGAGCGGAGAAGTCACCACACAACGACTATGCCTCGGCACCTGGGGTAAGTCTCTCACACAGAATAACCCCACTCGACGCACCATCTTGCCAGTCCTCTGAGAGCCTATGTTCTCAGTTCTGAGAACTGCTTCTCTAGTTTTCCATTTAAAATATATGCAGAAGAGGCACACCCTACTGTCCATTGGATGGATCCAGGATCCCTCACCTTGGTCACATTCCTGGTGAGCCTCCCAATGTGGACTTTGGTGGGCTTAGGGGAAGGACTCCGCCTTTTCCTTTCCTTTTCATCTCTTTTGGGTGGTTTGGATCTGATTGAAAAAATAAAACACCAGAAACAATTTCTGTCAAGTCAAAATTTCTTTTAGTCGGGCTGCTAACTGCCACGATGACAGTTTTTTATAGGGAAGCTTTCCCTACCAGTTCATGTATATTCATATTATCTCTGCTTCAGAAATCCTACTAAAATAGAAAGACTCCTTTTTAGGTCTACTTCTATACTAAGTACCGTAACTTTATAGACCCCAGTTTGTAAACTTAAGTTCCCAGATAACCCACAAGTTTTAGGGGCACTCCCAAGCAGAGAAGCGGTGCTGGAAGGGACCTTACTTGGAGCGGGAGCGCCTCCTGTTATCATGCCTGCGCCTAGAAGGACTCGGCGAGCCAGAGGAGCTGCTGGAGCTGGAACTGCGGGATGTGCTAGAGCTTCCCGAGCGGCTCGACGCTGAAGAAGAGCTTGAGCCGCTGCTGGAGCCCGTGCTGGTGCTGGAGCCCGAGCTGGAGGTAGAGCTGGACCGGGACCTGATAAATGAGACAGAGATGTCATGGGCAACAGTGGGTGGGAGCATTTCTTCCGAACAGATGAGCCTCCACGTGCTCATGCTCCCAAGAGGAAACCACTGTCCTCCTGTTTTCAAGCCTCCATGTCTCCCTGCCTCAGGGAGTGGGGATGGTATTTAGCCCACCCCTGCCTGGCCAAAGCCCTAGGTGGGGACAGAAAACAGCATCCACACTGTGCAGCCACAGGGAAGCAAGGGCGCACTTCCTAGCTATACACAAGCCTCGCCTACTGGGAGGTACAGACAGAGTCTAGCAAGTCGGAAGCACCAACCCAGCCTGGAAGGTGGCTACCGAGGGACTCAGGCTGGTTTCAACTGGAGAAAAAATAAGCTTTAGGCTAGGGCAACCCAATCATGACTCTGAAGAAAAAAGCACCTGAGAGAAACACATACCCCAAAATGTCCCATTCGTTAACATCTCTAGAAAACACCCAAAGGCCATCCTCCATATATAACCAGAGCAGACCCAAACCAGTCTGCCATAATTAGGGCCTTGATTAACGAGCTCAAAGTGTTTTGTGTGTAAATAATGAGGACTCTGTGGGCTCTTCCCCGAAGGGAAAGGGGCGTGGCCACAGAAGAGAGGCTGGCTCCATGCTCTGCCCGGCGGGGTCCTACCTGGTGCTGCTGCTACCACTGGAAGCACTGCGCCTCTTCCGAGTTTTATCCCTGCCACGGTCCTTCTCACTTGACTCCTTGGTGGCCCCTTTATCTTTAGAACGATCCTTGGACTTCTCATCAGAGCGGTCTTTGCGTTTGGTAGGAGAAGGAGCCCTGGATGGTGAGGAAGACTGTGAGATCGCATGCCCCTCTAACCAAACCCGGAAACAACACTACCCAAAAGAGGGGATCCAAAGGGCTACATGAGATCCCAGGCGATCCCAGAGCAAAACAATCTGTGGCTTAGGACACGTCACTGTAATATGTAAGACATTTCCAATCTTCCCCTTTCTGAGGGTCCCTAGTAACGAGCACCCCCAAAGTAGCACTAGAAAAATCTGACAGAAGGATTACCTAGTGCTGGACTTTTTATTATTTTCTTTGACTCCTAGCAAGCTCTTCTTTTTCACTCCTGATAAATCCATTCTCCCCTTCTGAGGTGTTCAAAGCAGCAATGGTGGCCTCACTTATCTGAACTCTCACTTCTAACTCGAGTCTGAGAAACGATCCCTAATCGATTGCAATTTACGCCAAAGTGCAGCCTAATAACAAGATAAAAGGATTTACAGAGTGAACGAGTTGGCAAGGCAACAAATCTACTTTGCAGTCAAAAGGTGAGCACACGAGGTGGTGGCAAGGAACACAGTAAGCAGCGAGCGCCCACAAAGCCAGGAACATCCAGGGACCTCTTCCATTTCCTCAGGGACAGTCCCGCCCCACAGGCAGACCCTCACCTCACCTTGTCGTCTTTTCCATAAGGAAACGGTGGTGGTGCCTGTCACTGTTATTTTACAGTTGGTACAGTACCTGTGTTTCACTCCTTAGTTTGATGATAAGCCCTCTACCATCCCCTTAGAAATACTACACCACCACATTTGCAGGCAGAACAGAAAAAAAGCCAAGTGTGGCTCTTCTGATAGGATTATTGGTGTGATTAGATCTTGTTTTACTGTTGCAATTTCCTTGTAGGACACATTGGATATATGATGACTGGAGGCAAAAATCATTTCAAAAGTGACAGGTACCAGCATCAAAACATTTAACACCCAAATGCAAACACATAAACTGTCCCATGTGAACATTGAAAAAGCAGTAAGATAGTTAAATTAGAAAGCAGTCCTTGCAAATGCTGACCTTTAGTTAATGAAATACAAATGAAAGTGTTATGGGAAAGTACCCCAAAGTCTGCTATTTACTTCAAAATGCAACAGAAAATGTTGATGAGTGGTTTGGTATATGATAAAGCAAATATGGCAGAAATGTGACTTGTAGGATCTAGATGGTGGTTATGCAGGTATTCACTGGGCAATTCTTTCAACCTTTCTGTATGTTTACATTTTCCCCCCAAAATAAAGTGTGTGTGTGTGTGTGTATGTGGGGGGAGGCACTGGAATTGGAGGACACTGATCATAAGGGTCTAACAAAGTGCCCGCACTGCAGCATGTGCTCAGTAAATATGACTTGGAACAAACTACCGATCCGTTATGTGACTTGTCTCCTGGGGGATCTTCGACCTTCAGTATTTCCAGGGACGTTTTCTACAATTTGCTTGAGATGCAGGCAAAGATCTCAGGATGTTGGTGTCACCTACTTCTAACTCATCTTCCTCAACAGCCTCTGAGTAACCCGGACAAGGCAACCACTTGGTATCCTGATTTCACACGTGTAGGGCTGCCCAAAATGCTGAATAAATGTCGTGACTCAAGAAAGAAGGCCAGCTTTGGACAATCAAATTAGAGCAGAAGAAAGCAGAACGTCTGTCACTTCTGCTGCTCTTCTCCAGGCTGGTAAAATCGTTTAAGATGTTTTGCCTTAAAACAATAAGGTACTACAGGTACTGAGCAAGCAACACTGGATAGACACGGTCAGTGGCCACCAATCAGGAATTATAGTTCAGTGGGTAAGAATCTGTGGACTCAGCCTGCCTGTTTGATTCGAAGCTTTGCTGTGTGACCTTGGATAAGTCACATACCCTTTCTGAGCCTCTGCTTCACATGAGCATTACGGTGACAATTACAGCTCCTACACCTCCATAGTTAAACAAACTTGGCACCTAGTTAAGGCTCAGTAAAGGTTGGCTTATGTTAGAAGAAAGGGATGTTTCTCCGTGTTTGGAGACTTTCCCCCCCACATAAACTCTGGTGTCCCAAAGTCTCACATGACCTCTTGAATGCTCAACAGGGGTCCCTGGGCCACCCCATCAGGGGATCACCAAGCGCAGCACTGTCCAACGGAAACAGAGTGTGAGCTACAAGCACATCCTAAAATGTTCCAGTAGCCACCAAGCAAAAAGAGGTTAACAGATGAAACTGACGTTCAGTAAAGCATCTGAGAGCCCATGCCCCAAATATCATCTTTTCCACGTTCAACTGGTGTAAAAATTCATTCATAAAACACTCCCCCGCCCCGCACTAAGCCCGTCAAACCCCTCGGTGTGGCCCCGGGCTGCCTGCCTGAGCAGCACGGACCTGCAGGGCACACTCCCGGGCCCCACCCCAGTCCCAAAGGTCTGCCCCAAGGTACCCCGCGACAACGAGCACCACCGGGATTCTCAAGCTCTACACATCAAGAACCACAGGGCGAGCGGACTTTGCCGGGCGTGGCCGAGTGCTAGACAGCAGAGACTGAGGCTCTCTGTTCACACAAGTTGGGGTCACAGCACAGGACCTCGGTTACCTCCCCCATCCTCCGGAAAGGTGCGCGTCCAACAGCCAGAGAGAGAAAGAACAGTTAGTTAAACCTCGAGCAGATGGCGTTTCGGCTCCCATCTTCAGAGCACCTTCCCCATTGAAAAGTGCATTTTCGGCACAAATCATGCGAAATTAAGAAGAAAAGGCCACGACTTTGCTCTCCCGTATCCTCCCTTCTGGGGCAGCCCGTGAGGCCGCACTGCGGGACAGCGGGGGCCGCGTCCCCGAGGGGCTCGCACCGACCAGGGCACGGCCCACTCAGCTAGTGGCCCCGAGGGGAGGGCCCGCCGGTCCTGCAGGGCACCCCACAAAGCATCTCCGCCCCCGCCGTCCCTCCCCGTCCGCGTTCACTCACAACTCCCCAGTCCAGGCGCCGGGCCGCGAGCGCTTCCAGGGCAGGGCCTGGCGTGGCGGGCCTGGGTCTCCACGCCGACGGCAGAGCCCCGAAGGCGGAAGCCGCGCTCCCGACTGCTCCGAGTCCCGCGGGCCTAGCCGGGCGCGCCGCAAAGGGGGGACGATCTGAGGCGCCCTTCCGCCCGCCACGGCCCCGACCACTTCCGGGCCGCGGCCTCGGCGCCTCCCACTCCGCCCGCCCCGAGCCACACTCTTTCTTCTCACACCCGCTGCCGCGCCGCCTGGCTGCCGTGCCTACCGAGAGGCCGAGCGGCGGGCCGGCTCCAACCACTCGCCCCGCCGAGCTTTGCGGGCGGCCCCCGAAGCTCGGATGGGGTCGGATTCCCCCAACTTACATCTTCCCGCCGCCGCAACCTCCTCCCGCTCTCCTCAGCCGCTAAAGCCGGCGCCGCTCTGGCGTCAGGACTAGGGAGCGGGAAGGCGCCAATGTCGGGCGCGCAGCGATGACGTAAAGCGCCTCAGCCAATGGGAGCGAGCGAGGGGAGTGTTAAAGGGCCACGGCCGTTTCTGGTTAGCCGCGTCGGGGACTCTTCTTCTATTTCCCTCCCTGGGGAGGTATCTGGGGCTACCCGGGGCTGGGTGCGTCCCACATGAGGCCGGTAGATTGTTGGCTGGGGGCCGCGCCGCGCGGGTAGCTCCCGGGCCGGCGCGGAGGGAGTTAACGCAGCCGCGGCCCCGCCCCGCCCATTGCGCGTGCGCACTGGGCTCGCAGCCTCTGACCCACGCTGCTGCGCTCGTGGGGCGGCAGGCAGTGCGGGCAGTGCGGGCAGTGCGGGCAGTGCGGGCAGTGCGGGCAGTGCGGGCAGTGCGGGCAGTGCGGGCAGTGCGGGCAGTGCGGGCAGTGCGGGCGCGGCGGCCTCTAGCTGCAGACCGTGGGGGCGGCAGACCGTGGGGCCCGCAGGGCGCAGGGGGACGGGCAGGTGCAGGGACTGGCTGGTGAGATTAAAAACGACGCGAGGTGTACGGAGTGACGGTGCAGACCCCGCTTCTGCGCCAGCGGGGCTCGGCAGGGTCCCCAGCCTAGATAGGGGCCAGTGCGGCCATCGCCAACTGGGAGCGAAAGGCAGGGTAGAAGACAAGATGCGAAGCGGGAAGCGCCTCCGAGGAGGTGACGCTGCAGCTGGGACCGGAGTAAGAGCGGGCGCTCGGCAGAGGGACTAGCAGGTGCAGCGGCGCGGAGGCTTGTCGGAGGAAGCGGGGGGAGGCCGGGGTGGCGGCTCGCAGGCCGGGGTGGCGGCTCGCAGGCCGGGGCTAGGAATGTGGGGTTCAGCGGTGCTGGGGCGACATGGAGCATGTGCAGCATCCCGCGCCGAGCCGTCACCCTTCTGGCCGGTGGACAGTGCAGGCAGGGAGGCTGACTCTTCTGGCACAGTAGTGGCCTCGAACCCAGGCAGGAGGCTGGAAAGAGTAAATCCCGGTGCCCAGCGGGCCAGAGCTTTCGGATTTTGTTCACCGAGGTGCCTCCGGCGTTCCCGGCCCGTGTCTGGCAATTGGTCATTACTCCATGACTCACTGGGAGGAAAGAGGGTGCACCCTGCCGCAGACGTGGTCTGAACAGGTAGGTGCATCAAGGAAGAGAAGGCAACAGATGGCGAGCGGATCTCTTTTGGAGGAAGGAACCTTGGTGACTTGGAGATGGATTAGCTGCCAGGCAAGGACAGCAGAGTCCAGGTTGCAGCTAGTACCCAGGGAGGGCTGGACGGTGCTGCAGACTCTGTCGGGAAGTCATTGCTCTCTGCGTGCTTGAAGGGCCTTGACTCAGCAGAGCCTTTGCCCAGGGCGGCACCAACACCCTGGGGTGGGGAGGGAGCAGGCCAGTGACTCCACCATGGCGAGAGGGGGGTAGAGACACAAGCAGCTGGGCTGACAACCGCCTGTGCTTTTAAAAAATGTGCTAAAGTGATATAATTTGGCACGCATATAAATTTTAACAAGTTTTATATTAAATCTAAAGCATGATTTAATCAGACACATAAATTTAATCGCATTTGTTTCTAAATATTACAGATTTTTGTTATCAAGTGTGTTATCAGCTGTTGAGCTTTAAAATTTGAGCATCTTGTCTTTTTGCCATTTTGAAGATCAACAGAATGTGTTCAGAAGAAACGTAAGAAATTAAAACTGGAGGCCCCCGACCCCGCCTTCCAGGAGTTCTGGTTTCCCCTTCTTACACCCCTGTGCCAACCGACTAAGGCTCTGGGGGCTGAGGGCTGGGATGCTGGGTCCTCCGTGGACCTTTGAAGGTCTTTGGTCCCGGTTTGATGGTGGGGGTGGGGCAGGGCTCCTGCAGACGGGGCGACTGGCAGCCAGCCCCACGCCTGGTTCTCCCAGTGTCCTGAGCCCCTCCCTTCCTTCCCGGGGTTGAGGGCAACCTGTTGGCATGTGGGGCTGCTCTCCCTTTGGAATCAGAATGTTCCCTCTGCCTTCATTCTCTGTGGGCCTGATGGCCTCTGCAGTGCCTGTCCTTGGAGGCTGGTGACCTGGGACATGGTTTAGTGGTAGCCTGGATTGTGCTGGAGGTCACGGTGGGCCATCCAGGAGCTTCAAGTACACATCGCATTCCCTTGTAAACCATGTCAAGAAAGCACTACTACCTATCGATAATAGTGCCTACGCTAAGGGCAGGGGTGGCCTGGCCAGGTGCAACAGAGGGGTTTGGGTGGGGTCAGGGAGCTGGTGATGGCTTGGTGACCTTGAGGGAGACATTAGAAGAGCTGGATTGCCAAGGCCTGGGTCCTACAGGCCTGGGCTCCTGAGTGCCTGTAGCCCCTGAAGGAGCCCAGGAAGAGGCTCTGGCTGGTCCTTCTGGGTGGCCAGGCTGGGTCTTTTCTTTTTTTTTTATTTAAAGATTTTATTTACTTACTTTGACAGAAAGAGACACAGTGAGAGAGAGAGCACAAGCAGAGGGAACAGCAAACAGGGAGAAGCAGGCTTCCCGCAGAGCAGGGAGCCTGATTCGGGGCTCGATTCAGGACCCTGGGATCATGACCTGAGCCAAAGGCAGAGGCTTAACGAAGACGCTTAACTCCCCTAACTGACTGTGCCACCCAGGCGCCCCTAGGCTGGGTCTTAAAGGGCCAGACCACCAGTGAGGATCTGGAGTTGTGGGGAGGCCTCTCCAGCTCCAGGCTTGGGGTCTCCAAGGTGTGGGGTGTCCGGTCCTGAGACCTCCCCCCACTCCTCCTGCCAGCAGGCAACTGTGGACTCTCCTAGGGGCTGCTGAGCAGTGAGCTTGGGGGCTTGTGCTGGTTTTCATGCCCAAAGCCCTGTGTTCATTTCTGCCCCAGGGAAGTCAAGGATAGTGACACTAGAGCTGGGGGGGGGAGCCCACAGGAGGCAGGGTGGGGTCCAGCCAGAGCTGGATACAGAGAAGTGAAGCTGGTGTGCTGCAGCCCTGGGTGCGCTGAGGGCCATGTGGAGTGTTGACTGCGACCAAGGCGTCTTGGCCCGTGGCCCTGCTCCCAGGGCCTATGTTGTGCCATCCACAGCCAGTTAACTTGGAGCTTCTCCAGTCTTGGAGGCATCTGACACCAGCATCTGTGGGGTATAGGCCAGGCCCCAGGAGCGGGGCCTGGGCAGCCCTGTGTGTTGAGGAAGGAAGGCAGGGCCCCCGCTCCTCGGGCCTGACCCTGTAGCTTCAGCTTCTCCTTGTGCCTGCTTGAGGCCCAGGCTATGTGGGCCTGTCGGGTGGGGAAGGGACTCCAGGGCCAAACACCCTGCTTTCTGGTGCTCTCCTGAGGGGCTGTGGGGACCGAGTTCTCTGCCTCGTTGCCCCTTCGCGGGTAGCCTCTCGGCCCACCTGCCCTAAGCCCCCTTGTGCAGGGATGCCAGTGACTCTCCCTCCTTTGGGAAAGGGAGTTGAATCTTCCAGGGTTTGGAGTTGGACCTGAGCCGGGGTTCAGGAAAGGGGCCTCGTGTCTGGAGAGTGGGGTATCACACATGGCCTGCTGGCCTCAGCTGCGGGGTGGGGTGAGCAGCCTAATCCTGATCTTGGTGTTTGGGGGGACCTCTTAGAACCTCTGTGGGCCAGCTCCTTGATGCAGGAGCGGGTGGGGTTCGCCCCTCTGGTCTCAAGTGGAGCCCAGGCTGTCTACCCAGGGAAGTCCCTCTGTGTGCAGGTAAGGCTCGGCCTTTTGGTGTGGCCACAGGGTCTGGCTGAGCACAGGTGGCCCGCCCTTCACACTGACGAGTCTGCATGGGAGTGGGGGTCTCAGAGGACGCGGCTGGCTTACACCATCAGTATCCTGCTGGTCCCCAGAAGGGAGCTGGACAGCAGCTGGCCTGGGGTATCCTGTAGATGGAGCAGCCAAATCAGTCAGCCTGCCTGCTCGTCTGGTCCCCGGTCTCTGGGAACCCTCGCCCCTCATCTCCAGGCTCTGGCCCTGCAGGTATCATGTCTGGGGTTGGGACATTGCTGTCTCTATGTGGCCAAAGAATTGGGCTCACGTGGGTCCAGGCCAGGTGGGCTGGGCCAGGTTGTCCTTCACCCTGGGGGTATGGTCATCCCCAGGCAGCTTGTGGCCACCCTCGGACCAGCGCCTTCCAGCCTTCCTTCCAGGTGCTGGCCTTGGCTCACTCCTCCATCAGCCTTAGTCCGTCAGCTGCTTCCTGAGACTGGGCTGAGGGTCCCTGAGACGCAGCTGACCTCAGCTCCCCCTGGGATCCTGGACTGAATATCTGGGATTGGCATTTGCCCAGCAAAAAACTCCAGTTTGCCTTTCTGTGTCGTTGCAACCAAAGGGCCAGGACACTCCATGGTGGGGAGGTGGGCCACTTCTGCTGGGCTGTGGGCCTTCCTAAGTGAGGTGGGGTCTGAGCAGCTCAGACGGGCAACAAGAGCATGCCTGGTAGGGCCTCCCTCGAGGATGCCAGTCTGCACACTGCAGTTGTGGTGGAGGCTGGGATTGTGTCCTGGAGCCTGGCTTTTATCTGGGGTACCTAGCTGGTGTCCCAGCTCCCTGTGCCTGGTGCAGCCCCGCCTGTGTGCTGGGCAATGATGCAGAGACGCACACATGACTTCCAGGGGCTGGGCCCTCCTGCTGTTCCTGCTTCCTGCCATTCCATCCGGAGCCTCAGGGACACCTTGACCCCAGGAAAGGACCTTGAGAGGGAGCCTCCACCTGGACACAGCAGGCAGATGGAATCTGACTCCCTGAGGCCTTGATGGTGACACAACGCCCAGACCCTCCTTCTCTGGACTTTGTACTTGGCAGAGAAATAAACGCCTGTCTGTAAACTGCTGGGGCTGGGCCTTCTGGTGTGTGCGGTTAGCCGGCTGGAGCCTTCCCTCCACAGGAGCTGTTTCTGTGGCCGGGGGTGGGGTCCCCTGGACCCGCGGCAGCGGACCTGTGTACTGCTGCCTGGCATTCTTCCCCAGGGGGGAGCAGTGGAGGGGCTCGGCCTGAGGCCCAGGCCTGGGCCCAGCAGGATCTGCCCCTTCCTCTCTTGTCAGGCCACGTTCTGAGTGGCACTGTCATGCTTAGGGACAGGCCACTGTGTTTCGGTTGAGCCACACCATTGGATGGGGCCAGATTTTACACAGACCTCCTCAGCCCTCGCGTGGGTGTCAGGCCCCTTGGGAGTGTCGTCACCATCCCCCTGCCCCCAAGGCCCCAGGGCCTGGAGGAGAGGGATGGGCTGGGGATGGGGGATGAAGCAGGTCAGCTCTCCTGTTGGGGTGTCTGTCTGTGGTTCCTTCCCCATCTTGGGGCCCGGAGCTGTCTCAGCTCAAACCAAACCAGCTAGGCTCGGGGAGAAGAGGGTTCAGGCCGCACTCCTGGCTCCTCAAGGATTCTCAGCTCCTGTGCTGGGTGTCCAGCAGCCTTGCAGATGATCTGGCGATGCCCCTTCCAGCAGGACTCCTGGGGTCCCTCCTGCCTGGCTGCAGTGCTCCACACTCATCCCACAGACACCCTGGGCCCTGCGGGCTCTCACCGACTGTGCGGCACACCGGCCCCTCTGGTCCCCACTGCAGTAGCTCAGCCCTGCCCTGCCCTCTCTCCAGCCACTGGTGGTCTTCTGAAGAAGGGTCTGATCAGGACCACGGCCACTTTCATCCTGCCTGTCTCCACAGCCCTCTCTCCTCCTTGTCCTGTCACATGAAGCACCTCTCTCTGGATCAGTGCAATCTGATTTCAGGGTGGGTGTGCCTCGCATATGCTGTTCCTTCAGTCTTGAATGCCTTTCCTCATGCCCTCAAAGGAAAGAAAAAGCCAGATTTCTAAATCTGTAACACATAGGCTGAAAAGAGAGCTCAGGCCATGGAGCAGTAGGGCCACTGGCTCTACCCCTCCTCCAACCGCCCGGCCAACCCCAGCAACCCTGCATCAGCCCAAGCCCGCCTCCCAGAAGCCGCTTCCCGTGGGGCACATTTAGGGCCACAACCACCCGAGTTTACGTTTTATAACGTGGAACTAAAGGATGAGGGTGTAAGGAATTCTAAGGGGAAGAGAAAGCTACTGGAGACTTTGCAGCGTTCCTAAGCGTGGGGAGGTTGATAAAAATGCACGAGATTGTCCTAAAGGATCAAAGTGATGCAACAAGTCTCTAAAACTATGAATTCTAAAGGAATACAGAAAGAGATTCAAACCGTGGAAATTTAGGAAACTAAGAAATGGGGCGCCTGGGTGGCTCAGTCGTTAAGTGTCTGCCTTCAGCTCATGTCATGGTCCCAGGGTCCTGGGATTGAGCCCCGCATGGGTCTCCCTTCTCTGTGGGAGGCCTGCTTCTCCTTCTCCCTCTGTGCGCACACTCACTCTATCTCTCAAATAAATTTAAAAATCTTAAAAAGAAAACTGTCAGAAATAAGAGCATATAAATTAAAAGGAAGCTGATACGGAAGAAGAATCTTCTGCCTAAAGCCCCGAGTGGGCCTGGTGTCCAAGGCCTCCCGCCCCACGGGGGTCTGCACCCCCCACCCTGACCCTGCGCTCGTGCCTCCCGGTGGGGACGGTGGACCTGCCAGGGGTCTGTCTAACCCGCTCTGGCGCCTGCCAGCCTGGCTGCTTCACCTCCTGGCAGTGAGCACTGGAAGTCACTCCATACAGACCGAGGTCATGTTCCCTCCTGGACTTTATTTTCTGGATAGAGTCACCGCGTGTCAGGTGCATCCTCCATAGACGGTCCCTTGGTCCCGCAGTGGTCCCCAACTGGCCTCCCGCTGGTGGCTTCTCCAGAAGCCAGCCTTGGGCATTAAGGACTGCCTTCTCTCCCCGAGCCTGCCGACCCTGGGAGACGCTTGTGTGATGGCGCCAGGCGCGGGGTCAGCCCTACCCGGCATCGAGAGCACGCTCCGTGGAGCAGCGACTCCCAGGCCCCCGGAAGCCAAGATCACAGAGTGTGGTCACAGCCAGCACCTCCCTCGTGGACGGCCACAGGCGACATTCTCTCCATTCCGGGCAGCCTGGCGAGCCCTGCTGCCCGCTGTCCTGCTGGCTCCCCGTGTCGCCCCAGGGAGGCTCCATGCTGTGTGCAGACGTGGGGGTGTTACTGGTGCTCGTCTCGTGAGCACTTGAGGAAATGCAACCCCCAGGTCGGCTGCAGCCCCTTCCCGAGGGGCTCTCTGCCCAGAGACCCCAAGGCTCACCCGCACGGGCTGCGGGGCTGCTTTTGCTGGGTCCCGAGTTCCAGAGAGGGGCTCTGGCCACTGCCTTGGACATGGATGTTCGCATGCTGATTCCCAGCGCGAGGGCTCTGACATCCTGGTCCCCACTGTGCCTTGATTCTCGCGTCCATTATAGAAAACGGTGATTGGAAATAAAGGTGCAGGATAAGATGAGCTCGGAGAGGGAGGACGCCTGCCTGTGCGGCCACTTGCCCCACGCCTGCGGGCTCCTCATGGTCCCTCGTCCTCGGCAGGTGGCTGCAGGTGGGCGAAGCTCAGGAAGACCTGCTCCAGTGAGATCTGGCTCACGGAGTAGTCGTCCATGGCGTACTTCTCCTTGGCCTTCTCCAGAACACCAAACACCTTGTGGGAGCAGAAAAGCGGCTGTTAACAAGCCCAGGAGCGGGGGCACCTTGGCTGGTCTGGGAGTGCTCTGGCCCCAAGGGGTGGGGGGGCTAAGGCTCCCAGAGGTCCTACCCTGACCCAGCCAGAGCCCCTGCTCCCCGGCAGAGGAGGGGGGCTGTGCAGGATAAGCAGGCCCTGGGGCCAGGCTTCCCCCGAATCTTCCCAGCTCGGGGTGCAAACTTGGGCACGCTCTCTGGGCCAGTTCCCTTTTTTGCACCCATTTTTTTCTGACTCAAATGAGCCTCTGAACCTGGCAGATTTTAGGATGAGTGCTAGAGCAGAAACCATAAGAGACTCCTCTATGGAAGGAGCCTAGAAGCCCCACAGAAGGAGTCACAGCTGCAAGGGCCTTCCCCAGCCCCAGCTAGGCTGGCAGGGCCCACACTCACCTTGGCCCAGCTGAGGTCATCCCCGGGCAGGTGGTAATGGACCATCCCTTGGTGCTCATCTTCCAGGACGCTGCCTGCATGAAGAAGACACCGTGTCCCCGTGAGGGCCAGGCTGGAGGGCAGGGGACCATGCAATCATGGCCCTCCTCCCAGGGGTCAGGGATGGGGGACTCGGCAGGGGTGAGGCACAGATGCCCTCTGCGCAGAGGCCCTCACCTGGGAAGGTCAGGTTCACAAACGCCTTGAACTCCTCCAGCGCCCCCTGCTGCCCGTCGCTCCGGACCTTGGCCCGCAGGGAGTAGCCGCTGCCAAACTTGCTCTTGAGGTGCTGTGGGCTGCCCAGGCACTTGAACTGACCCTGCACCATGATGGCCAGCCGGGTGCACAAGGCCTCGCATTCCTCCATGCTGGGGAGAGGGGCAGAGGCCTGACACAGGGCCGGGGGATGCCGACGCCTGCCTTCCGTGTCAAAGGCTCAGGCAGAGGGGCCGGTGTCGACGGCCGGATAGCACTGTTCCTGATTCCCATGTTCAGAGGGTGGCCCACATGGCTAGCTGGCGACTTTCCTCACAGACTCTGAGCCAGCTGCTGACAGGTCTTCTGTCCACCCGGCCCCACCCGGCCAGCCCTCGTCTCGGCTCTTCCACTGACCCCGAGACCCCGGCTCTACCTGTGGGAGGTGATGATGATGGCCTTGCCGGACTCTCGGGCCCGTGCCACAGTGTCCCAGAGCAGGCGCCGGGCCACGGGGTCCATGCCAGTGGATGGCTCATCCAGGAAGATGACCGAAGGCTCTCCAAGCAGGGCGATCCCTGTGCTCAGCTTTCGCTTGTTGCCACCGCTGGGAGCAGGGGTGTGTGGGTGGCAAGGCTCATGATTAGCACAGGCTCCCTGTGTCCTAGCATCAGACTGGGCCCAGTGATCGCAGAGCGCCCCGGGTGAACAGGAATGAGGGGAGCGTGCCTGGAAAGCCCACCTTGTGGTTTTGGGGGCCCCAAGGAAAGCTGTGCTGGGGTGTCAGTCCACACCCAGAGGACAGTAACACCGTCTGTCTCTGCTGACCGGGGCCTGACAGGCCTGACCTCCCCCTGGCCTGGCCGTGCCTCCCCAGTGGCAGGAACTGGTAGGAACCGGCAGGGCAGGCCCCCCCTCCACTGCCTGGGTCATGCCGCCAGATCCCCATCTGATCCTGGAACGACGGGTGGCAGCTCTGGCCCCAGACCTGTTCGGCTGCCACCAGCTTTACGGTAAGGGAGACTCAGACTCCACCCCAGGGGCGCGGGAGTCACTGTGGCACGGGGTGGTTAGGGGGCCGGAGTGCAGCCGCACCTGTACGTCCTGACCAGCTTGTTGGCGTGCGGCTCCAGAAGCAGGCCCCGGAGCGTGTTCTCCACGCAGGCGCCGATGTGGCGCTCGGGGATGCCCCGAAGCCGGGCGTACATGACCAGCGTCTCCCGGCCCGTCATGTGGTCCAGCAGAGCGTCAAACTGGGGGCAGTAGCCGATTCGCTGCCGCACCTGGAGGTGGGGTGCAGGGGGTGCAGTGGGTCAGAGGGGGGGCTCCTCCAGGTTTCTCCCAGCGGATCCGTGTGGGGCAGCCTGGCGGTGGACAGGCCCTGGCGGCCCCCACGCTGCACTTTGTCAGGGACACCGGAGGGTCCTCGCCAGCTCGTGGATGCCCGGGCGCACATCCCGCCCCACCCCTAGGTGCCAGTGACTGCAGGAGCTAACGTGGCCACGGCATGCAGGGTGGGCAGGAGCACAAGGCCACCATCGCTGTGACATTTGCGTCACTGCTCCTGTACCTGTCAGATATTAAACAGGCGCGGGGCGTGTAAGCCCTTGCCCTCTGCTCCCGCTTATCAAGGAGGGGTTTGCAGGCGGCGCCTCTGGGGCGGGGGTCACGTGGACCCCCCGCAGCCGCACCGTCTCCCTGGCTATTGCAGCAGCAGGCGAAGGGCCGGTGAGCCTGGGGTTGGTCTGTGGATTCCAGGCAGGGTTTTCTCTCTCCTTACTCTCCTGAGGGCTCCTAGGCTTCGGCCCACCCGGGAACACTCTCTCTCTGCCGCTGCCCCATCACTCAGTACTGGTCCCCGTGCTCTCCCATCCGCTGGAGCTCAGACCAGACAAATGGACGAGTCCCCTCCCTCTCCAGCTTCTAAGACATGTTTATGGTTTTCTCTTTTCTGCCTGTGTGTCTAAACTTGTTTGTTTCTCTAAACACTGTAAACACAGGTGTTTTAGAATCCGGGTCTGGCGGTGGCAAATCTATAGTGCTGGGCTTTTTTCTCCCGCAGGTTCTTGACATGGGGCCATGCTTCCTTTGTTTCTCGGTGTGCATGAACTGCCCACAGGCCCTGGAACACTGTCTGGGGCTTCTTGGGGGCCTCAGAGGAAGGCCTTCCTCCAGACAATGTGGGCGGCACTCTGTGGGCATGGCAGACTAGAAGTCCCCACTGCCAGGCGGGACACACGGTTGCCCCCAGGCCCTGGCCCAGGCTCTGCTCCTCCCCTCGGCACACAGAGGACCCCCCACCCAATCCCCAGGGGCACAGAGAGTGGGAGGGCAGCCTGGTTCATCCTTACCTGGCCCCACGTGGAGAAAGTCTCATTTCTCACCCTACCATGGGGGCCCCGGGCTTCGGTTTCTCCCCTTCACTCAATGAGGCCCTGAAACCTGTGCCCGGGGGGCCAGGAGCACCATGTGCTCTCTGCAGAGGTGGAACCTGCCGTGCCTCTCGGGGCACAAGAATTTTGGCCGGGGCTCCTCACTGTGCAGCAGGCTCTACAATGCTCTTAACAATGAGCTTTGTCACTGGCATTTTACCCAGCTTTGATTCTTGGTGGAATGCCTGGTCTGAGCGGCTCAGGGCACCGTTATGATCAATCTGTGCACATGGACTGCACAGTGCTGTGAGCACCACGGCCCCGGGTCCAGAGGAGCGGCTTCCCAGAGAGAGGCTGTGGCCTGGGCCCTTCGGGCCTAGGGGGCCCTTATCTTCCCGTCCCCTCTGCCCTCCCCATTGCTTCGCTCTGGCCCCAGTCACCACCTCGTCCTCCTGTTCACGCACTGTGAGCCAGGAACGAGCCCCATCCCTGCCTCCACGGGGCCCCCTCTTCCCGCCTCTCTGGCTGCACCCACCTTCCCAATTTCAGAGCTGATGCTGTAGCCCCCGACAAAGGCATCCCCAGACGTGATGGTCTCCTCCCCCGTCAGCATTTTGAAAGTTGTGGTTTTCCCGGCTCCGTTGAAACCCAGCAAGCCAAAACACTCCCCTTTATGGACTGCAAGGGAGATCTTGTCCACGGCAAGCAGGGGCATCGTCTGCTCATACACCTGCGGGACACCGGGTGTTGGGGCCTGCAGGCAGCCAAAGGGGTTGCCCAGGGCCGGTGTGGGGAGGCCCACCTTACCTTGGAGAGCTCCTTGATAACCAGAGGTGTGTCCAGCAGGGAATCCATGCTGGGGGCCAGGACCCGGTTCCTTTCATCCACCACGTCCTGGTCCTCAGGAGGTGCTGACGTCCGAGCATACGCTTCCATCTAATTGTTCCAGAAAAAGACCATGCAGGTGACCTCCAGCTCAGGGGGTCCTCTTCCATGGGACAAAGGGCGGGGGCCTCTGACACCGCTGGTGTGCTGACTCGGGGCTTTCACAAGGACAGCTGGTGGACTTAAGGGCTGACATGAGCACCGAGGAGATGCAGACTGCCAAGGAGCAAGGATGGTGCAGGACACACTGAGAAAGCCAAGAACCTCGGGTGAGGGCATGGAGGCTGTACTATGTGGACAGAAGCTCCTTGTTGGAGCGGTCTTCACAGGTCAGAGCAGACCCCCTGCCCTGGGTTCCTGTGTCCGTCCAGTGCAGTCTCCTCCCCAGGCTGCGTTTGTGGGACAGGACGTAGGTGACAAACACGAGGGCCATCGGCCCAACAGCCTCTACCAAGACAGAGCCTGTGGGGACCCCAGAGTCTGGGACTGGAGAGCCTGGGGGCTGGTGAGCACGGCGGCCTTCCCGTGCGTGCACCTGCCCAGGCCAGAGGGAGGTGGAGGTGTGGGGAGCGCCGGAGGCCACTCACCAGCGCCCGCCTCCTCCGGAAGGCACAGAGGCAGGTCTTCAGCCTCCACAGCGTGTCGGTCTCAATGAGGAAGAGCAGGCTGAGGTAGGCAAATCCAGAAGCTGCCATGGAGGTCACGAACCTGCCGACCCCCGGGGCGCTCCACGCATAGAAGTTCTGCTGGTACTGGATGTCTGTGTGGGCAAGGGAGTGAGCACCACGCCCTCCTGCCCCACGCCCTCCTGCCCCGCACCCTCCTGCCCCGCGCCATCCCATGTGCCCCCACCCTGTGCGCCCCCCCGCCCTATGCACCCTCTCACCCTGCGTCCCAGCCTGAGCCCCTCTCTAGGCCTACAGGTGCCTGCACACCGGCCCCCGACAGAGGCCGTGAGGGCACAGGGTCCACTCGTCTTCCAAGGCCGTACCCTGTGCTTGTCACTGCCTCACAGAAGCCCCAAGAACTGCCGACATCTGTGAGCAGTTTTACTTTGCAAGGGGTGCCTGTGACAACTGACCGAGTCATGCCCTCGCTTGCTCACTCCCAGGCTCCTTCCCCGCTCGGCGGAGGGGGTTCACTGAGACGTGAAGATGTGACCCCCCCACCCCACCCCCATGGTCACAGAGGTGATAGCTGACCACAGCTGAAGACTGGTCCAGGCATGGGAAGCGCATGTGGTGGGCTGAAAGGTGGCCCCCAGAACGACACAACACGTCCTAACCCCCAGAACCCATGAGCAACCCCACTTAAAAAAGGATCTTTGCAGATGTAAAAAGCTAAGGGTCTTGAGGTGAGATCCCGCATTTGGGATGGGCCCTGAATCCAACCACAGATGTCCTTGCAGGAGAAAGATGAGGGAGGTTGGAGATACAGAGATGCCTGGGTGGCGGAGGGACCCAGGGGGTCAGCCTGGGGGCGGCCTGGGGGGAAGGGGCACCCCCTCACAGAGCAGAACAAGGGTCTCCCCCAGGAGAGCACGGCCGCGGGGTGCGGGGTGGTGAGAGGGGCGGCCGCAGGGACACT